>NC_142035.1:16681309-17321622 GCF_982192425.1 Myodes glareolus | reverse complement strand
TGGCCTGACAGACCGATTTCACTATCTTAAAGGATTCATAGTCCCTTTAATAACCACAGGACATTCGAACAGGCTAATGGATCATTTTGGGACACTTCTTCCTTCCCCACGCTTCTTCCTTAAGGCATGGCTCCTCATCTTTAGACCTCACTGAAGGCAATACTTCAAATGGATACCCTCTGCGGTTCTCGGTTACTCCTATCTTATAGTCTCAAAGACAGATAAGCAAGTCATCTCTCCCTTGATTCGCTAACCTTATATTAATCACACATCAGTCTCCCCTAATGTTGCTGGCTTTTTTGTTGTTGTTGGTAGTAGTCAAACATTTGATAGAACATGGATCATGAGTCAAATCTGGAAATCACCTGCTTCTTACGGGAATAAAATCTCATTAGAACACAGGCAGAGTGTTCATCTGTGTTTCCAATGGCTGCTTCCACACTAGGCAGCAGAATTAAGCAGCTGAGGCAGACCGTACGGTCCACACACCCCAAAATATGTCCTCTGACCTTTTATAGAAAGGGGTTCCTGACCCCTGTGCTACACTTAAAGCTCATTTGTGTGTTGTTCCTGCCCATCATGTGTGTTCATGTATCTAGGCAGGTCTATATGTGTGTGGGTGCACATGTGTGTGGACCCAAGAATATGTGCGTGTACAAGTGTGTGGCAATTAGGGGACACTCTTGAGTGCCTATCCTCAAGGACACCATCCTCTTTACTTTTGGGACAGCTTTCTCCTTGACCTGGAAACCTCTCATTAGGTTAGGCTGGCTAGACAGCAAGCCCTAGCGGGTCTGCCTGTCCCTGCTGAGAAAACAAGCACATACCATCAAGCCTAGGCTTTTTTGTATGGGGTCTAGGGATCATTCAGGGTCCTCTTAATTTCAAGGAGATGCTGACCCAGCCATCTCCCCAGCCAGGGTAAGAACTCTTTCTTGTTTTTCTTCAACATCTCCTCAACTCGCTTGTGAAAACAAGCGGCCACGTTAGTTGTGCAACTGGGACGGTTTGCTTACCCTCCTCTGAGCCTCTGGTCCTTCAACGGTAAAACATGGATTCTAATTCGAGTTTCTGTAGCTGCAGTGGTCACAGGGACATCCTGGGAAGAACAGAAGGTTCTTCCCCCAGAGCTGAATGGAGGGGACAAGAAATAGAGCAGTCCCTCAAAGGGCCCTACCAGGAAAGATCCTGCTTCAAATGCTGCCAAGTCAGGAGTGAGGCTAATCAGTCAGCCTTTTTCTGAGGGAAGGGCTGGGGAAATCTTGGCACACAGGGCTAAGAGAGGAGCTAAGATAAAGTAGGGGAGAGTCGCCTGAACAGGGCTCTGAAGCACAGGACTGGAAAGCACAGCATAGTAAAAACTTTTGAAGTACACATTTTACTCCAAGTGCTTAGGAAAGAGATTGTGTTAATTCTAAAACAAAATGGTTTAGATTCTTCATGCTCTCCCATTTTTCCTCCGCTGAGGAAACTGAGGCCAAGAGAGGACATGGTGACGTATGGGCTAGCCACGGCAGGGGCAGAACATGGCTGTCCTTCACTGTGGTTGCCTCCCTACAATCCCATCTCTCTGGTGACATGTGTGAATATGGGGGTCACTGTGTCGCAGGAAACACAAAGCCAAGAAAGATTTCTAAAGAGATCACTCTAAACTGAGAGAACAGAGTAAGAAGCAATAAGCTAGTTAAACCCTGGTTACATATTTATATATGATCAAGTGGAAAATATCAAATTTGCTTATGAGTCACTGTCAGAAGCAAGGCAGAGGTTTAAGCCTACAACAAATTAAGGTAAAAACAAACCAAGATTGATTAAATGTAATAGCCGCCTGTCTGGTAGAGTGACCTTACGAACTGAGTGTCTACCTAGGTCCCACTGGCTCAAGGCTCCAGAAGCTTCCTTCAGAGCTCAGCACCCTTCACTTTCACAGGGACAATTCTATCTCCATCTTGAACTCTCTGGAAGGGTCGGTCCCCTAAATTGTCCTTCCCAGCAGGCTCTGCCCTCCTGCCGGGCTTCCTGCTCACACTCTGGAAGTCTTTATAGGCCAGTTTTAGCAAGATCACAGGGTAGGTGGATAAGACCAAGACAGGTCATTTTCTTCTTCAGACCCACTGTGACTATGTCCCTACACATATACTTGGCCACCCAGGGGGCCTCAGGGTCACACACTGCAGAGGGGCCAACTCAAGGCAATCCCTCTTGTTAGAAAGGACAGTGTTGGTCCTTCGGTTTCCAGACATTTTAAATATAAATAGGAAGGCATCCTCTGGAAGAGCTGTGGAACACACAGCTGCCTGCAGTGCACCTGCCAGTAACTTCCTGTCCACGCACGGTGCCCCTATTCCCAGACGACTGAGGACATTATAACAACAGAAAAGCGATTATGATTGGTGCTCTCACTACCTAGTTCTTGAGTATGGACTTCTGCAGAGTCAGGGAAAGTGCCTGGGGACTGAAGCTTCTGTGTACAGCCAGAGATCAGTCAGGTTTCTATGGAAGCCTCCAGGTACTGGGAACTAACTTCCTGTTGGGCTCTGTGCTAGAATCTGGGGGCAGGAAAAGGCAGAGGGGCCAGATGCAGTTTCTAATAAACACAGGCAAATGCCTGGGAAAGTCAGGACCAGAGTGATTGGTTTGGCCAAGGAGGAAAAGGAAAGATAACAAAAGGAGAGGAGAGAGGGAAGAAAGAAGGGACAGAGGAATGCTTTAGAGAAAAGGGTTACTATTGTGGAGAACGAGGAAACTTGTCAATTCAGTACCATGGGGAAAATAGCGTGGGGGAACCTGCTACAGGGGAGGGGGTAGAAGAAAATGATTCCCAAAGTCTGAACTCTACTCCATGGAATACAGAGGGGAATTGTCATGTTGATTTGAGGAACACTTGGATACAGGGTAGAAAACTCTCTCTCAGGTGGTGTGTGTGTATGTGTGTGTGTGTGTGTGTGTGTGCACGCACATGCATATGTGTACACAGCTGTATCATTCTTTGTAGGATTTCTCTGTAAGTCTATAAAATTATTTCAAAATAAAATGCTGTAACTAGGTCTGATGGTGCATGCCTCTAATCCCATCACTTAGGAGGCAGAGGTAGCAGCAGGAAGGAAGAGACTAGGAGACCAGCCTGGCTATCCAGTGAGACTTTCCTGGAGTTGGCCACGGGTGGTTTGTATTTACGACCCCACAGCCAAAGTCACAGGGCTGATTAGCCAGGAAGGAAGCAGGAACTAACATGGATGTACACGCATTGCGCCCCCTCCCCACCCCCAAATAAATCACTTTCACTCCTCAGCTCCAGGCAGGTTTCAGGTGCAGGGGTTCCCAGCCACAGCTGCTCCCTCTACCAACAATCGCTCCTCCGGTCCTAAGCTCTGACCCACTTCCTGCTCCCCACTCCCCATTCTCTGCCATACACAGGAAGAGAGTTCTTATGGTGTCACACAGACAATCCCATAGCAGGGCCACCGTCAACTCAGAAGGCCGCAAAGCTCCTTTCTCCTAAACTGTCATAATGCCAGTTAATAATATGAAGCTTAAAGCCCTTTCAGCTTTTAATCTCATGCTGGGGTATCTGGGGTGCTATGATTCTGTCATTTTCACAGAAACCTTCTTGCTTAATGAGTCTGTCTAGCTCGACTCCCAATGGCTTTGAGCCAGCGAAGCAATACCACTCAGGTTTTGGGATAGAAGCGGCTTGCCTTTCAGCTTCTCACTCAGTCAATTTCAGCTTCGCTAAGTTGAATCTGGTTAAATGGCCAAGGCGCAGGGTGAATTCCTCTCTGGTTGGCTTTGAGCAGGCTGGCTCCTTGGAGTCTTTGCAGTCACACCAACAGCCTTATTGGCAGGGACAACCTTGGGGCACCCCCCATATTGAGGGCAGGTGCCTGTTCTTTCACTCTCGGTGACTGCCAAGCACCCGTTCCAGCACAGAGCGGTAGTCTATAAGCACTGACTAAATGAGGGCTAAGAACATAGAGTTAGCAAATCCTGACAGAGTATTGCTGGGGTTTGGAGTGGAGTAATGATATGCCCAGGGTCCTCCATGTTCCATGCCATCACCCAATCTGACTGCAGACCTTCACCCAGCCTGTGTGACCAGATTTTGGGGTGAGAGGGTCAGCTGTGGGAACCTGTGGCCATCTTGCCACAAGAGGGACTTGTCTACAGTGTTAGTGACCTTTACACTGCTGTAATCAAACACCTGGCAGGAGAAACTCAGGAGGAGAGAGCTTTATTTTGGCTCATGATTCAGGAGCCACAGTCCCACATGGCGGTGAAGACGTGATGGCTAACATGGTTTGGTTGGTGGCAGTGTGGGCCTGTGGACCACTCCACAGACCCAGAAGCTGAGAGGCTGTAGAACTGAATATGGGCTGGACTATAATGCTCATGGCTCACCCCACGGTGGCCTACCTCTAGCAGCTGGAAACTGCATCCTAAGGGTTCCATAGCTCCCAGAAACAGTGCTACCAGCTTGGGAACAAGTGTTTCACCAAATAAGCCTCTAGGAGGTATTTTACCACTAAACCAAACAATTATGCTTCTCCAGGACAGATCCATACCTGCTTGGCACATTGCTAGTACTCATTAATAATCAGATACTTTCTTTTAAAGATAAGAAACCATATCACTTTGTCGTAAGCTTCCATGTGGATGCCGAGACTTGAAACTAGGTTCGATAGAAGAATAGTTGATGCTCTTAACAGCTAGCCACTTCTCCAGCCCCAACAATCACTCTTAAAGTAGGTCCATAAAGGTCAAAAGTAGGATGGAAGCATTACCTGTTACAGTAATGAGACTAGACAGTGGCTGCTTTCCTACCCTCCACTTCTTTGTGCTTCGTGTCATAATTGTTCCTACTCTTTTAGAGCCTATAAACTATATTATTTAATAAAAAATAAGAAAAATGTGGGTTAATTGCATTGGTTTGTCTCCGCTATCTTGTTGGGATTTAGAACGTGAATAAGAAAGCGGGTTCATCCTTGTAGAATCATGGAATCCCTGATCCATAGGCAAAGGCTAAATCTTCAACTCCTAATTACTAATGTGTCTCAACTTGTGATAGAGTTATATTCAATATAATCAAGTTGAAAAGTGCATTTGATGGAACTCACCTACCAAACATCATAGCTTAGTCTTACTATTGTTTTAGTCAAGGCCTCCCAGACTGTCTATAACTCACCATGTAGCTAGCCTCAACGGTGTGATCCCCATGCCTCAAACTCCCAAGGCAATCCAGGAGCGAGCCACCACACCTAGCTAGCCTATCCTATATGATGTTCTCAGAACACTTAGACTAAAATTGAACAGAATTGGGGAGTGAGAAGCTTATTTTATAATGAAACACTGTGTCATGTAGGTGGCCAAGTACTCTACTGAAAGTTCAAGTTGGAATGGCTGAGCCAGGACATGCTTTTGTACCGCTGTAAGTTCAAACTACCACTAAATCATCAGCCCCACCCATCACAGCAAGATTAATGCTCAGGATCATTTCCTTCTACTCGTTCTTTATCAGGCCCCTGATAAGCACTTGCCAATCACTACTTGTGGAAACACCACATTTGACTAGCCACTACTACCACTCTGGTTACCATTCCACAGAGAAGCAACTAAGGCTGAGGGGAAAGTAGTTATTATTTCTTAAGTGTACGCTCTTCCAGGTAGCAAGAGGTGAAGCTGGGCTTGGAATCTAGCCAGAATGAACCCATAATTCACTGGCCCGACCCTGTGCTCTGTGATGATCATGAAGACCGGCCCATCTGGTTCTCCAGGCCCAGAAAACTAGAAACCGCACCAGCACCCTGAGGTGTCTTCATCTGAGAAGTTATAGGGGGTTTCATAATAAGATTAAGCAGTGCGCCTGGCTAGGAAGGAGGGTATCCAGAAGCAAAAATTAAGGGAAGTTGGGTGGAAATGACTTTAGACATTCAAGCAAGTTAAGGCATCAAAGTTCAGCTGAATTTCCTTAGATCTCTAAGGAGTTTCTCTCACGATCATGAACTTCCTGCCTCCTTTTCCAAGGGGAAGGCAGTGGGCAGGTCTGTGAGACCCTCCTGAGGAGAAACCCATTGATCACATAAGCAGAGGTTTGGGGGGGGCCAGTGGAGGACTGCATTGGGAAGTTTTGCCCTATTGCATTTTTCTTTCATTCAGCATTTTTTTCTCATGAAATTAAAACAGAATTGATTTCTCTCCCCCATGACATTAGGCATTAGGAAAGGATGAAAGGGTGGCCCAATCACAGATCCAGGCATCAATTCCATGCAGCAGTGTGGCATTTGTGAGAGGGTTTTATTGTTTATCATTTATCACGGGAAGGTTTTGTAAGAGTTTATTTGGAGGAATAACTCTCCTCCTCCATAGAAACGGGAGCTTTTGTTTTTCTCCTTCCTTGGACAACATGATCATTTATCTAACATTCTTGTGAACTTTCTGCTTTCATGTTAGAGGATCTCTCTCTCTCTCTCTCTCTCTCTCTCTCTCTCCCCCCCCCTCTCTCTTTCTCTGTTTGTTCAAGATAGGGTTTCTCTATGTAACTACTCTGGCTGTCCTGGAACTCATTTTGTAGACCAGGCTGGTCTCAAACTCACAAGATCCACCTGCCTCTGCCTCCCAAGTGCTGAGATTAAAGGTGTGCTCCACCACCTCCTGGCTTTCTCTCTATATCTTCTTTTCTAATTAATTAATCTATTTGTTATTTTACATCAGGGCCACAGTTTTTTCTCCTTCCTTTCTTCCCAGTCCCCCACCACACACACACACCCCTCTATAGTGGCATTCTATTTATATTTTAATAAGTAAAGCTTGCCTGAAGATCAGAGAGTTAAAACAACCCCACTGGTCAGCCTTACAGACCAGACAGTGGTACCATACCTTTAATCCCGGTAGCCATGCTAGTTGTCATAGAAACCGGGTGGTGCATGCCTTTAATCCCAGTGGTGCATGCCTTTAATCCCAGCCATAGAAAGAATTATAAAATGGGAGGAGGCAGCTCTCAGTCACAGTCTCATTCAGAGATTTCTGGAGGCAGGATCACCTTTTCAGACTGAGGTCGAGGTAAGAGCCATTGGCTGGCTGTTTTGCTTTTCAGATCTCCAGGTTGAACTGCACTTTCTCTCTCTGACTCTTCATTAACCATGCTTCAACCCTCTGTCCCCAACCCTCAATCCAGTCATCCTCCGTTTTGGCAGGTCTCCCATGGGTATCGACACAACATGGCATATCAAGTAGCAGTAAGACTAAGTACCTACCCATGTATTAAGGCTGGGCAGGGTGACCCAGTATAAGGAATAGGGTCATGAAAAGCAGCAAAAGAGTCAGAGACAGTCCCTGCTCCCACTGTTAGTAGTCCCAAAAAAAAGACCAAGTTACACAACTGTAACATATGGGCAGAGGGTCTAGGTCGGTCCCATGCAGGCTCCCTGATTCAGCCTCTGTGAGCCCCTGTGAGCCAGGTGAGAATTCTCCTTTTAATCTAATCCTGTAATGTCACCGGAGGAGCAAACAGATACATCCTAAGTGACATCATCCTAGGGATTATCAGCTCTGGTGAAGCAAGTTTCAAGGAATCTGCCTCCTCTCTGGTCCTAGGCTCACAGCCTGAGGGAGCCTTGCTATTTACAAAGTGGCCAGAGGAGAGTGGGTGGAGGAGAGGGATGTTGAGACTCAGAAAGGCCTTAGCGACGGCCACAGAATGAGTGGGACTCTTCTGGAGACGTAGCTGGAGGAGGGGTGGTAAAGCACCATTTGGCATGAGACCAAAACCTCTAGTGCAGCCCTGTACAGGTGGCCCTTTAGAGCAACACTGCCCACTAGAAGCAGAGGGCAGGTCACCTGTGTGATCTGTGTCGTTTTCTCAGATCTACATGGAGAAAAGGGAGAAAGAGGATGGAGACATCAACCTGGGTCATGTGCTTTATGTAGCCCAAGGTAGCCATGTTGTTACTGTTTCGACACTTAATCAGCACAAAATTATTAAGGGGACAGTTTCCATTCTGCTTTCCTGCTGAAATGTGGTGTTGCTTATTCGGCCTTCAGATCTTGAGTCGGGTAGACAGACACGCTCCCACATTTCCTCAGCTCGAGAGCCATGTGCAGCTACTGACAAGACAGTGAAGGTCTAGCCAAGCCTTTTCACGCTCTCAAATTTCTTCCTTTCTCGTTCCCTTATCATTCCCCAAATTACTCAGTTAGACTTTTTTCTTTGTTGTACTTCTATGAACCTAATTACACACACACACACACACACACACACACACGTGCACACCAGCATTAATTTGACACAGTCTAGAGTCACCCAAGAAGAAAGCCTCAATTGAGGAATCACCCAAATCCACAGGGGCATGTCAGTGGGCAATTGCCTTCACCACTAATTATTCAGGAGGGCCCAGCCCACTGTGGGCAGCACTATCCAAAGGCAACCAGTCCTGGGCTGTATACAAAAGGTACAGTGTGAGTCTATGAGTGAGCCAGAGAGCGAGCAAGCACGCTGTGTTCCTCTGTGGTTCCTGCCTCCAGATCCTTGCCTTCCAGACCTGCTTCCTGTTCTGTCAACGATGGATTGTAACCTGGAAGCTTCAGTCAAAGAAGCCTTTTCCTTCCCAAGTTGCTTTTGGTCAGAGTATTTCATCGCAGCGCCATAATGAGCCAGAAGCTCACATCTGCATGGCTGTATATGGGCTCTATTCATGCGGCTGTCCCATACACCCTCCTGCACAGCTGTATGGGTATATAGCCTTTGGTTACCGTGACACATTGTTGTCAGCTACAGTTCCCCTAACAGGGATGGGAAGGAGGCTCAGTCGGTAAAATGCTTTCTGCTCAAGCATCAGGATCTGGGGTGTCTCCCAGAAACCCCATTAAAAAAAAACTGAGCATAGTGGCATGTACTTGTGACCCCAGTTTTGGGAGGTAGAGAGCTTTGGGGCTCACTGGCCAGCCAGCCTCGCTGAATTGGCAGGCCCTAGACCAGAGAGAAACCCTGTGGCAAAAGTAAGTGGATGGTTCCTGAGGGTGACATGCAAGGTTGGTCGCAGGCCCCCACATGTACACCTACTCATGTATGCAAGCAGTGGCATACACACACACAGACACACATATGTCTTTAGATACACACAGCAGGCCAGTGGGCCTTGGGTTAGACATCCCTCGCATGTGCATTAGGCATACACGTACAAGGAGGAAGAGGTTTTGCCATCACTATTACAACAACCCATTTTGGATAGTACCCTTGTTAGGAATTATCTAGAGTAATCAGTTGGCAACATCAGAGCCTCCTATTGTCGTCTACACATTGAGTCTTAGAGTATTCGTACGTGGACTAAATGATGCAGCTCTCATGGGGGAGCCTCCAGGGTGTCGAGTCTAATATCAGAGTGCTGCAGCTTCCTGCACATTGCCTCCCATACTGCCCCCGGGACTCCTCTCATATGCAGGGAATTGCCAGGGGTACATGCCATTTGTCTGTGCCCTGTATACTGTTCCAGGGGATTTTCCCAGAGCTCTCATAAAGAAAGCTAGTTGTAATACCCTTTAGTGTAGCCATGACTCAGCCCAGAGCAACAAGACCTTGTGGATAATATCTTCCCTGCATCCTCTTTCTCTAGACTCTTAATTGATGACAAAAGGGTAAAGGGTACCTTTGTGGGGCAGCCCAGGTCCTGGGGCACCCAGCACTAGCCTCCCTTTCCTCTCCTGGGTACTCATTGGCAGAAGTCAGGTGCACAGGTTCGCTGCTTCTGTACGTGCGTGCGTGCACATACGTGTACACACACACACACACACACACACACACACACACACACACACACTGCATGTTCTAAACTCCTCCCTGTCCAAATCCCCAGGTTTCCAGAATCAAGAGGTTGCTAACTGGTTCTCCCCCTCCATTGAAAGTCAGTGCCTTCTGGAGACAGACATGTAAATCTGATGCTTCATCTCCAGAGAGATTCTGGCAGTTGCTTCTCTTCTTATTTCACCTTCTTATCGGCCAACAAGATCTACTTCTGCCCTGGTGGCTCCCATGGACCTCTAATGTGTTGTCACAACTGTCACCTCTGTCCAGTTCTTCCTTCTGTCCTGAGTGAGACATGATCCCAGAGGCAGTGCCAGGGGTCAGCCACGAATCATACAATTCCTTCAGAGACACACAGCTCTTTCCTTTTTAGTCTGCAATTCTGCCTTTGGCCAGGGCTGTCAGACGGCATGTGCCCATGTCAGACAAAGCTGGTTTCCACTCTCAGCATCTCCAGCCATTCCATTAACTGTACAGCCCACTTGAGCCTAACTGATTGTAAAAACTCGGGGTCCTAAGCTGGAGATTGATGAGTGAAACCCACAAAGCGAGCAGTGTGATGGCTTGGCCTTCTACAGCCATGCCTCATTAGGCAGCCATTGTAGGGAGAAACAAAACCACAAACTGGAAAGGAAGATGGCCTTAAAATTTTGCCGTGTGTGTGTGTGTGTGTGTGTGTGTGTGTGTGTGTGTGTGTGCGCTATTTTACTAGTACTATGCATTACACTAAAATGTACAAGATGGTAGAGGAAGATATCAGACATCAACTTCTGGCCTCGGGCATTTAACCTGCAGTCACTGACAATCACTGGAACAATTCATGGTGAGAACCAGCTGTTAGGGCTGCATTGTTTGTCCTTAAAGGTTACTGCTGATTCTAAGAAAATGGCACCATAGATGCAGAATCCTGTGACTTTTCCACAACACTCTGGCCGGGGGTACCTGGGGAGACAGATTGGAGCAATGAACCTTCCTTAATAGCTTCTGGGGCTGGAGGATGTTGCAGAGCATACTGGTCCACGGGACACTGCCTGCTGGTCCATGGGAGACTGCCTGCTGGTCCACGGGAGACTGCCTGCTGGTCCACGGGAGACTGCCTGCTGGTCCACGGGAGACTGCCTGCTGGTCCACGGGAGACTGCCTGCTGGTCCACGGGAGACTGCCTGCTGGTCCACGGGATACTGCCTGCTGGTCCATGGGAGACTGCCTGCTGGTCCACGGGACACTGTCTACTGGTCCATAGGGCACTGCCTGCTGGTACACAGGGCTCTGCCTATTGGTACACGGGATTCTGCCTACTAGTACAGCTGCTTGGCCCATCAGTTTTCTAGGAATGTGGAGGAAGAATGTGGAGGGCAGAAAACAGATCACATAAACTCAGAAGACTGAGGAGATGTCCAAGAAGTTAACTATCACTTATTCAGCATGGCTTCCCAAAGCTGAATCCTGAGAGTGTGCAGGGTTTGCATACTCCAGGGTAAGCATTGCTATCAGCGGTGTTTTCTTCAGCAAGCATTCTCAGGGATGTTATGTGTCACCTTAAGGGTTGGTCTCCCAGAGACAGGTATCAGGGCTGAGGTCCAGCAGAGCATCATCAGAGATAAGGTTTGCTGCCAGAATAGCATGCCAAGCAATGGGGCCCCTTCACGTGGTCCACATCTGGAGCTCCAGCCTGCTATCCAACTTATAAATCCCCCAGATGTGAACACAACCAGAGACTCATTACCCAGCATGTTAAGTGTGTGCAACTCAAGGGCACAGAGTGTTTTGTGTGGGTGGTGCAAAGAAATCATCTCATTGATTCAGATGATGGCTCTTTCATTGAAAAAAAAAACCACAAAGTCTTCATGAAAGACATTTGATAAATAAGTCGTAGAAATAGTCCTCAGAGTTCTCTGAGTGTGAACACAGACACACTCCCATGGAGACCCTGCTCACCCTGGCTTTTCACCTTATCACTGCCTTGCTGGCTTCACTGTTAGTGCCAGAGGACTAAGTACCCTCAGTTGCTTACCACACAGCCAGGCTATCTAATTCGAATGGGACTTGGTGGGGAAAGGGGGCTTTGCTAAGTCCTGCCTTTCCAAAACTGCCCCTTTTATCTAATAACAAACTTTCTTGCTATCAGATTTTACCTCCAAGGAGGAAAGAATCAAGTAACCAACAGCAGAACCTCTAAATTGGGGTACCCAGGAGAGTTTCACTATACCATTCATTCCAATGTCCGGCATTGAAAGCTACCTCCCTACTCCCTGAATGCCTTTGTCATTTTGGTGACTGGAGCCAATGGTCACACACACACACACACACACACACACACACACACACACACACACACACACATGCACACTGGTGTCTGGAGGTTACAAGAGCACAGTGTAAGGTGTCAGACTTCAAAGAGCCAGCAGTGGTATTGGCCAGGGTTATTTCACTGCAGGGTGAAGCTACAGAGCCTTAGAAACAGGTGTCAGGGAAACCCACAGCTAAGCAAAGAGGAATAAAGCCAGTGTGCCAGCAGAGGAAGAAACAGGCAGGCCAAAGGAGTCAGGAAACAGATACAATGAAAAAGACAGAGAGAAAAACACATACACAGCAATCCAGGAATTGGATTTTCTGGCTACAATTCCAGGATGTCCAATCATTTTCATACATCATTCAGAATTTCCTGAAATGAGAATCTGAGATATTTTTAGTAAATTTTATATTTCTTCAAAAGTGTATTTTCTTGACAGAAACATCTCACCTAAATATTGGCTTACTTAAATTTTCAATCTTTTCTCCCTTCCCTCAGCAAATGATATTGGTCCCTCTAGCTCAGTGACTATCTCTATGTTTAATCAAGCCAACCATCCCAGATGCATGATTCCTTCTTCCCCATCCAAGTCACTGAGCCTACCTACTAGAAGCCATGGATGTATCCAAAGTGCAGGCTCTGAAACACATTAATTCATGTGAGCACCTGGCACTCCCCAAGGCAGCCTGGTGGTGTAGGCTATGGAAGTGAATGCTGAGGTATTCATTTCTCTGTCATGTCGTTCCCTGGGGGATATATCCCAGGATGCAGCTGTGTGGGCTTGATAAGGGCTTCTCTACCTTGTCAGACCCTCAGGTACCAACTCCAGATAAGGGTTAGAGACACGAACCCATACCTCTATCAGATTCTTCTTCCAAGTCAGAGGGGTGAAGTCAGCATCCCCATCAGGAGATGGACTGTGTTTGGCCTTGCTGATCAACAGTGCTTATCCCTTCTTAAACTGCAGGAGGCAGGCTCTTTCATTGTGAACTTCATTATTTTACCAGTGTTGACATTTGGGCAGGACACTTTGTAGTTCCTCAATCTATTAAGAGAGACGGTGTGTCCTAACCTAAGTAATAATGGAGATAATAATTTAAAACCCTCAGAATAGTGCCCAGACAGAGTTAGGATTTAATAAATACAACCTACTCTTACCGTTTCTAAAACATTCAAGTTCCCCAGTGATTTTCTGCAGCTGTTAGGAAAAACAATTCAACCATCTACACTGCAGCCTGCAGGTAGAACATAGTCTAGCATGGCTGTTGCTATGTTCATATTACTTCCTTGACTGTTCTGGTGAATCAGGTACAAGACCAAGGTCACCAAATAGGGAATTTAGAAGAGGCAATCTCATCTTTGTCAGCGTGGAAGTTGGTTAAATATCACCATCATGATATTTATTAGGACTCCCTGATGACTGGGAAGTTTCGTATAGGTAGACTCAGGTGACTTGAAGGATGAGCTGATAGCTTAAGGGGTCTGTTCTTGGAGACTCCAATGGTCCTTTTCTTCCGCCTTTAGCTATTTTTCTATTGGCATGCTAAAACACCACAACCAAGACAACATATAAAAGATAGCATTTAAAGTAACTTATGGTGGCAGAGACCTAGAATCAATGATGGTGGAGTGAAGGACAAGGATGCTGTGGAATATCAGGTGTAATACATATAAAACTTTAGAGACATGATCATAGACCAATGAATACAACCTCTAAGTAAAGTAAGAACTCTGTGGAAACTTATCAAGGCTTGGAATCTGTTCAACTTAGTTACCTAAAACACTAGAACTATTGACTGGCTAGGGGTCTTTAGTTATGTCTCTGAAAATTGGGAGGATCCAAGATCTCAAGGGACTCATCTTTGAAAGCCTGACCTTTAGTTCATCTTGAGTCCTCAGGGAAGTGGAGTGGTTTGAATGAAAATGGTACCTGTAGGCTCATATATCTGATATAGCTATTGGAACTGTTTGGGAAGGATTAGGAGGTGTGACCTTGTTGGAGAAAATGTCTAACTAGGGGAGTGCCTGGAGGGTTCATATTGAGATCTTAGAAAGAATGGGCTTATGAGGTTATTGGGTCATGAGAGTTCTTATCAGAAGGACTTTCACCCTTATAAAAGAGGTACCACGAAGAGGTACCTTTCCTCTTCCTTCATGTGTGGGCATAACAGAAAGATGCCACTTCTGAGGAAGCTGGACCTTGCCAGATGTTGTGTCTGTCTGTGTCTTGATCTTAGCAATGAGGAATAAATTTCTACTGTTTACAAGCTGCCTAGTTTATGTTAAGCTGCTGTCACTCAAATGCACTAAGGGAACAAACCCCTTATCCCCAAAACACGAGATTCTGCTACATTTGCATGAGGGGCAGAGTGACAGAAATCAAGGTCAAGTAACACGCACGCACGATCTTCATGCTTTATTGAGCACATACTGTGTACTTGGTACCATTCTATACTCCCTAGTATACAGCACATTTAACCTGCAGAGCAAACACTGTGAACTCCCCATCATCTTTCCAGTTGCACTGCTGGGGGACAGAGTCAGAGAGGGTGAATGACTTTATCAAGGTCACAGAGCTGGTGATGCATTGCCAGACTGGGCTCTGGCTTCTGTCCTAACTGTGACAGGCTTGTAGGGTGTCAGCTAAGGGATGATGTCCAAGACAGTTACAGAATTATTGGATCATAAATATTCATTTTAATCCTTGTTTTCACATGGGAGCTTAGGGCTTCTAAATATTTAGATTTTTATTTATAAACTGACAGGATCCTATCACTGATAGAGACTCGCGGGGACGAGAAGTCATTCAGGCTTGGCTGTCACATCCCTGAATGACCTGTCGGCAGGGCTAATGCTTCTACAGCTGGGATAAGAGCAGGGGCCGGCAGCAGCAACCTCTGACTTAGAAGAAAATGATTGATTCCTGAATTAGTTTTCAGCTACAATAACAGAAATCACAGGCACATGCGCCTAGCTTTGTCATTTGCAAATTACGGAGTTGTCTTGACCGCTGGCACTGCCCTGTGTGGTGAGCTGAATAGTGTTACCCCACACAGGAGGAAGACATGGAAGCTTTGGGGCCAACAGACACGGGGTGAGAAGGATGTCTGCCACATACACGGCCCGATGATGGCAAACCCGGCACTCACTGCATAGCCCTGTCTAGCCTACCTCCGTGCACTGCAGGGTGAAGGCAGCACAGTAAAGCCTGGACCAGCAATCACAGCCACAATGCCAACAAGAGCACCTCAAAAACCATGCAAGACCTGAGGAACACGGAGAGCTGAGGACAGAACAATTCTAACAGGAGACTTCCAGGAATGAAAACAGACTTCCAGGAATGAAATCAGACCCAAAAGAGAATGTCTAGTGGCCATTTGGGGGGAGCTGTTTTCTCCCACGGTAAGACTGGGCATGGGGGAACAGCCCAGGAAGGAAACTAGAATGTTCTCACAAGTTACCAACTCAACTCTTTTATTTTACACTCTGCAAGTCTCAACTGCCTTAACCTAGTCTCTTACATCTGAAGAGGACAGCAACCTGGGGAGGGAATGGTCACCACCATCTGCCCCAGGGAATCCCTACAGCTTCCTTGCAACATTGCTGCCTCATGGACATCCTCTCAGTGACCTTTCTCGCCTCATAAACATAGAGGAAAAGCCTACAGACCTCTAACGCCAAAGAAAACGCTGGTTGATCTATAAATAAGGGGAACACTCAATCAAGGAGTCCAATGCAATATAAACTCATAGGTAATTATTAGGTAAAGGATGCTGCTTGTTTGGTCTCTATAGTTTTTCTCATTCAAGTCAATAAAAAAGTGTATCTTGAAATATAGAATAACTGAGTTTGAATCATGCTTTAATGATACAGGAGAATTGTCTGTATTCTGTCAATCATTTTAATAAAACGCTGATTGGCCAGGCAGGCAGTATAGGCGGCAAAGCCAGACAGGAAGTAGGGGTGGAGCAAAGAGACTGGGAGTATTCTGGAAGCAGAGCTCCCTCGGCACTCCTGTGCAGACCATCGAAGAGGCAGCATGTAACTTGCCCAGCTGAGAAAGGTATGGAGTCAATGTGGCTAATGTAGATAAAGATAATGGGGTAACATAAGTTATAAGAATTAACAAGAAGCCTGACCTAATGGGCCAATCAGTTTATAACCTTATGGAGTCCTGTGTGTAATTTCTCTTTGGGATTTGCCGGCTGTTGGGGTACCAGGCAGGACGGAAACCCCAACAAGCCGGCCCTCATGCTACACTTTAACTTTAAAATGTACAGCCAAATTAAATTAAGAGTAAAGAGCAAATTGGGAAATGTATGAATATATATAGCAAAGAAAGTCAATGTCCTTAATATAGAAAAAGTTCTCATGAATCAATAAAAGGGTTATCATGCCAAGAGAAAGAAATGAGAAGTGAATGAGAAGATTACAAGGATGTCTATCACCAAAGGGTGAAATCAGGCTCCACCTCACTGGAAGTCGTTTGTTTCCATCAAATATCCTGGTACACTTTTCTAATTGTAAGGGAAATTAAAATGATAACAGAGGGGCTGAAGAGATGGCTCAGTGGTTAAGAACTCTGGCTTTTCTTCCAGGAGACCCAGGCTCATACCCAATACCCACATATAAATGCACAATCATCTGTAACTCCAGTTACAGATCTGGCTTCCTCTTCTGGCCTCTCTAGGCACTGCCACACACATTGCATAGGCATATATGCAGGAAAAACATACATACAGGATAAAAATAAAACCCAAAACCTAAAATGATAGTGAATTTTGCCAAATGGACAGTTTTGTGTATTGTGGATTTGACTGTACATCTCTGTTTCGAATGCAGCGAACTGACCTCATAGCTGGTTAGTTTAGTCTCCCACATGAATTCAGTCACAGAAAGAGTATGACATAGAAGCAGAATCACAAAAAGACAAATGAAGCCAGTTGAGTCCAAACAAGCACAGGTCAGTATAGCAATCCCAACAGAATAAGGCAACATTCTTCTGCTAAAGAGGAGAATCTATTTCGGGAAGTTGAACATCTTTACAATTAAGATTCTACCACAGAATCCATCTTATTTCTTAATGTTATGTATACTGGTGTTTTGCCTAAAACTTTATCTGTGTACCAAGTGTGTGCAGTGCCAATAGAAGCCAAAAGAAGGCATCAGATCCCTGGGACCAGAGCTGTGAGCCACTCTGTGGGTGCTTGGGATTGACCTGGGTCTTCTGGAAGAGCAACCACTGTTCTTAACTAAGGAGCCATCTCTCTAGCCTAGAATTCATATTACCTGTGGTTCAAAATTCATCGGCGATGGCATTCACTGTATTTGGCAAAGTCAAACATACATCTCTTAAGAAAGATTAGTATCTTTATAATATAAGAATGAAAACCGTATGATTTGAACAGTCATTTGCTAAATATGTGTCATGTGACCGGTGTTGGGATGAAGAGCCCAAATGGAGGCTCCAGTCTCTTGGCGAGACCAGAGGTGCTTTAGTTCGAAGTGTCCCTCTAAAGCTCATGCTGAAGCCTAACCCTGTTGTGTATTAAGAGGTAGTGTCTTAGCAGAAGTGATTTTCATATGCCCTCCATTCCCGCCCATGGATTAGTACCATATCAAAGGGCTGGGGGAAACTAGCTCAGAGCTGCCAGCCCTTCTGCCCTCTACCATCTGAAGACACAGAGTTCACAGGCACATCTTGGAAGAAAAAGCTTGGCCTCCAGCCTACACTGACCCCTCGATGCCATCGCTTTGGGCTCCCTAACTGCTTAGATCTCAAATCTCTTCTTTATAATTACTCGGTCTGGCCGGGCGGTGGTGGCGCATGCCTTTAATATACCAGCATTTGGGAGGCAGAGGCAGGCGGATCTCTGTGAGTTTGAGGCCAGTCTGGTCTACAAGAGCTAGCTCCAGGACAGGCTCCAAAGCTACAGGGAAACCCTGTCTCAAAAAACCAAACAAAAAGCAAACAAACAGAAACTGACTCAGCCTGTGGCTGTTTGTTACAGTAACACAAGTGAATTAAGACAGGTGGTAACCAAGTACTCAGATGGAGTCATGCGCTGATCGATGTTTAAATAAAAAGAAAGAACGGTGTGAGCCACGGTGAAAATCTGGGTGAGAAGCAATTTCCCTTTCTGTGGTGAATGAACCCAGAGAGTCCCATCAGTCAGAAACAAAGGACATAACTGCCCAGACCATTATTATTCAAAATTACTTCCAACAATGAGTAAAGAATCCTGTGAGGGGTATTATACAGGTCATAAAAGTATGTGTGTGTGTGTGTGTGTGTGTGTGTGTGTGTGTGTACATGTATACACGTGCATGTGTGTGAAGGACAGAGGTTGAGACTAACTCCCCTTTGCTGTTCCAAACACTGAAATATGACCTTGTGGGTTAACTAGGAAGGCTGGCCAATGAACTACAGGGATCCGCCTATTTCCGTCCCTCTTCCCCAGTGCTGGGATGGCAGACACACACCCTTGTGCCTGACTTTAATTGTCTTACATTCATATTGGTGTTAAGGTGGTAGTGGTAGTCTGTGTGCATACACATATGTTATGGGGCATATGTGTAGTCAGAATACAGCTTTTAGGAGCTGGTTCTCTTCTTCTGCTGTGTGTATTCTGGGGATTGAACCCAGATCATCAGAGTTAGCAGCACATCGTTTCTGGCTGGGCCAGCTTGCTAGCCTCGTGCCTGGCTGTTACATGGTTGCCAGGGATCTCCAGGCAAGTCCTCACACTTGCACACCAGGCTGTTTAGCTGAGCCACCTCCTCAGCCACCATAGTGAACCCTTTAGCAAAGAATATGAAAGACATACAATTACAAAAGTTGCAGAATGCAAAGACTGAATTTTGCCAACATCAAACTGTCATCATAAATGGGGAAAATTGCATCCACAGTCACAGTAGAAAATTGTAATGAACAGCACCGAGAAGAAACAAGGTTTCCAGATACAGGATGCACAAATTTCCACTGTGAAGGGGCAGACAGCGATTCCAAGTTCCAAGAACAGAAACAGAAAGATTTTAAAGTTCATTCAGTAAAAAACTGTCTTGAAACTTGAGCAGGAAAGAACCTTCTCACATTGACTGACCCTCGCCACTCTTAAGCGCCTTCTATTAAGGAGTGGTTTCCCCAAGAGAACATCTTTGGGAAAAAAATTCTCTCCAGACCACAGCTGGCTGCACCTGGTGACAGTGATCAATGGCTCTATTATGTAGATTTGTCTCTGGCTCTGGTCCTGACCACCAGACAGCCCAGTTGGCTGTCTGGAACAGATATGCCAAGATGCTCTGGCTACAAACATGGTAAACTCTCTGAAGAAGTTTTCCCCTTAACTTGGCTTCCCCCTGCTTCTAGAATCCTCACATTTTGGTAGCGCCCCTGAATGGAAGTCTGAGAAGGGGTTAGGTGTCCAGCCTTTGTTGCTAGACAGACATTAAATGACCTTTTTTTTTTTTTTTTTTTTACTTTTTTTGTATTTTTGTTTTGTTTATTTTTCTTTATTTTTTTTCAAGACAAGGTTTCTCTGTGTTCCTGGAACTAGCTCTTGTACACCAGGCTGGCCTCGAATTTACAGAGATCTGCCTGCCTCTGCCTCCTGAGGCTGGGATTAAAGGCGTGCACCACTACATCCTGGATTTATTTGTATTTTATCCTGAGACAGGGCTTCTCTGTGTAACAGCCCTGGCTGTCCTGGAACTCAATCTGTAGAACAGACTGGCCTTGAACTCACAAAGAACCATCTGTCTCTGCCTCGTAAGTGCTGGGATTAAGGGAGGGCACCACCAGTGCCTGGCTCAGCAAACATTTACATTACTCAGGATATGAAGTGGGAGACTGGCGTCTCTGAGCTGGTTTGAGAATTCTAGACAGAAGGGGTACACTGAGGCAAGGTTCCTAGGTGTGTAGCCTGGGAATGTAAATCACACGTTATCTCTGCACTGTGGAGTCTGGTGGGGTGAGGGCACGAAAGACAGTGATTTGGGGTCAGGTGACTCGGTGCCTTGTGAAGCTCTGGTAAGAGGTTCAAGCTTTGTGACAGAGGCTGCAGGAACGTAACACTGGAATTAAACGAGAGACTGACATTATCACATTTCCCATTTTAAAGAGGGAACAAGCTGGCGATAGTCTGGATCCATGTACAGAGAAGATACATAGCAGGAGAGGGAGTGACGCTGTCGGCTGCCGGCCTCCGACTTGCAATTACTGCCTTCCTCTGATAACTGGGCTGAATGCCCCCTGCACCACAGTGCGCATGCTCAACAGAGGCCCACACGTCCTGTACTGAAGCAGCCTGTGCTGGACGCTTTCCGGGACAAAGGGGTTGTGCACTGTATGGAGCTGATGCAGTGGAGTGGAAAGCCAAGGAGTGCTGTCCAGATGGTCCCTGAGCTCAGATACATGCCAACTCCACCGATACTGAAGTTTAATGTGGCTGAAACAAACCATTCATGCCTAAGGACCGAGAAGCCCAAGCCGTGATCCCCCTCATGCTGCCCCTCTTCAAACTCTTGCACATACATGTGTGCATGCACGCTTGTATGTGTTTCTCCAGCCAGGTTAGTTAGAATACCAGCAGACACTGCTCTTTGAGTTTGGGAATGAAAGCCACATTGTGATTCACCTGACACCCTCCACCTGGATCCATAGCGTGTCTCCCTGGCTCTTAAAGAACAGCAAGAATATGGTTCTTGCTCATGGTTTGGAGTCTTGTCTTAATGGTGAACAGGGTGTGATCCCTTCTCACAGGGATTCAAGGATTACATGTTGTGGTAGGTTTACAAGCATATCCTAAAGCAACGCTCGGTAGGTTTCAATGAGCAACTGACTCAGACTCTAACGCGGTAGGTCTGTGGGCGGGGCTACAATCCCCGCAGTTGGCCCCCATCCACAGGTGATTTTGATATTGCCCCTAAATGACTGACGCCTGACACAGCCAGATCCGATTGCTGGTAGACCCTGAGCTCTTCGTATCAATCCTATCAATCTGTAAGTAGCACTAGGTTTAAAATGGGTGACCTGGACCTACGATTCTGTAATGTCACTTATCAGCCTCGTCACTGGAGAGGAGACATGTCATCATTGTGAGTCTCCATTTGTCATCTGTAAAGAACGCCAGCGGGAGACACGGCTAAGACAGGACACTTTGATGGCTCTGGAGGAGTGAATGTAGAAGAAGAGGATGGCATCAGGACATAGAGGGAGCAGTGCTGTTTACTGGTGACAGCTGTAACATCGTGGGCTCTGTTGTAGTAGGGGGCATAGCCTGGCGATCATAAATTCTAGAGTCAATAGATAGGAAGGGAGGCCATCAGGGAAGAGAAAGGACCAGGCAGTTAGAGATTCCTATGAACTACTCTCTAACTGACGATGACCAACAAGAGATTCCTCTCTATCATGTCTACAACAGTCCCACCCGGCCACGATACCAGGAATACTATCTAACAGAATCTTTTATTTTCTGTCTCTGAAGCCAGCCCTGTAGGGTCATGATGCAATAAGACCCATATGGGTCATAGAGGAAGCTGCAATCTCAGCCAGATAATACTTCGCATTGGTTGAGAGGGGAAAAAAATCATACACATTAGAAGACATTTTCGAAGAATTAGTCAAGAACTCTTTGCCTCCCCAATGTTTCCCCTTTCTCTGCTCTCCTGTTAAAAATGAGAAATCTGAAGCTAGAAAGACAGTTCAGTGGTTAGGAGCACCTGCTGCTCTTACAGAGGGCCAGGGGTTAGTTTCCAGCACCCATATGGCAGATCACTTCATGTAACTCCACAGGAATCTGACACCCTCTTTTGTCCTGCGAGTGCTATAAGCCTGTGGTACAAGAGGTGCATGCCGTGTAAGCATGCACACACACACATGCACACACACACACACACACACACACACACTAATTTACTTCTTTAGTAAAGGAATAATCCACTCTATATTTATTACCTCAAGAGGATCTTCTTATTTTAAATAACGGCTAAGATTTTCCTGCTTTGGGAAGTAGAAGGAAGGAGCCCTCTATCTTCCCTTTCTCCCAGGGTTCTGCCCATACAGGAGAGTCTTCCATCCATGAGCGGGATATGGAAGAAAGAAACGTGGTAGGCCTCATTTTGTAAAACTGATAATGGATGGAATCTAGTGTGCACTGCAAATCTTCAGATGCCAGGAACTAGAGATTTCAGGAAGAGAGGTGGGATCATGGCAAGTTAGCACGTTCCTGTCTCATGCTACATGGCACACTTGGCGTCTAGGACGGTGGGAGATGCAGAGTAGAGCCATGTCAATATCCACAGACTATGTTTGGGTTCTTGGATTCCTGTCTTGACTAGGGTGCTCACTTACTAATGACCCTTAACAGCTCATACATTCCTCTGCTTCAGTCTGTAAAAGTCAATATCTGAGCCATGTTGCCATGAAAACCCTTTCATGTCAAGGTAGTACCTTCTCTGCTTTTGTTCTTGCTTTACAATTAGCCATTCTGTTTTGTGTTAGTTATCCACACACTTGCTGCGCCTTCACTGGGCATGTTCCAGGTGAGGATCTGACTTTCCATCCTGATCAATCTCCATTCCCAACACTCCGCACAATGTCTGGGTCCTAACTTCACGTCGCAGTTCACTGCCTATTTATTGAAGGAACAAAGCAGCCAAGGCCACCTGGCTAAGGGCTGGAGTCTGTGTTGTGCTAGCTCAGGAGTTGCCTCAAGCTTCTGACTGGCTGAATTTGAATCTCAGCCCCATCATTTACCACCTCTCTGACCTTGGACAACCCCTAAGTCTTAGTTTCTTTATCGGTAGGGTGCAGATACTGAGGAATATACCTTATAAGAAATGTCAGGGTCAAGATAATTAAGGGAAAGCTCACAATAAGTAGTCAATACAGATCATTACAATATATATGTGTGTATATAAATATAACAATCTGTATTATATATAATGGAATGAATATGTGATATACAGATACATGCATGCATGAATGAGTCCCATCTTATAGAATGTTCATTGTGAATTCTACCCAAGTGGATTGATGCATGGCACAGAGCCAGCTTGGTCTAGCGAGTCTCCAGGGTGACTGATCTTGGTTCTTCCACATCCCCACAGCTCCACTTTGGCATTTGGAATGCCTCAATTTCTATATAGTATGGCTGACCTGCCTCCTGCCTCTTCTTTCCCATTCCTGTGTCCTTAGCATCTTTTGTTGTTGGTGTTTTGTTTTGAGACAGGGTTTCTCTGTATAGCGCTGGCTGTCCTGGAACTCACTCTGAAGACCAGGCAGTCTTGAACTCACAGGAATCTGCCAGTCTCTGCCTCCTGAGTGCTGGGAACAAAGGCCAAAGGTGTGTGCCACCACTGCCTGGCAATGTCCTTAGCCTGCTAGGCTACAGCAGTCTCCTGTTCTACCTCTTCTTCACCCACTTATACTCTGGTGAAGTACTTCCATATTTGGGCATATGCTGTTTCCATGTCTGTAACAGATTTCCTGAATTCCCTTAGTTGTTTTTTAAGTCTCAGTCAGACCCTGTTTGTGGCAGATCTCCCGGACTCCCCGAGAGTAAGCTACATGGCAAAGGTTCTATTCATTTCCCTCCACCCATATAAAAACTCCATCCATTTCCTCATAACAGAAAATTAAAATAAGAAACAACTCGTGTGAATCTCTGGGCACAGCTCCGCTGATTATGATGCTCCAGTTACCATCCTTTGTTGAAACTCAGAACCACTTGGCCCAGCTTAAGGCAACTGCTACCTTGCTTCTCAGAGCTGCTCCCTCTTAGGATTCCCAGTGTCACCTAAATGTTCAGTTCTCTCTCTCTCTCTCTCTCCCTCTCTCCCTCTCTTCTCTTCTTCTCTCTTTTTCTCTCTCTGTCTCTTCTCTATGTGGCTTACAAGGAACTAATGTGTCTAGTACCTCATTCTTTACACTCAGTCCTGGCTGTGAGGCTGGCCAAGGCTTAATGCCACTAAATTGTAATTTCAAGGCAATTTGAACTCCTTTCCTCTCTGGGATAGATGGAAAAGCTAAAGTCTCCTTAAATCAGCATGTAGAGCTCAACAAAGAATTAAGGTGCCCCTGTGCCTTGTTCAAAGCTCCTGTGAGATCCACAGGATAATCAATTTCACAATTCTGTAAAACTGATTGGAATGTGATTGCAAAGCCAGGCAGAACATTCGTTTTGTGCTTAAAAAGAGCCCCATCACGGAGGTATGTCGAGTGTATGAAATCTGTCCATCCATAGCAACCCACCACCACCAAGTGTTCCTTCCCCTTTCTAGTGCCCCAGGTTCCTCCACCGACTTTCTCAAGGCTGCAAGATCAGTGTGTATAGTCAGTAGTCCACTAAGAATTTGGGACCAACCTCAGTAGGTAGGCTCTGGGCTTCGGCAGGAGGCTGATTAAGAAAAACTTTGAACTTCAATCTGGGCCTTGCTGTATTCCTGCTTCAGTTTCTCTCCCTCACGCTTCCCCTTCCTATGGCCCTCATTGCTCTACGCTGCCTCTTCCGGAGGGTAAAGAGCTGTCCAACCACGGGCTACTTCTTGGCATTCAGACGTAACAGGTGCCATTTGGTTAGCTAGGTAAAGATCAGGCTGAGCTGTGCACTGTGACGTCCCTCGTGCCTTTCCTCCTTGGAAAGGAGGCCTGTCCAGGCTGCCTGGCCATAGATGTCCTCGTAATTCTATAGATCTGCACAGCTCTCAGTTCCTGTGGGTATAGAGCAGTATAGAGCACAGTGTCAGTACTTGTGCGCAGAGCAGTGTGATCCACAGGTGTCAGTACTTGTGGGCAGAGCGGTGTGATGCACGCTGTCAGTACTTGTGTGCAGAGCTGTGTGATGCAGGGTTCCGTACTTGTGCGCAGAGCAGTGTGATCCACAGGTGTCAGTACTTGTGTGCAGAGCGGTGTGAGTTTCCCTGCTGGGCATTGCACCCCAATAGTAAAAGGGCAGTTGTTGTCCAACAGTGGTGCCGAGTCCCGGAAGACCAGCACAGGGAGGTAGAACAGGCCCACTCGTCCCTAGGGCTCTTGGCGAGCTTTCCCCGGGCTTTATCCATCCCTGTCTGGTATTTGTTCTGGTTCTCCACCTGGACCCTGAGCTCCTCAACAAACAGCGGGGTGTATTTCCAATCGTTTTGGAATTATGGAATATTACATTATCTGCATCCCGGGGGACCTTTTATAGTCATTGTAGGATAAGCTGGCATGACTCCTTTGAAGTTAGGCACGGTCAGGTGACTTGCTTTTGGTGCTGAAATGTGAGCAGAGGTGGCCTGTGACATTCATGGAGACACTTAAGGGACTAGAGCCTGACTTACCAACCCCTGTCCACTCTGCTATGAGAACCGGCGACGGAAGCTCAAACAGCTCGAGTCTTTGGGTGGCTCTGGTCGCCATTGCCCTGTTATGGGAAGGGAGTTATGCTATGTTATGGGAAGAAATTGTTGCCTTCAAGATTAATTTTGAATTAATTCTGGATTTAAGATAAAGGTCGAATACTTAAGCACTTATGATTTGGGGGCTTGGTCATCATTACAGTGTAAACTAGCTGTTCTAGAATGATTTCCATTTCTGCGATAAAGACACTATGACCAAAGGCAAACTGAGGGAAGAAAGGACTGATTTGGCTTCTGTACCTTCAGGTCACAATTTACCATCGAGGGAAGTCAGGGCAGGAGCTCAAGGTGGGAACCTGAGGTTGCAACCGTGGAGGAGTGGTGTTTGGAGCTTCAATCACTGGCTTGCTTACAGACTCATGCTTTGATATCTTCTTTATACAGTTCAGGCCAGGGAAAATGTCCAGTCTACAATGGGCTGGCCTTCCTACATCACTCAAGACCACCCCTCAAGGATACATCCACAAACAACACGATAAAGACAATGGCTCAACTAATGAGCCATGTTTCCCCTTTTTTCCAGGTCATTCTAGGCTTGCCGAGTTGACAGTGCTAAGGTGAACACTAGCTTAAGCTAAATGATACACTCCTTAATGCATGCTTCACAGAAAACAAGAGGAGGAAAGGGATGGGGAAAGAAAAAGAAGGAAGGAGAGCAGGGATAGAAAGCAAAAGGAAAGAAGTGTGGGAAGCAGGACTAAAGGAAATCATGGGAGAGAAGAAGTAAATGACAGAATTCGTTTCTAGTCCTCTGTAGGGACTTTGCTTCTAACTTGGATGTTTGGGAATTAAGGTCCATCTTCCCCTGCCTTCTTCTGTCTTGAATACTCTGAGAACCCCAGGAGTAATTGGTCACAAAACCCATGCTTCTTTGTGTGAAAGAAAATTCCATTTTCATCAAATCTAATGCATAACAGAGCAAAATTTTTAGAGAAAGGTGGCAGCGAAATGAGGCAGGAAACAAAGCAATTGTGACTTTTGGGTAATATATCCAAGCCATAAAGATTTCATTAGACTCTCTAATACATTGCTAATGAAAAATCGGAGCCTTTCCTATTTTACCTTCTTTCGGAACATTCGAATCAACTTGTCTTTCCAAGCTTTGCACTCCATTTACATTAATTAGAAAGTTCCATATTAAGGAAAGCTTTTAATGGGCTGTTATTGTAGATGATTTTACTGGTGAGCTGCATTGTTCTGTTTAATAGCACATAAAATGGCATCTATAGAGGGGGCTTTGATAAAATTGAAGTTCTGATGGACTTGAGCTGAGCTGGTCATTGCTAATAGACTGGGGTCCAGCGAGATTTACCAGGACCACGTCTATAAAATCCATATCATTCTGACCCTATAGTGTTGCAGCTAATATTGGTACTACAACAGGAAGATTCAGGAATAAATGTAAGCATATATATATTATCCTCTTCATTATTATTACGATGTTGGATTTAGGAAAAGGGCTCCCCTAATCATGTTATAAGTATCCACTAAGGGTCATGGAGTTAGCTCTAGGAAGAATTTATCTAAAATGGGAAATTTTTGTTATATAATATCTGTCACATTCTAGTAATCAGATTGTTATACATTTGAGGAGAGATTTGAATGGGATACATAAGAAAGTAGATAGGAAAATAAAGATGAAAGATGTTATCTATTTGAATTTGACATAGGACATGGTCAAAATCAGGTGTTTACTTAGCACTGGTGCATGCTTCAACCCTGTGGGAATTCAAACTGAATGTGGACTCATTCGTCAAATACATTTGGAACATGGGATGGCGCAGGGTCAGTGGTAATAGCTGGAAAGACAAGATGGATAAGCTATAGTGCTTGTGTTCTGAGCAAATCACATTCCTGTGGAGCAGACAGAGCCATAAACAAATATTTATGCCAATAATATGTCACACAAACTAATAGAAATGTGTACAAAGTTGTCAGAACAAAGAGGTAATGAGAAGAGGGAAGGGACATGTAGGGGGGAGCAGGTGATATTCTGGCAAGCAGCCAGTCTTTCAGGTTGAATCAGTAGGATGGTCAGGGGTAGACAAGGTGAAATCGTGTTTCCGAATCAGGAAGCATATAAAATAGAATGATGGATATTTGTCTTTCCCCATTAATCTACTGGTGAGCATTGGGACACTTCACATCTTGACTAGTAGTGTGACTAGCACTGCAATTAAGATGAGAAAAATATAATCTCCCTAAGATATTGATAACAATTTTATAAAAATATATCTTAAGAAGTGGCATGACTGGGGCATTTGTCTAATTCTTTTGGTAAACGCCACACTATTATCTAGTTTCTGCAGCATCTTAGTTTTTCTTAAGCAGTCTACAGAGCTCCGGTTCCCCCCACATTCTTACCAACACTTACTGTCTTCAGGGGTTGCTTGTTTATTTCGATGATTTCCTCCCTATCAGGTTTAGTTTCAATGTGCATTTCCCCCATGATCAGTGATGTCCATCACTTCCTGTACCTCTGGGCCACTTGTTTGTCTCTTTGAAGAAATGTCTGTTTAAATGTTTTGCTCACTTGCAACAGGTTTTTGCTATCAAGGTGTATAAATCCCTTCTGAATTTTGAATATGAACACCTTATCAGATACATGACTTGCAAATACATTTTTTTCTCACTCTTTGTGTGGATTCCTCATTCTGATGACTGTTTCCTTTGTTGTGAAAAAGGGTTTTAGTTGGTCACAGTCTTGGTCTTCTATTTCCAGTTCCATCGTAATTTGTGGGTTTTGGTTTTGGTTTTGTTCTGCATCCCATCCGAGAAACCTTAGCCTAGACCACAGCCATGGGCCTTTTCCTCCATGTGTCATAGCTACAGGTGTGGTGAGCGTGGAGTCTACATTATTACATTAAATCTGTAATCCATATTATTTGCCATTAAAATGAGAAAGTCCTGCCATGCATGATAAATTCAGAGGCCATTATAAGTAGTAAAAGTAAAGATGCGGAGAACTGAAGGATGATTGCCAAGGGCTGGGGAAGGCTGGGGGGCATAACCAGATGAAAAGACAGAAAGGCATGGCACAGCATGGACAGAGATGCGAGCAGAGCACTACTAAGAGTCTGAGCATGGCTACAGCACCAGGGCAATGAGGCTGGAGAAGAGAAATGGACTCTTCCCTTGAAGCCGGAATGCTCTTGTGCTATGCGGCTTTGGCAGTATTAAAGAGATCACTTAGAGAATGACACCGTTAGAATTTTGTCTCTGGTCCTAATTACCTAATTGGAAAATTACTCTGGGAGTCCAGAAACAAATCATAAGAGTCTAACTAACATAGGGAGGAAACACAGAGAGACTCTGCCGTCCCCTGGAGGGAGAAGATGACGAGCACCTGGAGGTTAGGAGACGGGAAGGAGTTAAACTGGACAATACACATGGATGAGGAGCCTGTCATGCTTGGACTTTTACAGTACCCACCATAGCTATCACCGCACACATCTTCCTAACACCCTTTTAAGGAAAAAAATTATCATGTTCACCACAGATGAGAAAATTGATGCTGGTTTGTATGTTCAAGACCAGGGAGTTATTGCCAACTTTGACTTAGTATTGTTTGTATTCCATACAAGATCCTCTAAGGTTTTTCTTTTTTTTTTTTGTGGGGTTGTTGTTCGGTTTGTTTGTTTGTTTTGACTCAAGATTTTAGGATTCTGAGCACACAAGCTAATTAGCTGATTCTTGTCTGTTCAACACTTTTGAACAGAAATTGAATTGAAATAAGACAACACTTGGAAATTATTTGATACTACACCCAGCCTACTTACAAACTCTCAACACATTAAACACAATCATATAGAGTCTAAGCAGTACCTAAAAATATCTTTTCAATAAAAGTGAGGTCATGTGTTTCTGGGTGATAGTTCTCTGCTCAGGGCAGTGATATAAACCAGTAGGCTGAAGGCCAAACAACTTTAACCAGCCCAGAGATTCAATAAGTTAAAATCATTTTGGAAGACAGCTTCAGGCAAGGTCTATCTTTTCTTGGGAAGACACTTTACTCAGGACAAGCAGAACAGCTCCAGAGGATGAATGTCTGCCTAAAGGGATGTTGATATGGCACTCAAGTAAGAATCTTACATCAAATTATACTTTGGGTACTTTTTGATATTTCTTTCTTTGTCTCCCTCCCTCCTGTCCTCCTTCCCTCCCTCCCTCCTTCCCTCTCTTCCTTCCTTCCTTTATTCCTTCTTTCCTTTTAGTTTATCATTTGGAAGTAACTATCAACAAAACTCTTACCAACTCACCCTTCCCTCTTCTTTAAATGCCCTCAGCACTGTTTATTTGGGAACTTTTTATATGGCGTGTAGTTCTTTACTAGGAGAGATTTTGCCTACTGGGAACAGGTGGAACTTTTAGAAATCTCTGCAGATATTTTTGTTTGCCACAGTTGGAGAGGGACATCTAGAAGGTGGAGTTCAGGGATGCTACTAATAACTGACAAGGAATGGAGAGCAAGAAAGATCACTTCAAAGGTCCCTAGTCCACATGTTAACAGTGCCAAGGCAGAGAGGGCTCTCCCTTGTATCTCAAACTAAATGAGAGGCCGCATGTTGATGGTTCCTTCTTAAGTTCAGTTCTGTGTTCAAAGCACCTACCATGATTTTGTGAGCATCTATTTGTGTGACTATTTGCATTTGGATTTTCTCATCAGACTTTCTTTGGATTGCCAGCCCCCAAATAATGACATGGAAGCTTATTATTAATTATGAAATCTTGGCCTTAGCTTAGGTCTGTCCCACAAGCTCTTATAACTTAAATTACCCCATTTCTATTCATCTATGTTCTGCCACTTGGCTCTTTACCTCTTCTCCATTCTATATGTCTGACTTCCTTAGTGTCTCACTGGTATCTCCTGTCACACCAGATTCCAACCCCCTGAGTTTCTTCCTCTACTCGGAAGTCCTGCCTAACCTTTCCTGCCTAACTATTGGTAGTTCAGCCTTTCATTAAACCAATCACAGTGACACATCTTCACCCAATGTAAACAAATATCCCACAAAAATGATTCATTGCTTCAGGCTTAAATATGTCCTTCAAAAAGTCATTGCTAGGTTTAGAAAAAATACCAACTGTAACTCTGTTTTGAGGTAAGTCCACAAGGAGGAGAGCTCTGCCTGCCTCTGCCTTCTGAATCCTGGGATTAACGGCAGGTGCCACCACTGCCCAGCACCAAAGATTTTTAAAGGTTCAGAAAAAGGGAGTTTGATCTTTCCTCTCCACCCCTCTTTTCTCTGCCACTCTGTCACAGGAGAGCATGGCACAGCAAGAAAGCTCCTACTAAATGCCAGCCTCTCAATGTGGGATTTCTCAGCTTCCTGAAGGATAAGTCAAAATATTCCTATTAATCACACACTGCCATCTACGTGCTAAAGTACTGTAGCCATATATAAAATGGACTTCCTCATTGACTGGCTTTCTGCCTTACGTCATCCACACTTCTAGAGGCTGAGACTGCCCCTGTTTTTCTTTTACCTGAACGGTCAGCAGCCTCTGCAGCACCTGTACAGAGTAGGCGATCCACCAAGAACGGGCAAATGAATCAACATATAATGAAAGAAGGAATGCCAATTAAAAGTATTTACCTATATGACCAATTTAGTGTGAAAATGATAGAAAATATAAATTTAGGACTAGGGAGATGACCCAGCTGGTAAAGTGCCCAGTCACATCAGCAGGAAGACCTGAGTTCTGCTGATCCCCAGAATCCAAGTATTGAAAACAAAAAAGTTTGGGGATGGGGGTGGGCTAAAACACATTCACACATTTTTTTCCCTCTTGAATCATTTATTCTAGAGGAAAACTCTATGCTGAATTATGAGGAAGTGAGCCCTCCCACTAAATGCTGTGTGAAGGTGAAGGTATTGTCATGCAAACCAATGAATCAGATCAGCTTTTAGGTAGAGGTAGATTCCAGAGATCCTGAGTTAATGCTTCCAGCCCTGTCTCTGGGACTCCTCAGCTTTATAAACTAATTACAATAACATATTTGTTATTTCATATTGGAGAAAACATTATCTAAAGGGCAATGTCTGTCTGAAGTATTCGTCAGACTTTGCAGGGACGTGGGAGTTTGAAGCTAGGCCTAAATGGGATGATGCCAAGGATGAAAGTTTGAAAACTTGTTTATTCGTGGTTACACTTAGAATTAACTGGACCCTGGGCTAGTTCCTTATCTCTTTGCATTGCTTTGAAGAATCAGACTCATCTGCTTTAAGATGAAACTCAACTGGGCAAGGTGAATAATTGTACTGGGGCAACCTGGAGCAAGGATGAGGGATTTGTACTCCCTTAGATGGGAGGAGAGGAAAGACTTGACTGTGGATTCTAAGGATTAGGAGGCATTTACTCTCTCCACTGTAAGTTCTTAAGAGTCCATGCCCTTACCTCCATGCTGTGAGACAATGGTTTTACCCTGTAAAGATTTGTTTTTTTTTATATTTGTTTAATAAAATGCTGATTGGCCAGTAGCCAGAGAACAGGAGAATTCTGGGAAAAGAAAGACTCAGTCTGCAGTCATCATCCAGAGAGAGAGAGAGAGGGAGAGAGAGAGAGAGAGGAAGCAAGATAAGAATGCCTCGCTGATGAAAGGTACTAAGCCACATGGCTAATACAGACAAGAATTCTGGGCTAGTTTAAGATGTAAGAATGAGTTAATAAGAAGCCTGTGCTAATAGGCTGACCAGTTTATAATTAATGTAGACCTCCGTGTGTTTCTTTGGGGCTGAACAGCTGCGGGGTCGGGCAGGACAGAAACCTCAGGCAACACCTCCCAGGGCAGCAGCTTGAAGGCTGGAAGAGGACTCAGAGTTGCAGGGGGATATATCAAGCTCTTCATGTCACTGCCACTATTTCAGCGTCTTAGGAGGCAAAACCAAAGGCATGGCCCTCTCGCTGCCCTTCGAGGGCTGGGAGCAGAAAAAAATCAAAAGACTTCCTGGCACGCCATCTCAGAGGGACAGGCTACAGACAAAAGACCTTTCTTGGACTTCAGGGAACAAGTATGTCAAGGAGGGCTTCTCTGAAGATCCTGAAGAATGCGGGGTATTGCCAGCCATACTAGAGGAGGGACAGACTTTCTGTTACATTCTGCAAAGTTGAAGAAATCTTAGAGATATTGCCCTGGATCTCATCCAGCAAGGCACACAGCTGAAGACAGTTAAATGCTCTGTCCCACTGTGAACTGCCGTTGCATTTCTTTGCCCTTACGATGCTGGGGAGATGGCGCAGTGGTTGGAACACTGATCTATGCAAGTGTGTGGAATGGAGCTTCAAGCTCCAGAACCCAGTGTAAAAAAACCACCCAAGTGTAACAGCTGCCTCTCATTCTAGCTTGATCATCCGGAATCCTTGAGTTCCAGGTGCTACGAGAGGGCAGCATCAGCACGTAAAGTGTGGCGTGATCAGTCACGTGCCCTCCCTCCTCCTTTCTGCTAGCTCTCCAGTCATCTGTCTGACGCTAAACCGATGCCCCTTCCCACATCCAGGGTTAGTTTGCTCCTAGTAGGTTCTGCATTTCCCCTCCTCTCTTGCTTCCATTTCATTCTCTTGGAGGCAATCGTTCTAAAACCCACTAGTTTGCAGACAAACGCTTCTTTCTCTACTTTTGCTTAGACGTTGAAAGGAATGCCTTTGCTCCCTCTTTCTGCTCTGTGAGTCCACTACGGACCCGAAAGGTAATAGCATGTATCAAGAAGAAGGGAAAGAAGGAAAAGGATAGCTTTTGATAAGAAAATACAATTTGACATTTTCTTCTACCGGAGTTTACAAATTTTTCTTCTGATGGTTTCTCAAAGAAATTGACTTCATTTTCTTTACCCTAACCACATATTTACCTTTTCTTTTAAAAGAAAATGGCTGACATTTGACAGGGACCAGCATTTCAGTTGGCCTGACACAGGGAAAGGTGAGTGGCCGCATAAACAAACAGGACCCTATTTGGTTTCTATAAAAGACAACAATGTGATAATAGATGCATGGTTCTCTGTCCATATCTGCAGAGATCAATGGCATCACAGTATAGATGGTGAAGGCTTGAATGGGCCCTGGGAACTAGGAGGGGGTACCCTCCACAGACAGGAAACAGTGAAAAATTCAAGTGAGGTGAAATGTAGACAGAATGTGATGGAAAGAGGTACAGACAGACAGACAGCATAGTGGAGAAAACATTCCCTTCTTTGCCCAGATTTAAAAAACATTCCTTACTCAATGCGCTATGTCATGGCTAAGGCATCTCTAACAAGAGACAGACCAGGAAGAGAAAGGCAAACACATCACATCTATTTAAGTTTTGTGTGACAAAGGAATATTCAGAAATGAAGATGCAAAGGTGTAGAAGCCAGTGTATCTTACACTTAGATTTGATGAAGAGTGGACGGTTGTGCAGAGATATGATTGCAAAAGGGCATGGCACTCGGTAATTATCTGTGATGTGAAGACTTAGAAAGACCTCTAGATTCATCTTTGGGTCCCTTCTTCAGAGATAAATGCACTTCTTTCTGCCACAAAGTGCACTACTGGGATGGTTGTAAGCCTGGCATCCAGGTGGGTGGGGTCAATAGGGAAAATTCTACACCATGGATTTGTGTGTGCCAAAGAGCCAGGTTCTCAGTAAAACAGAAAGTTTCTTCAAGGTTCCACCTTGTTGTCTCTGATAGAATGCTCTACTTTCTTTAATCGCTCTCTCACTTCAAGGCTGACCACGTCCCATCACTCTGATCTGTAGACTCTTCTAGTAAAGTTCATTATTCCATCTCTCTTCATTATAACACATACTTAGGGCATAACATTTACGTTTGAGTGTGTGCAATTCTGTGTGAGTGAAACACTAACAACTGGAGCAAGCTTCATCCGGAGGAGCCCCATCTGCAGAAACACAGCAATGTGCACACAATAGCCCAAGACCTCTGCCTACTGCCTTGGCTCAACTGCTCCTGAGGCTCCAGCCTGTCTGATGTTATAAGTTATATTTCTTCTACCACTTCGCACTCACTCTGGAACCATAACTCAGCATTTATATTTACAGGCAAATACTAAGAATTTTCAACTTAAAATGCTGGATGTTTTTACATTTGTGTATTTAAAAACATTTAACATGTTGAAAACTGTGACTATTTTATTAGCATTTTTTCTTCCTTTTTGGGGGAGGGGGATTTGTTCACTGAAAATTTCCTCATGCTGTTTCTAACTGCATTTCTCCCTCAAGTCTTTTGCTTTTTATTGTACACTTTTTGCATAGCGTGCTAGTTTTTAAGAGCACATCAAGTCATATTTTATCCAGACTGATTAGATTCCCAAGAACTAGAGAATCAAATAGGGTACAGATCAATGGAATCCCAACTGAAGACTTGTGCTGTGTCTGCAACCCACAGATCACCCACAAAGTAGGATTTTACCCAAATTTATAAAAATCAGAGCAAAAATAATCATTCTAAGAAAACATTATAGGTCTTTAAAAATTGCATTAAATAAAGTTGAAATGAGGACAGAAGAAATGAGTAGAAAGGCAGGCAAGGAATTTGATAATTTACCTCCAAAATCTATATAAATGTGTATCTCCTTGGCAGATCAACATTTATCTTTCTGCTTTACCTATTTTCTCTTCAAATAAAGACTTATATAGGTGAATATTTCTCCTTTTCTATGTGACCAGACACAAAGCGAAAGAAACCTCATCTTCATCTACAGGAAAAGCCATGAAGCACCTCAGCTACGTCTACATCACTGGTCTCATTCGTGATTGGTTTACATGTGGGCTTGTGACAAAATCCCAGCCAATAAGATACAAGGAAAAACTGTTTTGATGACTCATGCTTGTTATCTCAGCATTTGGAAAGGCAGAGACAGAAAGATCAAAAGTTCAAAGTCACCCTGGACCATAAGAGAGTCTGCCTCAAACAAAAAAAAATATTAAACTGAAACAAAAAAACCAACAGATGAATAAATAAAAATATAACAAACAAACAAAACCCTCCACACAGACAGTTACCACACCCTCTCCTAATTGTTGCTTTATTTTTCTGTAACTCTATCATCACCTAATTTAATAAGCAATTGTTCATTAGCTTGCTCCTGAGACCAGGATTCTTCATTTTAAATAGTTAATTTTGAGTTTTGAGACAGGGTCTCATTCTGCAGCTCAGACTGTCCTGGAACTCACATATAGCCAAGTTTAGCCTCAAACTCCCATCAACCCTCCTGCCACAGCAGCTCCCAAGTGCTCTGATTGCAAGCATGAATGATCATGCAACTCAAGATGTTTTCTGAGGCTGGTAAGATGGCTCAGTGGGTAAAGACAGCTGCCACCAAGCCCAGAGACTCTCCTATGTTGTCCTTTGACCTCTACTCATGTACTCACAATGCCTCACATGCTCCCATACATATACACAAACATCATGGACCTAGATTTCTCTGCTGATGTAGGAGGGTCATCTGTCTATGTGTTACTTTCATTGGTTAATAAAGAGACTGCCTTGGCTTTCGAGAGGACAGCAGCTTAGATAGGCAGAGTAGACAGAACAGGATGTTGGGAGAAAGAAGCAGAGTCAGGCAGATGCATGAAGCTCCAGCCCAAGATGGAAGTAGGTTAGAATCTTCCCGGTAAGCCACCACCTCGTGGTACTACACACATTAATAGAAATGAGTTAATCAAGATGTGAGAGTCAGCCAATAAGAGGCTAGAGCTAATGGGCCAGGCAGTGTTTAAAAGAATACAGTTTCTGTGTAATTATTTCGGGTAAAGCTAGCCGGGGAGCCAGAATCCTGGCCAGAATGCAGCACATTGCTCCTTTTGCAACACTCTGCTGTAAATCCTTGTGTTTGGTCCCTCAAGCAAGTTGCCCTCCTCACGAGACAGGTGCCACGCTCTCCTACACCACATTGGAATAGGATGGCATCCCCTCTTAAGATCCTCTTTTTCAGGCAAGCAAATATTTCCAAAGATCAAAGCAAAATTTCCTCCAGATCTTATTGGCCTCAATGGGCTAATATGCACATACCCATACTGACACACTCACATAAATCTTTTTTTAAATGCAACTATAATATGGCCTGGTTTTGTAAAGCAAGCACATGTAAAAGACAGTATTTATTGAACACTTAGTTCGCATCAGTTATATTGTTGAACATTTCTTAAATCATCAAAATTACAATCTAAGGAAATAGATACTAGCTCCTGATGTAAGGAAAACAAGGCTTGAAAAATGTAGGCAATATATTTTGTGCCCAATATCTAGAAAAGAACTGAGGTGGTAAGTAACCCACTTTTATCTAGTTTGAATATCAGTGTTCTGCGATATCTTACCACAGTGCGTATGTGTGTGTGCTCTATAACAAATTGTTTAAAAATTAAGCAAATATACATAAGGGCCATTTCTTAATAAAACACTAGATAAACAAATAGCCAACAGACATGTAAAACTCTCATTAAACTCATGCTTAATAAAAATGAAGTGGAATTAAAATGTTTGGTTTGCTTTATTTTAATACAAAACCCTTAAACAGCAGTACCCATAATGTATTAAAGATTATCATTTATTGTACAAAGATTTATGTGCATCACAGTATTAAATATAATAGCCCAAATGACCCAGTAACAGGCAATAGTTAGATAAATTATATATAATACAATGATGGAGTATTATGTAGTCATTAAAATGATATAAAAGATTATTTATGAGACATGAAAGTGATGAGTATATTATTACAAGAAAAGTACAGGTTTTCAAATAGCATGTTCAATAGAATTCCAATAGTATGTCAACAAGAACAAAGCCTCTTTGCATATCTTGATTTGAATATTAAAATTCTGGAAGAAAGTCAACTTTAATAATAATAATTATCCTTGCACAGAAAGATCATGGGTGATAATTTCCCATTTATGTAATTTTAATATAAGACCAAATCAGATTATCAATCAGCACTTTAATATTTGGTGGCTTTAAATGATAGTGATTTGTCATTCTGTAATCCAACTGCATGGGCTGTTGTGCTAGAATTGCTTGGGAATCACTCAGACACCCATCACCCGAAGGCTTGCCTGAGGCTGGAAGTTCTGAGACATCCTCACTCCTACCTGACAGTAGACACCAACTGTTGCTTAGGAAGCTTTGACAAATCCTATGTGGAAGACTCAGTATCTCTCCAAAATGACTCCAGGGATCAAAACAGACACTCTAAGATCTAGACCTGGGACATGGAAAATATGGAGTTGCCAACTAATGACCAGGCCAGCTAAAGACCCATACCCTAAAAGGGAGCTCACCTCTGAGGGTCAGGACCCAGCGGCAGGATACCCCAAAGGCCTATGCAAGAACCAAAATGAATGGGGGTAAAGGTCAAGGAAATGATTCCTACGTACATTCTCCTATTTTCTTTGATTAGTGCCTAACCCAACTGTCATCAGAGAGGTTTCATCCAGCAACTAATGGGAACAGATGCAGATACAGAGACTCACGGTCAAAGTAGGCAGAGCTCAAAAATCCTAGGGAAGAGGGAGAAGAAGGGTTGTAAGAGTCAGAGGCGTCAAGAACACAAGAAAACTCACAGAACCAACTAACCTGGGCTCATAGGGGCTCACAAGGACTGAATGTACTACAATCAGGGAGCCTGCATAGGATTTACCTATGCCGTCTGCATATATGTTACAGTTGTGTAATGTGCTCTTCTTATGAGACAGCAGGGGCTGTCTCTGACTGTGTAGCCTGCTTTTGGGACCCAGCCTTAAGAGAAGAGGAGTCGTCCAGTATCACTGTAACTTGATAGACTATGGCTGGTTGATATCCACAGGAGGCTTATCTGTATCTGAAGGAAAACAGTGGAGGAGGAGTGGATAGGGGTGGGCAGTATAAGCGAGGTGGAGGGTCGGGTGGAGGAGAGGGAAGGGAAACTTTGGCTAGAGGTAAAAAAACAAAAGGAGTAGCTTCTAGACCGCCACAGCATCCTTTCTATCCTTTTCTGTTGACCAAAGGAATCCCTAAGTCAGCACAGACTTAAGGGAAGGAGAAACTCTTTCTCTCTCTGCAAGAGTGATAACGGCATGAGCGCCATTATTTTGATACTCTGAATAATCTTGTGATCTGTTAATAACAATTATACAGATTATTAACTTCTTTTATCTCACCGCAGAAGACCTTCTCAGGATCCTCTTTAGAACCCAGATTTGATCCCTTTTTAGATCCGTCTGGAACTTTCTGGGGACTGTCTACATGGCTCTATTAGGACTTTGTTATATACAGTGGTTCATTACTGTATCACTGTAGTTTATTGTAAAAATCAGGGTTGGCACTGCAGTGACATAATACGTAGTCTGTTAGTATCTGGGGAGGCATTCCTTCAGTAGGATGGAGTGTCTTCTATGTAGATTACCTTAGAGACACATGACTCAGTCCAAATGTAATAAGAACAAGGAAGAAGCAGAGCTATTTTAGTTATTTTTAAATGAATCCCATGATGTTGATAATGGAGCTGGTAACCATGGCAGCGTTGGTCTCTGTGTTTGGGTTGTCAGCCTTCTCCCTTGGTGGAGATGGAAGAGCCTGCTCCTGTGAGCATCAGCAATGCTAGTCTAGACCTCAGCATCTTCCGAATACATAGAGATCAGTTTTTGAGGAGTAGGAACTATGGTACCCTGAGAGGTAATTGCCTACAGAACTATAGCTTTTATATTGCCAGGGTTATGGGAAGGCATCTTCAGTGTCAAAGAAGCGAGGAGACAATGAGAGAGCTACTGATAAAGTTTAGGGAACAATACACAAATAATAATGGAATCAACAGGGTGAGGGCTTTTTAAGTCCACCTGTTTCTGTATCCCACAAAAGATTCTGATTTTGATGTGTCTAAGACTAGACTGATGGGTCCTAATAAACCCTTCCTAGGTAATCCAGACATTCAAACAACTTTTGGAAATTAGGGTCTAATAGAGGATATCCTGAGGCTCAAACCAGTTTTGAAGAATATTGGAAAGGGGCAGATTTTTCTCTCATGACCAGATTGTTCCAAGATATTGCTGTGAGCTGGGCAGCATGGGATATATTTACTGACTCATTTTGCACAAGTATCGCAACGATGCGAGTTAAATACAATTCTCTGGGTTCTAGTCACCATTAACATCACTTTTCACCCAGAAAAATCTATTGTGTCTTTCCAAATCTGACTTATAAGATGACTCTGGCAATATCACCTTTGGTAAAGTGAGGATGGCCTATAACTGGGTTGCCTTGGCAACAAATAGGATTGAGCATTAACAATTGAATCCAGATGGTCATTACAGGCAGACAAGAAAACAGTCTCTGCTCTCTTTGGAATGTGCCCATCCTTTAGTAGTACACCAACATACAGCAGGGTCTTAAAGCATGCCATGTTTCCTCTATCTCACGTCAGAGCCACAGCCACAACATATCCAGGATTGGATTACATGGCTCTCTTTATTAAAGAGACTCCAGGGCAGAATACAACAGATCACTGGTATCCTAGGTAAAATTCTGGAGTTTGATTTATGGGCATCACTCAAACTATATGAGACTCCTCTATGGTTTCCCCCTTCTTAGTAAGCATGGGTCTAGACAGGCAAAGTTGATTGATTGATTCATTTATTCAAATAATTTTTTAAATCAACGAATCTTCTTTTCTTGATCCTGTGAAGGATTCTAAGGATACAATTATGACTGCTACAATTTCTGCCCTCAAGGTGTTCTGCCAGGAGAGCAGATGGTATTTAAATCCCTGCTGTGTTTGAGAGGGATTTCAGAAAGATATTCACAAGATGTGAAGCCGAGATGCTGACAGGACTACCCCCTTCAGTGTGAGACAAAGAGTACATCAAGGGACCAACTTATTGGAGAAGGGACACTGGGCAAGACAGGAAGAGTGTACAAAGGTGTATCCTTAAAAAGAAATGGTGTTTGCAAGGGCCCAAAATGGATGTTTATGACGTATTAAGGACCCGGCAAGGATGTTGTTAGGGTCCAGAATGGAAGTAGAAAAGGGTGTCTTGAAAATCATACCAAGCGCTTGGGCCTGAGAGGAGGGAGCTGCCGAGGAATTTGGAGTAGGTGCAGTGATATGCTCTGAGAGAGCATGTCTGAGGAAGTTCACAGTCACCACTAGGCTCTCCCTGTAGTTGAGGCAAGGCTCAGTTTGGAACAGATGGAGCTGTTAGTGATATTTGGTAAGTAGGTGGATGTGGGGTGTGAGGAACATGGCGAAGCCCAGGAGGCCCCACCCCCCGCCACTTTCTGGCTCAGGAGCATAGGATCTACTTTTTACCTGGACAGGAATCCAAGAGCAGAAGTAGCTTAGAAAAGCAGATTGGTTGACTCATGCGTCAACTGAAAATGGCTCAGATATAAATGTTAAAATACTAAGTAAATTAACCTTTATTTAAAACCATTATCAAGCTTGGCATTTTAATGTATCACAGGTTTAGCTTCTCAGGAGCTTAATGCATTCTTCCTCTGTTTCCTCATTCTTCCCACCATCACCTCTGAATATCCCCTGATAAAAGAGTATATAAGAAAGTTCAGCTAAATCAAGTCAACCCTTCACATACACCTTGGTGGGGTAGTAGGGCGCAGAATATGTGGAGAAAACAACAAGAATGCAGTATTTATACAGTAGTGTGCCTGTTTCTGCCTAGCTCCCTTACTGTAACAGCAATCAAGTAAGGGGGAATGTGCTATTTCCCAACTCTGCTTTATAGGAAAGAGAGCCACGCGCATGTGTGCATACACACAGATAATACAAACGAGGCCAGTAAGAGTCAGTTGACTCAAATACCATACAGGAACTTAGCCACGTCTCACCAAGCCCTAACCATTTAGAGAACAGCAGTTAGTACCATTGTGGGGCTCTCATGCCTCAAAGACAGCAGGTTAGGAGCCCAGACAACATTGCTGTCACTGTCACAGTTGGTGAACATATGCCTTGTCTTGGAACGGCCCTATCCTTTGTCCTTGAAATTTAGATGGGGGAAGGATTTCATTCTAAACAGGGGAAGAATGGCTACAAGATCATGGGGTAGAATGGCACATTATTGCAGGTAATGGAGGCATGGAGTAGAAGACAAAGAGAAGAGAAATGAGGACTGAATGGAACATGGATACAGAGAAGGCAGAGGGATGGTGAAGGCGAGGCAGAGGACCAGTCTCTGTTTCCCATGGTAATGCTGGTTTTCCTACAGTCTCCTTGGCTTGAGACTTGTGAGCCATCCCTGTGCTTTCCAGCAAATCTTCTCTCTTGATTAAGCCAGGTGGGATGGGTTTCTATTATTTACAACCATCCATGCCTAGGCTGAAACAGATGAGGGTCTATTTTCAGATAATTGGACCCAAGAGGCAGGAGACAAGCATGCAACCAACATATTTGTGAAAAACACAGAGATTTACATGCTCATTTTTAGAAAGATGTCCTATTTGCCTCTGGAAGATAGAGCTTTACAAACTGAAAAAGGGAAACTTGCTGCAAAAACCAAAGACTCCACTATCAACCCAGTTCAGAGCAGGATCTAGTCTGACCCAGTGACCTATATTCAATTATATATGCCATTTATAAAGTGGGGGTTTCAAGTACATAAGAAGAAAGAGGATTCATAAATCTGGCTTCTAACAATGCAAACGGGGTAACGGAGTTTGCTGTGGGTTAGAAGGCACTTTATCTTAGAAGCCTAAGTGTTCGCTCATCATCTGCTACCAATGAGGCCTGTGCTTTGGCTCAAGAGTGCCGTGTGCATGTGTGTCTATGTGTCTACTCATAAGTGTGTGAGTATCGGAAAGATGGCTTTATCATCTGAATCCAAGGATAATCAAAATACTTACAGCGATACAATTTTACCAAGTTTATCTCATTATTAAGTATGCATAGTACAGAATTTAAGAAATATATCTAAGGAAAGGTTAAAATCTTAGTTTGATTGCCCATGGTAGCCAGTCTGTATGTTCTCCTTTGTTAGCCCGTGTCCTCACTTAGTGCTTCCTACTCATTCATACATAGTTTCTGTCACTCGGAACACAAAGTCTTGCATTTTTTCTCATCACTCATCTTCTTACATGATTCTACAATCTTGTCACTTGAACCACAATATAAACGATTTTAGTTATTTTGTGATATTTCATCAAGAGCAAGTATGATTTACCTATTTTTTCTATTTTTACAATTTTAAGTTGTTATAAAATGATTTGGTTTTGTAAGCGAATGCGTTTTAAAAATTGAACTTTATTTTTTTCAGAGGGCCACACATACACATTTTTGTCAAGAGCTGCATGGACATATCAATAGCAAAATTACAATTAAGAAGTAACCACAGCAAAGAAAAATGTAGAGCTCAATAAAATAAAATAAAATAAAATAAAATAAAATAAAATAAAGAAGTAACAACAGAAATAATGTTATGGTTGGGGGTCACCACAGCATGAGGAACTCTACTAAAGGGTTGCAGTGTTAGGAAGGTTGAGAACCACTGCTCTAGATGTAATAGTTCTTTATTTGAAAGGTCAAAAGCAACAAGAACCTTCCAACTCTGAGGGACTGAAGAATACATTTGTAATTGATAACTTGGATGATATATGTAAGAATACAGGAGCCAAAAATTACTGAAAATACACAGAGAATTTGGTAAAGGCAACCAGGGCACGAGATTTTAATCATTTTAGTAGTTAAAAATATCATGTTTGTCCTTTGAAGATGAAATAAAAGCAAACATGAAATGCTCCCATATGTTGATGTGTTTGAATACTTAGTCCCCTGCTGATGGTATATCTGGGAAGGTTGTGGACCCTTTGGAAGATGGACCCTTACTAGATGGAAGTGAGTCACAAGGGGGTGACCCTTTAGCTTTTACAGACTGCACCAACTCCCTGTCCATCCTCTGCTTCCAGTGGAAAGAATGTAAACACCAAGTAGGGACAAAGGCTCTAGTTAGGTACCAGTTTGAATTTTCCATGCTCAATAAGATATGTGAGCATTATCTTCAGCAATGGTGCTTAGCTATCAGTTTGGGGAGAACAATCAACAATCTTGGCAATAGCCTGAGTTGTTCAGGGGTTTCCACAGGGCCCTTTTAGCCAACAACACAATTAAATGTAACTAATTTCTGACATGTGATATTTTTCTTATTGATAAAAGATGTATAGTTGGGGAATTTTCTTGATTGTTATTTGGTGACACTATTTTTTTTTTTGAGGCAGGGTTTTCCTGTGTAACAGTCCTAGCTGTCCTGGAACTAGCTCTTGTAGACCAGGATGGCCTCGACCTCACAGAAACCCCCCTGCCTCTGCCTTCTGAGCAGTGCGAATAAAGGAGTAAAGATATGTGCCACTACCACCTCGCGTGATGCTATTTTTAATTCTTCCATATATGTACATATCTTAAGAAGCTTCTGCAATAGTAGGCTTTCATATGAACCATCAAATATCACTCAGTATTAACTATCCCTCCCTGTATTCCCTCTTTTTCCCCCTCTTCTAAAATATATTGTAGGAAAACACTGTTTTCTATAAAAACATGGATAAATAGATTGCAGATTTTCAGTGGAGAAGATCGGTGAGATGTCTAGAGGGACAAGGGTACCAGAAATGAGTATATTGTGTATGAGTAATGAACACACAGAAGTTCTGACATGTGGGAAATGTAGTGTCTTATCACTGATAAAATTATTTGGTATAATGACAAGAAGAATACAAAGAAGGAAGAGGAAGAGGAGGAGGTAAAAGGCCACCATGTCTTTCCTGACTGCTGTCATAGCTTATTCTTCATAACTGTCCTGTATTCCTATGGAACCAACTAAAAATATCCTTCCTCTCCCAATATGCTTTTGTCTGAGGTTTTTGTCATAGCAATGAGCAAGTAACTAAGACAGAGATCACGGAATAAAATCACATATATGCAACAAGCCATCATGTAGGGGTACAATGATTATATTCGCTGAATGCACAATGAACTGAGTACCTCCATATGCACTTGTTGTGTGAGTTTGTGAGTTTGTGTGTTTGTGTGTGTGTGTGGGGGTGTGCACGTAAGTGTGTGTGGGGGCATGAGTTTAAATTTCTTATTTCTTGACCAAGAAAGAAATGGTGATACAATCTGTACCAAGAGCAGTTTACAAACACATTTTGAATTCTCCTCTGATCATATTGAAAGGCATCCTTTTTTTTTTTAATTTGATTTGTTTATTTATTTCTCAGATTAGACTCCAAACACTTAGATGCACTGTTACTAAGTTAGCTTTGCAGGCAAACCTTGGGACTATACATAAACACACTGAGCTTTCCTCACATATGGACCCAATGCTGGCCTTGAACTCCTGATCCTCCTGCCTCTGACACCCCACAAGATAGGATTGCAGACATGGGCCATAAAGTCCGGCTCAAATTTTCCTTAACAACTAAAAAGGCATCTTTTTTCCTCGGTCTTTATTTGTTGACATGAAGTCCCTTAAGACCTCAGCTCCATCAGTAACCGAGATTGTTGGTCTCGGTATTTCAGATGACTGCAGTTAAGACACTGTGCACAGTTACCGACAATGGTGATATGCATGCTCACACCTTGCTTTCTGGCCTCTCCTTGTGAGTGTGGCTTGTCTGTCCACAGTGTCATAACTATGCCTGTCATTAGGAAGACAGGCTAGTGATGTTTCTCTTGTGTCCTTTCACAACCGCAGAGCCCATCCTGCATTTATTTTCTTTGCTTAGATCTTGGAGACTTGCTGCCTGAAAGGCACCTTTATAGTTCTGCACTTGAAGGCACTTTATTCTAAGTACATAGAGCCTAGATCATGCAGGAGATCCAGGTGGAAATGGTGAACTACCTTAAAAGGAATGTAGAAAATGAAGAGAGATATTTTCATGTCTAAAGACCTAGAAGCAGTAATAGGTAAATTCAGAGTAATGTGATCCAAGCATTTCAACTTTATATATTGAAGAAAAATAAGAAAACGAATTAAATCAGGAGACTACACAAACTGAAAATAAAATAATGACAGAGAAATAATATAGTAGAGGCGAATGAAACATAAAGCTGGCCTTTGAGGAGAAAAATGTACCTTTGCTGAAACAAATAAAGACAAAGAGTGTAATATAAAATATTAAAAAGAAAAGGACAAAGTAGCCACAAGTAGGAAAAAGATTAAATGCATTTATAATTTTAAAGAGATCTTTATGTATAACATCAGAGCAAACAAATTTGGGAATTAGAGAGTAATGCTTTCCCTAAGATTAAAAAAATGAAATAAAATTCAACTAAGAAGATAAAAATCATAGAATAGTTTATTGAAATATCTTGTATAAAAGACCCATCAAATCGATACGGTTTTTTCAACTGACTTAAAATGCATCATTTATGCATCAAAGATAATATTAATGCCAAGATATGACACAAACAAAACAAAAAAAGATGAGAGATCAATTCTGTTTATGAAACAGATGGAAATATTAAACAAACAGCCGCAGTCGGTACATCAAAAGGATAAACCATGGCTAAGCAAGAATCTCGCCAGGAATGGTTCACAATCAGCAAATATATTAAGGCACTTGTATTACAACCAGAAAGTTATCAGCAAAACCATATAATTGGATCGGTAGATATTGGAATTTCCTGCCACTGAGTCACCCTTTTCCATCATTCTGGTAACTGATGCCAAAGCTTCTGTCTGGGGATGTACTTGCCCCTTTCTTCTCAGCAAATGTAGACAGAAAGGCACTCTATCCAAGTTAGGGCAGGGCTTGTGATATACATCGGAGTCAACCAGCATATTATATACTCCTAGTTACAAGGCTTTTATATTCAAAGATGAGCCCATGGATGTGGTAGCATGAGTGAAACACAATGACATTTTTCAGGAATCATAAACACCTACCTCTTTCCCTACCACTGGATTTGAAATGAATTGCATGGGTTTTAGAACTGCTGCAGCCCCTCATGTGGCCACAGTGACAGTCTATAAGAGGTATCAGACCCTGATAACACAGTTTGAGAACATCTATCAAGTTGGCCTTTAGCCAACATATTCCATGTAAAAGGCTAAGCCAATTGGAGTTAAGATGCTTTGGCTATTTGTCACAGAAGTCTTCCTTGATGTATTTTTCCAAGATATACTTGATAAAAATCCAGTAAACACACTTAAAGAAAACTTTAACTAAAATATGTAACAAGAGGGCCATTTGTTGACTTGAGTTTTCTGTCCTGCCCAGTTCCCGCAATTGTTATGTCCCAAAGAAATTACACAGAGGTCTACATTAACTATAAACTGATTGGCCCAGTATCTCAGGCTTCTTATTAACTCTTACAACTTATATTAGCCCATTATTCTTATCTGTGTTAGCCACAAGGCACAGTACCTTATTCAGCAGGGCAGTCACATCTTGCTTCTTCTGTGTCTGGGACAGGACTTCGCAATAAGCTTTCTTTTTCCCAGAATTCTCCTGTTCTCATTGACCCACCTCTACTTCCTGTCTGGTTGTCCCACCTATACTTCCTGTCTGACTACTGGCCAATTATTTAAAATATAATTGACAGAATACAGACCTTTGTCCCACACCAAAAATAGGAATTGATGGGCACCAAGAATAAAAATTGCTTTAAAAAGTCTTCAGTAAATATCATGTTAAGGTAGAAAATATTGAAGCAATCTGTTTTAACATCATGAATAAAAAAGGTATTAGTGACCATCATTTCTACCTCTAGTTGATATTGTTTTGGTGGATTAAACCAATGCATGAAGAAATAAGTAAAATACTCAGGAAAATACAAAAACTGAATAGACATATATAAATATATTGTCAAATGATAGTATTATAAACTTAGAAACTTTGAGACAACTTATAAAACTATCAGAATTTATATAGCAATTTTATATTTGACTAGAATTGATATAAATAGGAAATCAATAGCAATGATCCAAAATAAGAATCAGCAACTGACACACATTTGAATGAGAAGACTTTAAATTGTAAATATGCCAATATTTCCGAAGCCAATACCTAGATGGATAAGAATTTCATCCAAAATCTTCATGACTTTCATTCATAAGATTAACTTCCAAGAGAATTTAAAGTCTGTGTTGAAGACTCTATGTGTAAGACAACCCAGAAAGCTATAAAAAAAGTAGGTAGAGATACCACTTCTCTTTGAAGTGACAATAAAAGTATATCATTAGCCCAAGAACAAGTAATAATTCAGTAGGATACAATAGATATCTCTGGATTCTATGACTACATAGTAAGTGACTCGAATGGAATTAACTCAGTAGCACCCATGGGAAGTTTTATTTGAGGAAAATTTATTAATATATATGATGATGTTTTCTTGAGATACTTTAACTATTTTGCTAGTAACAAAATTAGGACATGTATTTAGAGAATCTTAAAGTTAAAAATGTAAGATAGATCCCCTTCCTTTCTATGGGAAATTGGACCCGTTGTGTTAAATGTATCTCAAAACCCTTGTTTCATGTTAAGAGTACATTATTTTCCACCTACACATCGAGTGGTCACAGAACTAAGACCAGTAACAGAGTTAGGAATGTGACTCAGGGATATATACTTGCTTATATTCATGAGACCCTTGGTTTGATCTCCTAAACTACAAAACAGACAGCACTAAAGATCAGTTGCCCTATCAATAGACTCATGAAAGGGTAAGGAAAAAGGAGGTCTGTGTGATCACCTCCATCTGTCTTGCTGCTGTAACAAAAGACTGAAAACTGGGAAACTGACAAATTATGAAAATGCTTGTCTTCACAGGAGTAGCGCCTGGGAAGCTCAGAATGTAGATGGTGTGCCTAGGATAAGGTCTAATCCTTACTTCCACTGTGTCTGTTCTTGTTGAGTCCCCATATAAATGCAAAGCAGAAAACTCCTTTCTATCACTTTCAGAAGTACAGATCTGATCCATGAGATAGTAATACTACATGACTTACCTTGAAGACCTACCCTCTTAAGTCTCATGTCAATGATAAGTTTCAACATCTGAGTATGAGGAGACACATTCAGACCATACTACTGACAGACAGATCTAGTAAATCTCAACTATTGTTGGTCTGAAATTGAACTATAACTCTACAATGAAATGCTGAACTAAAATCAAGAGCAAGGTCACCTGAAAAAGTTACTTGTACACACTGAGGCTTTAACAATTATTTATGATAGCTGGGTGGTGGTGCATGCCTTTAATCCTAGCACTTGAGATGCAGAGGCATGTGGATCTCTGTGGGTTTGAGACCACCCTGGTGTACAGAGCTTGTTCCAGGACAGGCTCCAAAGCTACAGAGAAACCCTGTCTCAAAAAACAACAAAAAAAATCTCTGATGCAATAAAGGCAATAACAGACTGCTGGAAGTCATGCAACTAGAAAATGAGATAAATAATCTAAAACTGTGGAATCATTCAAGATACAACATATACTTATATAAGTGTCTTTATTCAGCAAGTGAAGTATGAAATAATAATACTATTTTTCTTAAAATCACAACACTGCAGTTATATTTTATTTTGTTTTCTTATTTAGCTTCAGAATAAAAAAATAAGGAAACAGAAGAGAACTAATAATTCAAGTTAGAATATAATCAATTTTTTTATTTCAGTGTTTAGCATGGCCCAGGGACCAAAGCCATCCTTCCTTTATTTTCGTAAGAAAAGTATTATTAAAATATGGGGACACACATTTTTCTTCTACTGTCTGCAGCTGCCATCACGATACTCCTACTTGGGTTTAAAGAAAAAATATTTAATTCTAAAAAACAGACCAGAAAATATCTGACTGACACTTGGTAAGTTTAGAAAAACAATTAGAAAAGTAGAAACACACAAATAAACGCAATCAAAATTTGATTCAAAGAAATCAAAATCACAGTCTGCTCCAGAAATTTTAGAAAAGAATAACTATTGTGTTTCATTAAAAATGTAAGAACTATTGCCAAAAACTGCACATTTTATTGCCTCGTTACAAGAAAAAGAGTGAAGATAAATTATTGTAAACATGTAAATCAAAACGTTGACAGAAAAGGTATAACAAAACTCTATGTAAGCTGGAGGAGGAAATTTACAAAGGAGAAGTTATAAAAGAATAAATTAAAAGCAATATCCAAGGTTGTTAAAACAAAGCCCCTTGCAGGCAATAGCATGAAGGAGCTAACACCTGCTAGGATGAATGGGGAGATAAAGCAATAAGTGCACATAGGAATTGTGCGACATAAAACAATACAAGGATGCCCAGCATCGAAAGTGAGGAAATCAAAACAAAGAAATCTTCAGAGCCACAATTGCATCTGAAATTTGATAGAGCAAATAAAAGAAAATCCTTACATTTGAGAAGATCAGAGCAAAACGGTAAGCCAATTAATTGTACGTAATTAATTTTAGTTGACTTCACCTGTTGATGGTAAAATGCACATCTTTTCAAGTATATTGAGCAAAGTCCCCAAGAGAAACCCTACACAACATTACTAACCAAATTTCACAAATCTAAAAAAACCATGATCGAGGGGATGTGCTTTCTGACTGCAATGTATTTAAACTAAAAACCAACATGAGAGATATGTCTGGAAAGTCTATCAGTATTTTAAATTCCCATAGAAATGTTACTTAAAATTCATAGATCAAAGACAAAGATACTAGGGAGATGACAACATAGTGAACTGTTTGGAAATGAAAATGCGGCAGGTCTAACTATGCCTAATATGGGATACAACCAAAGTGGGATCTACAGAGAAACTGATAGTATACAATACCTGTTTTGCAAAACTAAAACAAAATTGAGAGCTGGAGGAGAGATTTAATATTAGGGATCCTGGGTAACATATGCAAGACTCCAGGTCTGAGGAGGCAGAGATAGAGGTAGAGATTAGATAGACAGACAGACAGACAGACAGACAGATAGATAGATAGATAGATGACATCTATACCTACCTATATGACACTTTCAGAAGAAAAAATTAGAAAAATTAGCAAAGGAGGCAAGAAGAAAGAAATGCAAAAGAACAGAAATTGACAATGAAGAAAAACTATGGCATTAAAAAGTCTGAGAGTTAATTATTTGAAAGATTAACAAAGACTGGCAGGTGTCAAGTCACACTGACGATAAAAGAGAAGAGGGAAGGTAAAAATCATTCCCACGAATAGTATGGTAGGAGGCATCACCAGAGAGGACCAGAATGTCAGAAGGAAGTGAGGATAGCTGAAGTACTGTATGCTAATACATGCGATAGTATTCACACATCATAGCAAATAAACAGCACAACTCCCAGTCATCTAAGGACATTGCACATAAATAAAGGAGAAAGGAGCTGTCTGTGAAGAAGAAGCAACCAACAGGAGTGGGAAAGTGGGGACAGGTCGGGTAATAGAGAGTGAATGAGGTCAAAGGATATGATCTATTTGCATGAAACTGTCCCAGTGACATACTCCAAAATAGTCTGGGGAACTTGCTGACATATAGAGTTCAGGGCAGGGGAGCAACAGATGGTGGCGAGATATTACAACATGCCCTCAGAAGGACTTATTGGAGAGGAGGAAGAGGTTAGCAGAAGGGGGCAGAGAAGAGCAGTGGACAAATAAGAATAAAGCATAATCACAGAGCTGCATGAAATTGTCATAATGAAAGTCATTCGTTTGTATGCCAACTAAGATTTAATTGAAAAATTAATGAAAAATTAGCAAACATGTCACATTAAAGTCTGTATTATGGATATACATTAATGATTTTTAAAAATAAAGCAATGACCTACCTCTTTTTGATTGGATTTAAGGCTCACTCCATCCATGAGATGGAACCCATACTTGATACAACTAAAATGGCAAAGAACCTGAGACTAGAGAGGTCCTGGGACTATGGGAAGCCTAACACTTTTATTATTCTAAATGAATATAGAAGTAAAGCGATTCTAATGACATCCTGATATAACCAGAGATCATAGCATCACTGGGGAATCAGCCCTCATTGGGAAAGCTTCTTCTTCCAGGAGAGGTAACTAATGAAGAAAACCAGAACTGGACAATGTGTATTGAGAGAGGGAAAAACTATGGAGAACTCAGCCCTAAGTGGGATGTCTTTATCAAACTTCTCCCCTCAAGGCTCAGGGATCTATGTGGAAGGGGGGTTAGAAGGATGGTGAGAGCCAGAGCTGGGAGATGACTTCACGCAAACAGTGTCCTGCAGACATAACAAGGATGACACACACATAAACTCACAGAGACTGCCACAGCATGCACAAGACCTACACAGGTGCCAACCGGACAAAAATCCCAGCACAACGAAGGAGAAGTAGACACAAAGTCTCATCCCTAACCAAGAAGCTATTTGCAACTGATACCTGCTGGGAAAGAGAAAATAATTGTTTCAATGGAGTGCCCATGGTTTATCAACCACATTCCATAGCAGAACTCATGAGTGGGCTCCATATTTTCCTTGTCTGCTTTTTGTTTTGCTTTGATTTTCTTTTTGTCTTTTTGTGTTATTTTTCTTTTCTTTTTCGATTTTTTGAGAGAGATTGAAAGGAAAGAGAGAGAGGAGGAAGAGGAAGAGGAAGAGGAAGAAGAAGAAGAAGAAGAAGAAGAAGAAGAAGAAGAAGAAGAAGAGGAAGAAGAGGAAGAAGAGGAAGAAGAGGAAGAAGAGGAAGAAGAGGAAGAAGAGGAAGAAGAAGAAGAGGAAGAAGAGCATGAAATTGGGTAAGTAAGAAGGTGGAGAAGATCTGACTGGAGCTAAGTGATGGGAAAAATATGATCAAATATATAAAAAATCTTTAATAACAACAACAATAATAACAACAACAGAATCCAGCATTATTAAGAAAATTTAACTTCTAAGCTTAAAAAAAGGTATAAGATCCAAACAAATTCTTCAAAGATAATGTAGTAAAAACACATAAGATTGGCATATGAAACAGCGCTAACACTGTCAGTCATTAGGGACACCAAAAATGAAACCTCTTATATTTGTATAACTCAATAAAATCAATAAAAATATGAAACCTCAAGGATCCACTTTACCTGACCCAGTCACATACAGATACAGTCAAAGTGAGCAGGAAGGCAGTGCAAAGTCACCAGCCTGCAGCATGGGAAGCAACCGGGACTCTGTGTGCAGCTACCAGGGACAGGAAATGACACAATTGCTTAGGAGAAAAACCTGCCAATTCCTACCAAGTTAAATACATATATATATATATATATATATATATATATATATATATATATATATATAATATATGTGTAATATATTATATATATATATAATAGGCGACCTAGGAAAGCCAACTGTGGGTGTTTATCCAAGAGAAATAAAACACAGATGGCCACTCAAAAACTTTGACACTATTATTCAAACCAGTCAGGTTTATAGTTAATGAATGAGTTCATCCATGAATAAATAACGGGTACATGTGTACAACGAACAACCACTCAGCAGATAAGCAACATGTCTTGGATATGTTTAATAACCTGGATAAACCTTGAGACCATGATGCTTCAGGAAGGAAACAGATTCAAAAAGTTATGCACAGAGGAATGCCATTCATGACATTCTAGGAAGAGAAAAACTTTAGGAACAGAAGAAATCAGAGCAGTGGCTTCCAGGGCCAGAAAGAGGGAGGGGATAATTACAAAGGGCACAGGGAACCTTGATGTATGTTAGAAATGCCCTTTATCTTGTTATTGGTAGGAGTTGTTCAACTTATAACTGAGAAGGGGGATGACTGTATTTCATGATAAATTGCCCTCTTTTGAAAGGTAAATTTTATTTTAACAATAGTTTAAGAAACACAATTTAAAACGCACCTCCAAAGTTATTTATGAAACAACAGCAAACAATAAAAAAGACAAAGTTAAAGTCATAGGGCGCAGTACTTGCTCAACCTTATCACTACTCTTTTAAATACCCGCATGAATGTCCAAGAAAAAAATAAAACAAACACAAACTAACAAATTTTCCTGAAAGCAAATGGGAAAAGCCCAAATAAAACAACCACAAAATAAACACAAACGCATAAGGAAGTCAAATCACTTGAGAGCCCTCCGAAGTTTGATATCAACCCTTTCCGAGGAGATAGTTTCAGTCCTTTAAAAACAAAAACCCTGGTGATTCCTACATTAGTGAAATGGTCCTGAGACACAGAATGGGACAGACAACTTAGGACCTCCCTTGTAGAGTCAGCCCAACAAGCTAAGCAGACATTTGCAAAAATTGGCTCAAAAATTCCTCAAACATAACAAGTATATGGATGTAAAAGTTCAAAATTAAATTCTCTTTAACTGAGCAATCTAATCAGTGTCTAGAATAATGATTTTCATCTGGCTATTTTTAAAAAAAGCATAACATTGCATGGTAATTTGTGGAGACGTGAGTTGTATGAGATGGTTGAGTACCAGGAAATGTGTATCTGTCTTTCATCACATTATAATGTTAAAGAGAGAGTCTCCTGATAGTTTCTGATATTATTGCTTGCTGTATTTCCCAGACTCCACGAGTCTCTTCATGCCAGTCTCCTTTGCCGATAGCATCCCCTCTGAGAAACAGCCTTTTCAGGTGGACTGTGTTCTTTGAAAATTTACTTCCTTACTAGACAAGCACCACCACTTGCCATGAGAGTAGAGACTTTACTTCCTGTCCCCACTATTCGCCAAATATTTGCTTGATGAATATCAGTAGATATCTTTTTTAAAAAGCTTTTAAAGAAATTCAACATCCATCTCTGATAAAAGGTTTGGTAAAATGGAAATAAATGACTAGTTTTTAACATGATAAAAGAAAAAGCTATCTCATATTTAAATCTTCCCTCATGCTTAATGGTGAAATAATCCAAGCGTTTTCCATTAGATTCAGGACAAGAGGAAATGTCCTCTATTCCAGATATAATTGCCAAAGCAATTAAACCAGAGGTTGATATAAAAAGCATTCTTATTGTTAAAAAGGAGGTTTTAAAAAATCATTATTGTTTGCAAGTCAGCCATGGTGAATCAGCTGTAAAACATATTAGAAAAGAAATGGAAGCATTTACCAAAGTGGCTGGTTACAAAATTAATATAAAAAAGCTAATAGCTTCACAAAATAAACAAGAAATGCAATGGAAATAGCAATCAGTTTAAAAATGTAGTACAAAGAAAATTTTATAAATAAAAAATTATCAGGAAAAAAAATCTAGGCACAAGCTTAACCAGAAATTGGAAGAACCTGTGTGAAGAAATGATGTGAACAAAACTAAAAAATTCTGCTCAGAAATGGATAAGATTTTATGAAGCCATAAGAAATTCAATCTGCTAAAAGTATCAATTCTTTCTCAGTTAATCTTTGAATTTATTGCAGGCACAGTACAAATGCAATGGGATTTCTATTACGACTTCACAGAATTCTCTACCACTTATCTAGAAAAATAACCATGTAAGAATATCTAGTAAGTTAGGGATTTCTGATGAGAGTGTCCTAGTGCAGGTGAGCTTTGACCCAATGCCAAGCATCCTTCCATGAGAGGAATGAAAGTTCCAGAAGGGAGGCAAGATGGTGGGCAATGGATACAGAAGTTGGAATGATTTATTCACAAGCCAAGAGAAGCCAAGGGTCAAAGGCAAGACTAGGTTCTATGTATGAGAAAGTCACAAAATAGACTCTAGAAATAAACCAGACTCATTGACACCTGGATTTGGGCTCTGACTTCTGAAGGAGTTAGGACGAAATCCTGTTTGAAGCTCCTACGTGTGTAGTTACTTGTTACAGCCACTAATGCACTATTCAATCCCAACAAACCCCAGTATTTACATCTTTAAAAATCCCTTCTGATTCATCGTGTGTGAGAGCTACCCCAGCCCTGGAATTAAATAGAAGAAATCCTGGCCCTATGCATAATTCAGTCTGACTGCAGCTACATCATTTTTGTCTGCTTTGATCCCCTAGTTCCAGAGACACGAGCATTATCTGTGGTAGGGTAACTGTGTCCAAAAAGTGAGGCATTGGTAAGGAGATTAGGGTCAATCAATATGATGAAATATTTCAGTCACCAAATAAGATAAAGACTGATGGCTGCCAGGAATTCTTGACACCCTTTACCTCTCTGAAGTGTCATTCATGGCTCTGCTTCTCTTGGTACATGGTTCTTGCCCCATGCATCTGTTTTTGCATCCAAATCTCCATATTCTTATAAGGATGGAGGTTATCATCTTGGGCTCCAACCCAATCCATAGTCCAACAGTGTGAAATAATTGTGATTTCATTATATCTAAAATACTTTTTAAATGAACAGGCCCACAAGTGTCAGGATAGTTTCTCGGTATCTTTTTAGAGCAGGAAAACAATTTGACCCATCATAGAGAGTAATCTTCATGGAAACATTAAGGTAAAAACAACAGGGGAAATATCAGCTAATAAAATCAATGAACAAGTTATTATCTACCAAGCTTTAAAAACTTATTTATATTTTGAGGCTAATACTGGTCCTTTATTAACACTCTCAGAATGGCTAAATAATCAAAGATAGAAAGAGCTACACATGTGTTGATCCCTTAAAGGGTACCCATGGTCTTTACATAAAACATGATTCTTGTTCTCATGAAACTAGAGCTGACATTTGTGTTCCATGACTGGATATCACATGAAGCTCAGAATCTTGCAGAGAATCCAGCTTCTCTAGTAGCCAACATCTGCTGATAAGCCAGAGACCAGAGCTCTGCAGGAGAGCCTGGTTTTCATGGAATATAGAGTGTGGGTGACCTGGAGTAGCACAGTGACAAGGACTGGCGGAAGCTGAAGTCCAGCTGGAGTGAGGTGGGGAATATGTGGGGGAAGAGGAAGGGCAGCAGCAAGCTAAGAACGCGACCATTTCCTTGGTCGCCACAAGAAAGGGTCACATACAAATACTGTCAATGAGTAGAAATCTATTTTCTGGAAGTTCTGGATTCTACAACTCTGAAATCTAAGTGTCCATAGGACCAAGCTATTTTCTGAAGGCTAGAGAAGAGGATTCTGCTTGAGAAAAGGGTCCAATGAGGTTAGAAGGAACTTAAGCTAGGACGGCCCATTCTAGAAGTCTCATCTATAGCATATTCTCAGCTCCATCATGGAAAGGACTGTCCTAGCTAGAGGACATCCCCATTTGACTGTGGACTAGTAGAAGCCATTCAACAATCCACCGGGCTGTCCTCCTTGCCTTTGCAAAAGGCCCATAAATCCTTCATGAGAGCTGCATCTTATTATAACTGAAGCATGAACTTCTGGAGGAGAGAATTTGGTGTCTCATTGGTTCACTGATGTATTCAAGCCACAGAGGACGGTTTTCTGAATAAAGCAGGTGTTCACTAAACGCTGAAGAAATGAAACAGGTTAATGAATGAATGACTGGTCTTCCTATGAAGGGAGCCTACTGAAAGAGACTATGCTGTCTATGATGAGTCTGTGTCTTCCTGTGATGGGCTTTATGTCCATGTACTACATGAGTCTCAGAGCTATGTAGCTCAGTCTTACCCACTATGTATAAGGATGCAGTAGAACCCATTCACCAGGAGTGGAACAAGGCCCAAGCAGCCTATGCACCTAATTTGCCCAAGCAGTGACCTCCCAGGCACCTGCAGTTGCTAGCACAGCAGGAGTTGGAGTTATGGGGAAAAACAGACCTTTCCTTGTCTTGGTATCAGTCTGAAGCAAACCATCTTTCTCTCCTAACTTTGCTCCTGCAGCTGTTACTCCCCCACATGTTCTCTCACCCATCCACACCTGAATTGTATGCAAACCCTAGAACTCAAGGCTAGCTAACCAGTCTGTGGAGGACTCCTTCCCTTTTGTCTTTTCTCCCCCTCCCCCTCCCCTCATTCTTCCTCTCTCTCAGTCCCATAGAATTAATCTTGCCAATTTCTTTTTAGCTATTTATTGAATGCAATTACCTATCATCTCTGTTTCCAATTTTTCTTCCAGTAGTGAAGTATCAGTCAGGGACCAACAGAGATGGGCAGATAAGCAGGTAGAGGGCAGACTGGAGCCTAAGATGACCCAAGTAGATGTGCTGGCCTCCTTAGAGTAGGTGGCCAAGATGCTGGGCACTCCCCTACTGCCTAAGCTTTGTGTGAGGGGTGGGTTCATAGCTTTAAAGGGACAAGCAAACCCGGATAGGACTGTGTAACATGTCACTGACGAGTGGTTAATATCTTGGCCAAAAGGTAGCAGTAACAGGTGTGTGGATGGAACCAAGGGAGGCTGAAGAGAAAGGAAGTTGTTCTGCACACTCTCACACAGCTGTCTGCTAGGACAAACCCTGCAGTGAGCTTGAAGGGCAGGCTAGAGTGGGGTTTCACTGTGGGTGGAACTATGTGCTTTGGGAGTGAGATCTTTCTAGGTAGTAAAGTGAAGATGAGGCCATCAGGGAGGTCCCTCATTCAGCACAGACTGCACTCAAATGAAAAGAAGAGAGTAGGCAGGGAAGAGATGCATGCACAGGAGGGAGACACGTAAAGATGAAGACAGAAACTGGAGGGATGTGGTTACAAGCCAAGGAATGCCAAGGCTGGTAACTACAGAAGTTAGTAAATTGACATTGGTTCCTTTTATTGTAGTATGTTATAGGTAATTTCTGATTTGTACTAATATGAAATAGATGTATTTTCCTATTTCTTTTGAACAAAGGGAATATATTTAAAAATACTATCAGTGAGTTATATAGAACAAAATGAGAAGATGTGAAATTGGAAGAGGGAGGAAGAGTAGGTGAAGGATCAAAATGTAATTTACATACATATACATACATGTATAAAACTCTAAAAAGTACATTTAAAAATTACTAATCTGGCAAGATGGCACAGTGGGGAAAGGCACTTGCTACCAAACCTGATAACTCGAATTCCATCTTTGGAATTCACATGGTAAAGGAGGTAATCAATTTCTACATCTTGTCCTCTGACTTCTTCACATGCACCATGTCACACATTCATGTACGCATATACACACACATGCATGCACACATTAAACAAACAAATCATCATAATTTTTTTATAAAATTACTAAACTATTAAGAAAAAAGAAAGCAGAATGTAGATTCTCCCTATTGCTCCCAGGGGTATCCGGCAATGCCTAGGTACCCTGACTTTGGGACTGCAGCTACAGAGTTGGGAAAACACATGCCTCCAGTTTAAAGCCACCCAGCGTGTGCTGCTCTGGGAAGGGAGCGCTTACAAGCTAATACAGGCATGGATATTGCAAGTGTGACTGTCTGGTGTCCTAGTGATTACAGGCAATTTGGTTACCAATGGGTATAACTATGACACCAAAGCAGAAGCCCTTGTGTGAACACATGTATGTGAGAACTTGATTATTACCATCCAAATCTCACTGAGTCAACAATTTGGGGTTATCTCAGTCAAGAACTCTGAACTGGTTTCAGCTCAGATGAAGTTCTGAGTCCTTGAGTTTTATCTAAAATCTTTACATTTCTTTACCCACATGCAAACACTTCTTTGCTCTAATTATGAACAAAATGCATACCTTTGAAGGAGATAGATAGAGGACAGATGATAGATAGATAGATAGATAGATAGATAGATAGATAGATAGATAGATCGACAGACAGATAGGAAGGATAGATAGTTAGATAGACAGAGAGAGACAGAGTGAACACACAAGGGTTAATAGGAAAATAATTATTCTCCAGTCTCCTGGGAATCAGTGCTGGAACTTGGTGTTTCTCTCTCTTTCTGCATTGAAGAAAGACAGAGGGTCTCGAGTCCCCTTGCTGGAACTGCTGAGAAACCTCAGGCAGTGGGCTCAGTGCTCTGAGTAACAGCAATACCCCTCCCATCATCCACATTTGAAGGACGCTCTAGTCTGTGCCCAGAGCAGTTAGTGCCCCAAGGAACTGACAGTCCTTGTGTGTTTTTAAACCAATCCCTTCCTGGGATGTTTTATGGATCCAGAGATCTTAGGACATTTTGGGTCATTCTACTGCCAGAATGTGAGATTAAAGAAGATTAAAGATTGCTGAGAGTTGTTAAGTCCCTGGTGGAAACCTGTATCTGGGAACTTTGACAGGGAGGGATCAAGGGTGGGGTGGGTGAAGAAGATTGCTCTGCTGTCCAGTATTGAGTCTGACTGCTCTAACATGCCTCTAGGTCATGGATAGCTCCCCAAATGGGTCAAAATCAACTCAAGCATATGCTCCTAGTAGACCAGACATGCTGTTTATTCATCTCCCAATTCCCCTGGAGAGTCAGGCAGTCTAGCATGAACCCACACAGAAACAGGGGTCTCATCACTTCCCATTTTATTGGAAAGTGAGTGCCCTCCTATTATGAACACATTTATTTGTTTTCCACCAAGCTCTTTCCCGACACACATACACCTTCTCAAAGGAGATGCCCTGGGTAATGAGTTGAGTGATTGGTCCCAAAAGGTACACTCAACAAGAGTATGTGAAAGGGACCTGGTAAGGAAAAAAATGTCTTTGCAGATGTAATTAAGTGTCTTTAGAGGAGATCTTGATGGATTTAGAGTCGACCCCAAACCAAATGATGTGTGAACACACAAGCTCAAGTATGTGTCAAACAAAGCACAACATATAAAATGAGAACTTGAGATACCTGGCACTTCTTTTCTATGGTTCATCAAGATCTCTAGTTATTATGTTTCTGCTTACTTACAAAGAGACAGGGATAGAAGGAAGAGTGCAGCATTGTCCGTGGCTAACAGCAAAATTAGAATAAGTTTTCTCTTTTTATATGGCCTTTCCACCCATTGCTCCTTCTACCACATCCTCAGTGCAGACCCAACTTTCAGCCTCAGACATTCTTTTGTGCCCAAGTAAGCTCTAGCCATACCCCACTTCCTGATGAAGGTAATACATTTATAGGTACTTTTATCCGGGTGGGACATTTGTTGTCATGCAGTATTGAAAGGGACAGAGCAACCTAGAGAAATACCATGTTCTCATAACATAACCTAGGAAATGCTATGTTTAATGACATGAGAATAACACTGGAAAGTTCTTTAAAGGAATAATTTGATAAAAGGGTAAAGAAATTCCTGGAGATGTCCATGGAAACCTCATTTATACTGGTGGGGGAGGATACTGGAGGCTGTGTGAGCACCGCAGGGGACGGTTAAATAAAGTGTGGCAGTGAGCTTGATGGGACATTATGTGACCGTTAAAATGCTGATAGTATAACTCTGGTATAATTTAAGCAAGAGAAATGCATTTAAAATTATAAAGATGCAATAATTACAAGTACATAAAAATTTCATATGTTTGTAGACAAGGAATAGAAGGAATTGAAAAAAGAAAAATGTGGAGTCTGAGTAACCGAAATTGTTTTCATTTTCTGTTGTTATTATTATATCTTATCATTATAAATTGCTAACTTGTTAAGATAAATTTAAAGTCTGTACAAAGCTTCTACTCAACAGCCCTCTATCAGTCTTGGCTGCTTCAGCACCTGCAAGAACAACCTAAATCACAGTTACTGAGATGCACCAGTAACCACCCTCCAAGAGCCTTGATTTCTTTGCCCTGAAAACATTTTGTTGCTACTGTGACTTCGGACACTCAAGGTTTTGCAAGCCTCAACAAAGAAAGCATTGCTTCCCTCAGCTGGAGCCTAATCTCACAGGTGCACTGTCTCTGGACAAAAACATATTCTCCGTCTACTGAAAGAAACTTAACAAAGCCTGGATAGCAGATGCAAGATTATATGAAGGGCATTGTCATCCTGTGGCTCCTGTGGATCTGAAGATAAACTTCTCACCAACGGATTGCCAAGTCCTAGGCAGAAGACAACGGGGCTTGGAACTGGCAGTCTTTGCCTCCATCTCACTATGTGACTGAATGATACTTGTCTGAGAGGATTTGCAGGGGAGCAGTTAAGGAAGGCTCTGCATCTAGATCCTAACGCAAGCAAAGCATCATGACCAACTCCACGACTGGTTATCCATTACGATGTGTGGATGAAGCTGCTGTGAGAAATTTGTAGCATTGGAAGTCAGTGTCTCTGGGGACAGAAATGAGAGACATCAGACCACACAAAGTACAGTGCTCAAGGCTTCATGAAACAGACTTTGCCTTATGGCCATGGGCTTCTTCACTCCAGGTAAGAACACAAAAACAAAATAATTCTTTGTAACATATTTCTTCTTAAAAATGGAGAACAGAATCCAGACTAGCATAAAGTTATTATACAGGGAGCTGGTTCCAGATAGAATTCTAAATTAAGGAGATGTACATGTCTCTGATGTATACATTGAACAGTATGGGTCTGGGCAAAGACCAGGATAAGGAAATGATATGGAAAAAGAAAGTCAAAAGAGGTATTCTCTCTTACCCATAGTTCTTTGCAACCTATTGCTCTAGCTCTTCTATATTGACTTGGGAGAGGGTAGAGAAAGCTGAAAAACATCATGTTTGTCTTGTACTCATGGGTATCACCATTTGCTAAGAATATTCTACCTGTTGAAGAAACACTGATGAATCAGAGGCTCTCTTGAGGTTTAGTCTCTCTCTCTCTCTGTCTCTCTCTCTCTCTCTCTCACACACACACACACACACACACCATTATAAAGTGTCATAGCAATGGCATATCTTCTCTGGAATATTGCTTAGGAAAATGCAAAAACTGAGGTTTTTTTATCTTTTTTAAGTGGCAGGCAACTTAATTTCTTTCCAGTTCTGGGGATTAAACCCAGAACCTCATTCATGCTAGGCAAGCCCTTTGCCACTAAACCTCAGAAATCTGCCATTCTATCCTTTGCTTTTATGAGTTAGTCTGTTTTAGATTTCACATTTGCTAAATTTAGCATAATATTCTCCAGACTAGGGGTGGGGATATGGGAAGACAGAGGTGACAGATCACAAAGTTTCAACTATGCAAGAACAGGTGCTGGGGGTTTAAAAGGGACACGAGAACTAATGGTTCCTAGTAACATGTTCTATACTTGAGATTCCCTAAGAGAGTTGTTCTTAAGGGCTTTCATTACATACACAAAAAGATCATAACCATGTGAAGGGATGTATATGTTAATTTGCTTGGCTGTGGTAGTCACTTCACAGTGCACGTGTATGTGTGTGTGTGTGTGTGTGTGTGTGTGTGTGTGTGTGTGTGTGTTGTATACTTTCAATAGATACAATTTTTATTTGTCAGGTGCCCTGTAATAAAACCTGATAAAGGAACAAAAAGTAAAGCAGTAATGAACGATTGAGATGACTGAGGTAGGAAACAGGCATTATATGAAGGGAGGAGGCCTCAAATGCAAATTATCACTGGATTAATATGCATAGAGGTACAGAGGTCAAAGAAAGTGATAGCAGGATGGTGTGGGAGGTCCTTCTATGTGTTGCTTTAATTGGTTAATGAATAAAGAACTGTTTTGAGCCTATGGCAAGGGCAAAACAGAACTAGGCAGAAAAGGCTAGATTGTATGCTGGGAGAAAGAAGGCAGAGTCAGGGAGACGCCATGAAGCCTATGCCGGAGACAGATGAGCTGAAACTTTGCTGGTAGCCTGTTGGAAGGAGGGCTGCTTGTTTGTCCCAGCCGCCCGGCTGTTCTGTCCCGAAGTAACCACACAGAAACTGTATTCATTAAATCACTGCTTGGCCCATAAGCCCTAGCTTCTTATTGGCTAATTCTTAAATCTTAATTTAACCCATTTTTTAAATCTGTGTGTCGCCACATGACTGTGACTTACTGGTTAAAGTTTCAGCATGTCTTACTCTGGTGGTGGCTCCATGGCATCTCTCTGACTCTGCCCTTCTTTCTCCCTGTATTCAGTCCAGTCCTCCCCGCCTACCTAAGTTCTGCCCTATCAACAGTCCAAGGCAGTTTCTTTATTTATTAATGGTAATCACAGCACATAGAGGGGACTCCCACATTACCTCCTCTTTTCCATTTAAATAATAAAGGAAGGTTTTAACTTTAACATAGTAAAATTACATATAACAAAACAGGTATCAAATAAGAGTTACAGTTACAATATTTATATCTACTTTATCTTTTATCATAACTAAGGAAAACTATAACTATAAATTCTTCAATTCCATCAAAGTCTCCAGAAGGATATAATACTACTTAAGTTAACAGGAAGTGCATTTTAAGCAACTTCTAAAATTCTAGAATTGACAGAGACATCTCGCTGCCTGGACAGTCACCCAAAGTTCTTCTGTACTGTTGGGGCATCCATCTTTAGCCTACAGGCCCATAGCATCTAGCAGACTTTTTCACAAAACAGGAAATTTCAAGGACAGTTCCACCTATACCGGCAGTTTGTCTGTCACTTTCTTCTGTGTCTTGCAGAATATCTAGCAGACTCTTTCATGAAGTAGGAACCCCGAAGGACCATCTTACCTTTAGGCAAATTTAGCAGTCATTTCTCTGTGGGACCTGAATGTCCAGTTAAGCAGTCCAGGAGACAGCAGTTTCTTTCCAAAATGGCTAATCAACTCTATAAGGAGCCTCCTCGATGCCCATCTTTCTCTTGAAGTAATTGGTGCTGCCAGGAGCAGACATGTCTCATTGTCATGAAAAGTCCTAACTTTTAAAAACATTTTAAATGTCAGGTTCTGAAGGTCTCTGAAAGATCTGAAGAATACCTAACTAACTGAAATATATCTCTATATATCTAGAAAACCAAACTAACATAACTACAATCTTGATTATTATTTAGATGATCATCTATTAACCTATATTTTAAAATTATACATTACATTTTTAAATGAACTACACAAACACAATATCTTAATCAAGGGCAGAAATACACATATAAAGTATAAAAAAATTTACCTTAGGGGCTGGAGAGATGGCTCAGAGGTTAAGAGCACTGACTACTCTTCCAGAGGTCCTGCATTCAATTCCCATCAACCACATGGTGGCTCACAATCATCTATACTGAGATCTGGTGCCCTCTTCTGGCATGCAAGCATACATGGAAGGAATGTTATATACACAATAAATAAATAAATCTTTAAAAAAAATTACCTTAAACTTGTATCAATAAACCAAGATCTATACCAATACTATATATATATATATATATATATATATATATATATATATATATGTGTGTGTGTGTGTGTGTGTGTGTGTGTGTGTGTGTGTGTGTATTCCCCCTTCAAATGTAAACAAGCAATTATGAGCAATATTTGGGAATATGGGTGTAGCTCTGTCCATACTACTTTCTACTGTTTGGGGGTGCTATTAATCTGGTCTTTTATAGTGTATTTTGTGTGCTAGGTTCATCTCAGTCAGCAGTTGGGTGAAGTATTACATGGATTTAGTCCACCATGTTCGTGTGCCAGTCTGTTGGAAGGAGGATTGCTTGTTTGTCCCAGCCGCCCAGTTGCTCAGCCCTGAAATAATCACAATAAACTGTATTCATTAAATCACTGCTTGACCCATTAGCCCTAGCTTCTTATTGGCTAACTCTTACATCTTAATTTAACCCATTTTTAAAATCTGTGTATTGCCACATGACTGTGGCTTATTACCGGTTAAAGTTTCGGCATGTCTTCTTACCCTGGTCACGGCTCCATGGCATCTCTCTGACTCCACCATTCTTACTTCCAGCATTCAACCCAGTCCTCCCCACCTACTTAAGTTCTGCCCTATCAACAGGCCAAGGCAGTTTCTTTATTTATTTATGAGGTCATGACCTCATGGTGATATATAGATTAATAGAAATGAGTTAAATTAATATGTAAGAGTTAGCCAATAAAAAGCTAAAGCTAATGGGCTAGGCAGTGATTTAATTAATACAGTTTCTGTACGATTATTTTGGGTCTAAGCTAGCTGGGAGGGCTGGGAACCAACAATTGACCCCTCCTCCAACAGCAGGATGCAGTGGGAATTAGCAGAACAAAGGTACGGAAGCAGGTGTCCAGAGAAAAAGTTCTGAGGTCAGACAACACACTGAATGGAAAGGCAATGGAAGTTGTTTGAGTTTTCTGGATAGGCTCTGTTTATGGGGGGTGGGTCTTAGAAAAAGATGACCTAAGGGCCAAAGAGCCCCAAGAGATGGATGTGGAGATGTTGGGAACCCAGGCAGATTTGAGGCAGGAGAGCAACCTCAGGCACTGGGATTTTCATAGTGGCTTTTAGATACACCTGCACAAGGGATTCCTTGGCAGTTATATTTTCTCCCTCCACTGTGGGGTCTGATTCAGGAGATCTCGGGAAGGACCAGACCTGTCTGCCTTTGGATGCACAGAAACTTTGAAAGCCTGTCTTGGTTGGAAGGCCACTGTCTGGAATGCAATGTTCTCCCTTCTTCCTTCACTATTTTCCCTTCTGTTTTTCCTCCGGCTGTCTATTTGCTATTGGCAAATACATGGCAGCAATTTACTAAAAGAACTGTGGAAGTTGATGAATAAGCAAAAAAAGTAAACATTTTACTTCATTTTAAGTATTTTTCCAGATGAAACACTTGTAAATTTCTGTCATAGTCTATTAGAGATGCCACAACAAACTACCATAGACTAGGTCTCACAAACAGCAGATATGTTCTGCTCATAACTATGGGGGCCAACTCCCTGGGGATTCAGTGTGATAGGGGCTCTCCTCCTTATACATGGTGCCTTCTAGCTATGTCTGTATTGGCATAAAGCGTGAGCAAGCTGCTTCAGAACTAATTGTAAGGAACCTAATGCCACCACGAAGGCCAAGCCCCTTCATTCATCTAATTATCATTTAGTCTTTCAAAGACCCCACTTCTTAGCATCACCACTTGGGGAATTATGTTTCAACTTATGAATTTGGAGGAGGGGGACACACAAAAATCACTCCATTAAAAACCCCTAAGTGCAAATGTATGGATACCCTTGGATGATGGTTCCAAGACATCTGTTTGAGACCCCCTTGCCTTTAACAGAATAAACAATGTATACTATGCAAATTTAAGTTGCAGATGGAACATGGTCACTGGGTTATTGATCTATTGGGGGACAGAAGGAGCCATTTAAGCTGGCTAGGACTGCCTTACTTTGTTGTGTTTAGTTTGCTTTCTTTTAAATAACTGATTGAAAATGGGAAACTTTATGAAATGCTGTAGTTGCAGTTCACAGAGAGCCTTGCCTGTTTTGATATCTGCTGTGCAGATGTGGGGAAATGATTTTTTTTTATCTTTCAAAATTGACTTGGGATGGGAAACTTTTCCCCAGTAATGAAAAAATATTATCCCTATTTGCCTTCTGCAATTTTCTTTTGATGCTGACAGGCCAGACAGTGAATATTTGTGTCAGAAATTTATGTCAGGGCTCTCCCAAAGCCATCAGGTCAAGCATGCCATTCAATTGCATAAAGGGAGGGACAGTGTTGAATACCTCTGTTGAGCTGCAAAAAATGTTCAAGTGGAATGAGATTTGCAAATTGAACCATAATGATGAAGCCATCTTTACTGGGGCATGAAGCATCCTCCTCTCAATCTGGCCCCACCAGTCCTGAGATCTTTGGTAACTTAATTCCTCTCTCCAAGTACTGGGTTTAAACAGGAAAATAATCCTTACCATGAAGGGCTATAAGGCTTCAATAAAGTACAGGATGATATGTGCTTGGCGTGGTGCTTGGTAATGATAATGGGGGCTTAATGGGGTCTTCCAGAAACAAACGAATAACTGCAAATAATTTAATGGAGAATTATTTATAATCTATAGGCCCCTTGAAGGAAAGAGGTGAGCCCAGTAGGAGAGGGACTGGAGGGGGGGAGAGAAGAGAGGAGCGACAGGGGCCAGAACCTGGAAGGTAATATTGAGAGAATCTATGATCTTTCCAAATGGGAGGGGTCAGGACAAAGAGAAGACAGAGTTCCCAAGTCCTGCCGGAAATGGAGTCAGAGGAACAGAAGCAGGAAAGGAAGGCAGCACCGTGGGAGCTGTGAGTCAATCTTTTTGCAAGGGGCAGTAGGTAGGAAAGACACGGGCACAGCTGCCAACCCTGAAAGACCCCACAGATATAGGTCCAGAGACTCAACAATGAGCAGAATGCATTCCAGACAGTCCTCAGAATTCTGAGCTGTCAATACATGCAGACATAAAGAGACATGGTACAGAATAAAAAAAAATCATTATAAAACAAGGAATGACCCCTTAATCCAGGTAGTACAGAAGTACAAAATGTTCCTGAGATGATCCTTTAGCGGGGTTCTGAGGCTACAATAAAGATGATATAGATATATTCTATACCTATGGTGTCCTAGATAATGAAAAGAAGAGTAGCATGGAATATGATAATGGTTGCAATGTAACCCTGTGGATTCTGGGGTAATGTATATGAATAAAAAAGATAGAAAGGGCTGGGACATTAATAGAGGGCATCCTCAGTCATGATAAAGAGGAGTTGAGATCTTATCCTAAGTGTAACTGGAATCAGGGATAGATTTTAAACAATAGAGTGACTTTATGATCCATGTTTCAGCAAATTGATTTTGATCACCTCGGCCATGGAAGCGCTTCTTGCTCTGGTGCTGACCCAGAAGGGCCAAGTCTAAAGATACAGGAAAGACTCTCTGCAGGGTAGGAGAATCCTGAAGTAGAAAGGACATCGTTCTAAAACTGAGGCCATCCTGGTATGATGGAAATGTTGGCTGGAAGCTAGTTTAGTACTGTAGTTACCAAGCTATAGTATAAATGAGTGTGGCCTGGGGACATGGACACCACACCTCTCAGGAGATCTGAGAGGGGACCCCAGAAAGCACATCTCTAATGAGTGCCCAGGAGCACAGAGTGGTCCACCCTTGGAGGGGAGCAGCTATTCCCTGTTACAGATGAGCTCACTGAAGCCTAGGCACACCTGGTGGTGTAGCACAGGGATGTTGATGGCAGATGCTGTAGTGACCTAGCCTGGTCTACCCACCTCAGCGATCTCAAAGGGTGTCAGCGTGTTCCGGGTTACTCCTGGGAACCCGGCCTGCTACTTTCTACTTTCCGACACAAGGAAGAGGGAGAAAGCAAGAGATGATGAGGCAAGCGTTCGTAGCATGTCCTTGGAGAGTGCAAATGGATCTGCCAATGTGTGTGATGAGCTCTTCATGCAGCAGCCTCCTCAAGGGTATCATGAAAACTGACATAAATCTCTGGTGGGCTGCCAAAGGCCTGCTTCCCAGACTCGATGATTGGCAGAAAAGCTCAACACAAGACTCAGAACGCATGCTCATAGGGGTACAATGCACTTGGAGAGCAATTTGGCAATATGTACCAAGAGTTACAAAGAGTATCCATCCCATTCAACCCTGCAATTGTGTGTGTGTGTGTGTGTGTGTGTGTGTGTGTGTGTGTGTGTGTGTGAAGCGGGGGTTGTTCAATATAGAAAACACATTACTCAGAGGAAGAAGAAAAGCCGGCTATGACATTGAATGGTTCCTTGGTAGCTATGACAGCAATATATCTAACTCTTACAATATTTCAACATTGTGGGTTTGAAAATTGTTTTTGCCTAGACACTAGTTTATACATTAAGCCAATAAACTAACTTCTCAAATAAGTTCATTTTTGCCCCAAAGATATTTGGGTAGTATTAGAAACAGAGTTTGAATTCAGGTTAATCTGATTTGAAGGTCATGTTTTTTATTTTTCATCATGATACAATGCTACCAAAGGCCTTGGTTCATCATATGAAATATGGGAAAACAATAGAGGAATGGAAAGGTAAATTATGGAATGCATACTCAATGGACAATTATGCAGTCATTAAAAAAGATAAGCTGCTTCTGTGGTCCTTTAAAGGCATCGTGATTGTGATAAAATGCTTAATGAAGAATTACAATAACAAATTTTATGTAATTATTGTTAGGTGAAAATGTATGCATATTAATAAAGATAAAACACAAGACAAAATAATTGTAGTGGGGAGGAAATTATAGGTGTTTTTCTCTAATATCAAATTTTCTGTAATGTGGTTATAAAAATTATCTGGGGGGGGGGCTAAGATTACAGAATGAGGGTGTAGTTGAGGAGCACACAGAGAAGCAGACGCATACAAGGTCCTTAAGATCTCCTGAGGATTTTCAGGCATGATGAGTGTAGATGAATTGTTCAAGGGTAGGCTTTCCCCCTTCTAGCCTCTTCTTCAGAAAGGCCTCATAGGTCCCCCCCCCTTCTTCTACACAGTAAGAAATGTAAGCTTCAGTATTGAGATCTGTGTCCCAGGACTGCAGACAACACACTGACCCAGAAGGCAAGAAAGGGCAAAACCCCTGAGCATCATTGCTGACAACGTGCCTGTGAGGCTTTCTATTGCCAGCATGAGAGGATCCAGAATGGCCTAGGAAGCAGGCCCATGGGCATGCCCGTGAGGATTCAATAGATGTGGTAAACTAAGGTGGAAGGCGCCACCTTAACTGAGGACAGCACCTTTCCAGGGCTCCCGGACTAAACACAAAGGAGAGTGTCGGCTGGGCAGCAGCATCCATCACTCTGCCTTCCAATGGCGCGATGGTGCACTCAGTGTGACCAGCCACCTTGCACTCCTGCTGCTCTGACTTCCCTTCCGGGATGGACAGCATCGTTAAACTGTGAACCAAACCCCTTTAGCCCCTTTCGTGCTTTTTGTCGGGGCATTTCATCACATCAGCAGGAGAAGTAACAGCTACAGTGACTAATGCTGGGAATGACGGCTGTTTTCCTGGGTCAGGTCTCGTGAGCATTTTCCAAAGACTCCGAAAGAGCTGAAACACACCTTGGTAAGAAGAAATAACAGCTGTGGGTGAAGGGAGTTCGCCAGTTCTGGTCTTAATTTTACCTTCCTCATACCTTCCTGGGCAAACTCAACCACATGCTACCTAGGTCAAAGGACTAATGAAAGCTTCAATTAGGGTTAGTCTTGATGCCTGGAAGATGGGGGGAAATGTGCCCCAAATGGTCCTTTCTAGGAGGTTACCAAAGGATAACTGGTTTTGACATGCTCCATGCACCTCCACGCACAGGCTTGGGTCCTTCTGTGAACCTCAGGGTCCTTGGGTCCTCAGGAACCACAGCTAGTTGCCTAATTTGTTTCTACTACCTCTGAGGGTATTATACCAATGTCCATAAAGACTATAACTATTGCAAAAAGTGTTTGAAATGAAAATATGCTTAGACCGGAAAAGCTATATGCAAATTAGTACCAAGAACACGTGGGCAGGGCTGGAGAGAAAGCTCAAGGGTTAAAAGAACTGGATACCCTTCCAGAGGACCCAGGTTCAATTCCCAGAACTGACACTGTGGCTCACACTGTCTGTAACTCCAGGTGCAGGGGATTAGAAGCTCTCTGCAGTTGGCAGGTGTGTGTGTGTGTGTGTGTGTGTGTGTGTGTGTGTGTGTGTGTGTGGTGCGCATGCATGCACATCCCCCCCACACACACGTCACACAGACGTATAAGCAGGCAAAAATGCCAGGACATATTACATTATATTTTAAAATTAAAACACAACAATAAAAACACGAAGAGAAACGAGATTCTATGAGGCAGACTGATAACTTTAGAGATTCACCAACATATACCAACGCTCTAAAAACCCTGCTGTTTCCTGAATGCTGAGCTCATTTGACTGGAAATAAGCACCTGTAAACATGGAGAGGAGTCCCGAGGCCATGGCAGTTTCTGTAGAAGAGCATTCCCTGGTGGATTATTGGCATTTATATTGGAATAGGTATTAGGGAAAGTGAGGACACATCTACGCCATCCATGCATCTCCTTCTGTTATGAAATAACAATCTGAAAGCCAAGTTTTCAAACAAGGAGCAATCTATGCCCAGTCTCCTAACCTTGAGCATATAGATTTCCATCCCAATCTGGACATATTGTTCTACTCTCCTCCCTTAGATCCATTTCTATTGAACACAGAGAGCTATTATTTTGAGCAGAGTTCTGCGATCAATGGGAGGCATATGAGTGCTTCTGCTTGCTGCCGACAAATCTATAAGAGGGGGACGGAAAGCAGGAGTCAGATTCTCCTCACCAGCTGTTTAAAGAGAAGTTCACTCCTATGTCTTCCAATTCTGTTCTACATCCTAGAAAGATCAATTGACACATCCCAAATAAAGTGATTACAAAGTCAGGCATGGCCTGTGTTGCCAGAGAGCCATTAAATGAGATAAAGAGGATTACACAGAAATGGAAATGTGTTGGACATGGTGAAAAGTCAAAATGTGATCATCAACATATCAGAGACGCAGCAAATTGATGGTGTCCAGAAAGAAAATGAATTTGTTTATAAAATGCTGATATGCGAAGGAACACACATGGGAGTGACTTTCTACTCCCTCTCCGCATATCATGATGTGATGTTAGAATGTCACTAAGATTCTTAGAGAATGAATTATTTGTTTAAAAAAAACATTAAGCAGTCAAGGTGGAGGGGATGGCTCAGTCGATGATATGTCTGCTATGCAAACACTGGGTATTAAATTCAGATTCTACCACCTATTGCTGGGCATGGTGGCACATGGGTGGTATCCTAGCACCAGAGTAGATGAAGACATGCGGATTCCCCGGAGCTACTGGGCCAGTCATTCTAGCCAATCAGTGAGCTCCAGGTTCACTAAGAAACACAGTAACAAACAAACATAGAATCCACATGGAGGTGGAGAGCCGTAGAAAAGAACACACAAAGTCAATTTCTGTCCTCCATTCATTCCTGGCACGCTTGCACACACATGTACACACACAGACATGAACAGACTCATTAAATAATCCTATAGAAGGAGATTTGATTCAAGTTTGAAATACACTTTTACCCACCAAACAATTATTAACTCAGTGTCTGTTTTTAGCAGGTACTGTTCTATGATTTGGAACAGAGGTATAAACAGACCCAGAGCTTTAGCAAGTTTGTGGCTAAGAAACTAATTTCATGAGTTAAATGCAAACTTGTTGGTCATTTGTGCATCATAAATGCCATTAAAGATTACTGCAGAATCTGATATAGACCCTTAAGATTTCACATGGCCCTATCAGGTCGTGTCTGTGAACGAAGCTATGGCAAGCTTGGCTATCACTAGAAACCACTCCAATCCTCATGCACTGACAAATCACATTTGCAATTAATGGGTCCCATGTAAGAGATTGCATTCTTTCCTATGGTGAATAGAACATATGCAGATCTTATCTTCATAACACAGCAATTATAATATAGGGAGACACAAATAAATATACTATAATGCTAAATTGTGGTATGTTATATAGGAATGAGAAACAATTGTGCAGGGGTAAAGTCTCATTTTAGGGAAATTATAGGGGGGTCTTTCTGAGAATATAAAAGGTGTATAGTAAAATGAGTTGGCAAAAGAGTAGGCACAAGAGCTTTCTGGCAACCAAGAGCTCTGAGTATAATAAACAGGGGCAGAAGAGACGGACATGGAGACTACAGGGAAATAAGAGTGAGAGGCACAATTCTTTCTGACCAAAGTAGGCAGTTCTGGTTTTATGTGAAACACAACACACCTCTATAAGTAAGGTAATAAAAATAAGGGGGCTATTAAAACAAGCCTAAAAGTAGATAAATTTAATATTGTAAAGATGTCAATTACCCACATATAGTTTTACATAGTCAATGCAATTCTAATCAAAATGGCAGCAGATGTTTTCATTAAATTTGATGAGTAGATTCTAAAATGAAAGCCCCTGGGGCAAGAATAATCAAGATATTTCTGAAGGATGAGGCAGAGGGATGTGCTATATCAGAGATTCATGTTAAATGTAGCAACATAATAATTTTGGACATATGTGGTTGTTATTGAGGACAGAAATCACAGAAAAAAAATATAAAACATATCAAGAATTTAGGAGTAAGCTATATCTACAGCTGGTAAAGTAAGCTGAGATGACTCAACTAAAGCATTTATTCCATACTGAAAAAAGCACACTGTATATTCCATCTTGCACCATATATAAAAATAACTGCAAATGGATAAAACATGTATCTCAGGAGCAAAACTTACACATATTGGTAGAAATACAGGAAATTGTTCTTCTCGACTTGGGTTAGGGTAGACTTGCTTTGAAAAGAAAAAAAGGGGAATGCTATGGGATAATGCTTTTGTACACTGTAATGATTTGTCACTTGTATTAGCTCAATAAAATGCTGATAGGCCAGGCAGGAAGTATAGTGCAGGCAGACTAAGAAAACTCTAGCAAGAGGAAAGGTAGAGAGTCAATCTCCAGTCAGACACAGAAGAAGCAAGATGAGAATGCTTCCTGAGGAAAGGTGCCAAGCCACTAAACATAGATAAGAATTATGGGTTAATTTAAGTTATAAGAGCTAGTTAATACTAAGCCTGAGCTAATAGGTCAGACAATTTATAATTAATATAAACTTCTGCATGTTTCTTTGGAACTGAATGACTGCAGGAACAGTCAGGACAGAAACTTCTGTCTACAAGTTAGAGAAGGACTTGTTAGGAACAGGCAGATTTGTACCAAGATAATCCAAGACTGAATTTGATAATAAAAGAGATATGTTTTCAAAATATACTTACAGAGGATAAAACTATCAAGCTATGTGGGTAACTAAGAAGATAAGTATCAAAATATGTTCTGAAATGCATCACATAGCAAGAGAAAGGAGGGTGCAACCTAATTGAAAGGCAAATGGCAAGAGTAGAAATCTGACGGAGAACGAAATACAGATGAACAAGGAAAGGCAGAGATTCAGCCTTATTCATGATTATTAATGATCTTGGGGCTATACGGGGAGATAGAAACTAGATGCCATTTGACACTTACCTGGCCCAAAGGAGCATGACAATAGCAAAAAGAAAAACATTCCAAAAGTCATCATGGTGCTTGTATTTTGCTTAAAATAATGTACACTGGTTAAACCAGTTCAGAAAATTGTTTGGCTTTTGGGGGGCATAGTTGACTATAACACTTTACTCATCTTTTAGATTCACACCCAGGACAAAGCACATACTTGAATAAATAGAAGTATATACAGTGGTGCTCTTGTCAGTACTGGGGATCGAACCTGGCTATTAGACATGACTATTAGACAAATGATCTACCATTGAGCTAGTTATGTTTCCCAAACTGACTGTGAACTCACTCCTTGGACCAGGAAAACCTTCAACTTGTGATCCTCCTGCCTCATTATTACCAATAGCTAAGATTTCAGTCTTGTGTTACCTGACCTGAATGGATGGTGCTCACTTCAGCACACTGATAAAAACAACCTTGTGGGAGCAATCCCTCGTGTGTGCAAGGGACATTTGGGTGATGGACAGATAGACAGCAGTCAAGGGGAATGAACTACAGCTATGTTCATCAATAGGAAGGCATGTTAGGAATATAACCTAGAATGAAAATACTTCAAATGATTATATAGAAATGTTTATTATAAAGCTATATAAAATGTGAAAATATTATGTAGAGCATTCAGAGCACTGAAAGAGGCAGAAGGATGAGTTGAAAAGATATAAATAGATGCATGGACTTCTGTAGATAATAATTATATGAAAGGTACTTCAAAATTCTGCATGTCTAATAAATGACCTGCTATGCATGAATGGATAAATAAGAAGATCACATACAGAATGAACAAATAGGGTGCACACAGAAGAGTAAGGAAAGGGCTACATGAAACTAGGAGTAGCATTAATCTAATTTTTGGCCCTCAAGTGGTTAAGTCAGGGCCTGCAAGACCCCCTGAGTCTATTGGTTAAATCTCCTAATTAATAAATGTGGAAACCAAGATCCAAACTAGGGAAGGACGAATTCTAATATATCATTTGCCAATGGCAAGCCAAAAATGAATATTAATTTTCCTAACTGAATAATTCCCAATCTGATTTTCAGTAAAAGACACATGTTAATAATATGCCTAGAACAAAATAAGAGACCAAGAAAGTCATGAGCACCTTTATGACAAATTGAAGGACATGGTATGCAGGCATGCATGTTTATTCATATATACATATATAGAGATAGATATGATATATATACATGGATGCATTATATGCATATGTATGAGCATACAAATTTCTATGCATATTTGTGTGGTTGCATGTGTTTGTCTATTGTACAGGTATCATATATACATGCATATATATATGTTTGTGCATATAAGCATGCACATGTATATCCTATATGTGTGTGTGTGCCTAATCATCCAGATGTTTGTATGATTGTATGTTCATGTGCTATGTATCTATGCATATATATCTACATGAATTGAAACCACAAGAAATTAGAGCAAAATTCTGTCCTTTGATGCCAGTTGTAATGGAATTACTTCTTCCCAGTTAAGAGTAAAGTAAAAAGTAATGAAAAGAAAAGAGCCAATTGGGTTAGGTAGAAGAAGAAAAGCCATCTGCTATTTCCTAAACAATAACAGAGATAAGCTGGAATCAATGGCAAATTTGAATTCCAGCCTCCAGGGGCTCAGAGCCACCACCTGTCCAGATAGTAGATGAAAACCTGCAGCTCCCATTCACTTATGTCCGAAACACTAAAGGACTCTGACCCAAACAGAAACACCACGCAGCCAGTTTAAAGCAATGCTGCACAGCCCAGACTGCAGAATTCCATAGGAGTAAGTAGTAAAACATCAGACATGAAAAGAGAACAACCTGCAATGTTTAAAGACGTCCTCAGCAACTTACACACCGCCTCTGGGCAGTGTATTGAAAAGGACATGGCCACCAGGGGAAACGTCCCTCACTAGTTATGTGACTGTGTACAGAGGGGTCCCCTACAAAGAAAGGTTCTGGTCCCATGCAGTGCATCAAAATGCAGTTCCACATAAGAAGCATGAAAGAGGCCACCCTGGGCAAATACAGGGCTAAGATCATAGTTGATGTTCATCCTTCATCTCTCCTGAAGATTGTTTTTCTTCAATCTAAAATTTCCCCCTCAGCAAATTTCTAAATAACATTATGACAAGAAATCCATGAGCTACAACTGGGAGCCTCTTGAGATGACGGGGCAGCTCTCCCAAGAGGTTACCGTCCTCTCCACAGTGATCTGGAACAATTCTAGGGAAGGAGTTAGGAAGCTGAGTATGGTGTAAGGGTAAACACTAATCACAGATGCCTCATCAGATGTGAACACATGTTTATTTATACTCACACCAGCACACACAAAATAAGCTCACAAAATATAAACTCTCCCACAAACACACCAACACTCAAACACAAATGCTCTTGCATGTCTACACTGCATCCCCATGCAATGGCTCCCACCGCTGAGAGCTGAACTGAATGGCTGATGTCTCTTCTGGAAAACCTATTGCCTAGAGAATGATTTTCTGTTCTTAAGTGACATGTGCTATACAGCTAATGATGTCTTTCATCATGTTCCCCGGCTCCATCACAGATACCCATGTTGTAATAGAATAAAACAGAGCACCCAAAGCAAATATATAGGCACCCTTGGCATGTTGCAGGGGAGTGACAGGTGGCTATAATGAACCTACATGTATAAATGCAACTTACTTCAGCACGCGTCTCCTTCCTTCAAGACTCTGAGAGTCAGAAATCAGCCTTTTCAAACAGAGCTGTTCCTAGTAACACACCTGTCATCCTGCCTCTTCTTCTCAGACACCCTGCCTTATCTATGGCATCTACCCAGAGATGCCTACATGTTTAAAGTCTCTGGAAGGAAGCATCCTATGAGGAGTGAGTGATGAACTGGGGGATCTAAAAAAAAATGGCTCCCAGACATCTCAGAGCCCTGGCTTTTAAGATTTAGAAAATACCTCTGGGCAAATATTATGTGTTGTGTGCATGTGTATCTTAATATTATGAAAAACAATAGAACCAACTTCTGCTATTTAGGAGAGGAGGGAGAATCATAAATGAAGTCTGTGGTGGGCTACTGCATCTGAGTTATAAGAGGCAATTATCAAGCATAAAGGATGTTGAGGCAATGCTGTCTCCCAGTGTGTCTGCCAATACGGCATGCCCTTTTCATGCAGTAATCTTGAGGGGGAAACACCAACTATGGCTTCTCTAAATTTAAGCCTTTAAGAGCATAGTCGCCTTGCATCTATCTATGAATAAGGAATAAGCTGGATTCAGTGTCGTGCAACAGAAGCACGTAGAGGCTATCTCATTAAGATAGAATATGGAGAAAGCAATGGTCAGGCTGTGTTTATTTAGCAGGTACTTAATAGGATAGTAGAGGCTGGGTTTATTTTGCATTGTGCTTATTTGAAATCCTGTATCATCTTCATTGAAGTTTCTTCAATAAATTTAAGATTAATAAGCAAACAAATACACTGAAATCACACAGCTAGGACCCTCTGTAAGAAATCCTTCACTATTTGGACTGCAGTGAGGCCTATCTAGCTATCTACTCATTGGTGTAACTATATCATTATTTATTTACACACATTTTTCAAGGGTTCAAAATGCGATAAAAAAATAGTTTCCTTTCTGCTGGGCGGCGGTGGTGCATGCCTTTAATCCCAGCACTTGGGAGGCAGAGGCAGGTGGAACTCTGTGAGTTCGAGGCCAGACTTGTCTACAAGAGCTAGTTCCAGGACAGGCTCCAAAGCCACACAGAGAAACCTTTTCCAGAAAAAAAAAAGTAGGTTCCTTTCTTAGGACAGTTTTAGGTTCAAAGTAAAACTGAGGAGTGATAAGAGGTAACACTAATCTTTAAAGAGGTTTAAACCACTAAATAACTTAGACAAAAATTTCCACACCTCATATTAAGACAAAGCACAGTTCTATACATTCTTTTAAAGAAAGTTCAATGAGTACATATTATGCAGAACCTACAATGTTGGGTGTTCAAGACTAAAGGCTGACATGGAATCAGAGAGCTGATGTTTTAAGTTCAGATCTGAAGGTCTGCTGGCTGAATTCCTTTTGCTCAGCAGAGCTCAGATTTCGCTTTACCCAAATCTTCACTTGATTGGCTGGGGCCCTATTCATATTATATAAGTCAATCTGGTTTATCCAAGGTACACTGGTCTAGTTAATCTCACACCAAACACCCCTACAGAAGTGTGCAGTGTAATGATTGACCACACTTCTAGACATTGTGACCTAGACAAGACAACACAGAAAATTAATCATCACAGACCCCATAATTCATGGGGCTAAAAGGCCAAGGGCTTGGATAAGGCTACAGTTCAGTACATAATCAAATTGAGTGTGGTCTGTGGAAGAGCATTTAAAAAAAGCAAGTGGCTAAAAAGGAAACAAGAAGAATCAGTCTGGGACAAAGAAGGAAGTAGAGAGCAAATTCTCTTGTAAGTAAAGAACAGAGGAACAAAACCTAAGAAGAAAAAAGGAAGGATGGCGTTCTGAAGGTTGCAGGAGACCCGGCGAGCCTAAGAAAGTGTTGGAAGGCTGGGGGAGCTGGGACATAGCAACTAATAGGAAGTCAAATAGAAGAGGCAAGCAGAGGCTAGATGACTCAGTGTTCTAAAAGGCAGATGAGGGCAAGGAACAGGATTGGCATGATGAAAACGGCAATGCACTGGGAGTGGGGTATGGCTGGGTGCAGACCAGAGTCACTAAATGGACCAGGAATCCGATGGCACTCACAGTAGGCTCGGTGGAAATGGGACCATTTGGCCTGACCTGGGACTATTTGGACAGGAGAAACGATAGAACTTTCTGTGGATTCTCTGTACAGCATCTGGGGTTACAGATAACTCTCATATTTCTGTCATTAGCAATTCAAAAAAATCAAGAGGTTTCTTTTCCTAGTTACCAGCCTGGCTTACCAGACCCCATAGTGGTCTGCATTATGGAAATCTTGTATTCTAATTAACATAGATCTGTCTTAAATTACTCGAATTCGGGCTTAGGGTTGTATTAGTCATGATTCAGCTGATCCCTTCCTACCTCCTGTTCATCTGGACCATATTGCATCCTTCCCACTGTGCCTCTGTGGACCATAGACACGAGAGCCCAGTATTGGTGGGGCCTAAGTACTCACTGTGCTCAAGCTAAAGGGCAGAGGGTGGTGTGTGCATTCATCGAGGTCCAGAAGCCTCCTCTTTGAGCCCTTAACCCTGATCTTACACACAGCTGGCTACCTCTCTCCATCACAGTTGCTGTAGGCTCCAATCCTGCTCCAAGCTCCTCTGCCTCAGAACTCGTTGCCGCCTTGCAGTGAATTCTACTATGTTGATTTCCGGAGTCCCTGCTTTACGTTCAGACTGAATCCAGCCATCTGCATGCTAGAAAAATATTGACAATTCTCCGACCGATCATACCTTTTAAAGGCGTTCCCACACAGCAATGCTGCCTTGTTTTATTGAGGCAAAGTCTGTGTTTTACTTAACTCTGAATGTTGGGTACCTAGAATAGCTTGCAAGATAAATGTCAATCAAGTCTAGTATAATCAAGACACCCATTCCTGCCTCATTAGGGTCTTCTCATTCCCTTTAAGCTTCTCAGATTTATACGCTGTAATTAGAAACTTGGTGATTTTGACTGCTAAACAGAAAGGCTTACTGGTAAGCTTCATATGTCTGAATTTTAAATATTTTCACACTTCGTTAACCCAGTTGCAAGTGTAACATCTCCTGGCCCAATTCCCTCATGTGGTGTGAATTTTATTTTGGGGTAGAGATGAGCACAATTAATTGAATTGGAACAAAAACACATATTGATTACTATTTTCCATGAGCTCTGAGCAGTTTGTCTCCCAATGATTTTATTGAAGAACTTTGAGACAATTGCTTGACAGGTTTTTGCTCCAAGTGACCTCATTCTGGCTACTGTCATGGTCTGGGTTGGAGGAATTCTGGTTGTCCTTTTCTTTCTTTCACATCTAGGCCCTGATTGATGAATCCCACTCAGATGTAAAAACTGTGTGAATGGCAGGATTTCTACACTGTTGATGAAAATACTCAGCTCTTTGGAGCCCATCATAAAGGGCATTCCTTAGCACATGGCCACATCTTCCACGCAATGACTGCCATGCTTCCTTCAGGCAGATGTTTCCAGATGAGCTTGCAGTCCTCTCACTGCCTCTACTGCCTCCTTCTAAAGGTCCAAAAGGTGGAATTTTAGAATATCTTTCAGAACAGAGCTTGGTATGTTACAAATGTGCATGGGAATCACCACCAGAGGATCTTGCTGACTGAAGTTCAAATACCATGGTTCTGTAACCTGAGATTCTTGACCTCTAGCATGGTCCTATATGGTGCTGATGTTTCTGGGGTCTGGACAGACCTTTGACATCACCTGACACTCAGGAGGGGAACAATCACAGACATGCATTCTTTAATCCCCCACTGAAGTGAATCCCCAATTATTGGAAGCCATGATCTCATTCAACCAAGCTTCCTACTACAGAAGGAAAGCCCACTCCTACAGCTTCCTACTATAGAAGGAAAGCCTACTCCTACAGCTTCCTATTACAGAAGGAAAGCCCCCTCCTACAGCTTCCTACTACAGAAGGAAAGCCCCCTCCTACAGCTTCCTACTACAGAAGGAAAGCCCCCTCCTACAGCTTCCTACTACAGAAGGAAAGCCCACTCCTACAGCTTCCTACTACAGAAGGAAAGCCCACTCCTACAGGCTTTGCAGAGAATTCTGAGCTCTTCCTTCTGTGAGGAGGAGGGGCGTGGTGACCACTGCTGGGTCATAGAAGGGAAATGATCAGAACAGTCAAGGTGAGACTCACATCTATTATGGGAAGAAAGTCTAGAAGCTATCCTGCCCAGACTCTGAGAGCTCATTAAGTTAAGAACTCCTGACTGGGTTGAAATGGTTGCGGTCTGTCAGCAATAAGAACAAGGTAGCCATAATAAATCTCCTATCTTCTACCTAGGTGCAATAAGTAAGTGAGCCCTCATCGCAGATTCATAGAAGATGGCAGTATTCTTGCCTCCTGGTGTGTTTTCCACACTCACAAGACTTTTGTGTATTCCAGAGTCAACTGTTCACAAAATAGTGAAGTGTTCTTTTAAAAACATAAATCTTACAGCTGAAGAGATGGGTCAGTGGGTAGGCGCATGTGCTAAGCAAGCAGAGGATCTGAGTTAGATTCCTAGTGTCTATGTAGAGAGGAAGGCATGGCTGCGTCTGCCTGTGATGCCAGCATAGCCAGGAAGAGAGTGTCTGGGACCCGCTGGTCCATCAGCCTAGCCAAAAAACAAAAATAAAGAACAGGAAACAAAGGAATAAATGGAAAACAAGATGAGTTCCAAGTCCAGCGAGAGAAGTATGCCTCAAGAGAGGTAATAAGGAAAATGGCAGAATGACAGAACAGGACACCTGACATCCTCCTCTGTGCTCTCTCTCTTTCACACACACACACACACACACACACACACACACACACACACACACACACACACACCTGATTCTTTAAATTCCTCTGGTCAAATTCTTTCTAGAACTTCCCATTCTCCTCATGATAAACGGCAAACTTTAGGCTCCACAGACTCTACTCGGACATTGCTCAAACAGGGTCCCCTCAGTCTTCTCCATGCTCAAAGCTTTGGCCACTCTGGCCTCTTGTCTGTCAGACGTTCCAGTCATTCTGACCTCAGGGCTGTGGCACTAGCTGGGTCTAGCTGGGTTCTTCCTGCCACCACTGTTTGGCTTTCCCAGAATCTCCTCAGGTTCCAGGCAAAACAACCACACAAGGGTTTATAACCTTTGCTTTGTATGTTTGACAGGTATGTGTTCATCTCTCATCCTTACACAGCTGAAGCCCGACACAGTTTGGCACATTCAGATGATAAAGTGGAGACCAGAGTTCAAAGACAGAATGGTACTTAATCAAAGTCGCTCAGATTTGGGGGGGTACAAGATTGTTTAAGGATAATTCTAGAGGTTGTTGTGTGATGTGGATTTAAAGGGGAAGAAATTTTGCCAGAACACAGCGTAGACCCACTCTGCTTAAGATATATGGCTTCAGCAATGGAGAACAAGTCTCTCTCTGTCTCTGTCTTTCTCTCTCTCTTGTGTGTATGTGGGTTTGTGTGTGTGCATGCACATGTGTGTGCTTTCGCTTTAGCTTTGGGGAGCTGAGGTTGGGTTGTATATAGAAAGGCACAGAAAAATCCAAATTTCTCTTCCATTTGTGTCAGCCTTTTTTTTTTCTCTGTAACAAAATATTAGGGTTGTTTTTTGAGGCTAGAAGAGAGTGCTTTGTAATTTATGGATTCCTCTCTGGAAATTACAGCTAGATCCTAATTTTAAAAAGCAAATTGGTTTCATCTAATTAAATTTGAAAATTGCCTCATAAACACATATTTCGCGATAGATGTCTCTAAAAGCAAGGTCTACTGCTCGTTCTCAGGGACAAGGCTAGCTTGAGCTCATTGTGGAGGGAACCCCAACTTCATCTGCTCATGGCTAGCTTCAGCTCATTGTGGAGAGAACCCTACCTCTCTCTGCTCAAGGCTAGCTTCAGCTCACTGTCGAGAAAGCCCCACCTCTCTTTGCTCAGGAGTGCAGGTCCTTCTGTCAATTGCAAGAACTTTCTAAAATCCCATGTTTTTAGGAAAGCTCTTCTCAGTTGTTAATGCCCATATGAATCTATCAGGGTCTGGTTACACTGGAAATTGTGGCTCAGGAAGTACTGATGGGGCCTGGTATGTTACATTTCTGAAGTTCCAAGTGCTGGTCCATGAGCCACCCTGTGTTTAACCAGAGGCTTCACCTGAATTCAGGAGACAGGAATATGCCATCCTGGCTGATGACCGCGTGACACGTCACACTTCTATCCCTCAACTTCCTCATTTCTATGCAGTGTTAATAGATAACACATTACTTCTAAATTCCAAGACTGTGCTAAATACGTATTTAATATGAACCTTGCAGCAACCTCATCTAGTAAATTACATTATGATTTTGCTAGGTTTGTGCCAGTCGAGAAGCCTGCAGTCCTAAGGGAATATTTCATGTGTCACAGTCGTCACACCGGTAATGAGGCAAACGTGGATTCTGATCTAGTGCCTGACCTCCACATTAGCATTCTTACCATGCTTTGACCTCGTTAGCTTGTGACACACACCATCACGGTCATGCTTACACACAGAATACAATGAACTAAACACACAGACACAGAACCCCCCATGAGTTTTGGAGTGTTCTCAAATGGCTCACAGAAATGTCAGGCAGTAGCAATCTACTGGCCCTGGTTCTCTATCACCACAGAGCCATCTTTAGAAGAGTCCATTATGGAAATTAATTCAGGTCTTCGAGTCTCCACGTGGCACTGGGTTCATAAACAAGTAAGCCCGACAAGATTGCCCATCTTACTCTCACCTTGTGTCTAATGGCTCCAGAGATTGGATCGCACACAGATGTTACAAATTCCACATATCTCACTCACAACTCTGTTTTGGTCACTTCTCTGTCCATCTGTTTCTTTAGTCTAATCACAGAATGACAAAGCATCGCCTTGCTAGTCCAGAGCAATGCACAGCCCTATGATATAAAAGCTGATGAGCTCATGAGAAAGAAGTCTATGCAGAGATTCAGGCACATTTTTAAAACAGTGGAACCTAGGGCTTTCCAAGAGCAGGTAAGTGCAAGGAACAGAGCCTTTCATAACCAAACTGTCATCATTTTGAATGAGAAAAATAAGGCAATTATCATGAGCTATTCATAAAGCTAAATTCATTCAATTTCAGAGACTTTTATTCTGAAATGATATCCTTTTGTAGCTTTGGAATTATATCTTTTTAAATTAAATGTTAATAAGAGATGGTAAATTAGCTTATGTTGGTTTCTAAAGTCTTTTCAGTGTTGCTGGTCCATGAACTCTGAATCCGTATGCTGCAACAATGGAGGAAGCTCATGTGATAGGACCATCACTCCCTAAATCATGGATCTTTACCCTGCTGTATGAAAAACAGGCTGCTATTAACAATAAACTTCTATGTCTGTTTGTCTGTCTCTGTCTCTCTCCTTCCCTCCCTCTATTTCTCTCTGATTGTGGTCTCTACAATGAAAAACACACAACTGTGAATTACTGTGAATTGCTAGGATTTTTGTTTCAGATAATATTTTGACTGTTCCCATACCTGTGCCAATATGAATGTTTCTCTAATAACACAGAAGGAAAGATTTTTCTCTGTGGCCCAAGAAGGATCATAGACATTAGGGTGCTTGTATTTCTCCTTCCAAGTGTTAACCCTGAGAGCTGTACCAAGCTCCCCGAACTAACTTTCTAAAATGAGGACATTATATAGATCTTTTGAAACCAGGTGTCCAGTGAGACGAGGTATTTTCTTTTGTACATGCTGATAATGTCTTGCTTCATAGATATCCGAGGACCATCCATGTCTCTAGAAAGTTTATGGGTTCATTAGATCAATCCTGATCCTTGACTCAAAAATGCTTTACGCTATGCCTAGTTCCCTTCCCAAACCCACTCTTCGCAGGTGCCTGTTTCTGCATGGTTGTTTAGTGGTATGAATCCCTGAGCAGATTAGGTTTCGCATCTCAGTCCGCGAGTGATGTGTTAAAGTCTGAAGGAGTGATTGGCACTTCAGTCTTACAGATGAGGGATCAGGTCTGAAGAGAGGAGGAGTTTACCAAGGAGATCTGAGACTATGGACAAGCTTTTAGGACACAGCGTATACCATTTTTAACTTCAGCATCCAGGCCCCTCATCTTTATCACTCTGTTTTCTACTTTGTCCAGTATTAGAAGGTCATGCTGTCTTAAAATACATAAATGAAAGGTAAGTCAATTTTACCCACATGCTGGTTCTTGACTTAGATAATCAGCCTTTGTGGAGAGAGTTTTGTTTTTGTTCTGCAACAGACTTCTAGATGGCTTAGTTTATCATCTTCAGGTGTCTGCTTGGTGGGTGTGCTCTTGCTGAATATGATCTATTCCATAGTTGATAAGAAAAGGCCTTGTTGATGGGTGGGAGGATTATGAACTACCAGTTGGCTAATAATATTTTATGGTTGGGTATAGAGCAGGTTAAAACTCAGGAATCTTTTACCCCTGGAACAGAAAATAATTATAGGAGTCATTCTAAAACCCACAAACTGATATATATATATATATATATATATATATATATATATATATATGTATATATATATATATATGTATATATATATATATATATATATATACACATCTGTAGGGTGATTTGCCATGAGCACTATGATTTCCATATAAACTTTAGCTTCTGTATTCCAGGTCTTGATCTTCTCTTTTACATCAGGACAACCTGATACCTTAAACTATTGACCCATTTGTAGAAGTGATCACTCCTAACCACGATAATATCAATGCAAGGCATATCCACATGTATTTGTCTTTGGGATAATCAAAACAGCCCAACAATATGCCCAAGTTGTGTCTCACTCACCTCGATGCCCTTGAAGTAACTCACTGAATGAAGCTGAACTAACTGAAGTGGCTCAGGAGCTTCCTTACCTCATAGAGTGTGATGACCCCGTTGGTTTCATTGGGAGGTTTCCACTGGATGTAGATCTTCTCCTCAAAGGGCCCTCCCTGGATGGACTCAAGAGGAACAGCTCCTGGAACTGCAGAAGGAAATGTAAGCCTGATGTCACTTCCCACATCATCTCTCCAGTTCTAGTAACCAAGATCACAGTCTAGCAAAGTTTCTCTAAAGGACTAGGCATTAAATATCATGACTGATGACTGACACCACCTCTGATTCAATCTCTTGACTTTGCCACTGTAGCACAAAAATGGCCATAGAAAATCTGTAAATGAATAAATATGGGTATATCTCAATAAAACTTCATATTCAAAATCAAACAATGGGATGGATTTGATTGACAGCTTCTCATTCAGCTACTGAGCAAGCCTACTGGTGAAGTGGACCTGATTGGGCATAAGGAACATAAGTAGGTCGGCTTCAGCTTACTTTAGGTTGGGATTTGATGCATAAAAAATGGGTTTGCCATCATTTTAACAACTCAGCCCTGGGCCCTGCCAAGTTTTCTCCAACTTAATCCCTTGCTGGGTAGATGTTTAATATCCACTTGTTGGTTGGATGAAGAGGTTGATGCATGGCTTATGCCAGTATTTCACCCTAATGAGCACACTTTTCTTGAGATTGTTTCTATAATAGGCAAGTCTTTCCTTCAGCATCTTCTGGTTGGTTCCAGCATCCTCGCACAACAGTCTGGAGGATGCTGAGCCAGAAAGAAAACGATTCCCCAAACTTCCACTTATAAGCCTTTAGAGAATGAAGAATTCATGTAAATCATTACCAGATCTATTTATACTTTAGCATAATAAAAGCAGTTTACTCTTACTAAGTGCTTACTCTTTGATCCAAACATTACATGGATTATTTCACTTAAGCTACAAAACAAATCTGCCGAGTGTGTATTATCTCCATGCTGATAAAGGAAGTGAAGTTTTGAGAATTAAGTAACTTGGTCAAGGTCATACGCTCTTAAGTTGTAAAGAGGGAACGGAACACCTGTCTCAGAACTTCAGCGCATATATTCTTAATCATCGTGTCATGCTTCTCTGGATAGAGCCTCAGCCATATGCTGCAATCAGTTCCCCATTGTCAAATTAAAATTTATTTAAGTTTTTCTCATTATGGTCATGATGCATATAATTGGTTGATATTGAGAATATACAAAAAGATCTTCTGGTCTGCACCACATTCTCTTAAGATATATTATAGCTTCTGTTTAGTATTTTTATGGGACTCCTGAGTGTGCGAATGAGTGGGTCTCTGACTCTTGTGCCTCTCAGGCTTCCTTCCTTCTTTTGGTTTGTCTTGTACAATTTTGATAATATTTGTAAAGTATCACTATATTTTACCTTTTTTGTTATTTTGCTATCTCGTAGAAGCTTGTCCTTTCCTAATGAAGGGGGAAAGGAAGTGGATCTGATTGGAGGAGCTGGGAGGTGTAGAAGGAAGGGAAACAGTGCAATCGAGATATAATATATGAGATGGGGAGGATTGAGGATGGCTTGGGGGAATGGAAGTGGGGAGGGAGGAAGGATGGCTAGGGGAGCAGGGAAGTTTATATCTCAACTAAGGGAGCCATTTTAGGGTTTGCAAGAGACTTGATTCTGGAGGGGTTCCCAGACCCAAGGAGAGGTCCCCAGATTGTTCCCTGGGCAGCAGAGGAGAGGGTACCTGAACTGGCCTGGGTCCATAACCATACTGACGAATATTTTGCATGTCACCACAGAACCTTTATCTGGCGATGGATGGAGATAGAGACAGAGACACACATTGGAACACTGGACTTAACTCCCTAGGTCCAAATGAGAAGCAGAGGAAGGGAGATCGTGAGCAAGGGAAGCAGAACCAGAGGGAACCTTCATCCGACGATGGATGGAGATAGAGACGGAGACCCCCATTGGAGCACTGGACTGAGCCCCCAAGGTCCAAATGAAGAGCAGAAGGAAGGAGAACATGAAAAAGGAAGTCAAGACCGCGAGGGGTGCATTCACCCACTGATACAAGGGGACTCATCTAATGAGAGCTCACCAAGGCCAGCTGGACTGGGACTGAACGAGCATGTGATCAAACCGGATTCTCTGAATGTGACTGAAATGGGGGCTGACTGAGAAGCCATTGACAATGGCACTGGGTCTTGATTCCTTTGCATGGACTGGCTTTTCGGGATCCTGGCCTGTTTGGATGCTCACCTTTCTGGACCTGGAGGGAGGGGGAAGGAACTTGGATTTCCCACAGGGCAGGAAACCCTGACTGCTCTTGGGAATGGGGAGGGAGGAGGAGAGGGAGTGGGGGGAGCGGGAGCAGGAGGGTATTGGGAGGAGGGGAGGAAGTGGAAATTCTTTAAATAAATAAATAAATAAGGAAAAAAAGAAAAAAGAATCAATTTTCAATAAAAGGGTGCAAAGGGAAAATAGAAATAAAAATGAGAAAATTTAATAAAACAAACAAAAATCTTAAAAGAGGATGAACAAAATCACTCACACCCAAATCCAAAGATAGCTTTCCGGTAATGTGTGGGAATATAGCTGCATACACATTTTTTAAACATAAAATTTGAATTTACTTTTAGTCAAAATTAATCTATACTATGTATGCTGTATTTTACTTTCTTTCATAACTAGAAGAGCATAGATGTTAAAAATGCCTAAAATTCTAATGTTCTTTTTGACATCAAACATTTTAATGGCCCCTTGGAAGCATGTGACTGCATTATCGTCATAACAACTATCTCTTTTTATTGAGTATAAAGCTGATTGGAAAATTTCATTGTTATGGATATCATGGAGTTAAACATGCTTTTTTAATTACCACACAAAGTACAGGTTTTCTTACAAGATGGTCATATGTTCTTTGATGCTGAACCATCTTTCCCCATTTCTCTGCATTTGCCTGCATCTTTTTATGCTTCTGGTTCCCCCATTCACGTCCCTGAGTTCCTTACTTAAAACCCACATTTCCGCTCTCATGGGCCCCTTTGGAGCATCATTTCCTCGACCAAAACTCACTCCCACAAAAATGCACACATAAAAATTAGAAGCTCAGCTCTATATACAAGAGACAACATACAATATTTGAAACTCTGAGCCTGGGTCACCTGACTTAATATATTATTTTCCAGTTCCATCCATGTTCTGGCAAATTTCACAATTTCAGTTTTCATGCCGGGTATTCTTATACATAAGAGTCTGCATGCAACTTTGCTTGTGTCCTCAAGAAAATTTGTGGCAATTAATTTACTAGGCCTAAATAGATCCTATTTTTAGAGATTTTGACACATATTACCAGATTGCCTCCCAGAAAGTCTGTGTGAGTCTGGGCTCCTAACAGAAGAATATGCCTAGGCCTGATTTCTTCCCACACTGACTATTTAAAAAATTAAGTATATGTGCCATTTTTAGAATACTGGAAAGCAGAACTTTTTCCACTTTTAATTAGTCATTTGCATTGATTCTTCTAGGAGCATGCTCTCTACACTCTGTGCTCAGTTTTCTGTATGTGTCTTCATTTTGGCTCATCTTTACCTTATGGCATTGTCAGTACTAATCCTTTGGAAAGACACATTTATTTTTGCATAGCTTTCAAATATGGGGGTTTTTTTTTGGTGATTGTTAGTCTTTTTTTTTGCAGGATTTTTGGTGTAGAAGGTCCTTCTGTCTTTGTGTTGCTTTCATTGGTTAATAAAGAAACTGCTTTGGGCCTGTTGATAGGGCAGAAGTTAGGTAGGCAGGGAAAGTTAGACGGATTGCTGGGAGGAAGAAGGCAGAGTCAGAGGAATGCCATGGAACCTCCAGAGACAGATGCTGGAAATTTTACCCAGTAAGCCACTGCCACATGGCAATACACAGATTACTAGAAATGGGTTAAATTAAGATGTAAGAGTTAGCCAATAAGAAGCTAGAGCTAATGGGGCAAGCAGTGATTTAATTAATACAGCTTCTGTGATGTTATTTTGGGGCTAAGCTATCCGGGTGTGCGGGAAGAACAAGTGGCCCCCTCATCCTACAGATTTTCACTTGCCTTTTAAAGTTTTTAAGTATGTAAAAGCTTTTAAAATGAGGCAAAATTCTTATTGTTTCTTCGTAACCCCTTTCCCTCTCCACAAACATATCTTAATTCATGTGATGAGGGGACGATTATTGACATTAGGATTAACCAACTAACAAAGAGAAATGTGGCCAAATCCAAAGCTTGTGATCCAGGGAGCATCAAATAAATGTGTTAAATAGCTATACCCATAATTATTTCATTCAAATTATCAGAACTCTCAGGTAAGAGTATATAATACTAGGAGAACAATGAGCAAAGAAAAAGCTAGACTAGCAAGCCAGGACACTGAGTGGCGTGGAAGTCAGAGTTGATAGATAAATAGAGTACTTAGAGAAAAGAGAGTATTGGGAGTGTGGTGGATAGCTTTCTGAGGTCAAGAGTGGAAACAGGAAAGTCAGTTCAGTCTGCAGTCATTTTGGAGACAAAGGATGCTAGCTTGCAGCAGGGCGAGGAGTCTAGAAGAGACATGAACTGTAGAATTCTTTCATGCTAAACCAGCATGAATTGATCGTGATGGATGAGGGCAAAGATGACAGGATGCGTCAGGGAGGGCCCCAGCGCAGTTAAATATAACTGAGGAAATCAGGCTGTTGTTCATATAGGGAAGGATCTTAAAGGATGACTAATTTTGGAGAGAAATCTGGTGAGCTCAGCTTTTCTTAGACTTGAGGTACATGTGGAACACCCAACCAGAGTGGGTGAATAGCCTTTGGAGAGGCAAGGCCAAGGCCAAGGCCAAGGCCAAGGTGTGGATATGGAAATCGTATCCTGGGAATAGGTCCAGCAGCAAAAGCAAGAGAAGAGGGGAAAGGCGGTTTTCAGACTCAGTAGGAGAAAGTAGTCTCAACAATAAGGAGGAAAACACACGGGGGCACTAGGAGCCAGTGTTGAGAGAAACTAAGAAACTAGAAAGTTGAGTTGTCACTACAGCTGCTATGGAGGGAGAAGGAGTTTGGATGGGACTGTTTAGCAGTGATGGGTATGGTTGAATGGTCAACTCAGATGCGGCCTTGAGATTGCTAATGAACCTAGTATCCTAACACTTGCATCAAGAGTAATAATACTGTAGGGAGACTGGTTGTGTAAATACTACCTGGAGAGGCCTGAAAAAGAAGTAGGAGATAAAGTGCAATGAGCAAAATCTTTTCATTATGAAGGGCAAGAACATGTAAAAGACAAGAGAGATGCAAAGTGAGGCAAAAAAACCCAAAAAAAACAACAACAAAAACCCAGTCCATTTCCAAACATGGGAAGGGTTACCATGGCTAGGTGTGTCAAAAATAATCCCCAAAGGGCCACAAGTTAAAAGGATGGAGAAGAGGAACGGGGCTGACTTGGGAGCACCCTGGAAAGACAAGAGCAGGAATGGGTGGGGAGAAGTCCCTTTTTCACTGTGACAGGTGAAAAAAGGGTGATGTGATGAAGCTGCTTAGGCAGGGGAACCTCAGTAGCCTAATGTTAAAATGGGAGCTCATCTGCCTTCCAGCAGTGCAAGACAGTGGGGAAAGCAGAGATGGTCGGATCACTGAGTAGACAGTAGAATGAAGAGAGAAATGGAGCTTCTACTGATTCATCTGAATAATGTTTGTCTGAAGGTAGGGAGGGTTTGTCTAGCGGAAGAGGGGCTCCCTGTTGAGTAGCAGATGGTAGCTTGGCAGAAAAGGCTGAGGGATGGCGATGGACGAGGGCCTGTCTGATGGGGGTTATGATGGTGACATTCAAGCTAGTAGGACTAGGCTACCTTGTCTTTCCAGCTGCGGGCAGGTTCTCTTTCTCATTACAGATCAGGCCAATAGAAAACACCAATGAGTAATTATTTTATGACTTTTTATTGACTGCCATTTTTTTTCTTTTTATACCTAATCCTGTCATCCATCTGGAATTTATTTTCTACATTGCACACAGTGGAAATTTTACCCATAATTCTTTACAGTGTTCTTAGGACAATTATTTGGCCAGTGAAAACTTTCCACTGTGATTTAAAATGCCACCTTTCCACAATGGGTTATTTTATAGCCTGGCATATGTTTCAGCCTTCACTGGGTCATAGATCCTAGTATGACACTATCTCCTTATTAAGTTTGGGATGATATGCTTTAACACTTGACAGAACAAGCCCTTCTCTTTCATTATTATTCCCTTTCCATGTTTCTGGGGGTGTGGTTATCCCGTTATTCCTCAAGAATAACACACACATGTGTGATCCTAGTGCTTAGGAGGTAGAGGCGAGAGGATAAGAGGCTCAAAGTCTTCCTTGTCTACATACCGTTTGGGAGTAAACATGGTTACATAAGAACCGGTGTCAAAAAAAGTCAGAAGAAACTTAGAAATAATTTCATAAAATTTCAAAGCTATTCCAACAGAACTGATTCTTACAGATTCATTTTTATCTTCTTTTGAGGGCAAAGGACAGGTCTATGACTATGGGTTCTTCTAATCTGTAACACCATTTAAATCTTCCTTCATTAATGCCTCTAATTGTGTCCCTTGATTAAAGCTATGGAGTACTTTTTTGTTTCCTATAAATTGCATTTTCATAATTTTATTAGTTTCTTCCTCTTGTTTATTAAAAAGCTTCTCTTTTTCTTTGCCCTAATTAAAATCTATAAAATTTGTCTGTGTTTACAGGATGATAACAGAATAATCACATGATGATTACATAAGGAACAAGGTGTTGTACCCTCTATGGTTCTCATCACTGACTCCTTCTTTCCCCTTTACCACTGACATCAACATACCAGATATTACAGAACTTCATCTTAATCACCCCAAATTCTTATTTGGAGTCAACAATATAATCACATGACCCAGAATAACAGGTCATCTAGTTTTTCTTTCTTCCTTCATACATGCAGATCAAATGTTCTGAGACTTCCCTTCATCATTCTAGGACATCTGGAGATCCATCAGCCGTGTCTTATTACTCTTCAGTTCATGAATGTCATTTTCCCAGGTTTATCTTATCATTCTACCTCAGACTGAACATAGAGTTACTTCCAGATGGATCTCTCTTGTGCCTGGCTCACATGAATACATGAATTTTTAAAAAATCTGTTTGAACGTATACTAGACTCCATTAAGGTGGATCCAACACTTCTGGCTGCAATGGAGAATCTTTTGTCAGAAGAAATACGGACTTCAGCTCTCATCTTCTAGGTCCTACCTATCTACATCCCATGAGCTTTTATCATCTGTCATTTGGGGTGTGGCTCACTAATCCTGGTTGACTTGGAAGGGGCTTCCACCTCCAAGGCCAGACAGACCCACTTGAGGTGTGGTCTGCCCTTCTTCCAGACAGACTAAAATTGGCGGGTGCTCTGAATGCCTGCTTCTTGAGGTGGTGCCTCCTAGTCAGCCCTTTCAACACAGCACCCTCCAGTGCCTGAACGGATTCGTTTTCATCTCCATCCTGAGATGATTGACCGTTCCTCCCAGTGCATCCATAGATACCAAGGTGTACTTAGGAATAGATGGACCAAAGAGAATATCAGTATACACATTTTCTGAGTCATACCAAATTGTTTTCCAAAGCGATGTCAGAATTTTGGACTCTCTTGTTCAGTGTTCGATAAGTTTGTGCATTCCGATAGCCTTAAAAATATTTGGCATTATCAGCTTTGAAAGCCTAGGCCACCTGGTAAGTGATTTCACAGGGATTCCTGTCTGTTAATATTTGTTGGCTGCAATACTGCTTTGTGTTGATTTACTGGTTTCTTTATTTCATAAAACAAGTGTTATATTAAAAAGAAGCTCTCTCAGGACTGGACCACACTTCAGGGGCAGAGTATCTGCCTGTCATATTCAGAGCCCTGGGTTCTCTCCCCAGCACAGGAAAGACAGCAGCAACAACAACAGGAAATCTCTTAGTTTGTGTCTTATATTTGCCTTTGGATATAAATCAGCTGTTAATTTTAATATGGTTGAATTCATCAGAGTCCTTCAATTTTTGTATGAGAGTTGCAAAAGGTAAACCACAGCAGACACTGTTGGTGCCCCATCCCCATCCTACTGAACAACACACAATCTCAAACACTTCATTTTCTCTTTACTTAAGGCCATGGGGATAAACCAAGTGACCACACAGGGGAATTAAGGAGTTTAGTTAAGTTTTTAAGACATTTGGTAATCACGAAAGAAAGGAAGCTGATGACTGAGTATCCATGTTTCCTCACCATTGAATTGGTTACTCCACATTCTACTGGCTTTCATCTGCGTCTTAAACACTGAAGTGTTGGTGGCTGTGTGGTAAGGGGTGGGTTTGGTAGTGGTGATGGCAGTGAAGAAGACAATAGGATATTTTTCAACCCATGGTAGACTAATGCTCTTATCAATGACTCTAAGCATGAATCACAGGGAAGACTAAAAATGACACCTAAAACTCATTGAAAATAAAAGTTTCCCTTTTAAAAATACTCACTGCATGCGTTTGTACTCATGTGTTTAGGAGAAAGAGTGAATGAGTCAGCAGCCGTGTTTGGGCTTTGTTCTAAGATCCAGCATTTGATGGAATTGCTGGCGAATATGTGTCGCCCTGATTCATTCTTTCCTCCCCTGCATCTCCCTCTCTGTGTCCAGTGTGGCCACCTAAATAGCCTTCCACTGAATTCCTTGGGCTTCTGAGAAATCCAAACAAAATAGCCATGTTGTAGAAACGCTTTCTCTCTTCCAAGGTCCAACAGTATTTTTTAAATGCTCCTAAAAATTTGGAAGCGATGCCTTTGATAAAATGATAAAATGATCCTTATTAAGTGCACACCTGCAGTCTAGCATCATTTACCAAACTAAATTACAGGACTTCCACGTCATGCTTCTTTTAACTTCGATCACGTTCCCACGCAGGTGTGGGTCTGGAGGTCCTGTTTTGTTTAGCCATTCTGATAGGCGAACCCTGCATGCACATCGCTTTCTCTTAATGAATCATGATTTGCCTCACTATATAGGAAAAAGATGGAGGATGGCTCAGTGGTTATAAACACTGAATACTTTTCTCACAAGCTGAATAATATTGAACTTCTTCAGGACTGTTTTAAGTAGCCATCTTTTCTTAGCATAAATACACCTTTGAACCAGCATATACACTAAAAATGTTTGGGGTTTTTGTTGTTATTGCTTGAAGATAATTTGCCTTTTATATTAGTCTATTTGTATGATGATACATTTTCCCATCACAAGTATAATGTACCTCTTTGGGGGGGGGCTCCTTTAATGCCCTTCGTATATGTTTTTATTGCAATTATGAATAGTTTCTTTAAAAAATACCACATCCTTGTTAGGCAAATAGAAATGGAATATGTTCCTAAATGTGGATATCTTGGGAAATATACCAGTTTTAATTCTAATATTTGTATTCAGACTCCTTTGGGTTATCTACATAAATAATCACAGCATCTGTAGCTAATAACAGTCTTTTTCTTTCCAATATTTTAGCTCATTTTATTTTTGTCTTTTAGGGTCAACAATACAGTATTTAATGGGAATAATGATAGACATATGTGTTTTTCCAATTTCAAAGATAATGATGCTATTCTTTTATCCTTGCATGTGGTGTTTGTAGGTCACTTGTAGTTATCATTTAGCAGGTTAAAAGGTTCATTTCATTTCTCATATTCAAGGAAATTTTATTTTGAAATCATGCTGGGCTTTAACTGAATCCACTGTAATAATGATACATTTCCTCCCCTCTCTTAGGATGTTAATGCAGTGAATTATATAAATGGATATTACAAAGTTTATCAATGTTGCAAAGTTTAAGCCAATGTTGGCTTCTTTAAATATATTTTTGACTCATATATGTGCTACTGGGTTGTTCAGCTCTCTTTTGATTGTGACATCTACACTTAATTTCCTTCTCTCATTGTGAACTTGTCTGCCTTGGAAGTCAAGATTATGTCCCATCATGAACTGGGGCAGGGAGTGCTGGTATTTCCCCTCTATGAATGGCTGTGAGTAGCCTGAGAATATAAATTCCCACAATGATGTTTCGTCATTGAAAAAGTCCATGTCATTGGTTCTATTTCTGAATATATTGTAGAACTACATAAAACTTTTTCTCTTTAGTAGGCTTGAAATATATGTCTAAGAATTTTTTCATGTCAGAAAATATTTAAATGTTAATATAAAATTATATTCGGAGTCTTTTAAAACTCTCTTGTGTGTGTATGCATGTGTGTGAAATTAACTCTGTACAAGTGGATAAAATAAATAAACATCTCATTAATTTAGTTCTAGTGAACTTCATTCAATGACCTTGCTTTTATTTATAGATTTTATTCCTTAACTACACATCTAGCAAATAATAGTTTTGAACTCTTAAAAGATCATTTTGGGGGAAATCATATCTTTACAATGTTAATTTTCATTTTAGGGATATATTCCATATCAGTGTTTACTTAACAATTCTTAAGACTAGATATTAGCATTTTCTTTATAAAACCAACAACAAAAAGTTCTTTTTTATCTCTAATTCCTGGGGGACCCTAGTTTTCCAATATCAGATCCTCTTCTCTTTAATAAAAATGGAGTCCTTTTTATCTGACCAAAACTTGTCTTTATAAAATCCATAAAAGGTATTATCAGAGGGGGGAATAGTATAGATGGTCTGGCTTTGTGAGTCATTCTGCTAATGATCGAGGCCCAGTTCTGTTTTTCTAACTCAAAGGGAAAGGAAAGAACAGAACACACACATGCATTATTTGACCAGACAAGGATTCTGTTTGTCTTGTGAGAATGTGGTACTCAGAGCATTTAGAGAAATAACCAGGTATGAGGAGGGTTTGGTGTAGGAGGTCCTTCTTTCTATGTGTTGCTTGTATTGGTTAATGAATAAAGAAACTGTGTTGGCCAGATAGGGCAGAACTTAGGTAGGCAAGGAAGATGTAACTGAATTCTAGGAGGAAGAAAGCAGAGTCAGAGAGCTCTCTTAGGCTATGAAGCCACTGACCAAGATAGATATGCTGAAACTCTGCTGGTAAACCATGACCTTGTGGTGATATACAGATTAATAGAAATGGGTTAAACTAATATGTAAGAGTTAGCCAATGAGAAGTTAGAGCTAATGGGCCAAGCAGTGATTTGCTTAATACAGTTTCTGTGTGATTATTTCAGTTCTGGGTGGCCAGGACAAACAAGTGGCCTTCCAGTTACAAGGGTTCTCTTCAGAGAGACTTTCTAGGTGTTTAAGGAGGGACAGCCTGTAGTGACCAGAACATTGTACTTCCTCTAGTTGGAGTGTCTCCTTCCAATGATGTGTTAATGTACTTTCCATGTTGAGACAGTCAGTCTCAGTGCTCAATTTGGTAAGATGTAGAAGAAAGAGAAAGCAAGCAGAGCAGGAGTCTCCATCTTATTGGCTGCAGAAACAATGTAACCAGTGGTTTCAAGCCCTCACACCACCCCCAGCCCTGCCCTTCATTTCTGTGCTATGCTCCTGAAGCTGTAAAGTCGAGAAAAACTCTTCCTCCTGAAGTTGTTGCTATCTGAGTTTCTCATCCCAGTAACAGGAAATGGAACAAGTTACTTTCCTTATGTGTACACTGAACATCAGCTTCCAGTAAGAGCCTTCATCCTGTGCATTGGGGCCTGACATCTGGAGTTGAGCTCTTGGCAGTTCGATTCTGCCTTTAGCCCTGACTCCATGCAGCTCTGTATTAGCTCCTCCTGCTATAGCTGTGTTACATTCTCTTATGGCACTCAGGGTAGCTTCCATTCTTTGGGAAGGTATCTCAAGAAAGGTGATCACCATTTTAAATCAAAACTTACATTTTCATCACTTGGACTATAACCTACTACTGGGAAATGGCTCAGACCATGGGTTGGATCCATGCTGCCAGGGTTTTGTTTTGTTTGTACTTGTTTGCTGTGTAACCTGGGGCAAGTTACTTAACATCTTTAGGTGGAATTAGTTTTGCTTTAAGGAGGGTATGAAACTGGCATCTTTCTCATAGTTTGTCATGAGCATTTAATATTTCAACACCATAATGTACTGAGCAAGACATATGGCACAAACCTTAGTTTTGCCCTGTGTGCTTGCCCCTCCCTAGGATTCCACTGCGTTTTCCCAAGAGCTGCTTTAGTAAGGATTGGGTATCACACTTTGAATTCTGTATATTGTTCCTATTTTCAATGTGTCTCTGCCTCAAGCTCCTTTCTGGAATGATACCATATTGCTAACCATGGAAGCCATATCTTCTCACGGCTTACCAGGGATGCTAAACAGCTCTAACAATGGTCTTTGGATTTCTTCGGTAAATAATTGTAAAATTTATTTTGTCTCTTAGGGCTCAAGATTCATTGATTTGATAGCATATTTATGTGTGCGTATTATCTAGTTGGAACTGTTCTAAGTACTTGCATTGTAACGGTAAACAAAACAGAAAGAATAATCCTGTCTCTGTGGAGTGCATTCTATTTGGGAAAATATACATAATAAAAGGTAAAGTATAAATGCAGAGTTTCAGTTGATAAATGCTAAAGGGATACATGAAGCAGAGAAGAGAGACAAAGTGCCATATAAGAGGCTTCCACATTTAAATGAAATTGGCTGTGAAGAGCTCTTAAATTCTAAATAGGAATGAAGACCTGATGGGAGCCAAAGAAGACAGCCTTGTTTATCTAGTCAGAATGGGTGACAAGTGCAAAGGCCCTGAGGCAGGGGCATGCTTGGTAAAATTGAAGTCAATGATTGGATTCATCAAATGAAACAGAAGTAGGAGATGAAGTCAGAAAAAAACAGAACTGGGGCTCCTAGTGACTTTGGGACATTGTATGTCATGGGGGTATTTATCTCAATAGCATGAGAAAGACCAGAAGGAATTAGAGCAAAAGGCTGAGGTGATTTTCTTCATGGTTAAAAAAAAAATGTCTGGCCAGGCAGTGGTAGCACATGCCTTTAATCCCAGTACTTGGGAGCTCTGGAGGCAGAGGCTGGTAGATCTCTGTGAGTTCAAGGTCAGCTTGGTCTACAGAGTGACTTCCAGGACAGCCTCAAAGCCACACAGAGAAGCCCTGTCTTGAAAAAAAACAAAGCAAAAATAAAAGCAATAAACAAACAAACAACCTCCCCCCCCCAAAACCATTCTGCATGCATTGTAGAGAACAGTGTGCAGAGCCCAGGACTAAAGCTGAAAGACTCACATCATCCACACTGGTGATTACGGCAGCTGAAACCAGGGAGGTAACAATAGAGGTTGTGAACCAGCAAAGGGATAGGTTGTTCAATGTCCCTGAGCTACTATGTTGATGGCGGAGCTAAGAGATTATGCTGATGAGTAAGATGTAGAGAGTGAGGTAATTTGCTTGGCACAAAGCCGGGAGTACCAATTACAGAGAACCTAACATGAAGGGGTTTCCCAGAGCTGTGCATCCCAGTGTTTCAAAAAGTGAGGAGCCACTAGTAAAGCACTGTGCTACTAATTAAGATAGAGAAGACAGTGGGGAGAAGGAGGTTGACGTTGGTTGTGCGATCACTACCTCCTTCTATTTGGGATGTTTCGTTCCAAAGGACCAGAGCGATCCAAGTGAGAGGATTGAGCTTGCGGGTAAGTAAATCATTCGGGAGGGCTGGGGAGAGGTCTGGCCTGGAGACATCCATTAGAAAAAATATTAGCTTGTGTGTGGATTTTAAAGCCAAGGGATCAGAAATAATTAGGTAAATAAATGGATCCACAGTCAGCAATCTGTGGCCCTTGATACAAATCCAACCAGCTGCTTGCTTTGATAAATAAAATTTTATTGGAAAATCGTCATACCCAATCATGTATATATAGTTGCTGGATACTTTCCTGCTGCAACAGCAGAATAAAATAACAGCCAACGAGATCTATGTGGTCTACTAATCCTCTTTCCTAAGTCTATCCAACCTTTGTTCTGAAACGACTGGAAAGAGACTCAAAAATATGTCAATAAAGCTGAGATGTTTAAAAGAAACACATGAGAGAAAGGGAGTTCCCAAGGGAGAGGGATGTCTAGAAATGTGTGATAACCTGGAAACTACGTGGAAAACGGGGTTTTAAGGAGGATGTGGCAGCCAACCATGCCCAACAGTGATGGCTGGCTAAATAATATTTGACGCTTGGAATAATGGTGGTTGAATTCATTAAGATCAAGGGAGTGATGGTTAATCCCAACTGTCACCTTGATATAATCTAGAGTCACCTAGAAAATAGATCTCTGGATGTGCCTGTGGGCAAGCATCTTGATATGATCTAGAGCCTCTAGAAGATGGACCTCTAAATGTACCTGTGGATGAGCATCTTGGTATGATCTAGAGCCACCTAGAAGATGGATCTCTGAATGTGCCTGTGGACAAGCATCTTGACTAGGTTAATTGAGGCAGGAAGAGCTGCCTACTGTAGGTGACACCATTCCTTGGGACAAGATCCTGGACTCTATAGAGATGAGAAAACAAGTAGAGCAGATGCATTTATTGCACGCTGCTTTTTGACTGTGGATGTAATGGAACCAGAGGCCTCAGCTCCTACTGCTGTAACTCCTCTGCCATGATGAACTTCTCTGCCAAAAGAGAACCAAACCAAACTGCTTGCCTCTTAAGTTTTGTCACGGCATCTTACCACAACGACAGACAAACTAAGGCAACAGGTGATCTCAAAAGAACTGTATTGGAGAAGTGATCTGGATTTGAGCTACTTTGGCTGAGTGTGTTCATGAACTTCAGAAGGGGAAACTGGTCATGTGGAAAAGCAGCTGGAAGAGAAGGGAAGACTGGGCAATCTTGCCTTTGTCTTTTTAAAGATGATGAAAATAAAGCATCGGTGGAAAGTGCAATAATCATTTATAGAGAAGGATTTTGCTGTAGGGTAGACAGTAGACTAGTACCAGAGTAATGACCTCCCTTAGGGAACGGGAAGTAGGATTTGGCACATTAAGTAGAGAAATTGGTTTTCACTTAGAAAACAAATGTTTGATCCCTAGAAACGAGAGGAAAGATTGAGTATGTGGGCATTACGTGGGTCAAGAAGTATCAAATGCCTTCAGTCTCCTTAGTATTGTAGCCAAGGTCATCAGCTAAGTGTGATAGCAGTATGGAGGTGATGGGGATCTGAGGAGGCAGATAATTATTCTGTAGAGAGTAGAAATAATGTATTCACCAGAAAAAGAACGCTGCTTTTGGACAGTTTTCAGGACAAACTCCATCTGTGTCCCTGATTTCAACTGGAGCAAATGGAAGGGTGGTGTGTGCTCAGCTACCAAAAGAGGGCCTTGGATAGGTGAAGGATTCCATGGACAGCGCTCCATGTCCATGAAAATGAGAGCCAGGCTGAGAGGTTGAGAAAGCAGATGGGGCCTGGAATGATTGGTCAGTAACCTGGGAAGGAAGAGGAGGGGAGGCAGAGAGGAGAAAGGTCCGTTCCAGGAGGGTTGAAGCTTTGTCCCTACAGAACTCGGAGGAGTGAAAGAGGCAAAGTCACGGTCAAGCTGAGTGTTTGTAATCTGTATTAAATAAAGGTTGGAAGCTGTTTAAAGTCCCCCCTTGCCACAGCAAGGAGAAAATATACATAAACCCTTGGTTTGGAATTTTTTTCAATCAAGAGTTATAGTCTCTCTCTGCTTCTGGCTCCACACCACTTAGCACAGCTGAGGGCTTTATGTGCAAACATCTGCGGAGTGTAGCTTTGTAACATATATTTCCTTTATTCGTAAGAATTTTGTACATGTGTACAATGAAATAAGATCACACTCCCACTTTCCCCATCCAGCTCCTTCCACTTCCCCTAAGACACGATTCTCACAGCTTCAAGTATGCTGCCACTGCTGCTGCCCCCTTCTCCCCTTCCTCCTCTTCCTCTTCCGCTCTGTCTGATCACCCTATGGATGGAAAGCCAGGGGAAAGCTAGCAGTCACCACACCTTTAGAGGAGAGTGGTCTTACCTCCCACATCAGCTATCAACTGCACTTTAGTAAGAGTCCTGAGCTGGAGATTGCCATCTCCCCCATTAATGTCAAAACATTAGCTGTCCTGATCTTGAGTCAAGGATCACAGCTTCTGTGAGTTCATGAGTGTGGTAGCGATGCCATGTCCAGAAGACAGCATGCCACAGCATTCCTTCCCATCCTTTGGCTCTCACATCCTTTCTTACTCTTCCTTGATGTTCCCTGAGCCTTACTGAGGATGGAGAGCGTGAGTGGAGTCATGGTGATGATAAAGATGTTCTGATTAGGGATGAACACTCAGTTTTTTATTCTCCTTGACCAAATATACATCTTTGCACTGACTGAAGCCTGCTGTCACTATTGGTCCCATCTTATGTGTGGGGGGACATGTATGCTTAGACTATGCATATCTTAAACAAGGTGTCCTAACAAAGAGAGCTGGAACCGCTCACATCCTTCGACTCCTGAGCATGTACTCCTTTCTCCCATCACCTTGTGGGTTTGTACTTTGGAGGTGGAAAGGTGATTGCGTCTGCCAGGTGTCACAGCCACGGTCAAGATGAGTCAGCCTCAGGCCAGGGCTTTTCCCTCCCGCTCCATTCCTGCTTCTGTAGGTCAGGACGTCCTTTACAAAGCAGTACCGTGACTTTCATTTGATGAAACTGGGTCTCTCCTCTCTCTCTCTCTCTCTCTCTCTCTCTCTCTCTCTCTCTCTCTCTCTCCCCCTCCCTCCCTCCCTCCCTCCCTCTCTCTTTCTCTCTCTCTCTCTCTCTCTCTCTCTCTCTCTCTCTCTCTCTCTCTAAAGACTCTGCTGTGTTGGGAGATTTCTTTTTGTCATATCTTCTAATCCTGTGCCTACCTTCAATTCCTTTTTTTTTAATTCTGTATAATTCTTTAATGAACCCACATTTTCCTCGTCCACACTTTCATTTCTTCTTCTGTCACAGCATGGAACTTTCCATCCTCTTGACAGAGTTCTACAACAAAGGTTAATTACTTTATAATTTCATTCTCTTAAAAAAAAGCACAGTAAAATTTCTAATTTTAACTGTGCTTCTTGTCAGTAGGTTCATGTAAATTCACTGTAATTAAACCAGATGTTTTCTTATGCTTTAAAGTCAGGTGGTAATTTAAGGGGGATTTTTATTTCAATAGACAAGAGAACAGATTGTTGTCAAAGGAAGTTTCTCCATCTCTTGTCTGCTTTCCCTGATTTCCTGTCCCCTTTCCATCTTGTTTGCCTGTGCCTTTTCCTCCTCTCCTCTTTCTTTAGCTTCTCAGTCTGCACGTCTATAAGATGGGTTCACCATGGAGAACTTCGGGGGCAGTAATGAAAAGCGTAAAAGCTGTACAAGGAAGAGCTCAGAGCCATGGACTAGGGAACTGGAATTCTCCTCCTTTCCTTCTATCCCCCCTCCATTTCAGGGTTCTCACTGGCCGCTTGGCCTATTGACCGCTCCTCATAAAGAGGCCCAGAATTAACTTAAAAATCAAACTGATTAGGGAAGACTTCAGCAGACACCAGTGTGTGTGAGGGAATCTTACAGAGAAAAATTGGAGAAACATTTCATTCTACTCATGTTTTATAGATTCACTGGAGGAAAATTATTTCTTCCAGATGAATCTTCATAGCTCAAGACATCAACTATAACTTTTATGGAGGAAAACAGTAGTATGCTACTGAATATTTCTTCCACAAGCTCTCTAGGAAGAAAAGAATAGCTTGTTTTCTAATTTCCATGGTGTGAATTTTCCAGCCATAGTTGATTCTAAGCAGTAAATACATTACTGAACTTGGAGGCAAGAGGAGCTACCAACAGTCAGCTTTAGCAAGCCAGGGCAGTTGCGCCTAAAGGAGACGTGCAAGTATCCGGCTTATGAAATGGGGTTCATTCACGAACAGCACACTATCATGAAAGGGGTATGGGCTTTGATGTCAGATACTCATTCATTAACTCGTTACTCAGCCAATGGTTTATGAGCACACAGTGCAGACCAACATCCTTCGTACTGGGAATCATCCATCAGAGGTACCCATCCACTAAAACATTCATCAGAGGTACCCATCCACTAAAACATCCATCAGAGGAATCCATCCACTAAAACAAAATGAAATCTCTGCCTTGACCAAGCTTCCACCCCTTGAGGGGGACAGGTCAGAAGCTAAAGGACTAATGTAAAGTATGCTACAGAGACAGAAAAAGTCAGGAAGAGTGTTAGAGGGGCTTCAGCCAGCTCTGGGCTTTCATATCACATGATCGGGGAGGCCACTCGGGTAAGACTTGGAAATGTATGAATTCCTTACCTGCCCAACAGTGGCAACAGCCCCAGCACCATGGTGGTCGACAGTAGACTCCAAGGACAAGGGTCTGAGTACAAAGCCTAACTCACTGCGGGCTTATGAAAAACACAGCTGTGCTTCTCCCTGTCACTCACAATACTACAAGGTCACCTTTACAATCACTATGGTGCAGGGAGCTGAAGTGAAATGAGGCTGGAAGGAGCTCCTAAGGTCCGTAGTTTTCTATCCGTACTGCCCCCCTCTGCACTGTGTTACATCTGCCTTGCTGTTATTTCCTATTACTTTACCTCTTAGCAGGCCTTACATGCCCCTCTTGTTAGTGTAGCTATACCCACCCTCGGCAGCGTGCATTCTCCTTGCTGCTCACAGTAACCTAAGAAGCCCGGTGAGTAGGCTCGTAAGAACTGCACACAAAATTAAGGCACTGAGCATTGCTACTTTTCCTTACATGAAAGCACTTGGGTTTAAGCTTGTTTTACCACCTTGGGATAATATACCTATTAGATGTGGTTAAACATATCAAATATCAATTATGTTAATATATTTTATACTGTTGCTTATTATAATCAATTACATTTTTATGTGTTGTTAAAATTACATTCCCTTATCATACAACAGGGGGAAATCCTGCTTGTTTTTTCATATTTGGTGTGAAAATGCCTGGGAAAATGAAAAATGATAGGCCCTCTCTGAAGGAGAACGTAATTGGTTGTGCATTTACCCTTTGACTCCAGCAGTCCTACCGTGAAGAATTTACCTGAAAACACATCTCCACAAACACCCAGCAACTTACACAGCAAGGCTATTGGCTGCAGTATGACTACAGTGTACCTCTTTATAGCAAACAACTAATCAAGCAGCAAATATGATGCTTGAAATGGAGGGGGGACACAAGATGACCTAGATGAAAAAAAGTAGGTAATGGTACACAACTGAAACAGCCGCCACTGGACACTCAGGCAATCGCTCCACACAGCCATAACACCAAGAAGGTGTTAAGAGACCAGGTCATTGTTTACATGGAAAGTTTTCTAGGATAGAGAAAGTGAACATAAACACAGGTGAAGTATACATTATTCCTTGGGTTTCAGATTAAATAGAAGGGAAAGGGAACCTCGAGTTGCCGCAGTGGTGCAGGCATATGGAAGGCTCTGGGCTCAGTGGAATTGTGGGGGGCGATTGGGAAGGATAAAAGGGGCAGAGAAGAGGAAGGAGGAAGAAGATAAAGAGAAGGTAGAAGGAGGGGAAGAGGAAAAATATTATTTGCTTTTTGTTAAATAAATTATATAAAATGGAAATGAAAGAATAATTAAACAGTTAAACGTAAATGTAGCTCTTTTCCTACATAGGAGAAGTTTTGTGTTTGTGGCTGATGGGGACACAGTTGGTCCAAAAGCAGACAACGGTTGACCATGGGGTACCCAGTTCCAGCTGATATCCACAAAATGACCCCTAAGTCTAAGGCTCTGGGAATGCATGGAAGAGGGCGCAGAGAGATTGTAAGAGCCAGAGGATCCGGACACCTGATGTGAGATAGGGTCTTGTATATTTCTCAGAAGCTGCAGCCATGAAATCTCAGCAGTCTTTACAATGACACTACAAACTAACACGCCAACGTGCATGGAGAAGTCTCATGTGGTTCCACCCCTAGGAGCTATAGTCAACCAATGGCTGCTGAGAGAGAGAATCAGTCTTCCCTAGGGATGAACCTCCTAATTGGTTATCCAATACCAAGCAGTTGGGTCTAAAATATACATATACATGCAACACTAAATTGAAAATGAATAGCAAAATGTGGTATTTTATATTTAAAATGTTGGTCTTTCAGGTTTTGAATTGAAGAATACAGAAGGATCATGTCAGTTATTTCCCTGAATGAATTCTTTGTAACATAGAGTTCTGACATTTTAAAGAAGCAACTGATTTGCATGTTGGAAGTAGTAACATTTATTTTTCAAAGCATAGAGGAAGGAAAACCTTAAAATTAAAAGGATCTTAATTGGCTATCAACTTAAAACTAAGATCATATAGATAGAAACTCAGAATGTTTGAACACAGTATTTTGACTGCACATTCCAAGCAGTGCAAAGTTTAGTGCAGAGAAATTAAAATGTTCTGTTGGTAGACCCACTAATTGCTGGTGGGTTGGTACATTTTGGGATCATGCAAATGGACAGACAGATGGATGCAGAAAACCGGGGTCCTCACTGTTGGAATATGTGTGCAGAAGTATCGGGAAGTATGTGTTTCAGTCAGGATTGGCTCGGGATTTAAAAGAGGTGAATTATATTCCCCAGCTCTGTCTTCATGGATCAGTTAGTGACTTTGCTGCTCCATTGAATGTACCAAACTGTCATAGAGCCCAGGGACTGTTCTCTGAAGAAGCAAGCAGAAATCTTTAGATAAGTGATGGCCTCTGGAGCAGAAACATTACAGACAGTCTGGGGCATTGCAGCATGCCAGAGAAGAGGAGGACTAACAAGGACATATCATAAGGACCAAAGGGGCTGTGGCTCACAGGTTGAGATCCACTGCACTAGACTTTCCTAATGGCCTGGGTTGTGTCATTTTAAGGTAATGTCAACTTTCTTAGACGTTGCATAATATTGTGGATTTATATGAGAATATCTTTACTTTGAGCTATGCACACTGAAGAACTAATAGGTTAAATACCATAGCTTATTTTATAATATAATATTTTTATTATCTTTTTGAGAATGTTATACATTCATGCACCATATGTCGATCATACTCATCCATGACCCCCACCCCCCAACTCCCAACTCCTCTCAGATCTACCCCACCTCTCCGACACCATGTCACATGGTTTGCACCTTCTAGGACTGCCTCTGTTATATTTCCGTACACTTAGCTGTAGGTTGGCTAAGGTGGATGATGACCATAAAGAGCTGAGATATTTGTAGGGCACAGCAAAGTAAAAGTCCACTCAATTTTTTTTAAATCAACAGTTGTTTTCCTGATAAATCCCAGTGTCTCATGGACCAGGAGCTGCTCTCTAGCAATTATTCTGAGGACCCTCAAAGGTACTGGTGTGCTAAAATGACTGATCTTGAACTCTTCCACCTCAAAACTTTTGAGGATGGGTGAGAGCAACACAAAAGTCAGCGAGCCCCGTCTAGGAGGCTGCTCTCTGGCTCTTGGAGGGGAGGTTCAGGCAAGCAGCCCCTCGAGGGCTCCCACCTCAGTGTCTTCTCACTGTGAATGAGTTTCCAGGAAAAGGAGCCTATGGAGAAGGCAATCTGGCCCTGGCCTTCACGGATTGTCCACAGCAATCTTGATGCATGCCTTAGTTCTAGCTACTCAAGAGGCTGAGGCTGGAGGATGGCTTCAGCCAAGAGTTTAAGAGTAGCCTGGGGAATATATTGAGACAACACATTAACAAACAAAACCAAATACAAACTGCCAAAGAGTCTCCACACCCTGCTGGAACCTTCCAGGAGATTATGAGCTATGGCCTCAGAAGAGCGACAGACCAAGGAAGGGCGTCTTATGTGCTGGTGTCTTTAATATGATAATGTCCACACATCTCCCGAAGCAGGAATTGATGTTTTATTAATGTTGTTTACTATAAATTTAATTTCAAAGCACTGCTGTTCCCACATTGTTTTGATAACGGCTTTGTGGTGTGTTTGTTTTTCTCCTGGTGGTAAAACTGAGAAGGAGAGAGGACAAGACAGCTTTTAAAGGTAGGACTTGGGACTTGCTGTTGCCGATGGAGGTCATTCTCATAGTGCAGCTCAAAGTGGCCTGGGGAAGAGAATGCTTCTCTCTGAGGTGCTCCTTGGCTCTATCATGATGATTTGTCCACAAAGGCTCCTCCCTGCCAGCACCAGAGGATAGCCCTGGAATAGCAATCACCGACCACTCTCTGCCCACCACCCTGCTTCTCCCATCAGGACCCAGGTATACTGCCAATCCTTCAGGACCCTCAGCAGACTTTCCACAACTGGCACAATGGTTGGTAAGAGCATGGAGACAAATCCCACAACATCTGCTTGGCTGAGGTTTTGTACCAGAGGCTTTCTCTTCAGGACTTTTTTTCTGTGACTTACTGCAAATGTAATAGGCAGCTACGCTTATTGAAAGCCTGGTACTAGGTCTTGGGCCATTTTTTTTTTTAAATCTACCATCCCCTTTAATATTCACAATAAATTACAAGGTAGTATTAACATCAAGTTCATTTTATAAGTGAGAAAACCAATGTACTAAGAGATTAAAGAGGGTGCCCCAGGCATACTAGACTGGAGAGTCTGTCTTCTCAAAGAGTGTTGTTCCCTCTGTTGGAGATAGGGGCTCTGTATGTTTGAATAAAAAGTGGAACCAGATCTAGGACAAGCTGCAGCTGCCTCCCCTGGCGTGGAACATGTGTGATACATAACAAACCCTGGAGAGCTCTCCTCGGACCTGCCGGAAGTTGTAACAGGGCTTCCTCCACTTTGCTGGCCTACTTGTCATCCCTACCCAAACTCTCCTTAATCGCTTATACACAAATCTACATTGAATCCAATTCTAGAGAATTTAATGGGGCCGGCAATTAGCCAGGCTAAGGGGAAAACCAAAATAAACACACACTGAAGTGTTTTTTTAGGTATGTCTTAAAAATCACAAATTCTGTCATACAGAAGATGGTTACTGTTTGGAGTTCCATAAAGACTGTACTACAATCCTGGGATGAAACAACCAAGAAACTTAAGGCAAAGATAACTTATGGAGAAAGTAAAATTTAAGTAAAGTTTTGTAATAGGAGTAGAGGAACCTGTCCTGTAGACATGAAGGGAGATGTCGGTCTAAACAGAAGGAAAAGCATTGGCATGACAGGAAGATAGTTATATTCTCGATTTAAAAAGACTCCACAATCTAGTATCCTCAAGGTAGGAAACACATTCCAAGACGCAGTGCAAGAAGCAGACTCCATGGAGCCTTGTAGAGTGGGGGAGGTATGGTGAGGTGAGGGGAGATGGGCAGGGTGGGGGAGCGGAAGGGTGGAGTGGGATGGGGTGGTGAGGTGGGGAGGCAAGGTGGGATGGGATAGATGGGATGGAGTGGGTGGGGAGTGTGATGGGGCAGGGGTGAGGGGAGGAGGGATGAGTGGGTGGGAGGGGTGGAGGAGTGGGAAGACATTTGTAGGTTGATTTTCTAGCTTCTCTCCTCTCTCTTTCTCTCTCTCTCTCTCTCTCTCTCTCTCTCTCTCTCTCTCTCCCTCTCTCTCTCTCTCTCTCCCTTCCAGGTGTAGCTCATTGAAACAAGGAACACAAGAAGATAAGTCAGCCTAGAAGAGAACATTAGCTCATTTTTGCAGTACATGATATTTGAGATGCCTGCGGGACATCCAGGTGGATAATCAGCTTTGCGTGCATTCAATGTGCACGTTAAGCCTTAAGCGATTCTGTTGTTTTTTTTTTTTAAATTTGTACAGAATCAAGTTGTTTGGTTTTCAATTTCAACATGCTTAAACAATAAAATAACTGCCCTTTCCAGGAGGCATCTGAAGAGTTAAATCTTGGGTAGGAAGAGCGATAGAACATGAGGGGGACATGGGGGAGACATAGGGTTACCGTTAGCACATACTTATGGCAGAGCGGACACTGCTCCCAGCAACATAACCACTCTGGAATCACACCATGCACAGTCTGCTTCTAGGGAGATCTTGAGAACAATGGGAAGACGGAAGATGGAGAACAGGGTTAAGGAGTTTGATCCAGCAGTAAATTGCTTCCTGTGTAAGACCGAGGACCTGAGTTCAGATTCCCAGCATCCAAATAAAAAAATGTGTATGGCAGAGCATGCCTGCATTCCTAGTGGCGTGAATGCAGAGGCAGGAAGATCGTTGAGGCTTGATGACTCGCCTGTTTATTCATGAGCACCAAACCCCAAAGAGAGACCAGAATGAAAAAAAATAGAGAAGACACTTGCACCACTGAGCTGTAGCCTCCATGTGAATGCTCACACATGTACACACACATACACACACACACACACACACACACACACACACACACACACGCATGTCAACCTCACCACAGACTGGTATGTCCCCTGAGAACACTTCACCTTCTCTGTTCCCATAAACTGGCTCACCATCCCTCACTCACCATCCTCCTCGGTCTGTACCACCAGCTCCTCACTCTCCATCCGGCCCTCAGGGTTGGATAGCAGTAGCCGCAGTCTGATGGTCATGAAGGGCCGCAGACCCCGCAGGGTATAGTGGGAAGAGGTCTGGATCACCTCCTCAGCCTCGTACTGCTGCTGGTTGAACACGTACTGGTACTGCACCGTGAGGTTGTAGCTGTGGCAGCGGGTCACTGCGTAGCCAAAGGGTTCCCACTGCAGGGTCAGCTGCCTGGCCCGAATGTCCACAATCTCCACGTTCTGAGGGCCGTGCACAGGATCTGCAAAATATACACATGGTACGTGAGGTTTGAGGAGACTACAGGAAGTGGGTGGACATAGCTGCTCCTCCACGTGCATCTCAAAGTCCCCACGGTCTTTTGCGTCCTGCAGCACAATTTACATGAAACTTTCTTTTTAAACCAAATTCTTTTCTTTAAGCACACAGATCTAAGGCAAAACAAAAATAAATAGGGTGAAAATTTTTCTATTTCTTTCACAATGAAATGTGCCAGACACAAAAATATAAAATCAGGGATTCATCTGAGTCTCACTGACAACTGCGTCATTGACAACAACAATTTGCGATTTGTGATTTAGATGACTTGTGTAGTTCTGTGTTTAACTCAGCTAAGGCCTCTCTCCATAGAGCTGAGGGTCCCCCCTTTCCTCCCATCCAGATGCGCAATTTGGAACTTTGGTTTCACCACAAGCAGACATTCAACCTCCAATCAATCTGTATGACCACAATGTCGCAAGAGCTTGGCCTTTGAATTCACCTTCCCACTCTCACTTATGATAGGGAATTTACTAGCATCCTGCCACACTTCACTCTTCTTCTTGTCACCCCCACTTTCCCCATGAACACCATTCTACCAGTCCCCAGTACCCCAATACTGTACCTCACCTCCCTTTACACACTGATCTTTGTCCCAGATCCCCATATTTAACAATGATCATGTCATACTTCATAATCTATGCACTGATATTTATACTTTGCAAGAAATAAAGAGATGGTTTTGCACAAAAGTGATTAAAACAGACAAGAATAGTGAAGTAGGGTTCTGATCAGCATTTAACCCCATACTGCTTACAGGCCATCATCAAGTTGGGCCGTGTCTCTGAGTCTACCTTTTACTTCATTTGTAAATTAGTGATAATAGAAGCTAGCCCCACTGCAGGAGAGGGTGGAGCCGGATAAAACACCCTGAGCCATTAGAGTTGCACCTGGAATTAATAAGCACACCATATAGACTAGCTGGGGCTTAATTTTTATAGTAATAGGAAGAGTAATAAGAATAATAATCATCTTTCATATGCCATACACAATCTGAATGACTCATAAATTCCAGTTCTGGGTAGCACCATTATGCAGGGCACCAGACTAGGATATGGTCACCTCTCCAGTCCTCGAGTTCCCAGAGCTTTTGGAGTGCAGCTGCCTCTGCACCACAAGAAAGGCTATGGTGGGGACTCTTGACACCAACTTAGTTCCCTAATTCACCCCTATGGGAGAAGTGTAGTTCATAACAGAGCTTTGTCAAGGCACACACTTCACAAGTGTGTCAGAGAGGAGGGCGGTCCATCCCATAGATGTGCACACTGCTTAAATCAGTAGCTCTGGCCTTTCCTCGGCTGAGGAATTCACACCTCATTCTGCAGCTCAGTTATCCACGCGACAGCGTCCTTTGTGCAAAAAAAACATCCAGAGTCCCAAAAGCAAATGAGTGACTCGGTGAAAGGGACCGCGGACGAGATGCTCGGGACCCAGTATGCTGAACCTGTGTGGAGTGAGAGATAAAAGATGTGGGACTCACAGTTCAGGGCTGTGAACAGCCATGGCTATGACTGCTTGACTGGGTGTCTCTCTGTGGTCCAGTTTGCAGTGGCTGCAGACACATGGGCAGAGTGACAGAGGAAACATCCTGCCTGGGAAATGTCAGCAACCCTCCAGCTTTCGTCCTGCAGGAAATTTTCTCTCTACACACATTCCAGAACTCTGCCGGTGTACACCCCGAAGGAATACCTTTCAAACGCTCCTTCTCTGGGACCTTCTTCAAAACCAACACTGAACCCCAGGAAGATAGTTACCTCATGGGGCCCTCTAGTTCCTCATTAGAAAGTGAGAGCACAGATATTTAAGACTCAGATAAGGCTAAGGACATAGTTTTGTTACACATCTTAAATACTACAATATTCCATGTCAAAGAGAAGTGTTGAGGTGTTCAGTATGCTTTAAAAGTACAAATAAAATATCATCAGTGGAATAGCATTCAGAAAGTGTCTGTTCTATTTTCTGAATCAGGATGCTAGGAGGAAGGGATTGCCAACTCACTTGACAAATGAACAAATCAAAGCCTGGAGAGGTAAGGGAACTTGGAAAAAGTATCAAGTCTATCAAGGAGCAAAATGAGGCTTTGAATTTGTTTTTTTTTTTAAGTTTATTAAATTATGAAAGTTTTCATTTCCGCCCCTCCTCCCAACACCCTCCCCCTCCCCCCACTCCCTCCTCCTCCCTCTTCATCCCTAAGAGCAGTCAGGGCTTCCAGCCCTGTGGGAAGTTCAAGTTCCTCCCCACTCCTTCCAGGTCCCTGAAGGTGAGTATCCGAACAGACTGGATCCCAAAAATTCAGCATATGCAGAGGAAACAAGTCCCAGTGTCATTGTCAGTGACTTTTCAGAAAGGCTCCGGACCAGTCACATTCAGAGATCCGGCCACATTCAGAAAATCTGGTTGGATCACATGCTCGTTCAGTCCCAGTCCAACTGGCCTTGGTGAACTCTCATTAGATCAGTCCCCTTGTATCAGTGGGTGATCGCACCCCTCGCGGTCCTGAGTTTTTTTCATGTTCTTCCTTTTTCTGCCCCTCATTTGGATCATGGGGGGCTCAGTCCGGTGCTCCAATGTGGGTCTCCATCTGTATAGCCATCCATCGTCAGATGAAGGATCTGGGACTCTTGTCTAGGCTTTGAATTTGAATCTAGTATATAAGGGAGATAAAAAGTGGGCCAGACCACCACAACCATGGAAGGAGTGCATGCTGGGCTTGATCAACCTCACAACTTGTGAGGAGGCATCAGAAGACCTACTCGAGAGGAAACCAAAGTGCTGAGAGATGAGATGCATGTCCTCAGGCCACACAGTGAGAGACAGGGCTGAGATTTACAGTCTGAGAAAGTCCCATTCCTTTGATTTTTCTCTATGTGGCCCCACCCGAGACAGGTCACAATAGAGCATAAACATGAGGCAGGCCACAGCCGTTGGGAATTTAGAAGAGACCTAGTGGAAAGCTAGGTAAAAAAAAAATTTTAACACAAAAATTGCTTTGTCCTTAGGAGCCTGGGACCTGCCATGAGCAGAGTCAATGCTGAGACTCAATGCTAAGCTGTACCCAGGCCTGTCTTCAACTTCCACCCTATTTTTCTGCAACCCAACTGTACAGATGCACATATAAACATCTTCCTGACTTCCTGTGAGGGACCTTATCCCGGAGCCTTCCTTCCCTCTTCTCATGGGGTGCAAGGAGAGTGGGAAGCCTGTCACACAGCAAAGAGCTTCCCTCTGGTTTAGGAATTTGGGGGCACAGGTGTAGACCCTGGTTCTCTGGAGAACACAGGATTAAGCTGGAACATAGCTGGAAGCCAGAGTCTGGCGCACAATAGCTAAGTGACCTTGGCCAAGGGCACTCCATCTTTCTGCCTCCATCTCCTCATCTATAACATGGAAATTACTGCACTAATCTCAGAGGGCTGCTAATGAGCATAAAATGAACTGTAAAGAGAGAAAATTGCCTTTCTCTAACAGTGGGGATTCCTCTTATACAGAGCTGCCTCTCTTGGAGAAATGCCCGACGAAGCCTTTAAAAGTTTTTCTTTCTTCTTGAGCATTTCATACATGTATACAATAAAATACCACATCTATTCCCATTTTCCCCTCCAACTCGCCCCATGTTCCCCCAACACAACCCCTTCCAAACTTCACATCTTTTTGTTATTGTTTATAGCCCACTAGGTCCAGTCATTGCTACCCACATGTATGGGAGTGTTTTAAGAATAGGAGCTGCATTCCCAGGGCCTTGCTTGCATCCCTACTAAAGTCTTCATGGGAAGACAAACAACAAGGTCTTAGGGGTTGGATAAATTAGGACAGGTAGGGAAGTGAATAAATATTAGAATGTTGGGAGGACCCACAAATATGACTGCTTTCCATGTGACTCCTCTTCAGGTGTCACAAAAATATTTACTATGACTGGACTCCAGACAGAAGTGAGGCATGCTTGCACACTTCGGCCAGATATGACTCTTCACAGCATCACCAGGAAAAGGGGACTCAGAACACATCTGTCCACTAAAGAGACCTTGGGAGATGATTGTAGAGGTTCCCCCTGCCTATGGAAATTAAGAGATTTCAGGAAATATAAGTTCAAAGGCAGTAAGCTGGGGCTCTAGTGGCCCCCTGGGTAAGCTAAATGCTGTTGAAAGTGTCTTGTGACCGTGGTCATTCACATTCTAGAAAACAAAGGCGTTGTCTATGAGGCAGGAGCTCTGGGCTAGGTAGCGCTTCAGCATCTGCCTTTGGGATTTGCCTGTGGTCTATGTCCCTGAGGTTCCATGGCGGAACACAGCCCTAGCTCCAAGCACCATTGTCCATCATAATTAGCACTTGTCACACTGCCCAGGAACTGCTTGTTTATACATTTGTCTCCCAGATTGCCAATGACAATGTTCTGTTTGTCTAGCATCTTTGGGATCTGTCGTGCGGGCTTCCTAGGAGATGACCAGATGGTGGTTTCTTCTAGGAAACTGAGTTCCAGTCACTTGTTTCCACTCCTCCTCCTCTATTCACGCCAGCACATCGGCAGGATGTCCGAGGCACGCGTTTCTTTTCTTTTTTTTTTTTTTTTTTTTTGCTTTGTTTTCAACCGAGAGGAGACCCTGAAATCCTACACGAGAAAAACTAGTTTTCAGAATGTGTGATGGGAACACTCACGCTTTCAGTGTGATGACACCCCCACCTCCCAAATAGCTTCACCCGCCAAACTGAAAGGCTGCTCCAGTAATTGCCTTCCATGGTCAAAGTCCTGGGTTTACATTTGGGTCGGCGCAAACAAGTTGAAATTGCTGAGAAAGTCTTGTGTGTGCAGTAGAGATTGGTTTGTTGAATTTATATCCCCCGTGTAAATACATCCAAGCCTACAGCCTCTGGTCTCTGCTTCCAGATAAGGTCCTGTCCATGTGACCTTCTTCAGTAACAGCCTACAGGCCAAGAAGACAGCAGACAGAGCCCAGAGCTGCTGGCTCATGTGAGCCTCTGAAAGTTATTCTCTTATGGAAAATCAAAGTGGCTCTCATCCCAATACCTTTGCAGTGCAGCCATGGACTTGGTTCTGAGTCCCATATTGGATCCTGTCAGACTGACTTCTTCCCAGGACAAGGGCTCAGCAGTGAGTGCATTGTGCCCACCTGTCCCCTGATCTCCCTTCTGAACATGCTTCACATCACTGAAACCCTAAAATTTTCTGTCTCCATATCTCCAAACTCATTGCAGGTCCTGTGAGGCCTACTTTCCTTAGTTGTCCCTTCTTGTGAGCACTGCTAGGGCAAAGAATAGCTGAGAAGAGGAGCAGAGAGAGCTTGAATTTGAGGCCTGAGGTCTTCACACATATTTGCACAAGTCCTGGATGAGAGAAACAGGGTTGGATCAAAGGAGAATCGAAACCGGTCACAGGCTTCCATTTGTCCTTTTATTTCAGGGTCATTAAGGATTTTGCAAGTGCTAGGTGCAGGTAGGTGTGTGTGTGTGTGTGTGTGTGTGTGTGTGTGTGTGTGTGTGTCCCTAACATTTTAAGAAACTATTGCCACCTCCAAAAGGAAGCTTAACTTCTTGACTGGGACCTTCCTACCTCAATTCCCTCTGTCTCTGTTTCTACTATTCATACATCAAACCCTAGCCTCCCAAAGGGGAATATGGCATGCAAGTCCTTTGACATCCCTTGCTTTCGTCTGTGTTGTTCTCTGTGTTTAAGATGCTGCCTACAGAGACAAATCACTTGTCAATATATTCAAAGTCCAGTCCTAACATCACCATTTGATGGTAAATTTTTCAAAGGACTTCCTTGACCATCATGACTGCCTTAAACTCTCTGTTTAACACACCTAGAGACTTTTGTCAACCTGTAATTGAATTGCAGGAGGTTTAGTCACATGGTAACTTGAACATGGAACTAGTATATAGGTTATACAGAAAGGCAAATTAAATTGATAGATATGTAAATCTAAAAAGCCAATGATGCCTGACCTCAGGAGCATAACTAAGGTCCAAATATAATACAGGAAAAAACAATAAGCAACAGGGTGTTCCAGGGGTCTCTTTGTGTTTCAATTTTAAGGGTAATCATGTGGTTAGGTCAGAATTGCCTTCTGGTTTTGTTCTGCATGGACTCAGCTATTAAGTCAAAGGAAATAGCTGTAGAATCTCCTAATGACCTTAATCAAAGCAGAACATCTTATTAAAGAAAGGAGCAGAAATCAGATTTCCACTTCATGAATTTACCATGTATTCATCTTGGCATGTGGAGTTGGCTGGGCACATGTACTGTTCCAAGTTGAACCTAAATTGAGATAATTTGGGGCATGGGGCTGAAAATGTGGAGGTGGAGAGCTTGTATGTAAAATTAATTTTTTATCCATTTGGAGATGCAATTTGAGTTCCTTTTAAATTAAATTGCAATGGAGTCCTAGGCAGCTGGAAACATTATTGCCAACATAATTTGACGCTGCAAGAGCAGTAATACATTGACAGATAGTTCGATGTGACCATTAATTTGCAATTTCTGCATGGAAATGATACACAAAGGAGGGGGAAAAAGGCAAAAGGAGCAAAGTTAAAATCCATCTTCTTTCTCGAATCCTTTCCTTTTTTTTACTAACTTTTATTATTTCAAATATTTGGTGGCTGGAATTTGTTGACCACACAGACATCTGAGGTCAGCTGTCTTGACAATTCTAACCATCAGAAGCTGGAGCAAGATAGCTGAGGAGGTGGATTGTTCCCTACCTTCTTGTAGCAATGTCCTGGAGAAGGTAATTCATTGATCATTTCATCATATCCCTAAATAAAACAGTATATATTGACCAAGGAGGTACCATGGTATGATGAGATCATTGTCTCTGTGAGCACCTAATTGGAAAGCAATTCCCTTCTCTCATCTATAGCTGGGCCTCATTATCCTATTTGGATGATGGATGTCTCCAAGAGCTATGAGTGCACCAAGAAGTCAGTATGTCAATTGTGTGTTTGACAGAGTTACATCTTCCAAGCCCAGAAGAGGAAGTGAGATGACCTGATATTAAGTCAAGCAGAACTCATGGACATTACCATGCTCCAGCTCCTGACCTTGTATGTACTATAGGTTGCTTATAGGCTTATGCTTTAACCAGCAATAATTTATCATTACTAACCTTTCAAGGATGCCTCTTCGGATAATACTATAGATAGGTTTTAACTTCTATGAAAATATATTAGATCTCTGAGATGGACCGGTCATTAGAGATAAAGGTGAATGAGGCAGATACTTTCTCATCTTAATGGAATTTATACTAGCAGGGTACAGGCCTGATAGCTATGAAGGAGAGCATGACAAAGTCCACTGTGTCTTCTACGGGGGAAGTACTAGCCTCCTGGGTACACAGCTTCACTTTGGGGACTCACTTGAGCCAATTTGAACATGAGTCTTGCACAACCCGGACATTCTTTTTGATAGAAACTGAAGCCACCAAAGAAATTTGAGGTGAGTTCAGGTTAACGATTCCTCTATAACTGCATTATTAGGTTATAATGAGAGCAAGTCTTGAGCCCAATTCTACTTCGCAGATGAACATTTATTCTTTGAACATGTATTAGCCAACAAGCACAAAATAGGTCAGTCTGTTCCATATGGCTCAGTGAGGGCCCAGAAGTCTGTCCTTTAAGGCAATTTGCTTTCCATTTTGCATGAAAGGATCATTTGGAGCAGATGGGATAGTATCGCAAGTGGGAAAACATTTTCCTTTTGTGTAAGAGACCAGATAGCAAATATTTCAGACCCTGGAGGTCTGGCATAGTCTCTACTATGTCTGTTCATACCTGTGTTTGTAATGGCAGCTGGCCAGACAACCCATGTATAATGGGGATGCCTATGCTCCATAATACTTTGTCTAGATCAGGCAGTCAAGGTTATGGGATTTCATTTGACTGCTCTAATAGAAGGGACAAAACAAGTGTCTTAAAGTCACTCAGTTACAGGGCTGTTTAGGGGTCATGGCATGGGCCTCAGCTTACGTTTGAAAAGCAGAGATCTTGCTTGTCACTGTGTAACTCTGAAAAATGTTGTGGGAGCTGAAGGTGTAACTGAGAGTTAAAATGCTTGCCTATGATGCATAAGGTTCCGGGTTCTGTCTCCAATACTCCAATAAAATAAACAAAAATATTGGCTAGTCTACAAATTTTGAATAACTTTAATAATTTAGAGTAATCATTATGCTAGTCAATAGGCTTCTAAAGACAACCAATTTTTTATACTGATTATGCCAATTGCCAAACTGGTAGTTATCTACCAAGATATGTATCAGAAGCCTAAGTGGTATTCAATAAGGCTTAGACCTCTTGACTCAAATGCTTGTGTACTCCTGAATGGTATGTTCTTGGCCTTGAATCAAAGGCTCCTGGTTCTGGACTAAGCCTCACTTATCTATAACATAGTCATCCCATGCTAGTGGACACAGACCTACATATGTGACAGTAAATGAACAACTGCATAACATGGAGCCTGGATGCCAAGATAACTGTTCTGAAGGAAGGGACCTTGGACACAGACTAGAAAGCCATTAACAGGTAAATGGGAAGGTATGTTGGGATGGGGCTGGGAGAAACGGGGGATGAAAAGATTAAAGCCCAGACAGAGGGCATAGCATGTTTAATATCCAAGGAATTACAATGGGTAGACAGATGGCCATTGAAATGCTGAAGTGTGTAAGGACAGGGCGGTGGAGTAGGCATCCCTACCTCCTACCAGACAGGTGGTCTCTATACAGTGATGCCCTAGCAAGTCTGCATGCCTTGGCCCCCCCTCCCGCCCATATCAAGGAGTAACAGTAAGAGTCAGCATAGTTGTAACAGTGGAATAAGAGTATTCTTTGCTCAAGGTAAAACACTGGAAAGATGCTTTCTTCAAATAGATATTTTAAGCTCTTACCTTATACCCAGCACTATATGATATGTAAGAGCAGACCAAATATCCTCCCTTGTCTTATGGAGAATGTATTCTATTGAAAGCAAGAGGACTGAATACGATATCAGAAAAATGTGTTGCAGGCCATTTGATAATGAGCACTGTAGAGAAAACCAAGCAGGTTGATTTTAAGTCCTGATACCACCTCCTTAATCTTTCCTCTCCATCTACACAAAGTTTTACTTCTCTCTGTGATTTAGTTTAAAATAACATAGGCAGCAACAGGGTGGCAGATGAGGTGTTGGGAACATAGTCTTCTTAAAAATGTGACAGGTTCTCTGCCTTCCTCAAGATTAATCCTTGGCAGGACAGACTCAGATAACTACAGAGGCAATCAAACACATGACCTGACCAAATTACATGCTGAAGGAAATAGCATATGTCATGTTACAATAAAATAGTAACTACTTTAAAGAAACCAGGTGAGAGGCAGATTAGATGATATGCCAGCCAATGTGTACTGGCCACAGAGGGTGGTTAGGCAGAGGTGACGTGTGGGCTACAAGTTGTCAATCTTTTTTTCTTTTATAGTTCCACGTCTATCTTAGTGTCTACTCAACTCTGGACCTTAGTCTAAAGATCAGCAACTCTGATCCAAATCCATGATCTCACACTATGACTGAATTTGATTGGAATGCATGGGAGTGTTGCCTGGTCCACTTCTATCCATAAGACCAGGATAGAGAGCCAAGGTTGAGATAAAACCAGTCTCAAGAAGTGACTGATGGACTGGGACAGGAGCCCCAGAGCTGGAAACTGAGGGCTCTGAACCAGCTACTAAAGCATTGTTTCTTGGCTCTAAGCACCATTTGGCTTGGTTTTGTTTTCTTTATTGAGACAGGGCCTCAGATATCCCAGGTTGGCCTTGAATTTGCTTCATAGTTGAAGATGACCTTGAACTCCTGATTGTCTTGCCTCCACATCCCAAGTGCTAGGATTCCAGGTGTGCACTGCCAGGCCAGACTCCAAACACTCCTTTGATACCCTACTTTTAGGTGGGGGGAGTGAAGTTGCAAAATATCTCTGCTTAATCCCTGGCCTCAGTGCTACTTTTGCCAATAGGTGGAGCAAGAGTGGGGCCTGAGGAGTAGGAAGATGCTACCTCCAAATTCTTGTGAGCTCGGGCCAGCATAAGTTATTCACCTAAGGGGTGTGTCTTTCATCAAAATATATAGGACCAGTCTATAGTTTCTCCAATAGTGAAAGATTCAGCTTCATAACAATGCACTTTTCAGAGAGAGAGAGAGAGAGAGAGAGAGAGAGAGAGAGAGAGAGAGAGAGAGAGAGAGAGAGGAGAGAGGAGAGAGAGAGCATGCTTCATAGTAGCACCAGCCAGAAAAATACTCTCTGTTCCTATCTTTCAGGGTTTCACAATTGTAGCCCCTTCCCTTTCTTGCTGGCTCTAGAGACGGCTGTTTCCTACATTGATGCCATTTGTCTAATTGCCTCTTCTTATTGTCTCTGTTTTGTAGACCCTTCTTCGTACACAGTTAACCACCGCTACCCAGACTTTGCCAGTTCATGGTGCCCTTGATGTGTTAGTAATTTATTTTTCTATGTCCCAAGCCAAAGAAACACCTAGTAACTTCATTCAGTAGTCAATTCATACAATCTCTTAAATACCTATACCTGGGCATCTTCAGAAGGATTTGAGAAAACAAGACAGACACATTGTCTTAGTCAGGATTTCTGTTGCTGTGATGAAACACCATGACCTCAGCCACTTGGAGGAAAAGGTTTGTTTGGTTCACCATTTCACATCATAGCCCATCACTGAAGGAAGCCAGGACAGGAACTCAAATTGGGCAGAAACCTGGAGGCAGGAGCTGTTGCAGAGGTCATGGAGAAGTACTTCTTACTGGCTTTCTCATCCCAATTTCCTCAGCCTGCTTTCTTATAGAACCCAGGACCACGGACCCATAGGTGGCCCCACACATAATGAGCTGGGCACTTCCCCATCAATCACTAATTTAAAAAATTCCCCACAGGCTTGCTTTCAGCCAGATCTTGTGGAGGCATTTTCTTAATTGTGGTTCCCTTTTCTCAGATGACTTTAGCTTGTGTCAAGTTGACATAAAACTAGCCAGCACACACATCAAGAGGAGAATAAATTATTTTACTCTTAACGATCACTATTCACTAATGAACACGTGCATCTTTTTGAGCAGCACCACACAGTTTCTCGACTGTGGGTCCAGTTCAGACACTGTTAGATCTGTTGCCAGCTCCAAGTTGATTTGTATCCAATACTTGTATTTCATCAGAGACAGGGCCCAAAGCCTGGCTTTGCAAAGATATGGTGTCATAGCAAATGCACGCAGGACACATAGTCTAGTTCTCAAACTAGAGCCTGCCTAAGGTTAGCAGCTTGCATGGTGTCTGCTTCAAGCTGCTGCATTTCCTATATTTAGAAATAGCTCTTGATGCCTTTAGGAGTACCTAGGGGTTCCTGGTGGCTTCAGCACACACAATGAGAACTCTGATAGTTAAGGATACTACTTATGAACAGGTACCATGACTACTTCCTAACTTTATCTTGACTACTACAGAAAACAATACTCTCTGAACATGGAGTATCCATGTTCTTCACGTACTTCATGTCCTATACTAGTGTGCCATGTAGACTGAGAAATCCACATCCACAAAGCTGGTACCCTAGCCAACTAACTGTGCTTCCCCAGATCCCCAACTCCCCTCACCTCTCCACCTGTTCTGCTGCTGAGCCCTGGGACAAGGTGGTCAGCCAGACATGCCTCCCAACACATCAGCTGTTCAAGTGCTCAGAGGCTGAGAACATTCACTGGACCCAGGCACAAGGCTGAAGTCTGGAAATAAAAGCTTTAGAATGTTTAAAAATTACTTTTTGTGGCAGAGAAAATCGGGTTGGAAAGAGAGAAGCAATTTCTAAATTACATGGTTTCATATTCCAGATAAAGAGAAGATTTAGGAAGGGCGGAGGAAGAGATGCCAAGCCTACAACATCCTCCAGGTTTTATTTCAATTCACCCTTAATCCATGGCAGTCTCATTGTCCATTGTCCAAAAAAAAAGAAAGAAAGAAAAGAAAAAGGAAGAGAGAGAGAGAGAGAGAGAGAGAGAGAGAGAGAGAGAGAGAGAGAGAGAGGAGAACTGTGGGAAAATAAAAGGAAAAACACTCTTGATGGTCAAAAGCCACTTGGTGCTGATTCAAGGTGAGGTGTTAAATAGTCTGAACATTTTTGTTCTTTTGGCTCTGCATAATGACAGCAGTGGGCTTGGGAACAGATTTTTCAGTCTAGCTATTGCTGTCACTATTTAAGAAGCCTTGTTGTAGATCAGATTGTGTCTAGACTCTGTACAACAAGCAGCAGTCAGAGCTCCTAATTGGACTTTGATGGTCCCTCTCCAAAACTACTACTTTCTCTCTCAGTGAGAGAGTCTGGCTTTTATATTCAGATCCGGGCTTTTTCAAAGCTCTGACAGCTCACAGCCGAGAACTCCTCCACCCCGGGACACTCTTGATCTCACAAGGAATTGTATTAATCTATAGACACTGTTCAGGACTGCTGGACCCTGACGAGCCCTGCTGTGTCAGCAGCCCCAGAAATGCCTACCAAGCTTTTTTTTTTTATGATGTCCAAAGCTTTATTCTTTGAAATGTACAAGAGTATCATTAAACTGTAGGAACATTTTCAAATAAAAGCCACTGTCAGTTAAAGGAAGCTGATGCTCTGTCCAGTCTCGCTTGGGATCTACCTGGCCAAAGGGGATGGAAATGAATGATGTGAGCGGAGCTTTTCTCCAGTGACTTTGCCAAACATCCCAAAGGGAAGCCAGGTAGGGTATGTGATAGAGATGGGGAAGCCAGCTAATACCTTAGCCTTCCTAATGCCGTCTGCATCATTTATGAAGCACTTCCTGGCCTGCTTGTAAACCTGTCTGTGACAGCCATGGGATAAAATGCACACATCCTGGTCCTGACTGAGGCTCCAATATGGAGGCTGGGTCTTTGCTGTGATGCAGCAGCATGGTCTTACAGATTTTACCTGACCGTCTTTACAACCCTTATAGGGAAAAGACTTCTCATTTGGTGGCTTACAGTTGGTGGTTTAAATGAAAATGGTCCCCATAGGCTCCTATACTTGAATGCTTGGTCTTAGTTAGTGAAACTGTTCGGGAAGGATTGGGAGGTATGGTCTTGTTGAAGTAAGTACAGACTTGTTGGAGGAGATGTTCATTAGAGATGGGCTTTGATGTTTTAAACGCCCACACAAATCCCTTTACCTGCCTGCCCATGGATCAGCCCCATGCCTACCTGCCATGTATGATTCCTGCTATGATGATGATGAACTGTCCCTCGGCAACTGTTAGCCAGCCCCCAATTAAATACTTTCTTTCAGAAGAGTTGCCTCGGTTATGGTGACTCTTCATAGCTATTGAACAATGACTAAGACCACCACTGTTATTTTTTCATTGACTTTCAACAGTTGTGGAGGGTAGCCTCAGAAAACCAAGGTCAAGTTGAAAGTCCTCTATAACCCTGCTTTTCCTACTTTTCATCAGACTTCAGTTTACACGGGGCCTTTCTCAGATGCCCACCATTCTCACAACTTCTCTCTCTTGCCCAGCAAATCTTATTTATGAACTGCCAACCCTGAATGTATAGGTTAGCCCTTATCTCCTATGGTTCCTGTGAGGTTTGAATGGAATTATATGTGCACATTGGTATAGTAGTGACACATCATAGTGCTGTGTAATAAAACATTCCCAAGCAATTGCTTTGCAAGCAGGTATTTATTTTAGAGTCCCTTACATGATCTTACATGTATTATCCAGGCTAGGCTCAGCTTGACTTAAGCTTTTGAGCTACTTTTAGGTTTGTTCTATTTATTCTAGATCCTAGGCTGCAGGGTCAGCACTCCCCCAGGCCCTGTGCCTTCTTTGATAGGTTTGTCAGAATTAAGACAACCTGTGTACAATTCCCAAAAGCTCCCCTCATATCATGTCTGTGAATAATGACCATATCAGTCAGGGCAGGTCACACAGGCAAACCCAACAGGAGTGAGGCTGCTGTCCACAGAGAATGAAAGGAGAAGGCAGTGTGAGTCAATATTTGCTGAATGATAGCTCATAGCTCCAAATCGATACATGTCTATGCTTTGGTTACAGCCTTATAACACACAGTCCAGAATTGGCCCTCTGGAGAAAGGGAAGTCTGATTTTGCAGCTGGTGTCTGGAAATCCAGAAGTTTCTGCTGAATCCACAAAATGAAAGACAGTGGCCTCTCTCTGCCTATGTGGACTGCTATGTGGTGATTCTCTGGGACAAAGGGACACAACTAGGAAAGTTACTCTGACCTTCCCAATGTCAAAGTGAACTGGCTGAGCCATCTGACAAACTAGTCAGGTTAAGGACACTCCCCCACCACACAGATGCCTATTCAGACCACATGCATCCACAAATACTAACATCCGATTTCTTGGTACCAAATCCCCTGTGATTGGAAATAAATATGTGTCATCTAGAACCTACTACCTTCTATAAAAAATACACTGGATAGAATTAAGTTGAGAAACATGAAGTGAGAGGTTACCCTGGACCATATTGCTGGACTCACTGCATCAAAATGTCCTTAAAAGTAGCACAGAAGATGCAAGAAGAGAGAGTATGCCTCTCCAAGGCATACTAGTACCAAAGATAGAGAGAGCTGCCCCAAGTCAAGCAATGTAGGCAGCCTCCTTGAAAAAGGCAAGGAAACTGATTCTCACCTAAACTCTGCAAAAGGAACAGCCTGGAAGAACTATTTTGAACTTCTGACTATAAAAATAGATTCATGTGTAGTGACTCGTTACAAGAGCAACAGAAGCCCATACAATTCCCAAATATTGTTCTGCATTTATATATTTCTGCATTTTTATCTCCATTTTCACCTTCATTGCCTTTCCTCCATAGAAATGTGATTTCCACATATGTTCTCTTGCTTGAATGAATTTTTAAAAATGCATGCAATTGATTAGTATGCATGCATTTTAATTATGTAAATTGGAATATATTCTAGCTTTCTCGCTTTGCTGTTTAGCACTATTCCTTTGACATATATCTACATCCCTACGTGCCACACCCAACCACTACATGGAATTTCAGGGTATATGCTTTTCTACTGGGTAGTCAACTCCCCATTGAAGGATCTACTTCCCAGTAATGACTGTCATAAACTGTGCTGCAGGGCACCTTCTACAGTATATCCCTAGGTGGATTTGCATGAGCCTCTTTCCAGTATATATGGTCCTGGGAAAGAAAGTATTATCTAATGATTAAACTTAATTGGACAAAGTGCTGTCAGACACCCTTAACTCCAGTTGTGCGAGAATGTTTGTGTAGCAACACACTCATGACAATCAGTAGCATTATCTACTTTATGGTGGGGGAGAATTGTCTGTATTCTGTCAATCATGTTTTAAATAAATGCTGATTGGTCAGGAATCTTCGTCAATCTGGTGGATTCTAAGTATTGTTCCCTTTACTTTCCTCTAATTCCAATGAGTTTACTTTTATTTATGTAGTTAATTTTTAAGACAAGGTCTGTCTTAGTGCTCTATTGCTATAAAGAGACACCACATCCATATCTATCTCCATGCATAAAACTCAAGTCCAAATATAAATCAAGTCAAGACCTCAATATAAATCAGACCACACTGAACCTGATAGAAGAGAAAGTGGGAAGTAACCTTCAATGCATGGGCACAGGAGACCACTTCCTACACATAGCACTAGTAGCACAGCCACTGAGAACAGCAATAAATAAATGGGACCTCCTGAATCTGAGAAGCTTCTGTAAAGCAAAGGACACAGTCAGTAAGACAAAAAGGCAGCCTACTGAATGGAAAAAGATCTTCACCAACTCCAAATCAGATAGGACTAATCTCCAAAATATATAAAATACTCAAGAAATTAAATATCAAAATTCCAAATAACCCAATTAAAATGGGGTACAGAACTAGACAAAGAATTTTCAACAGAAGAACCTCAAATGGCCAAAAGACACTTAAGGAAATGTTCAAAATTCTTACCAATCAGGAAAATGCAAATCAAAATGATTCTGAGATACCATATTACACCAGTCAGAATGGCTAAGATCAGAAACACCAATGATAGCTTATGCTGAAGAGGATGTGGAGTAAGGGAAACACTTCTCCATTGCTAGTGGGAATGCAAACTTGTACAACCACTCTGGAAATCAGTATGTCATTTTCTAAGAAAATTGGGAATCAACCTACCTCAAGACACAGTAATACTGCTCTTTGGCATATACCCAAAGGATGCCCAATCATACTACAAGACAATTCGTGTAAAGGAATTTATTGGGGGTTTGCTCATAGTGTCAGAATGTTGATCTAGTATCGTCATGGCAGGGAGCTTGGCAGAATTGGTGTTAGATTTGTAGGTAGATATGTTGCAGGAGAAGTAATTGAGAGTTACATTACAGAGTCTGGTGTGGGCTTTTCACCCCCAAAGTCCACTCCCAATGACATTCCTCCTCCAACAAGACCACACCTCCTAATTTTTGTAAGCAGTTTACCAACTGATGACAGATGACCAAGCCTATAAATTTATGAGCCTATGGGGATAATTCTCATTTGAACCACCACAGGGTCTCACTCTATATCCTTGTCTGTCTCATTACTCTCTATGTAAAGCAGGCTGGCCTTGAACTCATAGAGATATGCCTGTGTCTCACTCCCTATGACTCAAGGGTCATATTTTCTACAGGATTTTGCTTAAATAAGTATGGAAATTTAAATTTTAAAAATTTCCTTCTGTTTTCTAAATACTTTTAAAATAAAATGATAAATTGTTGACAATGTTTTATCAAATGTTTGTCTCATGTAAGTAGCCATATGATGTATGTCATTTATATTAAAGTAATGAATTATGCTCTTACTGAAATTAACTCAGTCCTGAAATTTTTGTAAACAGTGTTGAACCCACTGGCTGTGTTTGGTTTCAGACACATCCATACAAAAAATGTGCCTATAATTTCTTATTTTGGATTTTTAACTGATTTTAGAATTTAGGTTCTAGTAACTTCACAAAAGGAACTAAATTGCCCTTGTTTTTATTTTGAAAAAAAGAATAGCATTAAGTTAAAAGTTGAACCTCTTCTGGTAACTTGTTAGCACCTACTGCTCAGCAGGCTCATGAGCTTGGTGGGTTTTGATGCTGTAGCTGATGTTTTCGAGACAGGGTCTATGTAGCTCTTGTTTTTAATGAGAGCTTTTATTTATGTTTTTACATTTTCATACTTTTATGAAATGCATTTTGATTATATCCATCCACCACTATCTGTGTCTAATCCCCCCTAATGCTCTCTACCTCAACTGCCTCCTGTTAGGTTCAAAACAGTCCCCCCACCCCCAAAAAAAGCAGTGCTGATGACAATGTCCTAGACAGACAGACTCTGGCCAGGTAAACAGAAGCCTAAAGGTGGGTTTTCTGTTTACTAGAAATGCCCTTTAACCTGCCAGGAGGATCCCTTAATCTTTCCTCTAAGGTCAACTCCTAGAGCGGTGGTTCTCAAGCTTCCGAATTCTGTGACCCAATTCTCATGTTGTGGTGACCCCCGATCATAAAATTATTTCATTGCTACTTCATAACTGCAATTTTGTGCTGTTATGAATCATGATATAAATATCTGATATGCAGGATATCTGATGCGTGCAATGTGCAACCCACAGGTTGAGAACCACGGACCCAGACCAAGGGCATCTAGCTCTTGTCAAAAGACCAGCCTGCGTCAGCTCAAAGACACCAGTTCTGCTGACTCTTGTGTAAAATCGACTTGCTTTTCTTCTAGGTTGGTCTTCTCCCTGCCTTTCTCCCACCCCACAAGATATATAGCCTTGGAAGTTGGATCGTCAACATGCCTTTCTTTCTACCCATGGAGTGGTCCAGTTCGGTGGTTTCACTTTGTCCTCACATCCGCCCACGTCATGTTCTTTTTGTTGATGTTGTTGTCGTCGTCATTGTCATTGTTGCTCTTAGCAAACCCCTGAGTCCTACCTGTGCTGCCTATCTGCACACGGGTGTGTGGCCATCCACTGGGATGTGAGCAACCTAGCTGGCAGTGGCCAGATCCCCAAAGAAGAACGACTGTCCCTTCCTCAGCACCCATCCGCTCACAATAGCTCCTCTGATAGAGGTGGGAACTTGAGGTAGGTGTCCCATCCACTCTGAAACTTTTGACTGGCTTGGTCTTGAGCCTTCTTGTTGAGGGTCTAGTGATTTGGGGAATTGCTTAGCTATCATTTCAATTTCTTTATTCCCATTGATCCACCGAATTGTTCTCTTTGTCCTTATGCTAGGTTTGTCATTTTAAGTTTTTCCATAATTATATGCATTCAAAGTTCTCAGTTCAGCAGCATGGGATTCATTATATTCCTACTTTAAAAATATTTGTGTTTACCATGTCTTTCTTTCATCAACTGGCTTTTTTTTAGCATTCTTTTCAAAGAACTAAATTATATATTTTTAAATTCTCCTCTATTCAGTTAATATTTTCCTTGCTCATTTGGACTTTTTTCTGATATTCTTGAGTTGAATGCTTAGCTCAATTTTAGCCTTTAAGAATGATTACAGATTCATGAGAGGTGACCAAGGACCATACAAAACTTCCCTGAGAACTGTGACCCAGCCTCCCCGACTGTTAACATCTGATGTAAAATGCACACAGGAAATTATCACTATCTCAAGCCACAGTGTTAATTCAGACATCAAATACACATCCTTGTGCATGGGTGTGTTTAATTTTATATCATTTTAACACGTGCAGCGCACCATCACAGGGCTTCCCTGCCGCCACGGTCTGCATATTTGGGATGCCTGCCAAGCTAATGCTGGCCTTTTCTAGACAAGCACAGTATAGTGAATGCACTTTAGGGGGCGACTGGGCAGAGTCATGTGAATGGTTAGTGTCTTACACAGAGAACCAAGTAGAGTTCACTGCTGCAAGTGATGTGTAGACCCTGATCCCTCTAGAGAAAGAAACGGCTAGGCGCTGCCTTGGAGCCATGAGTGATGGCTGATCACCTGCAGCCTCTGTAACTGTGGGAAGAGGTCACCTGGCCTGAGGGGCTGTGCTGGAGCTGCAGGACCTGACTAAGGTATTTATACAACTACCGAAGCCGTTCTCCTCTCTTTTCCTTCTCTTCCAGACTGAAACACCTCTCAACCAACAACCTGGCCATCGCCTCTATAACTGCATTTGAAGGAATTATAAATAAATTATAATATAAATATATAAATAAAATAACACTTACTACTTTGTCTCAGAAGAACTTTTCCCTAGGCGTTTGTCCGAGTTGCCACATTATCAACAGTTCGCACCTGCTCATTGCTTAGTAGTACTCCGTGGTGCAGCTGCCTTGCCGTTACTGTTTCATCACCCAGCCCCTGAAAGGCGCTTGGATAGTGTCTAATTCGGGGTTACCATGAAGAACTTGAGTGTGGCTCCTCATGCACTAGCTTCTGTGTGAAGATGATGTTTCATGTTCGTGGAATGAATGCCCATGAATAACAGCCCCTGGACTGGAGAACCCTTTCAGACTTATAAACAGACTACAGCTGCCCAGACGGCTCAGTGGGTCAGGGTGCTTGCTGCTGAGCACAGTGACCTGACTTTGACTGCCAGGACCTGCATTGTGCATTGTGGAAAGAGAAAACTGATGCCTGCAAGTTGTCCTCTGACCTTCACATGCACTTGGAATGGCACTTGGGTGTACAAACACACACACACACACACACACACACACACACACACACTTAAGAATTCAAAAACTAAAATAAAAAAAAAACAGACTAGCTTCCTGAGAAGCCTTCCACTTGACTTCCCCCCACCTCCATCCCCATCAAGAAATACATGAGAGGTCCAGTTTCTCCACATCCTCACTAGCAGTTGTTAACATAGCTGCTTTTCTGCGAGCCATTCAGATAAGTGGAGAGCGGCGCCATGCCTCACTATGGTTTTAACTGACATTTCCAGAGTGACTGGTGATGTGGAACATCCTCTCCTGTAGTTTGTTTTCAATTGTTTGCTTGTTTGTTTTGTCTCTCTATGTTTATAGGCTCTTGCTTTTCAACCTCTGTTACCTGGTAACTTACTTTAAAATCTCATCCCTGTATGTGTGCCTTTTGATCTGTGATACATCTGCAGACATTCTCTGATGTGCTATTACTATTTACTCTATGATTTCTCGAGGACTTCCCTTTCACCTAAGTATAATTTAGCAGTATGCAATTTAGTTGTCAGATCCACAGATCTTATAAACTACTTTTTGGTAATTAAATTCCTATTTTATTGCACTATTGTATTATTTATTGGGAAACATGGTCTTTGTGAGAAGGATTCTTTATATTTAACTTATCTTTTACATAGGTTAATGCACGTTCTACTTGTATGGCAATTCTGTGTGCTCAAACAATACCATTGTTGTTTGAGTTTAGATTTCCATCTATCAAAATTACTCAACACCAATTTCTCAGTATCTTACTATGACTGAGTTTAATAATTAGACATTTTAGATGTTCAACATCTCTGCTCATTTTTTACCTACTTAATATTATTCTGTCTCAATAGATTGATCCTCCTCGTTCAGTCATTAACTTGTTTCCACCTCGCATCGTAACCATAAAAAAAAAAAGCAGCCATAACTTGTAAACACCTGTCCACGTTGTGCAGTTTTAAGGAATATGTGCCAGGCACTTGGCTAAGCACCTTGTCCACAGCCATATTTACTTTCTATAATTACAAGCTGCAATGCTCTATTTTATGGGTGAAATGGCCAAGGGTCCAGAAGCACAATGACTAAGCCATAGATCTTACAGTACAGCAGACATGTTAAGTGCAGATTTTTTTTTTTACTAAGTCTATGCTTCTACTGACTGCAGGACTGGGTTTGCCCATATGTGCAAAGGGTGGGGGATCTTAGGAGGACTCAGTTTAAGTCAAGGAATTTATTATTTCATCATCCGTTCCCTTGCTGTTTAAGTCCTATTTGCCCATAATCTTCTTTCATCCTCAGAGCTCCTCATACAGTAGGTACTGGGCATCTAATATCACAGGTGGACAAGCAAAGGCTCAGAGTGGTAAACAGGTCGACTGTGAACTTGGTGGTCGTAATCCAAGTCCTACAGTGCAATCACAGTGCCAGACTAGGTCTCCCAGACTGAAATACAGACTCCCCACAACCCTTGTCAAAGGAAGGCATAGTTTGCCTTCTAAACACATGCATCCTTTGGTCCTGTGGTGTTCCCTGGGGGTCTTGAGAGAAGTTCTCCCTGCCTTACCTGATGGAGCTATCTCTTTCAATTTACTCGAAACTGAAACACAGAATTCCCATGTCTATTCCTCCAAATGCTTAGCGAATTCCCAAACACAGCCCTTGGCTTTTGCCAAGCTCATTTCTCCCTTCTTATCATCCCCCGTCTTAGCTCTCCATTTGCCGAGGAGCTACATACCCCAAGTCATACTGCCCAGCCCCTCTCCTTACGTTCAGGAAATGGACTACCAAAGTGATACATCTCTTAATGTATTTTACAATATGGAGGCCGCAGCTTTTCTCATTCATCCCATCCTTTTGCCTACCTGCATTTTCTCCTCCCCCAGGTTCCCTGGAGGAAGGGGAAATAAGCAGTGAGTTATTACCATCTGAAAGTCTACTAAATGGCTTTATATTACAGTTAGGGACCTCTAGAGAAATAACGATGATATCACTACATCTTTTGTTCTCAGGAAAATAATGTGGCAAGAAGACACCTTTAATCCTCTATTTTAATTTGTTTTTATTGATCCTTGAGAAAATTAGGGAAACAAGTTTTCTCAGTGCAAATGTTATGATGATGCACAGGGAAACCTTAATTATAAGGAATAATGAAGTTGGGGCCATGAGAGCACAGGGTTAGAAAGATGGTAGGAGAGAAAGCACCCAGGAAAGGATGTACCATATGTAAATTGTGAACTCTGTGCTGTAGGTTATGGTAATATGCAATAAAGAAGACATTTCATGAGCTAAAAGAAAATATCCTTCCCCTTTTTGGCCATATCATTACCACAATAAGCTACTATATTTATTTATCTTTGTCTTTTGCAGAAATTATCATGTTTGTGTGTTCATGTCACTAATAGGATTAGACTGAAAATAGAATACACAAGAGCAAGAACTTTGTATATTTCTGTTGCTTCTCCAGTGTCTAAAATCATAGTTGTCACATAATGGGTAGTCAAATGTGAATGAATGGATGTCTACATGGACGGGATGGTCACTATATGGATGGATGGATGGATGGATGGATGGATGGGTGGGTGGATGGGTGGATGAGTGGATGGATGTGTGGTGGATGGATGGATGAATGGATGGATGGATGGATGAATTGATGGGTGGATAGATGTATGATGAATACATAAATAGATGAATGGATAGATGAGTGGGAATATAGTTGAATGGATGGATGAATAGTTAAATAGATAGATACATGGATACATGAAGAGATGAATAATGGATGAATGAATAGAAGATTTATAGATATATAAGATAGTATTTTTCTCTGCTCACAATCCTCTGTAATTTCCAAATTTTTATAAAACAAAAGTTACTTCTCGACTTAAAAAAACAAGGTGGATGATAATTTAGCACCGTATCATCCTAAGACTTTTCTTATTTCCTTAGTGCAAGTGAATTCACTTTAGAGTATTGAACCCTTTAGGGAATTGTGGGATTGTCAGTCTAGTGATCTACTTGTTTACGTATGTATCTTGTCTTCACTATGGGTCCCTGTCTTAACATATGGTTCCTGAGTACTAAGCTCTGTTGCAAAAGCAGGCAAGAACTTAAACACCATCAGGGCTACCTTACATACAGATGAGGATGGTGAGATGTAAATGTCAGCTCTAGAAAAACTAAAGGCAAAAGAGAATCAAGGAAAACTACACATTCTCTATGCTATATTTTCTTTGCTCAAATCGTCATGAGTCAACAGATGAGTCTGTGTGAGGCTCAGAACAGTGGCTGGGGAGGTAGCCTCTTATCAGTGTTTTCTGTCTCAGGACAGTTCCAGCAGACGTTTCTACTCCAGGCCTTCAACCAGGTGACTTGAAAGGGCAGCAAGGCTCAGAAGGAGAAGAGCCAAGCCAAAAACGTCTCTCCTTATTTTCCATGCCCCATGCCCACAGTCTGCATTTCATGCCAGAAGAATCACCAAGAAGAGGAAAGAAACCACAATTCTCCAGCAATTATCAAAAGACATCCATATCATTTACAAGTGGTATTTTAATAACTATATGCAAAGTGTTTTAGCTTTGTTATATAGGCATCATTACCCCTTGACAAAGGGGGATGAGTTCTAAAGCAATTGAGATACATAAGCATTAAGTACCCAAGTCTAACCCCTTAGCCATAAGGGTTTCAAATTCTCATCAGAATAATAAATAGGTTTCCTTTCAATACATGTGTAAGAATTACAGGTTACTGTGATTTAACTCCAGTTTCAGGCTATCCAACACCCTCTTCTACTCTCTGTGAGTATCTGTATATACATATGAATACATACATACAAGCACATATATACACATAAATAAAAAATAAATCTTGAGTACAATGATAACTATTCTGATGCTTTTAAATTAAATTTTTACAATTGCTCCATAGAGCTGTAAATAACTTATCCACTGATCAGATTTTTAATGAAATTGATTTATAGCTTTTTAATACCCATAATATACAACTGTAAGCATATTCAGTCATATTTTTTTCTCTCTAGACAACCATGCCACAGGTGATTGGCATACTGCTTTGCTTTCTTTCCAATATTTTTCCTTTATAATTTTTGACTAAACCCAAAACCTTCAGTATTATGCAAGAAGTGTGTTTCTTCCTCATTTTTCTTTGGTTTTTTTGGTGCAATGTTTTCATACCTCATCATTTTTATGGTGCTTTGTCTGATTTTTAAATATGTTCCTTATCAGATTAAGAAGTTCTTTTTTTAAGATTGATGAAATCCTTTTTAGTTTACTATCAATGGGTTTTTAATTTTAGCAAGAGATTCTATTCATCTATTCAGCTTGATTCTTCTATTTGGATTGATTAATGTGGTAATTACATTAACATATTTTCCAGCATTAGACAGCCCTTGTATTTCCTCATTGAACCTAACTTTGTCTCCATCTATTAATCTTTTCACTTTTCAGTTTCAATTGCTATTACACATGCATATTATAAATCAAAGGCAAACACCTCAGTGTCCTTCCATAAAGCAAACACTCTTGTGCAGCCAACAGGACAAACAACACCTCAGAGGCTACAACATGGCATCCTCCAGTGTCTTAACTCACAGAAGAGTATCAAAATCCCAGCAGACACTTCCAAGCAAAATTTTACCTTTACTTTTGAAGTTTTTCATCCATGGAATCATAAACATACATTTTTTGTTTATTTTTTTCCTTCTCCTATTTTTGTGCATGTGTGAGAACTTGCCCATCTCCATGTTCAATAAATACAATACTACACGGTATGAACATTCCTCAGTTCTTTTAGTTATTCTACCGCTGAGGGGCATTTACAGTTATTTCAAGTTATTACCTATTAAGAATTTTGCTGCCAGGGCCAAGAGAAAGGCTCAATGGATAAAGTGTTTGGCATCCAGAATTTGGATCCCTAGAGCCCAGGCAAATGCCAGACCAGTATGTCAACTGCTTGCAATTAAAACCCTTGGAAGGCAGAAGACAGGGTTTCCCAAAGCAAGCTGGCTAGCTGAACTAGCCAAATCAGAAAGCTCCCTGTTCAGGGAGAGATCATGCCTCATTATATAAGGTGGAGAGTGGTGGAAGAAGGTATCCAATTATCAACCTTTGGTCTTTACATGCAGGCATTGGATATGCATCTGCGTTTCCCCCACATGAACATACAGACACTCATGCATGCACACACACATACATATGCATGAGGCAGACACATGCACACACATATACTACACACATGTGTACACATGCATGCAGACATATACACGTGTACATGCACACGTGCATTCAGACATATGCATGTTAATACACACATATATGAACACAAACAGGAGTAATCACAAACATGCATGCACACACACTCATGCACATACACAGGGTGAAAGAAGCTATGAAAAACACTACATCATTACAAATAGTTTATTGATAGTAATGTGAACATTTCTCTTGGGACTATCCCCACAAGTAATAACCTTAGGTGTGGGGTAGTTTCACACTTAGTTTCATTCTTTCCTTGTCAAGAAAGACCAGACAAACTATAACACTTAGGTGAAATTCAGTCTGACAAAATATTTGGAAGAAGAATTTTATGAAAGCATACTGACATGCGTTGCTCTTGTTTGGTCACCTTAGAGCAGCAGTATTTAGGCTTGTGCTGTTATGTGTAACATACCACGTTTAAAAAATAATCATTATCCTGTTTTCACCCAAAAACTTTACTATTTCCTGCTCCGTTTTTGAAAGTGGTCATTCCAGCTCTTAGCTTTTGCCTCTGCTTTTGCCATGTGTGGATATACAGAGCTGAAGTTTACTTTTGTTCTTTTTCCCCTTTTCTTTTCTTTATATTGATTTTATTGAGCTCTACATTTTTCTCTGCTCCGCTCCCTGCCTTTCCCCTCCCCTCCAACCCTCTCTCATGGTCCCCATGCTCCCAATTTACTTGGAGATCTTGTCTTTTACTACTTCCCATGTAGATTAGATCTATGTAAGTCCCTCTTAGTGTCCTCATGGGTGTCTAAGTTTTCTGGGATTGTGGTTTGTAGGCTGGTTTTCTTTGCTTTGTATTTAAAAACCACTTATGAGAGAGTTCAAATGATACTTGACTTTTTGTGTCTGAGTTACGTCACTCAAAATAACATTTTCTAGCTTCATCCATTTTTCTGCAAAGTTCAAGATGTTGTTATTTTTTCTGCTGTGTAGTACTCCACTGTGTAAATGTAGCATATTTTCCTTATCCATTCTTTGGTGGAGGAGCATTTAGGTTGTTTCTAAGTTCTGGCTATGACAAGCAAAGCTGCTATGAACATAGTTGAGCACATGTCCTTGAGGCACGATTGAGCATCCTTTGGATATATACTCAAAAGTGGTATTCCTGGGTCTTGAGGAAGGTTGTTTCCTAATTTTCTGAGAAATCACCACACTGACATTCAAAGGGGCTGTACCAGCTTCCATTCCCACCAGTAAAGCAGAAGTGTTCCCTTTTCCCCACAACCTCTTCAGCATAAGTTGTCATCAGGTTTTTTTTGATCCTGGCCATTCTTACAAGTGTAAGATTGAATCTTAGAGTTGTTTTGATTTGCATTTCTCTGATGACTAAGCATGCTGACCATTCCCTTACCTGTCTTTCAGCCATTTTAGATTCCTCTGTTGGGAGTTCTCTGTTCAGATCTGTACTCCATTTTTTTTTAATTGATGACCAATTTCTTGAGTTCTTTGTATATTATAGAGATCAGGCCTCTGTTTGATGTGGGGTTAGTGAAGATCTTTTCCCATTATGTAGACTGTCTTTTTTATTTTTATTGGATTATTTGTTCTTTTGATGTCAATTTTTTTTGAGTTCTTTGTATATTTTGGAAATCAGTCCTCTGTCGATATAGGGTTGGTGAAGATCTTTTCCCAAGAAAATCAACTGCACTGAACTTCTTAGAATAGAAAGTAAGAAGTACACTTGAATACACTGGCACAGGAGACCACTTCCTAAATATAACCCCAGTAGCACAGACACTGAGAGCAACAAATAATAAATGGAACTTCCTGAAACTGAGAAGCTTCTGTAAAGCAAAGGACACAGTCAACAAGACAAAATGAATTTTACTCTTAACTAGAAGCGACATTAGTCTGGAATTTCCTTGATGTTTTTGTTCTAGGAGGTTGCAGGAAGACATTTTAGGCTTATTGGATGAATTGGGGGATATCCTTGCATTTTATAATTACTGAGAGAATATGCAAAAAGATAATTTTGAATGTTTTGTTGATTTAGATTTGCATTACCCTCCCCAGAAGATGTTTTTCAGTTTTTGAATTTTTTAAAAATTACATCCATTTCATATCTTCTCTGGAGTTAGTGTTGTCAGTTACATCTTCCACTGTCATTATATATTGTTTTACTTTAGTAACTGAGAAATTGTTACTCCTTTTTAAAATTATCATTTTACATGTATGGCTGTTTTTTCTGTATAAGTGTCTATCCATCACATGATGCATGCCTGGTATCCAAGGAGAACAGAAGAGGGTATCAGATGCCTAGAAATGGAGTTACAGATAGTTATATATGCTGAGAACCAAACTGTGTCCTCTGGAGAAGCAGCCAGTGCTCATAACTACCGAGTCTTCTCTCCAGCCCCAATAAATTGTTGTTTCTAACAGTCATTAACCAGCAATTTTTAGTAGAAATTATCTCATATGAACAAGCTCTTATAAATTACATATATAGACTGTGACGTGAAAGTGAGGAGGTGGGTACCAGGGATACGAGGGCACAAGCGAGGAATAGGGCAGTGGGAAGAACTGGGAAAAGGAAGAACACAAACAAACTTGGTTTGAAAAAGGACACAATTAAACTTCTTTCTCAGTAAGATAACAAAAATAATAAAGTATATGCAGCTAAAAATAATAAAATTAAATTGTATATATAATGAACACCTTCAGAAATGAAACAAACACAACATGACTGAAATCTACTTGCACCTTCCTATCACATCCATGTACTGCCTCTGTCTGCTACCTCTGGGGGAAGGTGGAGAGATGCCCTTCTAATTCTGCATCTCCACAGCAGACATGGTTAACCTGCGTATGTTTCGAAGTGCATCTTAAATGGAAAATGCACAGATATTCTTCCTTCATCCTATAGCTTTCACTCAGTCTTCGCTGTGAGGGCTGTCCATTTTGAATGGGCTTGCTCATTTTTACTGTCCTATAACATGATGCTATATAAATACATATAGACTACAATTTATTCATCAATTTTTTGACAGAGACACACATCATTTGGCAATGTTCTAGCTTCTGCTATGAAGGCTATGTGCGTGTCTCCTAAGAATACAAACACAGTATTTTTTCTGGTCTAGACTATAAAACACTGGATATTATGCAGCACGCATCTTCAGGTGACTACAAATTGCTTCTCAAAGTAGATGCAGCAAATTGTATTCTTCAGAAGAGTGTTTAAGAAGCTTGTTTTTTCCCCCTAAATAATTGCTAATACTCCAGGATGTTTAAAAATGCCTTTCAAAAAGCTTTGGGTCTCGTGGTAATTTTTTTTTTCATCTATGTCTTCTCTGTTTGGTTATTTCCTCTCCCTTCTCTTTCTTCATTAGATTCACAATTCCTTACCTTTTAAAGGTGATTCAGCATTTGAATACCCTTTGTTTTTATATGCAATTTAAACAGTAAACTTTCTTCACGTGTGGATTTAAACAAATCCTTGGGGGTTTGTTCATATTAATTTTTTGTCACTCTGTTTTTAAGAACTTACACATTTTCTTTATGATGTGCTCACTGACCTATATACTTTGTACAAGTCCTTTTATATTTTCAAATATTGTTAGCTTTTTGCTCTATGTTTTCTTCTCATTTCTTACTTAACTTCATTCTGGTCAGCGAATATGTGAGGCTAATTCAGAAGATCTCAGACTTGTCTTACAGATTAATGATTGATTCAAAAAACCTGCTGATGTGCTTTTCGAGCAGAATTCATACCAAATGCTAGGTAAATCATTTCCTAGTCATCAGTTTTATGGTTACTTTACGGGGCCCAGTGAACCTCCATTCTCTATTCATTACCCAGCTAGTTGAAGCCATCTGTCTGCCAACCTCTCCAGGAGCACCCACACACTCTGTACATACCATCTCCCTGTTGTAGGGAGTGGTCCAAGAACTCTGCATCCTCTGTTTCAGCACACTGGCTGACTATTTGAAATGTTTTCTTTCACTCGGGGTCTTTGGTTGATTCTATGGCTCCTTGTATGTTACTTTATTTTATAAGGGACACCCTCCTTCATTATGAACTAAACAATAGACCTCTTACCCCATAACTTTCTGCATCACAACCTTTATTTAGCCTTTTCTTTCTTAGCATGCATCACATTAAATTTTTTATTATGTTTTTACATCCTATGGTATATGCATCCTAGGAATTCTGATTTGTACTCTTTATCTATTCAACTCCTAGAAGTTTATTTGAAGCAAAACTGAGAGCAAACATTTACTCAGTGAAGGAAAAATATGTTTAAAAAAAATCTTCCATTGATCAATTTAAAATTATTTCTACAGTCCTGTCAAATTGGGTCTATATATTTTTTGTACATTCTGTGTCGTTATGTGCATATAGGTTTGGAGTTGTTGAAATTCCAAGAATAACTGGACATTTCATGAATGAAATGCAAATCAAATCTTATATTAGTAAAACAATAGTGTATTGTTCTTTTTGCCTATTTTATCTAATGTTAATATTTTCCAGATTTTTTCATTGTTGGTGTTTTCATGATTTACTTTGCCAGTCTTGACTTCAAAATTCTCCATGTTTTTCTTTTATAAAAGTGTCTTTTTGAAAACTGTACAGTTTGGATGATGTTTTCTAGTTAATCTAATGATTTTATATTTGAAGAGTTTTATTCTTCTACATTTCTTCGGAGTACAGATGAATTAAGAATTATTTGTACAATTGATCCATTATCATCTTGCTTTTTAATCTTGCTTTTTAATCTTGCTTTTTAATGCATTTTCTTTCCCTTTTGACACTTTTGGATTTGAGCCTTAATCCTATCTACAATAAGATGAAATTAAAAATTACAACCTTTTAGACTTTATAACACTTTAGTGGACTCTTCAGACCTATATGAACCACATGTTCAAAAATCTCTATAAATTTACACATTCAAAAGGCAACCACTCAACAGGTCCTATGTTCTGGGAGTCTGGCAAGGAGTGCCCAAAACAGTATCTCACGGAATACAAATGCCCACTTTTTGCCCCAAAGAAATCATTTTCAAGTTTCAATTTAAGGAGATTCATCCCTTTCTCTTCCCATATTTTAATCCAAACAAACCAGTCACTAAGCCACTGTTCTATATATCAAGGTGTTCTTCCATTTCATAAATAGGACTGAAAGACTCATGACTTTATTATTTAAATGGATCTGTGATATGTTTGATTCTTCAGCTATTTGTTGAGATGACAGATTTTTAGGGTCACAGAAGTGTGACTCTGAGGTGAGCAACAGGAACTACTGCTTTAAATGTGCAAATTAACGCTTCTCTGAATAACAAGGGGGAAGATCTATTCTCCTGGCTTGATCTGTAAAGGACACTGTTCTCAATCACCTGTGACATTGAAAAACAAAAAGAAGCAAAAGGCATCTTTGACCCTTGACTGTGCTCTCCATTGGAATTTGATTAATGAATAGTTTATTCATCGTGTTCTTTACAGCTTAATGAAAAATTCAGCCAGAACAAGCATTTGAAAGCTCCTTGGTGCCCCTTTACCCAAGGGTTCTATTACTGGTGCCCACAAAGTCACTTCTAGGCAGAATGATGCAAAGCCATTGGCCCAGTAACAGTGGGTTATGTATATTCCAACTCATGCTGGGTGATGGGAGAATTGGAAAAGAATATTTTATGTGATTTCTTTTTATTTACATACTCATCTTTTAAACATTTTTCCTTGGTTGTGCATTTTAGATACACAAAATACATATAAGGTGTACATTTTTACTTTTACGAGTAAGCATATCTGTATATGGGGAAATGTGTTCTCAGACAAGTTTTACTGATGTGATTTACAACTAAAAACAGTGAGTCTAGTGATTGATGGTACAGACCTAGAAGACTGAGAGGCCACTTGCAATACAGCCCTAAGGACTCTGCATACCAACCCAGATCGTTTGTGGGTCTTCTTTATTGATCTAAATGTATGGCCCTCAGGCCTTCCAGCTGAATCCATATTTTGGCATCTTTCCTCATCTATTTTTTTCTTTCCTCTCATATTTGGAGCCCCGATTATCTCACCTTCAAGCCATTATATCTCATAACATTTTCCCCCACAAAGGTAATAAACAGTGTTCCACAGTATCAAGTATAATCCCAGAATATATCTTTCCTGGCTTGAGAAAGCAAGGAAGATACTGTTCAATATTAAGGTTCATTAGAGGTCAACAACTCTGAGAATTGACGGTACAATTTCCATTATACATGAGGGAAGAAAGAAGAAAGGCATCAGATGAGATGAGTCCATTCAAGGTTACAGAGTGGACTGACATTTTATTCTGACCTTGAGCTCCAGGGACCTATAGTTTCTCCTGATGGGATCCTCAGAGTCCACACAAAACATCTATCTAGATTTCATTTGTATTCTTTCTTTGAACCTTGCATGGTGAGGAAAATGTCCCAGATGCTAGCGTCTAACCAAATGTCATTCAAAATGCTGGGGGTGATAGAAAGAGTGAGGTCTTTGAAAACAGAACAAATGTCATTCAGATGGCAGATTCTAGATCCCAGATTCCCAGGTCTATACAAGTTGCTCAGGCTTGACCAGGAAAAGGACAGGTAGGGCATCTCCAGTCCAAAACAGCAAGTATATCTCTTGTGTTACATGTCCACAGATGGGTTAAAATGGGACTCCACTAATCCTAATTACATGGGAAATCAAATTTATGAAACAGATTGTAGAGAATGTGGTGTTACACAGACTAGTCCTTGAGGCAGACAGGTATCACTTCTACTCACATTGGTACATCTGACCCAAGGTGACAGAGAGGGCTGAGCCATATGAGAGCAGGAACATGCACGATTATCTCACTAAGGTATTTAACATTTCTGAGCCTGCCTCTGTGTAAAGACAGGTCAGTAAGGAGGCTAAAACAGGGAAAATTAGAACACCTGTATTAATGTGTTAAGAAGCCAACATGAGACTTGACCAACAATTGAGACTTGACAAACTCAATCCATCCTGATTGTAGTGGGTTCCTGTCCTTCCAGGCATGAGAACAGAAGAAAGTGGTAAGAGAATACCAGGGGCCTAGTTTTTAACTCCACTAGGAAGGCAATGAAAATGGGATTGAATAGCATTCAGAGGGCAAGATTCCAGCCAGCCTGGCCCAGAATCACACGGAATGTCATTACCCTCAGGACTATATATCTACATGTATACAGCAGAAAATAGCTAACACACTCGAAGCCAGGTTGAATAGAAGTTCACAAAGGGAACATCTCGGCGGCAGAGGATCTGTCTGAGGTTGATCTGTGGTATGCATCTTGATGCAGGCTGGCACTTTCATTAACATATTTAATCATGCTTTTTTTTTAATCATGCTTTTATCTTGAATCATCAAATGGCTTAATAGTGTGCATTGTATTCCCAGGCTTGAAATAACAATGGTTGTGTGGCTCTATGATAGATGTTTTTAATAAAATCAGTAATTACCCTTTGTGTGTGTGTGTGTGTGTGTGTGTGTGTGTGTTTTATAGCCTTCCCATTTCCTTTTAATTGTGGCTTTTAGGTATGTGAAAGAAGAAGAAGAAAAACAAGACTAAGGTAGAATTCTCAAAATGCCATTCTTTTGTTAGGTTTTGTTTTAGGAGTATCTTCTATGCCCAAAGGCAGGTCCTAAAGTATAATTCTAATAAAAACTTCATGCAAGGACAATACTACAGACTGAGAAAAGGGGGGCTGGCCTCCCAGTCAAGCCAATATGGATTTGAGCCCAAACTGTGTGAGAGGTGGCTCATAACAGAGTTTTTGTGCTGAATGTCTAATTTGCAAAATGGCACAGCAGGATTCTTCATGAGCCTGAAGAATAGAAATACACTTAAAAGGTAATTTTACCTACCAGCCTTTCCTGGGCACCAGGAACCATTCTAAGTGATTTTACAAATAGATAGTAACTCATTTACTCTACTTTGAATGTCTCTACCTGATGATAAGGGAAGTAAGGTGCAGACAGAGAGAGTAAGCAATCTATCATGCCAACAGCTACAGAGTAGCAGAGTTGGAATCACAGCCCAATCCAGCTGCCTAGAACACTGCATGCTCCAAGTCCCTTTATACAGTTGTGGTTTTTTTCTGCTTTGGTTATTGGTGCCGTAAGCTCATTAGTACGTAACAGATTTGGATACTGGGCTGGAACTTTAGCTGCTGCATGTTTTATGCCTGCCCTTTACATATGTCCTTTGACTTCATTTGTTTCTAGTCAAACTGCCTTGTGGAGTACTGTTCCATACATTCATTTCTCGGGGTCCAGTAAGAACTGGCCTTTAATTACAGTCACTGTATGCCACTCCGGCAAATATTTCAGACTTGAAAAATTTAGTCAAATTCTTTCTAATTATATTGTTAAAGCAAAATTATTCTGAATCTAAGCTCATCTCTTTGTACAATGAGGGAACCTGTTATATCTGTCATGTTACAGACTGAAGTGACAAAAAATACTATGATCTTTTGTCTGTTTTGAAAATATGGACTAAGCATCCACACAGAGGAGCTTCTCACATAATCAATGTTGAATACATTATGACTTTCAACTGCTCCTCACTGGAGGGGCTACTCAGAAATTGTAATTAACCTTTGCATGCTAGCCCAAATTCTGTGGTCACAGACATCGAAAGAAAATGGGAGTCACCAGTGTTACCTGGATGTGTTATACCATTTCCTGAGTTCTGCCCATAATAGAGGGATATCTTTTTTAAGAGATCAAAAATTTGAGAATGCGAATATGCATAGTATCTTGCTAGCATGAATCCAGGAAGAAGAAGGTGTGCTTCCAGTTTGACTCTATCCTTCACAAGAAATAAAGCCCTCAAAAGAAATTCAAAGGCTAGCTGTAAAAGTACCAACCTCTACATAGCACTAGAGCCACAGGTCAATGATTCCATAGTCATCTGTTTCTAATACTTGTTATCCTTCAAAATACCCCAGGAAGAAATGCCTTGTGTTGATGTGGGATTTCCCTCTGGATGCTGTGGTTACCACTGATAAATAAGGAAACTGCTGTGGACCTATAACAGAGTTATGGGGAGCAGAGTTCAGCGGGGAAAGCTAGGTTGTATGCTGGGAGAAAGAAGGGCAGAGTCAGAGAGAAGCCATGGAGCTGCCAGAGACAGACAGTGGGAATTTTACCTGGTAAGCCACTGTCACGTGGCGATATACAGATTAATAGAAATGGGTTAAATTAATATGTAAGAGTTAGCCAATAAGAAGCTAGAGCTAATGAGCCAAGCAGTGATTTAAATAATATGTTTTCTGTGTGATTATTTCAGGTCTAAGCTAGCTGGGCAGCCAGGAACCAACAGGCGGCTCTCTTCCTTAAAACACTGCATGACTACTACGATGTCAATAACTCTGTAGAATGATGGATTCCTGGGGCTTTTTGCTGCCTAGGGATAATTGCTTAGAGCCTACATTCTTGTATAACCATCGTTGTTTCTTTCGTAGTGTCTTCCCGGAATCTTGCTTGGGTAAAAACACATCTGCAGAGAGTATATGGTTACCTTCCACGTCAGTATTGTGAGGGTAGCACAAGTGGGGGCATCTTGCCCAGCTGGTTGGTCTTGCAGTTTGTATGGCTCATATGGACGCCAATGCCTTTTCTTGCACAGCACCTTTCTTGGCACTTTTCAAGACTGTACCAGCTAGTCATCAGGGGGGTGGCTTCCATCTCAATTCCTGCTTGATTTCTTTATATCATGCAGTCAAGATGCGTGCTGTCTTCAGAAAAAGGGTCAAATCATCTAGTTCTGGTAGGCAAATACTAGGAATGGCAAGAGCCTATATTTTTTCGAGTGCCCCTGGACCTCCCTGGAAAATAGGCTGCGTCCCACTCCTGGCACTAATGACGTTAATAACTCAAGGCTTCTGTAAACTCAAGGCTTTGAGGTCTGCTCCAAAGTAGAAAATCCATTCCTAGTACTATAAACCTAGTCAAAAATCCCTGGCAGGGAGGTTGTCACCTGGAGAGAGATTGAAAGATATTTATCGCTGTGTGTCTAAACTGACACACCACCAAATCACCTTCGAAATATCTGTGTTTATACCCACAGAAAAAGGTTACTCTCTGTATTAATCGGAGAAGCCTCTCTTCTCAGTTATGGGTGAATGCAGAAGCTTGTGTCTGCTCAGGTGCTGAGAATTAGTGACAGATGACTGTCAGGCTGAAACAAGACTTTTACTTATGCCATTCCCACCAAGTGAAAGGAAATATGATAGAAGGACAGGAGGAGTCTAAGAGCTGAAAAATGGGGGAAAGCCTGCAAAATGTCATCTTCTAGACACAAGACAGGACAACCATGAACTCAGCACAGATGCATGTCCACGCTGGGTCTATACAGGAGGAGGCCCATTTACAGTAAGGCCCTATTCATCGCTGCTGAACTATTTGCTGCAAAGAGATTCAAAGATCTAAGGAAGCATGGCCTTCAGCTGTGTAACCACTGGTGACTCCACCAGGTTCCAGTGCATATTTTCAATTCTTTGGGCACAAAGATGGCTCTGGAGCTTGAGAAGAGGATTTTATGAAGTATAGGAAAGGACTCTATCCACGAGGCTAGATCCCCAGCCCTGTGATCTCTAATTGTACAGAGTAAAAAATGTACAATTATACATTGTAAAGAGTAAACTTTAATTTTGTGAAGAGTATATATAGCTCTTCAAGTATATCTACGGTGTTTAAACACAAAAGACAAATTCTGAAAGTACCAGGGCTGTATAGGGCAAAGCTCTACTCCAGTCTTTGTTTGATCCGAGATTTCTGTTCTGTTTTCCTCGGTGGAATCAACAAAGAAAATAAATTAAGTGTAACTTTCAAGAGATACTTTATCTTTAAATTTTTGGTGAGTGCTGTTTGTGACACATTTCATGCGACTTCCACCATGACCAGGATGCAACATAAACTCACTAATTTATAATCCACAGCTACAGTGCCTCCCATTCCAAAGCTGGAAGCCACTAACTTCGACTCTCTAATTCTGCTTTGTGGAAACATCATATAAGAGGCATCCTCTGAAGACTGTACTCAGTAGAAAGCCTTTGAGGTCGATCCAGTTGTTATTGGCAACAACATCCATCCATTTATCATTGCTGGATAGTATTCCACACTGTAAACCTAACAAACTTCATTTTGCCCTTATCCAGTCACAGCCCACATCTTTTTGGTTGTTACGCACACAGCAGTTTTGTGGATTGTTTGTAATCAGTACCTTTGTGTCTGTCTTCCTTCCTTCCCTTCTTTTCTTTTTCTTTTTACTATAAAATACTCCTAAGTTGGATTGCTGGACTATACCATCCTATATGTTGAAATTATCAAGAAGCTGACATAATGTTTTTACATGCTCCTTGAGAACTTTAACCACAGATAGAGTTTGACTGTGCACACTGCTCTGTTTATTCTTTGTAAAGCTAGCAACATATCCCAGATATCACTCTGCATCTATCACCATGTTTAACATACCTCATTCTTTCCATGATATCATACTGTTTGGAGTTATTATGGAGATTTTCATATATTCTGCATGGGTTTTCTTCATGTTATCTAAATGTAGTCATTGTATAAGGTACTCTGTCACCTCTTTGAAGAGGCCATTATATTTTTGAACTTTTAGAATTTCACTAAATTCTGGATGCTTTCTCTTATCTACTTCTTTGCTTTATTCTACTGAAAAATAATTTGAATTAGCTTCTTAAGTAACATGTATTAATTTAAAAAGAGTAAAAATGAAATGCACAAGTGCCTCACTTTTGCTGTAAGCCCTCCAGTTGATATGATTGTCCTTATTGACATTTTCTAGGTATTGCACAATTGTGGTATTGATTTTCTCTGACACTTGAAAGTTACACTTTCATATTAGTAGTGATATGTTTCATAAAGATGTTTTTATCTAAGAATATCATATGCATTGGCCATAGTCTCTCTCCTACTATTCCCCTCTCCTTCCTACTCCCCTCTTTTCACAGATGGCCTGGCTTCTAACAAATACAAATATAATGTGGCTACTATTAATTGCCAATCTGACAAGAGATAGAATTAATTATCTAGGAGACAAATCTCTCTTGTTGTGTCTATGAAGGAGTTTAAACATTAGGTTAACTGAGACAGGAAAACCCATCCTAACTATGGACAGCATCATTCCACGGGGTACTAGGCAAATTAAAAAGGCAATAGTGAGCAGAACACAGCATGTATCTCTGTCTACTTCCTGACTGTAGATACGATGTGACCCACCACCCTGAGATCTTGCTGACATGCCTTCCCCACTATCGTAGACTGGTCCATTATGAGCCCAAATTCACTTTCTAAATGCTGTTTTGGTCAGATATTTTCCAGCAATTACATGAATAATAAATGCATTTTGTGTGTGTGTCTGTCTGTGTGTGTGTGTGTGTATCTTCAATGTTTAAGAAATTTGTTTCAACCCCACTGTCAAAATAATTTCTTCCTATTTTAAAAATTATGAATCTCTTTCTTTCGTATATGAGTCAGTTCATCAGAAATCAATTTTTTGCATGGGAAGTGACTGAATCCCTGACGATTTTCTATGTGAACAGTCAGTGATTTCAGAGCTATATAGGTTTGTTGCATTAGCATTTTATCAAGCAGTTTTGTGGATGTGTGGGCTGATTTTTGGTTCTCATTGTCTTTTGTTTATCAAACCTTGTAACAAAACCATATGCTTAACCTCTGTAACTTGTGCTATATATTAATTAGTAAAGGGACAAGCTCCCCCCTTGCCCTTTTATGACCTTTTAATTTAGATAACTTTGTAGTTTTGGGTATTGATCACAGGGTCTGGTTTCTCCCCTTGTACATCATCTTTGGCACAAATTAGAGATGCCTTTCTCTAGGCTCACAGGGATGGTTTTAGTTTAAGTGCCATTGAATCTACATATTCATTTAGGAAGAACTGGCATCTAAAACAAATCAAGTCTTTTTACTCTAATACTAAATCTATTTATTGAAATGTGTTTAATGCCTTCCAATATGATTTTATAAATGTCTTCATAGGAATCATGTATCTGTGCTTTTTTTTTAACCATGGGAAATAATACTTAATTTTATAAGTGTTATCATTTTAATATCTTTTCTGTTTGCAGCTGGGGCATACAAATGCCACTGAATTATACAATGATCTTCGTATTGGAGTGCATTATGAACAAATGTGCACAAGTCATACATGTAAAGCTTTAAAGATTTGCAAAGAGTGAGGAGTCATGTAAGAAGCATAGGATGCGGAACACAACATCACCACTAGGAGACCTGCCCATGCCAAGGGATGCACCCCTGCTGAAGACAACACCAAAGACAGGTGGACCATTCAGATGCTGAGCCCTTTGACTATGTATCTGTTTTCAGTTTTATGTATTTAAAGAATTACACAGAAAGTATCAATTTATATCTAGATTTTTGCTGACATAATACTTCTTTGTGAGGCAGATCCATGTTGGACATGGTTTTAGTATCTTCATTATTTCTATATAGAATTTTGTTATATTCAGCTTTAGCAGATTCTGTCATCTGGCTTTGATTTACTAAACTCATATCAATTTAAGATTCTCTTGTAGAATATATAACTCAAAACAGAACCCAATGCAACCTGTGCCTGATATTTTAATATCTCCTACGAGAAACTTTGTAAATTTTCATATTGACTTAAGTAATTTATTTACACAAGTAAGCTAGCCTTCTGAAAATTCATATGAACCATTAATATTGCACCATAGAAGAAAGTTATCACAAGTTTTTGCTAATAAAGTTTTGATTTCTGAATATTCATGAGAGAAATAAATTATAGCTTCCTTTTAAGTATTGTCTTTATCTACTTTTGGCACAGATTTTATCTTTTTTAAGTATATAGATTATGAAAAGTTCCCATTATTTTTCTTCTTTTAAGATTTTACATAAGACTAGAGTTTCTGATGCTTCAACTGTTTGGTAAATCTTTCCTATTAGACTACTTGGAGCAAATAATGTGAGGGGAAAGATTTGAAAATTATTGATCACAGGTACTTTTTGAGGATAATAAGACTTTTTACATTTACATTTTTCTTGGTTTATTTATTTATTGTGTACATATGAGTACTTACTTTTTGTTATTTATATTCTATTCTTTTTTTCTTTAGTTTTCTGAGATATGGTCACACTATATAAGCCAGGTTGTCCTAGAATTTACAGTGCAGCCTAGACTAGCTCCAAATTCACAACCCCAATTCCCTACCCGACCCTGTAATTTAGCATGGATTACAAGCATGCACCACCATGTTATATTAGTGACTTTGTCTTGATGTGACCTGGGAAAAAGAACTTAAGAAGGAGTTTCCTTTGTCTGACAGTTTCAGGAAGTTCCAGCCATGGCTGCTTAGCTTTCTGTGCTTAAGCAGATCATCACAGAGGTGGGACCCTATTGCAGAGGCTGGGTATTCACATTACAGCACCAAGCAAGGAGCAACAGGAGATATCGCAGGGACCTGTCCCCAGGAATTCACTTTCTCCAGCCTTATCACCCTTCCTGAAGATTCAATTATCTCTCAATATCACATCATTAGCTGGGGCCCAACCATCTCGAGCATGAGACTAAAGGAAATATTTCATATAAGCCAGGGACTCAGTCAGTTTTTATATTTATTTATAATGTGGTCTTTTCACATACTTTTCCATTATAAATATCCTAGAAAGTATAGTATTATCTTTTATATAATGGATATATTTATGCACTTTCCTTTTTTAGTTGTAGCATGAGGGACAGCTTGTTGGGGTTTCCGTCCCGCCCGGTACCCCAACAGCCGGCAAATCCCAAAGAGAAATTACACACAGGACTCCATAAGGTTATAAACTGATTGTCCCATTAGGTCAGGCTTCTTGTTAACTCTTATAACTTATATTAACCCATTATTTTCATCTATGTTAGCCATAATGGCTCCGTACCTTTCTCAGCAGGGCAGGTTACATGCTGCCTCTTCAGTGGTCTGCACAGGAATGCCTGAGGAACCTTTCTCCTCCCTAGCCTTATCCTATTCTCATTACTCTGCCTCTACTTCCTGTCTGGTTGACCCGCCTATACTTCCTGCCTGGCCAATCAGCGTTTTATTAAAATACATGATTGACAGAATACAGATAATTCTCCCGCACCATTTAGTGGAATCTAGTTTACTTATATTATCTCGTTTTCACTTAATCTTGATAGAGATGTCAATTATTGCAGCTTTTATTCTAGGACTTTCACTTTGTCACTTCTATTGTGTATTTTATTCTATTTAATTAATGTCTGCCTTTAATTGTTTCTTCCCTTTCATAATCTTTGAAGTGAAATAATTAATCCATTAATTTCCAGCTCTAAGTCATCACTAGCATATTTTTTTTCTCAGCTTTATCCCTAAGTTCTGTCTTAATTGCACTGCATGTATTTCAATAAATATTTTCATTAATACAGAATTCTAAGTATTTCTCAGTTCTCACCGGAACTCTCTGATCACTTTATAGTACAGGCGATTTGAATTCTGATACAATAACAATCAATACAAAATTAAATTTTGTTGATTTTATGTTAATCGTTTTCTATTCAAATAATGTCTGCGTTACAAAGGAAGTGTGTTGAGAACAGATCATGAGTAACATAGCATCGATTTTCTTGAATTCTCATGTGTGTTTGCAAACAATCTTAAGCATCCAGTTATTGAGTACTTTTGATCTATTTTATTCAAAATCAACGATAATAGTATGATGTTTAGGGGTAAAATTTTCCACATACTGAGAGAGGTTGCATCAGCACTGACCATAAAGACAATGCATCTGTTGTGATCTCCTTGCTTCAACATTCGTCTTGGACTTCTCAAGGCACATTAATAGTGACACACCTACTCTAGAAATGCTTGATATTTAATGATTGATGTATGTTTGAAAATATGACCTGTCTATTGTACTTGCTGGCATCTCTTTTCTACTAACTTTCCTACACTCATTGAAGTCTCTTGTTTCTTCTTAGAACATTGTATACTTTTGGTGTATGTGTGTATTTGTTATTCTGATGTGCATCATTGTCATTTTTATATAACATATTTATATCACTTATTTGATAATTTCATACATTGTAATTTGATCACATATACACTCCTCTTACCCAACTCCTTCCAGATCACCCCAATTCTTCCACACCAAATCCAACTTTGTGCTGTCATTTATTAAAAGCTTATCAAAAAGTTTGTGCTTCCCATGTACTTTTGGGTATGGGGCCATCTTCTAGTCCATGGTCAACCCACCAGGGACCACAACCTAAAGAAAACAAAGTCTCCTCAGAACAGCTATCAATCATCAGTAGCTCTTTGGCTAGTGGTAGGACTTCCTGCCTACCTCTCCTTCCATACGGAGATGTTGTCTGGCTTGACCTTGCACAGGTCTTGTGCTGCCTCAACCATCGTGAGTTCACATGCACAATTGCCCTGTTGTGTCTAGAAAACACTGTCAAGTTGTATTCAGCACTACTTCTTTCTCTATTAATTTTCATCCCCTTTACTGTGATGATCCATAATCACTGGAAGGAGATTGTACTATGTATGTCACAGATCATAGTAAAAGGAGCAACGGGCCACTTCCTGCTGCCCAGCTCCCAGCTGACTGGCTAGCTTATACCCCGAAATAATTACACAGAAACTGTATTCATTTTAACACTGCTTGGCCCATGAGTTCTAGCCTCTTATTGGCTAACTCTCACATATTAGTTTAACCCATCTTCATTAATGTGTGTTGCCATTTGACAGTGGCTTACTGGCATGAGTCTAGTCAGCATCTGTCTTGGAGAAGAGAGCCATGGCGTCTGCCTGACTCTGCTTTCTTTCTCCCAGCATTCTGTTAGGTCTACTCCACCTATCTAAATTCTGCCCTATCAAAAAGCCAAGGCAGTTTCTTTATTTGACCAATGAAAGCAACACATAGAAAGAAGACCCTTCTACACCAACAGATAGGGTTGACCACACTGTATCCCCTCATTCTCTGTACTTTGGTCAGTAGTGAGTCTCTGTATTCATTGCCATCTACTGTAAAAAGAAGCTTCTCTGATGAGGCCTGAGAGACTCACTAACCTACTGGGACTTTAAAAAAGGGAAAGTAGAATATCAAAAAGGTTAAACTGGATCAGGGGTAAAAGAGCAAAATAGAGAATAAAATACAGGGATGAATAGCTAGCACTAAAGATGGGCTTAAAATGTCATATGAAAACCTACTACAATGGAAGCTTCCTGAAAGATAAACACATACAAATATAAAAAGAGCTTAAATTTAGTTACTATAAAAGGACAACAATTCTCCTACTAGATACCAGAAGATAACAAATAAAAATCCCAGTTCCAGGAATGAGAAACTTTAATTGAAGTAATAGACCCCTTATGTATTGTATTATAAAGGCTCTGGCTGATTCTATTGGTTACCCCCCAGAACTCGATAGTACTAATTACTGAAGACATCATATCCTTGGGTTGTAGGAAATAGAGGAATCAAGCTGTCAGTGACCTGGAAGCTTCATCCTTACTAGCTAGCTTTCACAGTACTGCAAGGTTCTGTGCTTGCTACTCTGGGAGAATAGAAATCACCAGACTCATTCAGTTGTGAATCTTGCAAGGCACAATCATAATTGGTCTGGCAAACTAGGCCCACTGGTGGTGAAAGAGTGGCACAAGTGTCATGGGAGTAATCAACCAGTTTCTGATTGAATTTAAGTCCCACTTCACAAAGTGGAATCCATACTGAGTCCAAGGACCAGGGACTATATGGGTCATAGTTCCCATCTCCCGGGTGTAGAACAAACACTGATATTAATATTCTGGTAACTGTATACAGTATTAAATGGATTCCTAATGATTGTGTTCATTTAGTAATATTTAATGTATTTAGAGCTATTTCATTTTAGTTTGTCACAGTACTTTGTCTTCTTAGAAATTTACTTTGCCAAAAGTTTTGAATTGTTGTGGGGGAGATTAATAATTCTATTCTCTCCTATTTTAAATTCTGCTATATCTATAAAATAGCTCTGGGCTTTCTGAACAGTGTGTGATACATATGCATGTGTATACACACACACACACACACACACACAGAGAGAGAGAGAGAGAGAGAGAGAGAGAGAGAGAGAGAGAGATTTCTGCTTTTTGACCTTGTTGATCTTAACTTTTGGATTAAATTTTAATTCAAGGATCACATTTTTCATGTGTAGCTTAGAGAGTGCCATTACAAATAATTTAGCATTTTAAAAAATCAGAATAAGGACTTAGAATCTCACTTTTGCTATATTTTGCATGTTTTCATTTATACATTTTATTTGCACTTTCTATCAATTTTTACTTGGATAGAAATGTAGATATGCATGCATCTCTAAGAAATATTACAGAAAAATCCAGTATATGTTTGTTTATCAAGTTTTCCTATTATACAATCTTGAAAAGTCATAGTGTGAATTCATGATAAAGTTACTAACATTGATCAAAACAAGATACAAGGGGTATCCATCATGATAAAAAAAAAACAACAAAAAACCCAAAACAAAACAAAAGAAAGTGCCTTTCTCTGTCTACTTCCCTCTAATCCACAGATTCTTTGTAACTTTGGAAGTTACTAATTTGTTTTCCACCAAAATAAACAAACAAACAAAAAAACATTTCAAGACTTGTATTGTTGTGATTTGGACGAAAATGGTCCCCAAAGAGAGTAGCACTATTAGGATATATGACCTTGTGTGGATTAGGATGTGTGAATTTGGTGGAGTAAGTGTGCCATTGTAGGTGTGGGATTTGGGGTCTCTTTTGCTCAAGGTTTTCTCAGTGAGACCCTTAGTCCACTTCCTGTTGCCTTCTTGTCAAGATGTAGCAAGCACCATGTCTGCCTGCATGTTGCCATGTTCCCCATAATGAACTAAGCCTCTGAACTGTAAGCCAACACTTGAGTTAAATGTTATCCTTTATAAAATTTGCCATGGTTATGGTGTCTCTTCACAGTCATAGAAACCCAAATCATGCATAAATGGAATCCTATAGTATATAATATTTTAGCAATAAGTATTTTTTTCACTTAATCTTGTATTCTGGAGATTCACCCAAGTTGTTGAATATATCCTGGCTACTGTTGAGCAGCATTAAATAATATACAGAAGCATAATTCATTTAGTCATTCACATACTGGAGGACATCAGTGATTTGCAGTTTGGGGCTGTTATGTATAAGCTTCAATGAATATTTACAGAAGAATTCCTACATGAAATCCTCTTGACAGAAAAATAAAATTGTACCTAAATGATTATAGTAAATTTAAATCTAGTACAGAATAATATTTCATTATAATGTCACTTTTAATCTATGAATAAATGTAGGAAGAGACTGCTCATTTATTTCCAGACTGCTTATACACAAATAGTCACTCAAAAACCATATTAATTAAAATACTGTTCAACCAATGATTCAGGCATATTTCTAGTTAGCTCTTATATCTTGAATTAACTGATTTCTTTTAATCTGTATATCATCACAAGACTGTGGCTTACCAGTAAATGTTCTGGGAATCTATCTTCTTTGGCAGCTACATGGCATCCCCCTGACTCTGCCCACTCTCTCTGTTTATCTCTGTTTAGATTTTGTGCCTGAATTTATTCTGTTGAGTCATTGGACCAAATGACTTTATTCATCAACCAATAAATCAATACATATACAGAAGGATATGCCACATCATCTCCCTTTTCTTGTCTAATTACAAAGAAAGGTTTTAATTAACATAGTAAAATTACATACACAAAAAGTTATCAAGCAAGAGTTATACTTTGTGAGCCTAATGTTTTATATTCATTTATCTTTTATCATAAATCAAGAAAATTATAACTATCTGTACTCAACTCTTCAAAGACTCCAGAAAAATATAATATTACCTAAGTAAACAGGAAATACATTGTAAACAACTTCCAAAACTCTAGAATTGACAGAGATATCTCACTGCCCTGACAGTCACCTAAAGTTCTTCTATAACATTGGGGCATCCATCTTCAGCCTTCAGGACCATAATATTTGTCAGACTTTTCCATGAAGCAGGGAAATTGAAAAGCTGTTTTGCATATCTTGGTAGTCTGTCAGTCATTTTCTTCTGTATCCTGTATAATGTCTGGCAGTTTCTTTTGTAAAGCAGGAACCCTGAAGGACCATCCTGTCTTTCATAAAATTCAGCTGTCACTTTTCTGTGGGTTCTGCATGTCCAGTTCACACAGCATACCATCAAGCAGTCCAGGCAAGAATAGTTTCTTGCCCAAATGGCTAGCCTTGTCATACTGAAGGCAAACTCCATAGTTTCTTCAATGCACATCAACCACTCTGATGTAATTGGTGCCTCCAGAAGCAGATATGTCTCACTGTTGAGAAAAGTCTAAGTTCTTAAAAACATTTTAAATTTCATATTCTCTAGGTCTTTGAAAGAGTTGAAGAATACCTATCTATTTGAAATATAGCTCTGTACATTCAGAAAATCTAACTAACGTAACTACAAGTTTGAGTATTATATATGACTATCCATTACTCTGTAATTTTAAATTATATATTACATTTTTAAATGAATTGTATAAACATAATGCCTTAAACAATAATAGAAATATATACATACAGTATAACAAATCAACCATAAATTTGTATCAATAGACCAAATCCATACAAATACAAAGTATTCATCTCTATATCATGCCCCCTTTAAATGAAAACAAGCATTTATAAACAATCATTTTGGGAATTTGGGCACTGTTTTCTTCAAACTACTTCCTGCTGTTTGTTGGGCAAAATATTTTTAGGGTTCACAGAGAACTTTCAGGGGGTCTTTGTTTCTTTGTTCCATCAAACCACATTAGCCTAGAAGGAATCCACAGATTTCTTCTGTATAAACAAAAGCAGAATCTCTTTTCCAAAGTAACATATCCTTAAACTTAAATTTTGAAGTCAATATACCTTTAAAATAAATATGTTGGTTTAACTTAGCAGTCTCCCAAAACAAATGTCTCTCTGCAGTCAAATATTTTTAAAAGACCACAATAGTATACATAATCCAGACTCTTTGTGTATATTCCACCTTTTTGTGGCTTTTTTTCTTTACTCCATTAATCTATGGGCTGTCTGTACTCTTTTACATTACTTTAATGTTTCTTTAAAGACTTTGTTTTATTTTTTAAAACTATTCTCAAGGCTACACACCTTTTTTAAACACACTATTATCTGTTTATAGTCATATGAACCTGTTATTAAGACCTATGACCTGTCTGAATCTATTGAGTATCTGTAATCATTTTTTGATCAAGAGCACTTCTTAAAATGCTAAGCAGGTATGGCTAGGACTAATTGACTCTGCCTCATCCAACATAGCAGATGTATGTTCACTGCCAGCTCTGTGAGCTATGCTCACCGCCCAGCTCCAGGGATGCTGTATTGCCACAAAGAAATAGTAGCACATGGTTCACAAACCCCATCGAAGTGCAGGACCTCCTCCTGAAAGAACCAGACATGCTTGTGCAACTAGCATGAACCAGGATGCCTTCTTAAAGGAGCTACACAGTTTTTGCTGCTACCACTGAGTCAGGAAGCCTTCTCATTAAGGAATCATGCTTCTGCTTGTCTCTAGCAAACAGAGCCCACCTGAGAAAATGCTGCTACCAAGAAGCCATGCAACTCTGTTTTGTGTGTAGAATTTCTTCCCAAACTCTCTCAGTTTTTATGTAGATGTAGTTGCCCCCAGCTAGCACCATTTGTAGGCAGAGACTGCATACTCGTTTGCTAACTGCTCAGACCTGAATAATACAGAAACTATATAAATTACAACACTGTTTGGTCAATGATTCAGGCATATTTTAGCTAGCTCTTACATCTTGAATTAACCCATTTCTATTAATTTGTGTTCAGCATAAGACTGCAGCTTACAGGTAAAAGTTCTGGGAGTCTGTCTCTTTTGGCAGCTACATGACATCTCTGAGACCCCATCCACTCTCTCTCTTTATCTCTGTTTGGGTTTCGTGTCTGGCTTCACTCTGCTAAGCCATTGGCCAGCAGTTATATTCATCAACCAATAAAGCAACACATATATAGATGGAAATCCCACATCAAATAAAGTTTATACAGATCTTACAAACCAGTACAGAGTTCTTTTTTCTTTTTCTTTTTTTCTATTTTCTTTCTGACAACTACAGACGATAAAGAAATAAAATATTGTTGTATGTATTCATGTTTTGAAATTAATACATTCAATATTTTACTTCTTTTCTTTTTCTTTCTTTTTTTCTTTTCTTTTCTTTTTTTTTTCTGGCCAAGACAGGGTTTCTCTGTGTAACAGCTCTAGCTTTCCAGGAACTCACTTTGTAGACCACACTGGCCTTGAACTTACAAAGATCTGCTTCCCAAGTTCTGAAATTAAAGGTGTGTACCACCACTGCCTTCTAATTATTTTCTATATGTTCTTCAAAAGACTATACGTATAATTTCCAATTATTATACTTTCATTGTCCTCTTAGATCTTAATTTTGCTATTTAAAACTTTGTATCTTCATTAATAGTTAATATAATCTGTTTGATAATGACTAAGATGTGTTATACTTTTAAATATGATAATTCATTTACAATTTTTATTTCTTAATAAGTTAGGCTTTATCTTTTATATTTTAACCTGCGCTATGTTATACATGCTAGTTTAGAATTACATATTCTTAGTGAATTTAACCTTTTATCATAATATTGTGACAGATTTTTTTATTATTATTTTACCTAAGGTCTTTTTTGTCTCGTATTATCATAACTACACCAGCTCACTTTAGGGGCAGTTTGTGCCCAGAGCATTCTATTCTATACATAAAAAATGTATTGTATTCTGATTTCTTTAGTTCTAGTCCCTTTATATCTTTATGTCTGGAATGTGTCTATTTAAAAGCAAGCGGCATAAGCAAACAAATGCATTTATTGTAAAATATAGGACAAATGGAGAAAGTGAAATAGAAAAAATAGAAAGCTTAGGAAATGCCTGTAAAGCACATTGACACTCAAGACAACAAATAAAATTTGCTGGTTTCTCTGGAAGAATAGTAATCATAGCCCTTCATTCTTTTCAATGTAATCACATTCCTGCCTTTATGAAAAATTCTTCTGGCTTTTATTTATAGGTTTATCTTCAAAATGCACATCCCAGAATGCCACAGTAGAGTTGCTTCTGTTGTTGTTTGTGTGTATGCTTTTAAAGATAACGCTTTCCTTCTCCTCTGGTCTGGTTCCTCTCTATCCCACTACATTCTTTTGTATCTAAAAACATTATTGAATCAATATTCTTGCTATGGTTTCATTTTGAAGTTATTTTCCTCTGCCCTGAGATCAAATACTCTGTAAGAAGGGTTCATTTTTTCTATGAGAGACCACTATTTGGAAATCAAGATCTTAGGACTGGAGAGATAGCTCATTGGTTAAGAATATATACTGCTTTTACAGAAGAACCAAATTCCCAGCCTCCAGTGTAGGTAGCTTGAAACCACCTGTAACTCCAGCGTTAGGAAATTTGATGCACTCTTCTGGTCTACAGAGATACAACACATGAGCATGCACTCTCGGCAGACATATACACATACTCATTTAAAACTCATTTAAAAAACAAATATCTTTAGAAAATAATATTTGGAAGCTATGTGTGCTCATTTTGACTCAGCTGTCATACTAGGACTTTTTAGTAGGCAGAGCTCAGAAAGTGATAAACATACATTAATTTGTTCATGATGTATGTATGTATACATGCATGTATGTATGCATGCATGTATCTATCTATCTATCTATCTATCTATCTATCTATCTATCTATCTATCTATCTATGCATTTATCCCAATCCAAAGTATGAATTGCTTACATTGCAATTATGGAAAATTCATATGAATATATTTTGCTTTTTGTTTTTGTTTTGCAAGACAGGGTATCTCTGTAGCTTTGGAACCTTTCCTGGAACTAGATCTTGTAGACCAGGCTGGCCTCGAATGCACAGAGACCTGTCTGCCTCTGCCTCCAGAGTGCTGGGATTAAAGGCATGAGCCACCACTGTCTGGATAGAAATTTCATATGAATTTATAACAAATTATCTCTTTGCCTCAGGAGATAATTTGGCCAGCAAGGTGCTTATCTTGACAGCATGAAGACATGAGTTCAGTCAACAGAACCCATGAATGAGAAATACTGAGCATGGTGATACACATGAAGGTAAATGGATCCCTGAGGCTTATATGCCAGCCAAACTAGTATACTTGGTGACTTCTAGGCCAAGAAGAGACCCAAACAAAGAAGCAAGCAAGCAAATAAACAAACAGATAACAGGTAGATGGAAACTGAGGAATAATATCCAAAGTTGTCTTCTGCCTCCATACACATGCACTCATGTCCATATGAATCCATCTCACAGGCACACACAAAAGTAAATTATCCCTTGAATTCATAGTAACAATTCTGATTCAATGACAAGAGATTAATATTGTCCCTTACCTATTTATTTTTTTCACCAAGACTATTGGTTCTCAAGTGTAGTGTAGTAATTTCCTTGATTCCTTTATAGAGGGAGGAATGAAGTTCATGACACTCAAGAGGTAGACAACTTACAAGTCTCAGGAAGTTCTTGAAATTAGAAAGAGTCACAAGAGCACTCCCCCACAAATTATGGAAGCAGTAAACAACTGCTGAGAGAGGAGACTGAGTAACCAAGTTACCCAGGAGAGACTCTTTAGATGGCTGAACTGCTTCCAAGGCTTGGAGAGAGCTCCAAGGTTACATCCTTGGAGAGTCCTCACCCAGATTGCAGTGGGTTTTTCAGGGAAGCAGCTATCTTTGGATCACCAACATTTCCCTAAGTAATCCCAATAAACTAACTGCTTCACTGCCACAATCTACACAGTTGGGATTGACTTCACTGGGGCAAGAGGGGAAGGAAGAAATTGATGTGGGATGTCCTTCTGTATATGTGCTGCTCTTATTGGTTAATACTTCAAATTTTGGGCTTAAGGATATGTTACTTCGGGAAAAAGGTTCTGATTTTGTTTCCACAGTGGATAGGAACTTGTGGAATCTTTCAAGGCTAATGTGGTTCAGTGGAACAAGATCCCCCCCAAAAACCTCCGTGAACCTTAAGAATACTTCATCCAACAATCAGCATGAAATAATTTCAAGAACTATGCCCAAATTCCCAAATATTGTTTATAAGTGTTTGTTTTCATTTAAAGGAGGTTGATTACAATGTGTTAATGGTCACAATCAAGGTCTTTCTTAAGAAAAATGGGGAATATGATATAGAGATGAATATTTTGCATCAGTATGGATTTTGGTCTATTGGTACAAATTTAAGGTTGATTTGCGTATATGTATTCCTGCTCTTTTTTAAGATACTGTGTTTGTGCAGTTCACTTAAAAATGTAATGTATAGTTAAGAAATAAGACTAATAGATAGCCATCTGTAATAATCAAACTTTCAACTATGTTAGGTAGGTTTTCTAGATATATAGAGATATATTTCAGTTAAATAATCTTAAACACTTTAAAGACATACAGAATATAGCATTTAAAATGTTTTAAGAACTTAGACTTTTCTCAACAGTGAGACATGTCTGCTTCTGGCAGCACCAATTACTTCAGAGAGGTTTATGGGCAATGAAGAAACTCATTATGGGATTTGCCTTCAATCTGACAAGGCTAGCCATTTGGGCAGGAAACTGTTCTTGCCTTTACTGCTGGATGGTATGCTATATGAACTGCACATGCAAGACCCACATAAAAGTGACAGCTGAACTTTCTGAAAGATGGGATGATCCTTCAGGGTTCCTGTTTCACAGAAGAAACTGCCAGACTTTCTGCTAGACACAGAGGAAGGCAACTTATGAACTTTTCTGTTACAAGGCAGAACAGATCTTCATATTTTCTACTTCATGGAAAAGTCTGACAGATATCATGGGCCTGTAGGCTGAAGATGGATGCCCCAATGTTACAGAAGAACTTTGGAGGACTGTTCAGGCAGTAAGATGTCTCTGTCAATTCTAGAAAGCTACTTACTATGCACTTCTTGTTTACTCAGGTAATAGTATATCCTTCTGGAGTCTTTGAAGAGTTGAATACAGAGAGTTATCATTTTCCTTAGTTATGATAAATGATAAATTAGTTATAAAACTTTAGACCCACAAAGATAAGATAGATGATACAGCATTTTCCTTAATTTACCAAATATAAATAGACTAAATAGTTCAACTACAATTCTTGCTTTATAACTGTTTTGTATATGTAGCTTTACTACGTTAAAGCTTAATCCTTCTGGTGAGGGACAATTGTCTATATTCTGTCAATTATGTTTTAAATAAACACTGATTGGCCAGTAGCCAGGCAGGAAGTATAGGCAGGGCAACCAGACAGGAAGTAGAGGTGGGTCATTGAGAACAGGCGAATTCTGGGAAGAGGGAAGCTCTCTCTGCAGTCCTATCCAGACACAGAAGAAACAATATTTGTCTATGCCACTGAAAAATGTACTGAGCCATGTGGTTAACACAGATAAGAATAATAGGCTAATGTAAGTTATAAGAGCCAATAAAAAGCCTGAGCTAATGGGCCAATCAGTTTATAGTTAATATAGACCTCTGTGTGATATCTTTGGGACTTAAGGATTGTGAGAAGTGGGCAGGACAGAAACTTTTTATGTAGACAGAAAAGGGGAGATGATATGGGATGTCCTTCTGTATATATATTGCTCTTACTGATTAACGAATAAAGCTGCTTTGGCCTATGTCAGGGCAGAATATAGCCAGCCTGGAAGATATATATATATATATATATATATATATATATATATATATATATATATATATATATATAGAGAGAGAGAGAGAGAGAGAGAGAGAGAGAGAGAAAGTAGTAGAGTCAAGGAGATGCCATGTAGCTGCCCAAGAAGCACGAGCCTTGTGGTAAAGCATAACATTATAGAAAGGGGTTAATTTAAGATGTAAGAAGTAAAAATATACCTGAGCTATTACTCAAACAGTATTGTAATTTATATAATTTCCAGTGGATTATTTGGGTCTAGGTGGCTGGGAAGCTAAATCTCAGCCTCTGGTTATAAAAAACAGCATACATACAAGGAGAAAAGCTAGGACTAGGTAAGTCATGCAATCTGATAGAGACACACCAACAACCAGGAAACTCGGTGCATTTATCATACACAATAAACAATTTATTATATACAATGCGATGATGTTGGTCTAATCTGCACTGGAGGTCTCGGTAAGGTAGCAACCCCAAATCACAGTCATCCAGGAGGAGGAAGCAGCAGTTGACAGTTTCTGCATATTATATTTTTAGATAAAGGTCAATCATTTCTCAACACTCATACTTTGACGAGAGGATGGCTTTGCCATTTCCTTGAGAGTCTGAAGCATTAGGTCCCTTGAAATGATCATGCTTACATAAAAAACACACACTCACTCAGGACTACATCTGCTCCCCACAGTTCACCCAGATTGACTTTTGTGGATTCTTGGATGAGAAGATATTTGTTCATATCTTCCCAGAGCTAGTCTCACACTACATAGAAGAGTGGAAAGAATAAAAGAGAACATCATATTTCCCTCCATTTCCACATAGCCATCTTCAAGTGTCAGTAACAATACTATCAGCTCTCCTAACCTCATTATTAAAACAATAAATCTCATCAGACTCTTCCTAATAATTGTAGTTAATCTATATTTTCAGAGCACACAGACATCTAACAGTGTATTCACTGGCACTGTGTTCACCTCTCTGCAACCATGTTGGTTGACTACAGATCATTGTTGAGTAGATTCCTCAAGAAGAACCCATGAGAATAATCTCTAATATTTTTGCTGGGGAGAGCAAGTTTTTTGCAAGTGTATGCTTGAAAGTTACTTTTCTTGTGTATAAAATCTTAGATCATATTATTCTGTGCTTTATCAATATATTGCTCACTTTCTTCCATCTACATAGCATTACAGTCAAAAGCCTGATAATAATCTCATTTTTCTTTTATATATGACTAAGGCATTTTTCCTGTAAATATGAAAGAATAATTTTATCACAAGTTCCAAAAATGATGTTGAAATATGCCCTAGTATAGATTGTTTTAGATAAATCTTCTCATATAGGCATGGTGTCCTTGTTCTTTCTTTGTTTTAAATTTAGTTTTACTTGGCATACAACATAGTATGTTTAATTATGAACTGTTTTTAAACCTTACTTGAACTTTTCTTTCCAAATAGTCCCTCTTCTTACTTCCCAGGCATGTACATGCATTTGTGTGTGTGTTCATGCATGTGTATGGGTATGTATGCATGTGTATGTGTGCATGTGTGAGTTAAATGCCAATATATTGTTAACTCTCTATATCTTTTAAATATTCATATGATAAAATACTAGGTCTTTTTTATTTCTTACCCTCTGCTAAGCCCTTTAGACTTCTCTGTCACCCTTATAATCTGTACTACCTTCTCATTTTATCATTTTGATTGATTTTTCAAGAATTTTTTTCTTGAATTGTATACATGTGGAATGGTAGAGGGGTATATGTGTGTGTGAACACCTATGTGAACAATATGTATAGAGATTTATATGTGAAGTAGGTATCTTTCTTTATTACTCTATACCTTATTTTTTGAAAAAGGGTATCTACTGAACCAGTAGCTTGTTGATTATCTAGACTTGTAGGCCAGGAAGTCCCGAGAATTCTGACTTTTCAAGTGCAAGGATAATCAAGTATTGTCATATTTGGCTTTTTGAACTCAGGTCCTCACATTTAGACAGCAAGTACTCTACTCATAGAGCCATCCCCCTTGCCCAGTTGAACATAGTGGTATCCGTGCCTTTGCTTTGAGTTTATTCCTTGAACATTCTGGCTTAGCTATGGTGATATTCTTAGATTTCTTTTCAACTTTATCCTCATCTCCGGATTTTAATTACATTTTTTATGGTAACCCCCTCCTTTCTTGATTTTCCCCAAGCACTGCTCTTTGTGTTCATTTACTCTTGTGTTGCTTCCAGCTTATTCTTCATTTCTGAGAAACGTTTTCTAAAATTTGTAGTTATTTCCCAAGTCCTTTGGCTTCAACCCCAAATTCTCTAATTCTGTTTCTTAATCCTTTAATGTCTCATTTTGCGATGTCTTTAACAGTTTTTGAAACAGTACATTACCATTTTCATCTGGTTTATAGGGAGATCTCTCTGCCACACTTTCACTATGGGATGCAATTTCTTTTTTCTCTTGATAATTCTGGTATCAGTGATTTTATCCCATTTTTATATGAAATTCATTTTCTGAACATGAAGAGCACATCATCCGAAACTTAATTAATAACTTTCCAGCATTCCCCTTTCTTCTTCCTGCATGGCCTACAAAGATATATTGACTTCCCTTCTGACCCCCAACTTTTTTATCCACACTTTCAATTCCTTATTGTTACTGCTCTGTGTTGCTCAGTTTAGACTATAATTCCAGTATTTCTACCTGGATGGAGGCTAGTTTGAAGAGACTGTGGTTTCAAGATGGCCCCACACTTCTCATGCTTTAAAACAGAACCTCTTGAATCATTCACTATTCTGATGTGCAAGGTCTCTCTCGGTGGTTGCCCTTATTTTCAAACTTGATTGCTGGTTTTTTTTCCTCTTTTCTTCTTCTTCTTTTATTGTTATTATTTTTTGAGACCCACCTAACTCTGTTGCCCAGATCATTCTGGAACTCAAGATTTTCCTGTGTCATCCTCCCAGGTGATGGCATTATAGACACGCACCACCACACTAGCTCCAATATTGATTTTTGTGCATTCAGTGGGGACATGTTGATTCTTACTCAGAGGTCCCCCAGGATGCCACACTGCTTTGCTGTCTATCGACATGGTCCTAACACCCATGTGGGCTCTGGGTTAATGGGTCTCTTAGTAATTTGATCCTTCTTTTTGAAAATTATCTAGTCCCTTTCATCAGCAAATACAAACAATATAATTTTCTTTTAAATCCTAAATGTTTGAATGTCCCAGAGTTGGACTTCTAGTTATCAATGGTTTAATTCTTCTCATCTACAACTTGGAATTGAATGGGATATCATGCCTTCTGAGTTATGCTTTTGTTGTTGTTTGTTTGTTTTGCTTGTAGGAGAAAAATTGGAAAATTTAAAACTTAATTGCTAATTTCATTATCCATCATAAAAGACTTACTAGAAGAAACAATGTTTTCTACAACAGCTCTGTCATTTGGTGAGCTTTGGAGAAGGGCACAGATGTGCAATGTGGGTACTGATAAATTCACATCACTTCTTCATTTCATTTTGCTTTCTGCTTCTCCTTCAACTTCTATGTAATTTTCCAATCCTCTTGTCAATGCCTCTCTCTTCTTTGGGAAATGAATCTAAAAGACCCTCTTTAAAATTATGCTATATACATTTTATCCAAAGTCCAAATATTATCAGTACATTCCAAACAACTCCTAGATCTTTGACACTAAATCCAATGAACTCTATCCCACTTTGCATGCATATTGTTGACCAGCAATTTCACTCTTTTTTTAGTACGTGCACACACCCAAGTACACATTATAATATTTCTTCACACAGTTTATTGCAATTCACATTGTCCATAAGAGCTGCTTGGATAACCATCATTTCTTGCCCTTAAGCCTATCTTCTGTGGTAGAAGAGCACTCTCTTTCCCATTCAGTCATCCTCTGAATCCACTAGAGTGATGGGTTCTTGGAAGTCAATGCTTGTGTTTTTACTGATACATATGCTCAGCTGTGTATCCAAATGAAGGTTTGCTGTTTTGCCTGTTCATGCTCATTCTGTAGCTTGTTTGCTGTTTTCCAGCATTCACTGCTGAAACTGAGTCTGATTTGAATTGGTGATTCCATGGCAAAGTAAGTTGTATATTTTTCCATTCATTTTGTAAGATTCTTCGGGATGCTTTGAAATTTTTTATAATAAGTGTAGGTGTCTTTTCAGTATTTTTAATTCATTCTCCTTGGGATTAACTGGGCTTCTGGAATTGAGAAATACTTTCTTCTACCAGTTCTAGAAAATTCTTAGCTACATCTCTTTCAATATTGCTCTATCCTTATAACCTTTTTTTTAGACTTTCAATTTTTGTGTCCCTGAGTATATTCAGTAGCTTAATCCATTCTACCTCATGGGAATGGGATTGCTCAGTGGTTAGAGAGTGCACCATTCTTACAGAGGAGTTGAGTGTGGTCCCCAGTACCCATGTCAGTCAGCTCACAAACACTTTTAGCTCCAGCTCCAGGGGATCTGACGCCTTCTTTGGGACTGCACAGGTATCTGCACTCAAGTGCGCAAGCCACACACAGAGATACATATGCATGTCACTAAAATTAAAAACAAAATATCTTAAAATGAGTTTTATATTTCACAAGTTATTAATAGTCTTCTTGCATGTACCTCATTTCTTTCCTTTTCACGTCCACTAACTTTATTTCTTAGCTATCATATGCAATTCTTTTTTTAAAAAAAATGTTTTGTTCGCATCAGGTATTTGTCTGATCCACCATCCCATCTTTCTTTTTAAAAAATACATAATTTTTGCCTATTTGGTAGTTCAATGAGGCTGCTTCATTTAAAGTGTATATGATTTATTAAGGGTGGGGCTTTCATCTTAGATCCACTGAAACCAAACCTCAGGCTCTGGTTTCTGTTCACTCAAGACTCAATTCTCAGCTCATGTTTATTTTATCCTATGAATATTCCCCTTATTACCCAGGCATAATCATTCACTTAAAAGCACACTTGCTACTTTCCACCATTTATGAGATTGGGTAAATGTTTCAGTGGTTTTTTTTTTGTTGTTGTTGTTTTTATTTGTTTTTTTTTTTTTTTTGCTGTTTTGTTTTAAGAAGACCTGACTTTCAGTGTTGGTCACAGTGGAAATAAACTGGACAACTTTCCCATTTCTACTGATGCAATTATCATTGTGTCTTTTTTTTAATAGAGAAGTTATAGCAAAAAAGCTGGGCACAGAATGTTGAATCCATTTGCCTACTGTTGACTGAAGTTTGTTTTCTAACAATTTAATCAAATTTATTAATGGGGATTGCACTTCTGAGATTATTAGTGCACCTTTCACATGTAGCTCTGCATTTTTCAATATGACATTGCTTTGTTCAGATTAGTTTTCTTCTCCGGGGAACATAATTATGGACATTCTAAATTGCCTTTGTCTTCCACATCTATTTTCTTTCTGAGATTATTTTCAGTGCTTCGGCTTATGTTTCCTTTCTTCACTGTTACTGGAGCTTTATGAATATGAGGGATCCCCAGTTCCCCTTCCTGAAGTTCCCAGTACAACTCAGTCACTGACAGGATGCTCTGATTTCTTACTCTTTCCCAACTCTGAATAAGTCAAACGTATTTTATTGCCTGCTGGATCTTCATCATGTTGTATTTTTCTTGTGGAAAGAGGCAATTGCTTAGCTTTCATTTTAAATTAATAGGGATAAATTGGACCCAGCATTCATTTTATCGGCAGCAATATTTCTGAGGCAGCTTTTGTCTCCCATCCATTTCCTCCTCCGTTTTATGATGCTGTCCTTGTGTAAGACCTGTATTGGTTTCTTTAATTATAACTACTATTACCAATGATTGAGTAGAGTTCTTTTTGCATTAACTGCACATGGTTTTATCAGAAGTGTAACTGGGATGCATTCTAAGCTGTAATAATTCCCTCACTTCATAGCAAATTCCCTTGATACAAAGTACAGGGTGTACACATTAGTTATTTTACCCTGCATAGGTCAATGCCATAAAGTTCCATTGCTCTTACCTTGAAGTCAGTTATAGGCTGGATCGTAGCTCTTTATTCAGTCAACCCCTTAATTTTCTGTTATGTAAAATTGTATGAAAGTGTTGCTCTATCCCTATGTGGCCTCTGAAACTAACCTCAAAGGTCTTGGCTTCTTAGGGTAAAATACCAATCTTGTAATCCGTTCCGCTGACTTTGTTAGGGTCTAGAGCCATAGATGTCTCCTTTCAGCTCCCAACCATACCCTTAATGTTCACACTGCAGCCCTTCCTCATAGCCATCGTCCAGCACAATACATTCCTTTGATTCTTTTTTTTTTTCTTTTTACAGAGGGGTAATTTGAGAGAGCAGAAGTGGGCAAATGGCTTGTTCCTCTGGCATCTCAAAATTAGAAGTCTGTTACTCACCTTACTTAACAACTTTTGATATGAAAAATGTTGGAGTCTTTTCACAAGTCTAAGTAGATTGTAGGCTGTCCCCCAAAATGTCATTTGTAATTAGGTTGTCTGGAATTTGGAATGCATTTTCTTATAGAAACTAAGTTATAAATGGCGGTTGGCAACAAAGCCAAGCTTTTCAGTAGGCTGTTTAGCTGGATACATTGTGCTAATAACATTATTCTGGCTTCCCAGAGCTACCATTTATTAAGTTATTTCTATGGGAAAAAATGAGTTCCAAGTTTTAGCTGATAGAACATAGAATATTTTAAAATGCAAAGCTCTGTGGATCTCCTGCCTAAAATCTTCCAATGTTTTCCATCATTCATAGGTGAGGGGCAAAATCTTCCACATGGTCTACAAGGCCCATGAGCTGGCTCCTGCTGGACCTCTGATTGCAAACTACACTCCAACTGCTGTGCTCATTATTACTGGAATATATCGTGTATCTGCCAGCTCTGGGATCTTTGTATATTTAGTTTCTTTTGCTAAGAACATCTTTATACCTTATTTTTGCTTTTTAAAAGATTCATTTATTTTTATGTATACATATGAGTGTTTGTCTGCATGCATGTCTGTGCACTATCCGCATGCCCTGTGCTTCTTGGAGCCAGAAGAGAGCAATAGATCACCTGGAGCTGGGAGTTGCCATGTATAGTATATACTAGTAACTGCACCTGGGTCCTCTTCAAGAGCAGCGAGTGCTCTTAACTACTTAGCTATCTCTCCAGCCTCACAATTTTTCTTTTTAATTTTTTTCTGTTATTTGTCTTTCTTACCCACCCTTTAGAACTCAGTATGGATTTCTCTTACTTGGACAGCACTTGAAAACTTCAAGATAGCTCGTATGTTCATAGCATCTGAGGATATTGCCTTGATTTAAGTTCGACAACTTACAGTGGCTGGCATGTAGTGAGTGTTCTGCACATACATATTGGTATAAATGTATAAATGAACGGTTGGATATTTTTGTGCCAAATACAACAGCTCTGAAAGTCAGCTATCAGAGCCATTACGTTTTTCATATCCCTCACAATTCCTTGGCCTGATTTTGAGTCTCAGTCAGATCATTTGTATGTCATAGTTAACTTAAAGTTTTATTCTCAGAATGACCAATACTATAGACCATTTCTATTACAATTCAGCTGTCATGGAAACTGGGAAAGCCTTAAAAGCACCCCCCCCCCTTTGCTTCCCCATAGGCCTAGAGTTTAAATACCTAAAATATAAACAGAAAGATAGCCCTGCAGTATGGCTTTCCTGCCCACACTTTGAGTATTACAGAAGTGTACCCAACCAGCCTAGAGTTTTTTGGAATTCATTCTCTCTCTCTCTCTCTCTCTCTCTCTCTCTCTCTCTCTCTCTCAGACTGGGCAGCTGAGTTCATGTTTTTGGCTTTCCTGTCAGCCTTCGTGCCCTGATTATTTTTGTCTTCTTAAACTTGGCAACTGCCCATTTATGGTTCTGTGAATCATCAGTTTGTCATATCATAACTGTCTTTTGGAATCCTTTTATGATCCCTGCCATGCTCTTATAGGAGAAAAAAACTTAGAAAAGTCTATAACTATCTATGAAAAGCAGAGCTGACCTCTTTCTTCTTCTTCTTTTAATTCTAAATGAACTAAATTCTTTTTCTATTATCAATGCTCCTGCTCCATCCTTGTCTTACTTTGGTCAATCAGAAATAAAAATCATTTGTGTAACATCATTTTGAAAATATATCTTAAAAAATTTTATATAAAATATTTGGATCATAATCTTTCTCCCTCACACCTCCTCCCAGATTCTTTCATGCTCTCTATTTGCCTAACACCATGCTCTTTCTCTCTCTTAAAAAAACAAAAGTGTGTGCATGTATGTGTGCATGCCTACACACACGCGTGCGCGTGCACACACACACACACACACACACACACACACACACACACAGTCTCTTTTGTGTGGTTCAGCTACTCCTAAGCAAGAGGCAAGAGGTATGCCCTGGAGAGCAGGTGATGATTTACCCCACATTCTTTTGATAGTTTTGTTCTGTTTTTTAACTTCATAAATTACACTTCATAAACCTTTGCCGAGGAACCATTCAGCGCTTTATACAATGCTTATAATCTTAAGAGAAAGGAAACTGAGGCAGTGTTTCACCAACTGAGCATTCTCCCCAGGCTTCTCCTCTCCCTTTCTTTCCCTGGCCCAGGCTACAAAACAATTTCCTAAAAAGATTCTTCATCCATAAAACTATTCAGTTGCCCGAGTTGAAACGTGATGTGCTCCTAAGGCTGTGGCTGCTGCTATCTTCTAGTCAGCAGAGCCATGAGATAAGAACACATTCTGGGGAAGAGATCATTGGGTGACTCTGCCGTTGTGTTGACGTCACAAAATATGTTTATACCAATGGAGATGGCCACCATGTTACAAGGAACTATAATCTTATGGGACCTTCATATAGCTCTGCAATACACAGCTACAATGATTTCATCTCATTTATGACCAGAAAGAGTTTGTCCACAGGCTGACAAAGCACTGACCACAAATCCAGTGAGGTAGATGAAGCAATGAAAGGGGCATTCTTTAGAGGACAACCCTGCCTTCCATGATCTCCTCCTTGAAAACTACAGGGGCAAGCCAAGTATTGCAAGGAGTCTATTCTAAGTCATTTACCATTCGTTACTCAGTTTGCCTGCCGTATGCCGCGTACTACTGTGCACAATGACCCCTAAGCATCGCGTGGACCCCAAAGGGAGGCAGGAGGCCCAGATCATCGCCATGTATCTCTTCAGGATGGAAGCTTAGCCTGGAGATTTACCCAAGGGCTTTAAAGGAGAGGTGGTTTCTGGGATCCAGCTAGGAATGTAGAGTTTACCAGGTCAAGGATGGTAAAAGGAAATCAAAACTCTTCAGTGTTCTTTTGAGTTCTTGTTCATGAACTCAAGTACCTTCCCTGTCAGTCCGATGCCTTTCTGATCCATGGGCTTATCCAATCATAGCTTGTCATTTGAAACTCTCAGACTAAGGCATTGGAAGGAGAACTAAGAACAAGGTTCTGGAATCTCTGTTAGTAGTCACTGTGTCTGGAGACCCTGCTTCTGATTTGTGGGAGCCAGGGTATAACCTAGGATGTGTTGCTTTTTGAAGCAAGAAATACTATAAACTGCATGGCAATGAGCCCTAACATTTTCATTTTAATGTAGTTCTGAGCACAGAAACCCACAGATTAAACCCAACACAAACATAAGGAATGCCTCACAGAGGAGCTAAGGAATCCCTCCCCAAGACTAGTGACAAGCATGCTTCAGTTGCCACCTATTGGTGGCAGGGAGATTTGACCCTCCCTTAGCTAGGAAGAATCTTTTTTGGAATTAGAAGAGTTAGTAACTTAAATTCTGAAAGGAAAAGAGATGCCAATACACACTGATCTGCTACTTAAAATCTTCTCCAGGGGGGAAGTTTTCTATTTTTATACTACAATATGATGATATAAAATGTTAGGATTTTAATATGTATATTTCCTTCTATAGTCATAAAACAAATTAAAATAGAACTGAAAATTTACTTGTGTTATGGACAGAGGGTGATCCACATGCTGAGGGGGTTATGCAGAATATCATCACCAGAATTGGGAAAGAAATCAACTCCTATAAATTGATTATTAGCCTTCTTATCGATTATCACATTTACTTGGGCATGGCAGATGTGCTGACTTCACTGGGAAGGACGTTAATGGAGTTTTCATTAGCATTTCTTCAGCAAATATAAACTTCTGCCTCCTGGCTGCCAGCCCCTTTGGCTTCTGCCACAGAAACTCTCATTTTAGAACATACCCAGCCAGGCAAGCAAGCCTTCCTCAGTGGAGTCTCATCTATGTGAGACTCATCTATGTGAGACTTATCTATGTGAGTGCTGAGAGGAGGGCCATGTGCAGAAGCAGGGACTCCCGGTATCAGGATTGGGCAGAGATTTGTATGCTTCTCCTAAGGAGGCTGTAGTTATGTTGAGTTCACGTTTATATTTTCCACAGACCTCCAGCTCTACCTCAGCCTTCACGGAGACAGCTCTCCAAGGCCACTTCAAAGGAAAGGGAGACAGAAAAGAAAGGCACTTGGCCAAGCATGTGCTATCCACTGGATAGCATTGGATCCATTAAAATGAGTAGGAAGGGATGCTTCTCCTCACCGAAACATGATGGGACACATAGGCTCTCACTGCAGCGTGGACAAGCAATGTGTCTGTCTTGGTTTGGGAAAAGACAGGCTGGCAGAAAGAGATACTGCTAAACAGTCTGACCACCTGGCTTTGTATTGCTTCAGCATAAAAAATCACATCCCCTAAAGTAAGCCTTCGGAGGATGTGGACAGTGTTGCTGCCGAGCTAGATGCCATCCATTCTTGGACTTAAGTATAAACTCATTCATTTCTTCAAGGCTTAACTACCATCGCTATAGTTCCTACCTTATGTGATTGCTTGTGAGACTGATGTCAATGGAGGTGCACATGCTCAGCCTATAGCAGGACTTCAAGGATGGCACAATTCCAGATGCCCTCCAGGGACCCCATGCACTGTGTTCAGACCCATAGTAATTGAAAGAGAACGCCCCAAGGCATTGTGTTTATTTTTGATCCTATCTGTTTGGATCTCGTTATGACGGGTCCTAAGTTAGTCATTCCATACTGTGTAGAAGAGCGTTTTGTTTGTTTTTAATTTTTCCCCAGACTGAGCCTTGATGTGAGAGACTGTTTCACAGGCGGCCCGTGATTCCATTTTGAGGATGGATGGTGCCCATGTGTCTGGGTTGACCTATAACTACAACATCTCCAGAACTACCTATGCAGCACAGGCTGGGAGATGACTTACCCCTGGGACTAGAAGAGGGGTCACTCTATAAACTTATCAGGGTGAATCAAGACTGTAGGGCCATATTCAAATCATGCCAGAGGAACCAGACCCAAGAACTTATCAGACACACTAGACACAAGAAAGAGTACAACTTCCTCCCTTGAACCCCGTAAAGAAGTAGACACCCATCCATGACGGTGATGGCAACAGCTGCCCATAATGCTCTGCCATCTGACACCTAGTGAAGCCCCTGGGACAGTCTGGAGCTCTTTGGCTGTTGGCATACAGCAGGTGTTAATAACCTTACTCATCTGTCCTCTACCCGGTCTCCTACCGTCTATCACCCACCTGTGTTTTCCATCTCTGGACCTGCCTTGCTCTTTTACCTCCTGGCTTGACTTACCCTGAATCATCACTCTCAACTCTGGTTCCACAGGGGCCTTATATAAGGGTAGGAGCTCCTATCTTACAGAAGATTCGGGTTCTTTATCTTGCCAACACAGACTGCCAGTCCACTTCTGGAAACCTCTTAAGACTCTGGTATAGCCTCTTTAATCTTTTATATCTATTCTATAACAGACAGAAAGGTAGACAGATGATAGATTTACTGCATGATGCCTTCCGTGTCCATTCTGCTCAGTTCCCACATATTTTGGATTATTTTGCAAATGTAAAATGAAAGTTAATATTAATAATTAAGTTTTGTATACTAGGGCCCAGGTTCCTGTTGACTGAGTTACAAAGGAAAGTAGGAGTTTTAGGTTAACTGTTGCCTTTGAAATCACAGTACCTTGCTATTGTTATTTGTTATATTCTTATGTTTTGGAAAGACACAGCATGTTCACAGCATGTTTATCTACGTTTCTGGCATAGTGAAGCTCATGAAATCACCCAATTCCCTGCCCCACAGCGTTCCTCCAAACTTCTATCCCAAGATCCTACCATGTTCTTATTCGTAGAAAGTGATGGACTCCAGATAAACGCTCAAACCTTTCAACACAAAGGCCGTCCAAATACCCAGAAGTGTGCTCAGCCTGGACTAGAGCAGGATTTCTGGTGGTTAGATAAAAGCCATTGTGCCTCAGGAACTTGTGAAGCCAGTTCATGACACTTTACCTCCAACAACAGGGACATAAGGCTCTTCATATACCTGCGGCACCTATAAGCATAATCAAGGTCCATTCTGGCCTCTAGATTCCTCAGTCCCTACTCACAAGTACTTGTTATAATTTCAAAGCCCCCACTCCAATCTCCTGGCCTTTTCTTGTCCCCCCTGGCCCTGCCCCGCTACTCACCCTTCTTAATCTAGCTATTCTCAGTATTCTAGGCCCTTGGTATTCTCACCATGCTATCTCTATGCCCCTGCTCATCACACTACTTAGTCTCTATTTTCTATCTCCTGCTATTCTCTCCTCCCGGCGCACAGTCCTGGTAAGGTCCAGTCTGCCCACCATGTTCAGTCTACTTCTTTCTCTGTTGGCTCTCAACTCTTCCAGACGCCTCTGGCTGTCCTCTCTCTCAGACCTCCAACGAGACCTTTACATTCCATTGAGTAGCCATATCATCTGTTTCATCAGTTTACCCTTTCCCAAAGCAGATCTATCTGTGGTTGACAGTGTCGTGGTCCTTTCCTTAAGGAAGACACCACTGAGCCCCAAAGCCAGTTGGCAAATCAGCTAACAGGGCCTCCAAATTCCCCCCTTAACTCAGGGAGTGGTACAAGAACCCAGCAGCTTCCTTTAATGCGACTGGATTAATTGCCTGCCCAGAAAACAGCTCGATTCTAAATGATCCTAAATGACCTGAAATACCTGTAATCTTCCCTCTGCCACGTGGCCATGCCACATTACCGAAGCAGGGCTTGGTTCTGGAAGCCAGTTTGCTCAGTAAACAGCAGACAGCATTGCGGGAGGCCGAGGAAATCAGGCTCGGTTCCAAGGGAAAGCTGAGAAATTGATGAAAACGCCACTGGCCTGTTCACCGGCCTAATTTGATTCCAGAAAAATCAAGCAGAGGAATTTTCAAATGGGCCGTTCCACTGAGTCAGTGTTCCTTTGTAGACTCAAGTAATCACACTTCGGGGTGCTGCCAGCTCTCAGCCTGGGTGCTTTCCCGAGCAGACTCTGAAGTGCTCCTTCGGGAATTCTGCTCATCTTTCTGAAAGCTTAAGAGGAGCTTCTAGGGCTCCCAGATGCCTTTTAGTTGGCTACCAGATTGGAAAGGAGAGGAAGCAGTGTGGCACAGGGTGGTGGTGTGCGTGGCTCTGGGTGGGTTTAGCCGGTGAGCAGGTTTACTGTAAGAATGAGCTCCAATGATAGTCTGCCTTGGGTTCCTATCTCTAAAATGGGGTGGTTATTACTGTCCTGCAGGAGTCAGTGTGAGGGTTGAATGTCACGTGTCCATTCTGTCCATTCCTTTCCGTCCTTGTTTCGCAGTTTTCACACCACCACCACATCTTCCTCTTCAAGCTCATTTTCCTCCATCCCTGGGGTGATAATTATTGTACTTATGAATGTAAAAAAAAAAAAAGGTGTACGAAGGTACCTCTCCCCACCTGAGCGAAGTTGGAAGCTGGGACAAGCCACGGTCTCATTCTCAATGTTCTTTCTGAACATTCCTGTACCACTGTTAACTCTGTCCATGAGTTTGGAGTCACATATGATGCCAAGGAAAGACAGGTCACATGATCAGGGAGACAGTGGGGAGAGGGTGGACCAGAACTTGGGAAGAACAAGATGGGCAGGCAGACGCTAGCAACAGTTCTCCCTAGGCCAGCCATGAGGAAGGTCAGGAAAGGAGAGCAGGCTCCATTAGGAACTCTCTGCCTTAGACCTTGACACTGGCTGTGCTTTGATACACCAATGCTGGGCCAGGAGGATTCTTTTGAAGCTTTGGCAAATAGATATTAGAAGGGGGGACTGAAGCAGAAAGGAAGGAGGAGGTGAAGGGGGAGAAGAAAGAGGGAGAAAACATGGACTGACCAGGGATTTATCCTAAGACAGTCTCTCCATATTTTGATCATCAGTTATCAATGGTGACTTCAAAGTCAAATGCTATGACTGTTCTCCTCCTGTGCGCGTCATGTGATCGCTCTGTCTCAATTGCTTTTTCTATAAAATGGGACTGACTATCACACCAGAACCATAAGGAAACTGAGACTAGAAAGAGATGGACAATGATTAATTTATTGAGCATTTGGGACAAAGCTGGTACTGTGCTAAATGTCTTGTGTATTTTTTCCCTTCCAGGAAATCCTCCCGGTACCCACGGGATGCAGGCCCACAGTTAATTCCATTTATGAAAATAAGAAACAGAGGGAAAGGGAGTCTAATGATCTTTTCCCAAAGTCATGGCACTATTTGCAAGGATTCAGCAAAAATGTTGTAGGGATAGAAACTACTAGTTTTAAGGGGGTTCCTGTCTCCAGCCAGTTATCAGATCAAGACAGCAGTTGATAAGATTAGGTAGTCCTTGCCTAAGAATGGTCCTGACAGTGATAGAACCCTGTATGAGAGGGTCGAATTTATTCCCTTGGCATTCCCATATGAGCTCATTAGTTTTTGGTCAACTTAACACAAGCTAGTGTTATCTGTGAATAGGGACCCTCTGTTGTAAACCAAAAAGAATAAATGTCCCCACTGGGTATGCCAAAGGACGACAGTGCATGGAGCTGACCATTTCATAAGAAAAATCATCCCATGAGCCAGGCACATTTTTTTCTTAGAAACAAGGAGCAGCTAACGGTTCTCAAGAGTTGTATATATTCTATATGTTATCGTTCTAATCCTAGTAGCAATGCTATAAAGTCAAATGTAGTATTTCTAAGCAATATCCATTCGCAGATAGATGGCGATTGGGAAACTCTATGTTTGAGCTTAAGGCTACCTACCATCAGTGTTATTATCAATAATTTTGATTCTACCATCTGTTTCTAACACTTCCCGGTCAGCCTCCGAAAAGCTGCCAGGGAATACTTTCATTTCCAGATGCAAACACCTTGCCATTATCCAAGGTTATGTATGTGTTATGAACATTCGGGGCCTCTGATTATATACCTCTAAAGTGATAATAATGGTTTGCAGACTAAGTGAGGATGTACAGGTAGTATCTATTGTAGCACTTACTAATTGGGCAGATAAGGTTTCATTTTTCCAAATCAGAATGACAGAAGTGAAATAATCCTCACAATATTAAGTGTCAGTAATGACACTGAGGAACCATGGAGAAGGCTCAGTGGGCAAAGCATTTGCCACATAAGCATGAGGGTACTGACATTTCACTTGTATTTTAATAACTACAGCTTGCCTGAGGGTTGGGAATGTAGAACAACCATATCAACCAGTCTTACAGACCAACCAGCAATGACATACACCTTTAATCCTAGTAGCCACAATGACAGGCACCTTTAATTCCAATAGCCACACTAGTTGCCATAGAAACCACACAGTGCATGACTTTAATCCCAGAGGTGCATACCTTTAATCCCAGCCCTAGAGAGGATTATAAAACTGGAGGAGACAGCTCTCAGACAGTCTCATTCTGAGATTCCTGGAGGCAGGATCGCCACTTCGGACTAAGGTCAAGGTAAGCACCAGTGGCTGGCTGTTTTGTTTCCAGATCTTCAGGTTGAACCCCAATCTCTTTATCTAAGTTTTTATTAATCGTGCTTCACATGAGGACCTGGGTTTGAATCCACTGGACCCACCTAAGGCCAGATATGGTAATATATGTCTATAAACCAAGTGCTTCTACAATAAGATGAGGGAGAAGTGGAAACAGTAAAATCCCCAGGATCCAAAGGGCCAGATATCCTGTGTACACAGTGGTACAGTAAAGAGACTTTACATCAAGATGGAAGGTAAAGACCCTTATCTGAGGCCGCCCTTAGAATATGCCCTGTATAAGAATGAGTGACAGGTGCAGCAATACTTCCTCTATGAGAATGAGTGACAGGTGCAGCAATACCCCCTGTACGAGAATGAGTGACAGGTGCAGCAATACCCCCTGTACGAGAATGAGTGACAGGTGCAGCAATGCTCCCTATATGAGAATGAGTGACAAGTGCAGCAATGCTCCCTATATGAGAATGAGTGACAGGTGCAGCAATGCTCCCTATATGAGAATGAGTGACAGGTGCAGCAATACTCCCTATTTGAGGATGAGTGACAGGTGCAGGAATACACCCTGTATAAGAATGAGTGACAGGTGCAGCAATACTCCCTCTACGAGAATGAGTGACAGGTGCAGCAATACTCCCTGTATAAGAATGAGTGACAGGTGCAGCAATACTCCCTGTATAAGAATGAGTGACAGGTGCAGAGAAGGGGAGGAGTTGAGATCTTTTGTCTAAATCTCAGGTCCCCTGCTGGTAGAAATTAACAGGTGCCATGAAGAAGGGACTTCCCTTTCAGTAAATGTAAGTATGCAGGAACCTCTTGACCACAGGCTCCTAATCAGAGAAGCATCTTGCTAATTGCCACTTGTGTGATTACAGAATTAATTAGCCACTCAGAAATATTATACATCGAGTCACATGAGGATGAACTTATGTCATCATCTAGAACAATATTGCTCCATGCTGAGTGGAAAGTACAATTGGTGCCAAAGGGAATTCGATGTTCTTACCTATAGCTCTCATGAACCATGTGCATTATATTACTGGATAGAAGCAGAAGGGCATGCTGCCTTATCATAGCTACTCCACTGTGGCCTCTCAGAGTTTTGTCTCCCAACACATAGAACCACATCCTAGCCTCACCCACCATGAGGCCCTCTCCTATAGGTTTTTTTTTGCACCAACCCTCCCTCACAGAGCATTTTTCTTCTTCACTGGGATTTTTTAATGTATTTTGATTGGCTTCTTTTTTAACTTAAATATTTTTTCAGTTTACATACCAACCCCAGTTCCCCTTCTCTTCCCTTCTCCTACCCCTACCTACCACTATCTTACCCTCATCTACTTTTCAGAAGAGGGTAAGGCCTCTTTTGAGGAGTCAGCATACCAACTTGAGGCAGTAAAAGCCTGCCCCAGTATCAAGGCTGAGAAGGTATCCCACAGTAGTGAATGGGATCCAAAAAGCCAGTTCTTTCACCCAGGATAAGTCCTGGTCCAATCTGCAGGCAAATGAATGAAACTATAAAAAAAAACATCCTGAGTGAGGTAAACCAGACCCAGAAAGACAAACAGTATGTACTCACTCATAAGTGGATATTAGATATAAAGCAAAAGATAACCAGCCTACAGTCCACAACCCCAGAGAAGCAAGGTAAAATGAGGACCCTATGAGAAACTCACATGGAGGGCCCCCGGAAGGGGAAATAGTTAATAAAGGATGGGAATAGGAACATGAAGTATTTTGATAAACTTCTATTCACAAGCCAACCAAAGGTTTGAATGTCATCTATGTCTGCACTTCTTACTAATTCCCTTCTTATGCTCTATTGGTGCTCTGTAAACACTTAGTGCAGAGAAGACAGACATATTTCTATTTACCAGTGCTAACTAACCATTGCCTACCTACCATTCAGTCCCCTGCACTGTCGATGGGGGCCATTCTCATGACTGCCTTTGCAAATTATCTTGGCATTCAGTAAGATACAGTTGAATGCGTCTCCAGATGAGGCATGGAATTTGGCACACAGCACTATGGTCTAGGCTGGAAGGGATGGGCCTAGAGAACATTCTTACTGCTCCTGTTACCAAATTAAGTAAAAATAATGCATAGTTTTCTTACATTTGCCCGATTTTTACAAGGTAAAATAATCCACGTGCCCCAGACAACATACACAGGATTTTCTATGCTAAACATTTTCAATAATATGTATTGATTACTTAAGTGTGTATATAGAGGGGGTTATTTGCCATGAGTGAGTGCGCACAGAGCCACAGGCATTGGAGTACTCCCTATATATATTGGTATATAGGGGGCTGTGAGCAGCCCAGCATGGATGCTGGGAACCAAACACGGGTCCTCTCCAAGAGAAATACACACTCTTAACCCCTAAACTGTCTCTCCAGCCTTCACTATGCACTCTCCCAGATTCCGTCTCTCTTACCTCGTTACCAATCTCTATTAATTAAACAACTATAAAAATAGTCATCACTTTATCTCTAGCCTTTTCAGCTAATGACCACCTTAAATACCTCCACTTCCTCAGTCGCCCTGGTACCTCCCTCCTCACTGCCAGGTTTGTCTCAATCTCTCACAACTTCTCAGCAGACAAAGATATCTAAAGAAGAATCAACTACAAGAGATAGAGATCAAAACAAGCAAGCAGAACAGAGCAACTTAAAGGGAATGGAGTATTCAATGTTAGACAACTACAAACAGAAAAGGCTATTACAAACCTCCCCAGAGACATAAGACAACATTGCAAACCTGTGCAAAAAAGGAAACTTCAGGAAACAATAGTGAGTTCTTGGGAATGAAAAACAATGATGGTATGTATTCAAAGTCAAAAAGAAAAGAAAGAGGACATTGAGGAGATCTCTCAGCAAAGCAAAACACTGAAGATATTTGAAAAGCCAAAACATGGGTATTAGAGAAACAACCCAACTATCCCAACATCAAAAAGCCAGAGCTTCAAAGAAAGAAAGGAGAAGACATAACAGGGGAGAATAATTAAGAAAAGAATGAATCTAACTTAGAAACACAGAGGTAACCTGAACACTCAGGTTCAATCTAGCACTAAGTTATAACAGCCAAGTTATAGATCAAACTAGGTGCCTAGCAATGGACGAATGCATACAGAGAATGCACACACAGCGGAGTCATATTCACCATAAAGAATCACATGGCCTTCAGGGCTTTTGTTGGACTGCAGATCGTCATGTTAAGTGAGAGACCTTGGAAAGAAAAGCCCCATAGTTCTCTCCTAGGTAGAATCTTACACAGATCAGATGAAGGCAGGGGCTCGGTCCGTGGCTGACATATTAAACTGTTTATGAGAACTGAGGTTCAAATCCCTCCCTTGCACCCCTATAAAAAGCTGGATGAAGCAGCATGTGTCTTTAACTATAGTGCTGAGGGACAGAGACAAGAGGATTTCAGAAGGCACTATGGAGCCTAGGAAAAACACTGAGCTTCAGGTTCAATGAGAGATACATTATTTAAAAAAATGATGAAGTGTTGTGGAAGACAAGCCATCATCAATCTCTGACCCCTACACACACCTACCTGGGTTAGCACACCTGCATGCAGATGTGCACACAAAGGCATTAAAGTAGAGAGGGAGTAATCGGAGAGAAAGGGAGGTAATGGAAGGTAAGTACAGGTAATAGGGAAAAATGTGATCAAAGTACTCTGCACATGTGCATGAAAACCAACTATTTTGTATAATTAACATACACAATTAAAGATGCTAAAAGAAGCATTCACGAATTTCCCTGAGCATGAAGTATGAGAACCACTAGAACTGGTAGCTTAGCATCAGCTCAATAAGTACATGCACAGAAATATATACACTTTGATGCACATATCTGCCAACTTCTAGAGTTGGGAGGCATTGGAAGCAGTCCGAGGAGAGTGGGGTATAGGCCACGGCTAGGAGTACCTTTATGTTTCTCAAAAACAAAGATGCCTGCTGAAGTGTGAGGGGGCAGGACCTTCATGAGAGTAGAGAACAATTATTTCCATTTAAATCATCTGTTGCATGAAAGGGTTGCCTAGAAGGGATGTCACATACTGACCTCTTGGACAACAGGCTCCTCTGAGAAAAGTTAGGAGAACCAGAAAAGAAGAGCAGTTGGCAATGGACACTGACACAAAGATGCCGAGCATCCTTGAGCTAAAGGAGGAGGAAGAGCAGAACAAGCCAGCATCTGTAGTGGGTTGGGGGGGTGCTTTCAGTGGGTGGATGAAAATGAAGAGGGAAGGAACCGAAGCATCTGAATTACTGGAGGAGGGTTTTAGATAATTGGCAAAGATCTGGGGCTGAATTAGTAATAAAAACATAAAAATGAAGCAAACAAACCATAAACACGGCAAATATTAGCTTCAGGGAACACATAATAGTTGTGCAGAAAGGGAAAATAATCGTAATTTACTGCATGGTTCAGTTTTGAATGGCATTTACATAGTCAAAATATTGAAAACACTGACTGTTGATCTAACCAAAATTAGGATATCACTCAATTGTAAGGAAGGGATGGTGGGTGGGATGATGCCCATGGGATGCTGGGTGAGAACAGGAAAAACTAAGCCATCTTCCTTTGTAAGAAGCTAATACTTCGGTCAAGGGGCATTTAGGTTGTTTCCAGGTTCTGGCTATGACAAACAATGCTGCTATGAACATAGTTGAACACATGTCCTTGTGGCACGATTGAGCATCCTTTGGATATATACCCAAAAGTGGTACCACTAGGTCTTGAGGAAGGTTGTTTCCTAATTTTCTGAGAAATCACCACACTGACATCCAAAAGGGTTGTACCAGCTTGCATTCCCATCAGCAATGCAGAAGTGTTCCCTTTTCCCCACACCCTCTCCAGCATAAGTTGTCATCAGTGATTTTGATCTTGGCCATTCTTACAGGTGTAAGATGGAATCTCAGAGGTGTAAGATGGAATCTCAGAGTTGTTTTGATTTGCATTTCTCTGATGACTAAGGACGTTGAACATTTCCTTAAGTGTCTTTTGACCGAAGAATAGATAAGGAAAACGTGGTACCTTTACACAATGGAGTACTACACAGCAGAAAAAAATAACAACATCTTGAATTTTGCAGGAAAATGGAGAGAGCTAGAAAACATTATTTTGAGTGAGGTAACCCAGACACAGAAAGACAACTATAACATGTACTCACTCATAGGTGTTTTTTAAACATAAAGCGAAGAAAACCAGCCTACAAACCACAATCTCAGAAAACTTAGACAAGAATGAGGACACTAAGAGAGACTTACAAAGATCTAATCTACATGGGAAACAGAAAAAGACAAGATCTCCTGAGTAAATTAGGAGCATGGGGTCCTTGGGGGAGGGTTGAAAAAGAGAGGGGAAAGGCAGGGAGGGGAGCAGAGAAAAATGTAGAGCTGAATCAAAATCAATAAAAAAAAAGTTAATAGACAACTATAAAGAGAACAAACCTGAGTAACAAGAGGGGTTTCTAATGCACAAACGTGGGGTTAGGCTTCAATTCAGGTGAAAGTGATTGTTACACGGTGAGAGAGGAGCCAGAGTCTCTACTTGTTCTTACTTTATAGTAATATAAATATAATATAATATATATAATATAATATATATAATATAAGCAATTTGATCATTTAAACTATGTACAGATATACCTCGAATAAAGATTTCAAACTATAAAATAAAATTACATTATGTGATATCAATATTCCACAGGTTACTTAAATTTCATGTGATCCTGATACACCAAACCAGAAGGTCCTACATTTCATGGGTAAAATGATCAGCAATATCAGGCAACTGTGAAAAGGAGCATTATACTGAGCACAAACAGTCTGGCAACAGACTTTTATTTTTTTCTACTAGTGAAGAGCAAATTCGGGGCCTTGGGACTATTAAGCAAATGCCCTGCCATTAAGCTATATCCCCAGACTTAAGTTAACTCTCATTTAATACTTGAAATTTTTCTATTATAAATCAGGAAGGAAAACCCATCCACCATAAAAGAAATGAGTACAAGGAGGTTCATCCCTGGGGGAAAATGTGAATGATTCAGAAGTATTTAAAAAGAAATTCAAATTAATTTATAGTTCCAGAAATATGAAATAATATTTTACTAAGATGTTTTTCATGTATAAGTTGCTATAGTTTTAAGACGTGATCTTTGTAGGTTAAGAATACAGGGAAAACAAGCATCCTTGCATATTTGTCAAAGAACAGACTTGTGACACAATCCACGAAGAGAAGATAATTTGGCAAATCTATGAAAATTACATTTGTAAATGCCTTGGGACCAATAATTCTACATCCAAGAATCTTTCCTACAGATATACTCACACATGCATGAAATGATGTTTATAAGAACAAATGACTGCAAACGACTTACATGTCTATTAGCAGTACACTGTTAAACCAACCAAGCTACACATGAGGAGATGGATCTTTCACAGTGCTATATGATTTGACGGCATAAAAATACAAAGCAGCCATAAAAAAGCTCTTAATGAACCTGAATGGTTACATTGACAAGTAAACAAAACAGAGTCTTAAGTAGTTGATTCACTGACATCTGTTAGGTGTTTGAGCACAAAGTGTGCTTACCTATGAATGCTTATGTGCTCATCAATTCTCACACTTTGATTAACGTCAGGGAAGGGAACTGGGTAGTGCATGGATGTGGACTGGAGGGAAGTTTATTCTTTCTCATGTATTCTCATGTCCCTTTTGTTTTGTATCTCAGAAATGTATTGCTTATATAAACACTATGTATTAACTATAACTTTCAATTGACTAAGACTGAGAACTAAAGATTTGTAGAGTAAGAAAAATGTCGATAAAATTAGAAACCATTTTCTAATATGGTCTTTAGAAAATACTGTAAATGAATCTTACACATATGTGTATATAAGTTATAGCTGCCCTTAATTTATGTGAATAACTTAAATGTTCACATATGTGTAAGATTCATTTTAGTATGAAAGAATTAAAATTAAAAGACTTTACATTTTAAAATCAGAAGCTTACATATTCTTGTCACATAATGAAATGCACTGATTTTAATTAATAGATAAATTGGTGTAGTCTTAAGAGAAAATCATAATAAGTTAAATGACAGAAAATATTGATAACTTTTAACTTTTACTTTGAGGAGGGGAAGGGTTTATGTGTATGATTGTGTTCATGTGTATGTGAAGGCCAGAAGATACCATGGGTGCTGGTCCCCAGACGCTATATTCCTTGGTTTGGAGTTTGCTTTGAATTTTTGAGACAGAGTTTCTCTGTGTAGCCTTCAATGTCTAGGAACTCACTCTGTCTCAAACTCAGAGATTTGCCAGCCTCTCCCTTCTGAGTGCTGGGATTAAAGACATGTGCCTATGACAAGCTGTTTTTCTTTCTTTCCTTCCTTCCTTCCTTCCTTCCTTCCTTCCTTCCTTCCTTCCTTCCTCCCTCCCTCCCTCCCTCCCTCCCTCCTTCCCTCCCCCTCTCTCTCCTCGCCTCTCCTCTCCTCTCCTCGCCTCGCCTCGCCTCGCCTCGCCTCTCCTCTCCTCTCCTCTCCTCTCCTCTCCTCTCCTCTCCTCTCCTCATTCTTTCTTTACTTTATTGTCTGAGACAGGGTTAGTCTGGAAAGCCAGTCAACACTAGGAATTTGCCTGTCTCATTCCCTCATTTCTAAAATGCAAACACACAATAGCATGATCAGCTTTTGCATGGAAGCTGAGGATCAAACTCAGGTCTTTACCCTTGTGTAATAAGCACTTTACTGTTTCCTGACTTAGTGATCTCCCATGGCCCTCAACCTTTACATTTTATTAGAAATACAACATAACTAAAAATAATATTCTAAACTATTTAAAAGAAATATACAAAAATAAGATAATATTCTTAACTATTTAAATATATATATATATATATATATATATATATATATATATACCTAAACCCTTCAATAAAGGGTAAATATTTTTTAAAGAGTCTTAAAATGTGTATCTTAAGATTGGACGCAAAACAAAGACATCCAACATTGGTTTTGATTTCTGATTATCAAAGAAATAACAGCAGATTGGCTGAGTTAAGTAGCAATTTCCTCTTAATTGAATCAGTCTTTACTGGAAGGAAGTTTGCTATGACTTACAAAGTTCTAAATGGAATCTGTTAAGGCTTGGGAGTTCTAAAGTAAAGCCCAGTATGACTGAAGAGGGAAGCAACTCACAAGTCTCAGAGAGTCCTTGAAACTTACCAGGCTCACAAAGTCTTCCTCTCCCCAAGACAAATGGCAAAGACTGCAGAAGAGAAGAGACTCTGGACCCACTGAGCTGCCTGTAAGTTGTTCAGCAAGTTCTAGGATTTTAGCTTTCACAAGTCATTACCTGTGTTAGGCTTTCAGTGACAGGCTGCTCTGTTTATGTTCCTGTAAGCAATGCTTTATTTGTTCTGTAAGTAACCCCAATAAACTCATTGTTTCACCGAGTAAGACTTTGGCAGCATTATAACTTTGGGTTTTTTTGTTGATTTCCTATCTGGTTTAAGTAAATGTTTGTTCATATCTCCACAGTGTCACCAAACACTAGACAGACATTTTAAGAAATAATATGATCAATAATGGCAGATAAAATGCAATCACATATACCAAAAAGAGAAGAAAATGCAACACAGTCACAAGCTATTAGAAACAATAAAAGCTTTAGTATGTAGCTGTATACAAAGTTAACTCTGAAAAATCAATGGCACTTTTCCACACCATCAGTAACTAGGTAAAACAACAGTAAAAATTATATATCATATACTCTGCTATGACAATAAAACTCACATGTCTAAGAATTAATTAAGAATTTGTAAGACGTACATGACGACAACCAAAGAAGACTAGGGAAATGGCTCAGTGGGGAAAGTACTTGCTGGGCATGCATGAAACCTGAGTTTGGATCCCCAGAACCAAGCTAGACCTGGTAATGCGCATCTATAATCCCAGCATTCTTATTGAAAACTTGTGGACCAGCTAGTATGGTCTACATGGGGTTAAGCAAAGAGACTCTGTCTCAAACAAGACAGAAGGCAAGAACTTACACCTGGAGTTGTCCTCTGACTTCATTCTCTGCACCTACACACATACACACACACACACACACACACACACACACACACACACACATTTCTTTCTCCCTTCTATCCCTGACATATGTTTGCACATACATATACATATACAGATTCATAAAAATATAATAGTGAACATATAAAACTGAGTGGATATACACATTACAAGTTATTGGAACGAATGCAATAATGCAACAAATACATCATCTTTTCAAACTAAATTCATCTATGAGATCAATGCAAATTTTCCAAAAGTCCCAATTGTAGCCTAGTAATTACATAAGTTTAATTTATAAGAAAGAATAGAAATTAATAAGTAACAAAGGTATGAGATTGGATCTCCCCAGATATATACTGGGATAGATGAAGAAGGCATGAGCAGAACAGAACTCAACAATGAGCCTACAATTGGTTACTGAAATACAAATATGTATGGTATGATATAAAAAGCAAATTAGAGATCAATAGTACTTGACAATCAGATTAGTTATATTTTGGGAATGCTGGATTCTCAAGTAGAACAAAAAAACAAACACAGAAGTGTATAACAATGATATCAGGTATTAAAATATACAAAACAGGCTATAAATTTAATAGAAGAAAACATGGAAGATTATCTTTGTGACTTACAGGTAGAGAAGTTGTCAAAAACTTGAAGGACAGACATTATAAAGCAAAGAACTGAGGGATTTTATTTTTATAAAAACTTATAGACTTAACATTTAAAAAAACCAAAGGCAGGCCAGAACAGATACATGTAACATTTGAAAGCATCAAAATCATCAACCAAATGATATCGGGAATACAAATGCAAATCATGAAAACTTAATAGATGTGTCAGGACCCTTTCTCAAGAAAAAAAAAGTCATGCATAAGTTATGTGAACAGACGATTAATAAAGAAGAAGAAATAATAAGCTTGAGATTGATGTTCAAACTCATTAGTAATCAGAGAGATAGAAACTGAAACAACGGAATTAAAACTAAAGAGAATGGCAAAGAAGCGAACAAGTGAGACAGCCCTCTATCAGAGGAGCTGTGAGGATCCAGGAGGATCCAGCTGCTACTGCAGAGGACCAGGCGGGGGCAGGCATTTTGGAAAATAATTCTCAGTATTTAGTTGAGTTGAGACAATTGTTATCCATAATCCAGAAATCTAAACCCCGACTTCCAGCCCATAGTCCTTCTCACAGACCTCCATGAATGGATATATGTGGACATGTACCACAAAAGATAGTGTGCCTTACATGCAATCTGAGCATCCATCACGGGGAGGAGCTAAGTTTAGCCTATTTTAAGAACAGGTTCTTTTTAGAATATCTGGGCTTATGTGGTCAGACGATGTAAACAGAGCGAGCATTCATCTAATTACCTGCACTAGATGTCAGAAGGAAAATCAATGTCACATTGCCTTTATAGATATATACTGAAGAAGTAGTCTGGAGGTGCCGTGTGGAGAGGCATCTGCTTATTAATCTGTCCAGAACAGACATGTCCATTTAGGAAAGGCTGTACCACTTCGGAACAGAAGCCAAGGCTGAAATCTACATGCTGTACAAGCTGAATCCTGAGGCTTGTGCTTCTAGGGTTCAGACATCGAGAGAGCGTTTAAACAACACGGTCAGGAGACTCAGGGGCAGAGACTCACCTTGATTCATTTCTAGCTCAAGACCTGTCTCCATTGTTTACTGAACAGATTTTTTTTTAACTGAACAAAGACAAGACTCTGCTTTGTATTAAAAATAGACACAAGCTGTGAGTGGTTTAAGAGTTTGCATCTTTTGGAGAACCGTGACTGGTGTGTAGTTGGACAATCATGAGACCATTTATTGAGTAACTGCCTTGTGCTGAGAACATCCCATTCAGTGTCCTTCATACTCACAACCAAGATTACAAAATAAATGTCAGGATCATATTGTAGCTAAAGAGGTGGTGCTTCCATAGTAGCCAGCTCTATTGCCTTGCCTTCTGTGCTTCACTGATGAACTGTCAATCAACTCAATTTTCATGCCACCTCCACAGATATGACACTCTTGGGTGCTGTTCCTCAGCATATCTGGGCCAGTATGATCACATGCATTAATAAGCCTGTTGTTCAGTTAGCTATCTGCGCTAGTCATAAGAAGGAAGTAATTTGGCATTGTCTTTACATTTTCTTGAAAGGAATCACAAGCAAATGAAGGGAACAAAGATGGAGTCTGTGCTATGGATGTGAAGAAGGGGAGAAGAAAACAGAAAAGAGGCAAGTTAACTGCAACCCTGAGCTCTTTCCGCCCCATCTTCTGTTGCAGGATATCTGATCACACTGTGAATCCTGAGATTGCGTTATTAACTGGAAAAACCTGTTCAAGTCATGGTCTGGCTCAGCTTTACCACACACGTTCAACCAAGAGCTTTCTTGTTGCGTATTGTAAACAGTGTTAAATAAAGTCAACCATAGGTCAAGAGGCAGAGCAAGCACCAGATGACAGAGAGAGAACACAGATTATTAAGAAAAACCCATAGAGAGTGAGAGGGAGTCTGGAGGATGGATAGAGAGATGCACAAGAAGTAGAAGGGAGGGATATTCAGTCTGAAGGTTTTGTTTGAGATGGGGAGAAGAAGTTTATGGCATGTCAGTAGAGAAGAAAAGTCAGTTGGGTGCCTTCCCTGTCTCTTTCAGCCAGCAGGTTTTCACCCCAGCATCTGACTCCAGAGTCTTTATAGGTAAAAATCAAACGATTGAGATTTTGTTAAAAACAAATATCTTCTTTCAAATTCATTATCTTTGTTGTGACACACATGTGTGCTAATTATGTAAATTCCTATATATGTAATTAAAATCTGCTTAGACTGTATAGTGTTACTTGGATGGATGGATGTTTTTAGGGCTGACCATTTGCTATTGGATAACCAGTTGGTGGGTGTTTCCCTGGGGAAGTCTGTTTCTCCCACCCTCAACATTCCTTAGTTTCCTGTAGTTCTCTGTGTAGAGATGAAACCTCATGGGCTTCCCTCCATCCATGCTACCACGTCTATTGGTGCCATCATTGTTTGGGTTATATTGTCTCCTGGAAATATGGGTGTAGTCAGGAGATACACCCATAAAGTATCACCAATATGGCCCCCTACACACGAGCTTTTCTTTCTTGCTTTTGTCTCTTGTTGGAAAGTGCATCTACTGTGTTGTAGCTTTACTTGTGCCACTGTTCTGCTGCTATCATTTGCTGATATCAAAACTCAAATTCTTCAGCACCCCATAAGTCAATCCAGTAAGTTTAAGCTGTATTTATTCTACTGTTTCAGTTCCTCCAGAGAACCTCAAGAAAATCATTCTTTTTGATTCAGGTTTGTGAGGTGATCCCTATCAATGGAACCCAAGAGATTGCTGACCTTTTCAACAACAGCTAGCTAGACATCTTTCTAATCCAAATCTGAATCTTCCAAGTCTGGAGCCATGCTATTTCTTGCCTATGTACCCTGCGTGCTGCTTACACCATTTTGAAAGGGCTGCACAGTGGAGCTATGTTCCAGCTTCTACAGAATAGATCTAGTTTTTTGTTATTTTTGTTGTTTTTTAAATAAATGGCCCATCTCAGTTCCCTAGAATGAAAAAGTCAATTCAGGAAACATTTTTCAATGTTTTAGTGTGGCTAGAAGGAAATGAGAAGGATGTTCTGTACGTCAAACACTTGCTTCAGAAGACATTTCTCAGTAAATACCAGTCTGGTTTGAGCAATGACTTTGTCACCACAACAAATAAATTACCACCCAAGGAAGTTTCCTGGAAGAGATAGAACACAGAGAATGTGGGCAACAGAACTGGACACATTCCCCTTTGACTAGTTTATTAAACCGGGTTACCTGCCTAACCCTTGTGAGCTTCAGCGGCCTCATGTCTACATGTCTAATGTCTTCTTCAAAGGCTTGACCTTTAAAGGCAAAAGGTATTCACATACACAAACCATCTGAAAGAATGTTTGCAGATTGTTGACCTCCCATAAATTACACATTCCTTTATATAAGTTGCACCTTCTATGGATTTATGCGTATTGGACATTTTAAGGCGTTAATCCTGACGTGTTGATTAAAACAGCTGCCTTGTTACTCTATCATCATACCCTGAGAAGAATCGGGCCACTCCCATTTCATATGCTTCTCAGCAGGCCCATTCTTTTTAGAAATAGTCATCAGGCACACACAAAAAGCAATTTAAATGGCTCATCTTTCCTCCTTTCATCCATAGACAAATTTCAATAATTATCTTAGTCAACCCATTAATTAGTCTAAATTTGCCCAAGCATAATTGATGCTGCCTACACAATTTTCTATAAAAATTTGAAATGGATGGCTAAACAGAGAGGGATTTTTTTTGTTTGTTTGTTTGACTAAGTGCATTTTCCCTGTGTACAATGTTAGTCAATTCTTATCTAGTGTAATAAGCTGGCTTTGGGTGTTCCTGACTGCATCGGTGGTAGGAAGTTTGAATCTCTGTAGTTAAATTGTGCCTTGGTAATTTCTAGCTAGTCACATTTTGGACTTCTTTTCGAGCTTGCTCAGAAGTCTTCCTCACTTGTTGAGTGATAAGGGTATGGATTAGCTTTGCCTTTGTCTTCTGGAATTGCTCACATGAACGCCGATCTGACTAGTATGGCCGTCAGGTTAAGTACTTTGTGCCTCTCACCATTGTGTCTGATGAGTTTCCTTAAGGCCCCATCTCCAATGTCCATCTCTAGTTTAAAAACATTCTCTTCCTGAATATTCTGATTTCAGCCCTTCATTACCCTCTGTGCCTAAAGGAATACTCTTAATGATTTATGATTATTATCAATATATGACTCAGCATTGTTCTGCAAGATTATCACCTAATTTCTAGGTCATTTTTTTAAAAAGTAGATAAATTAAAAAAATAAAAATACACCATTTTTCCATCATCACAGACCATTGAAACCACAGCTAAATGTGGAAATAGTTTGCACGTGTGGAGGTAACCAAGAGTAGTGCTATTAATACATAAACAATCTTCCTAACTCAGTCAGACAGATGGCTGTCTCCTGGGTGAAAGGAGTGCAAAGTTGAAACTTGCAAACAAACAAACAAAAAAAAACACACACGAAAGCAGAAAGCACTCAAAACTGTCCTACTTTTAGTATCAAAGAATTGAAAATTAAACAATAAAGCTGTAGACATATCACATTTTCGTGGATTAAAATGAAAACTGTGGGGGCGGGTGATGGGGCAGAGTGGTCATAATTCCCATGAATTGTGATCCAATTGGTTTTAGAGCTCAGTCTGATTCTTTATATTCCGTATCTATGTTTTCTATCTGAAGTTCAAGCTGTGAATAATTTTTCATTCAGCAATTCTAACTCAAAGGCTTTATCTGAAAGAGTCATACGAGTCCACACCGCTGCATCTGTAACAATGCTCTCTAAAATGGTACATTAATGGAAAATTGAAAATAACACAAAAATTCAGTGATAGCTTAGCTCAAGTCAAATCTCTTCCCCAAAGATTTCCTGAAGTGACTTTCTCTTTCCTCGTTACAGCTAACTTTATCTCAACCGACACTAACCTGCATTTGCTCATGAGCCTCAGTGAACTCCCAAGGCCAGCTCTTGGTCTTGAGCTACCCAGGTGCCCCAGCACTATTAAAATTAGTAGAGTCTCTTCTCCCAAGACCCATTCTGTTTCTCTGGACAGTCATTGTTAGTGCCTTTTCCTTGCTGTTTTCAATCTTCTCGTTGCACCACTGTTTCGGCATAGTTGAGAATGACAAAGGAGATACACAAGTTGTGAAATGGTCCTGGCCTCCTCCTATTTTATCTCTATAGCAGTTCTTAAAGATAGATCCCAGATCAGTATAATGAGTATCCCCTGTGAACACTTAAACATAAGTGTCTTTCAGATCATCCGGAAACAGGGTCCTTGCCGCCTATTTCATGAAGTTCTCCAAAGATGCCCTACAGTGCGGGAACCACCTCCTGGGTCTCTACAGACATGTCGGTGGTTCTTAAGCTGGGTTCGTTTCAGCTTTCCAGAGCAAAAGTCTGATAACGCAGGGGTACCAAACTGAGTGAGTTAAAACTTCTGGGTGTGGTCCTAGGCATCCGGGTGATTCCAATGTGAAACCAAGGTAATCTGAGCTCTCTTACACTCTTTCTTAGACATTTATTCCAAATTTACCTCTTCAATAATTTCCACAGGCTTGATAGTAAAATGTTTGCTACACAAGAATGAGGACCTGAATTTTATTCCCAGCACCCAGACAAGAAGCTGTGTGTGATGGTACATACTTGGGTATGTCATTGCTAGGGAGGTAGCTTCTGAGTTGAATCACCAAGGCCCAGGTCCAAGGGAGAGACCCTTGGTGTAGGAGTTCCTTCTGTTTGTGTAATTCATTGGATAATAAAAAAAGAAACTGCCTTGGCCTAGTTGATGGGACAGAACCTAAATAGACGGAGTAGACAGAACTGAATGCAGGAAGAAGGGCAGAGTGGCAGAAGCCATGGATCTCCTGCCTGAGATGGACACTAATTAGAATCTTGCTGGTAAGCCACAATCACGTGGCAATACACAGATTAATAGAGATGAGTTAGCCAATAAGAAGTTAGAGCTAATGGGCTAGGCAGTGTTTAAATAAACACAAAAATCACAGTTTTGTGTGATTATTTCGGTGTATGGTAGCCGGGCTGTCAGGATGACAAGCAGGCTGCTCCTCCTTGTTACAGACCCTCTCTCAAAAAACAAAGTTAATGGTCTCTGAGGTCCTAGGCACCCAGATGATTCCAATGTGAAACCAGGGTAAACATCTGAGCATGATATTTGTCCTATACACACACACAATTAAAATTAATTAATAACTCCATTTATTAAAATATGTGCATAATTCCTGGACCTTCAGCAATGTTCTTCAGAATTCAGGAAAATATCCAACACCTCCTGTGGTAGCTAATTTGACTGAGGCATGGTACCCAGATGTTCCTCCCTCTCTCTTTTTGATTGATATATGGTGCCCAAATGTACTTACTCTCCTCTCTCGTTCCTTTCTCTCTCTCTCTCTCTCTCTCTCTCTCTCTCTCTCTCTCTCTTTCTCTCTCTCTCTCTCTGTGTGTGTGTGTGTGTGTGTGTGTGTGTGTGTGAGAGAGAGAGAGAGAGAGAGAGGGAGAGGGAGGGAGGGAGAGAGAGAGAGAGAGAGAGAGAGAGTACATAAACAGGCATTGTATATATACATGAGTAGATCAGTAGATCTGGTTTGGGAAGAGGCTTTATTTAAATATCTCTTTCAGACAGATTCCTTTGCTACCAATGCAATCTCTGATATCATTTTCATTCCATAGCCAGTGTATCTACTTTGTAAAATTCTGCTATACAGAAATGTAAGGTCCAATAATGGACCCTAAGGTATGGTCTGTGTTCCTTCACAGCTGCATTGTCAGTGGTTAATATGGTACTTTGTAATTGGGGGCATGTGGTTATAAAATTAAGACCTATGAAGATTACTATCTATTTAAAATAAATACTATTGCAACAGAATACTATGCATCCAAATAATGTGCTTATATATATAGAAAACCTATAGAAATATAAACAATATTGTATTTATATAATATATAAACACAGAATATGAAAACACAATACTGTATATTTCTGCCTTTCTGAGCTTTCTGCCTTGAATATAGAATTACTTTTGGGATGAAAATATTTAGTTATCTGTATTATAACAAATTCTTAAGTATGTCTAAAACAAAATTAAAAGGAAAATGAAAATCAAGGTTGGTATTTGTAACAAACAACACAAGTCTCTGTTTATGTTTATATAGTCATCTCACCTACAAATCTGTAAGTACAAGACAACCAAGACAGTTTCTAAAAATGTACAGACAATATAAATAGGCCAGTGATATTAAGAAAAGACAGTAAATGATGAATGACATGAGCATCATGATTATTAATTAGGAAAATAATATCTATGAACAAAGGGCTCTTTTTGTCCATTACTGACCAAGAATAAAAAAAGTAGAAAGTTCAATGATGGCATGTTTCCAAAGACTTTGCATTAGCAATTCAGTTTCTTGGACTTTACCCCACGTAATAAATTAATGATGTAAGACACAGATGTTTCTCCTCATCACACACTTAACAGTTGTGAAAAGTGGGAAAAATTATTAAAATGTCACATTTAGAAGAGACCCACATGATCAAGTAGATCATTAGTAGGATTACATCTTTGTAGTAAGATTATTATTTTTGATTCTGAAAAACGTTTCTCTATAGCTGCTCGAAAATGTCTTAATTTTATAAACCACGAGGAATTTAAATTCTCATTTGAAAACTTACAGATGGGTTTGAAATGCTGGTATGACAGTTGATTCATGCTGAGAGTCCATGTCCGGTGTTAGGGTAGAGGAGACCTTGGTGTAGAAGAGGCAGTAATACCTTTTGTGTTGGCAAGAGTAAGTGTCTGAGGTGGTTCCCAGGGAATCGGGGGACCATTGACAGTATGAAAACTCTTCCCATTCATCTCTGTATGAATGAACAGGAGTTAAGCCTGGAACTGCAGAATTCAGGACTCTCCATGGGCTTTTAGGGAAAATAAAATATTACATGAGAATACCCTGGGAACATTTCAGAGTTCATTGCCAGAAAGTATTCACTATAAAAGCAGGGGCATTTGTCAATCATTTCTGTTTACCCTGTGCGCAGCATCCAGGTGGCATACCATAAGTACTTACAAACCTGAAGTGCAAGAAGTAAATGAGGCCTTGGGATAATTCTGGAATAGCACTTAGGTGAACCTTGTAAAGTAGTGTGTCTGGACAAGTGTAGTGAATACCCACAGTTTGTGACCTAGAGATAAAGCGGGGGGCATTGTGTAGAGATGAACCATTGCATGGCTTTGGGCATTGGTTCTTATTTAAAGAATCCTAACATATCGTTGGGGCTCCAGTGACCAAGAAATGAATCTGGAGTGACACATGCAAAAGTTAATAAAACACACACACACACACAAACACCAAACACATATATATCCACTCAAACACACACATACTTCTCCACATGCATACCACATACACAAATACAAACACACACACATATTCCTCCTCATACATACCACACACACAAATACAAACAAGCCTACACACGTGTCCTTCACAAAGAGACACACAAACTCACACATGCTCATGCACACACACACACACACACACACATGTACACACACGCACACACACTCCACATGCACCATTCTACTTACACAAACCCTGTGATGAAGATCATAAAAACGTTTATAGGCATTTTTATTCATACATATTTGATTTCTTAAAGATTTATTTATTTTTAATTTGTGCGTTTGGGTGTTTTGTCTGCTGCTGTCTGTATATGTGTACCACACATGTGCTTGGTATCCATGGAAGTCAGAAGAGGGCATCAGATTCTCTGGAGCTGGAGTTACAGATGGTTTCACCTCCATGTGGGTGCTGGGAACTGAACGCAGGTCCTCTGCAAAAGCAATAAGGGCTGAGCTATTACTCCAGCCCCATTCACTCTAGACTTCGAATCTCAAGTCTGACATGGCCTGAAACACGAAATGCAATTCTTCTTCACGAAACGGTAACATGTTAGATAAATACAACACACTCCCTTTTGGTATTCATTAGTGAACCTAGCGTGACATGGTCTGTTCCTGTAACATGTTTAAATATCACACATTTCCATTTCTTCTGTCCCGACACCTGCCTCTAGCTGGGAGTCAGTCGAAAGCAGTGGGGAGAAATGACGAAGACAGCATGCAGAGAAGCAACCTCCACAAGTCTCCTTCCACCTCAGTCTGCTTTGCTTGTGCCCAGGCCTCATCCATCAGGTTTTTTGTTTCGTTTGGAGTTGTGGGATGCAGTCCATGACCTCCTGGATGGAAGGAAAGCACCCTATCACTGAGTTCTCCCCTAGAGTTGAAAAATTTCTGCCTTCACGGGAACTTATTAGAAAATGGGTCTGTCTTCTGTTCGGGACAGGCAAGCGGGAAGTCAGACATGGTCATTGTGGAGCCACCCCAGTTCTAGCCAAGTTAAGCTGTTCATCTATCCAAGATAAGCCCCCCACCACATTATATTCTTCTCTGGGCACTGGGGTCCCAATAGAGGGTAAAGATCCTTGAAGTTGGGCCGAGTTTGTTGGGCATCTCTAACCAATATCAAGGTCCTCACTTCAGCCCATCACAGGGTGGGGGATAGAGCGTCTCTAACCAATGTCCTCACTTCAGCCCATCACAGGAAGGGGAAGAGGGTAGAGGTATACATGGTGACACACCAGCACGCCTCCGAGCAGAGGCCACACTGGACAAAGCTCTCCAGGTTTCCAAGAGTCCTGATCCTGATGCCGTGGGGTCAGGTCTCCTACTGCAGAAAGCCCACAGACATGGGGAGACTAACCTGAAAAGGAACCATTGCAGCTCGCTGGAAGCTGGGGAAGGTCAGGGAGGGTGCTCCAGGGTGTGAGCACAATTCCTCCTCTCGTCCTCCCTCAGTTTTTGTAACTACAAAATCTCTTAAGCTTTCAAATTTATGTCCTCTCCTACCAGCTATTCCTCTCTACCACCCAGGTTCCTGTTCCTCTCCACCACCCAGCTTCCTGTTTCTCTCTCTAACCACCCAGCTTCCTGTTCCTCTCCACCACCCAGCTTCCTGCTCCTCTCTCTAACCACCCAGCTACCTGTTCCTCTCTCTAACCACCCAGCTTCCTGTTCCTCTCTCTAACCACCCAGCTTCCTGTTCCTCTCCACCACCCAGCTTCCTGTTCCTCTCTCTACCACTGAACTTTCCTTTCCTGTCTCTGGCACACAGGAATCTTGACCCACAGTTGCTCTCTTTCCTATGTTCTACCACTTTCTCTCCAACCCCTCACTTTTCACTTTCTGCTCACTCAACTGTTTACTTTGACTACCATTTGTTTCTCTCTCACATAAGCCTTTCTTTCCCTCCCCTCAACAAAACTTTTCTTCCTATGTCACAAACTTTTACTTGTTGTGTCCCTTTTCCACCCCACTTTCCAGTGGCATTGTCTCCTCAGGACTTCACCCCACTGTCCAGTGGCATTGTCTCCTCAGGACTTCACCCCACTGTCCAGTGGCATTGTCTCCTCAGGACTTCACCCCACTGTCCAGAGGCATTGTCTCCTCAGAATTTCACCCCACTGTCCAGTGGCATTGTCTCCTCAGGACTTCACCCCACTGTCCGCTGGCATTACCTACTCAGAACTTTCTTTTCCTTCTTGCCTGCTGTTCATTCCTCTTTTTCTCTCTCCCCTACCTCAACCTCAAATCTTTCCACTCATCTTTCCTCTTCTGTCCCCTCATTTGTTCACTCTCCCTTTCTAACCCACAGAGCTCCGCCCAGCGAGAGAAACGGCCAATGACAGATGAACACAGGTCTGTAAATCCACCTGACGGCAGCAAGGACCTGAAACACAAACACAGGCTCCATCTGCTGTGTTCCAGAAGGGAACTGACTTCTACCCAACAGCCACAGAGGGATGAAGGAAAGTCAAGGAGACAGCATGCACCTCTCAGATGGAATCGATGGGTCTGAGCAACCATTCGGACCTGGGCTGAATAAAGGGCAGAATCCAGGAGGAAGTTACAGCTTCTGGCTGAGCAGCAAAACAAATGATGTCATCCAGAGCCACAGAAAGCAGCAAGAGGAGTGGATCTAGGCATTCCTCATCATAAAGACCGCAAAGACACTTCACTGAAGTTAAAAAAATATGTCTAAATTCTGGCACGGCAGCACATGCCTGTAACCCCAACACTTCGCAGGCTCACCTGGAGGGGTGCAAAACTGAGGCTAGCCTCTGCTGTGAATCAAGGCTCCACCTCAAAAAAAAAAGGATAGAACAACCAAAGCTCCTAAATACTTGTGGTATATTTAAACCTAAAAAAAAAAAAAAAACAAAAACAAACAAACAAACAAAAAAACAGTTCTAGGAGGAAAAGAAATCATAACTCAGTCATCAATTTCGGCTTGTTCATCCTGAAACTTCTCACCCTCTAACACCCAGGGGCCTCCTTAAAACGCCCTTTCTCTAAAAATTTAAGCTTCGTGCATCACTAGAGTTTAGAAACAAACAAACAAAGGCAGGAAAATGGTCATCGAAAGGCAATGCCACTTTCTCCTGGGCTCTACTGCCCCATCCTTCTCCAAAGTTCTTGAGGCAGAGAACTCTCCAGGGAGTCTGTCAATTTCGAGAGAGCAGGGAAGCTGTCCTCCGAGTCCCCACAGGGACTCAGCCACCTCCAATAATGGCAGGTGCTCAGAGCTGCTCAGCAGATACGCTGAGGTGACTACTCAGAGTTTCTCATGTGCCATTCATTGTCAGTGCGCAAAAGCATAGTGTTGAAATGAAATTACGGGAACACGCATTCATAATGAGAAGCAAAGGACCGTAAAGCCAAGGCAATGATGAGACTCATTAAACTTCGCTGAAAATGGTAAATTTTTAGACTCCATTGGCTGCTCGTCAAACTTCAGCTAGCCAAATTTGTGCTCAATTGTCAATGACAATAATAAAATTAAAGATAGATTGAATGCTGGAAGCAGCATTTCAAAACGTAAAAGAAGATTTTTAAAGGAACTTTTATTTAGAGTTGTTTCTATTTTTTATGTTTCTTAAAACTGACTACACTCCTCTATATATTTTTTTAAAAAGACCTAAGTCATCCATTGGCACATTTGAGTATTTGATTTCTACAGAAATTTCTGGAAAGTATTATGTCTGTAGCAGAAGCTGCCCACCCTGGTACCCTGTCCTAATATTTAATCTGCAGAGAAAGGTAAATTGTTGTCAGCAGACAAGACCATGGGAAATGACTGACAAGTGAAAGCTCCAATGGGATCTTCGGAGAAACTCAAGGCTTTGATGCAAAGCACAGGAACTGAAGAAGAATCTAATGGGGACGGATGCTCTCGGTTGGAAGCAGAGGGCCTGATGCTCAGAGAAATGCTTGGTCCATTGTCCATTCTTACCGCTCATAAAAGATTGCTCTGTCAATCAATTCAAAGTCAGCATACTACTGTCCCAGACTTTGAAGATATTCCCACAGAAAGAGGTATGTCTACACCTGGAGTCAAGGCACAGACAGACAGACAGACAATTGGAAATCTATGCAAGCAAGTTACATAGGGTTATGATACAACATTGTGAGCACAATGAAGAAAACTTAAGCTGCCACTCAGGTAGCTGACGCCGATGTCACAGGTCACCTGCAGCACATTAACACCACCCAAAGAGTCATAGCAGGTTGGCTACATTCTCCTTCAGCATCCATTCCTTCTGTCCCCTCTCCTCGAAACTGCCACATGCCTCGTCCTCTTTCTCTGCTGCCTAATATTCCCAGGGAATGAGGTTTATCAGAAGACTTGGCTTTTCCAACAGAACGGAAGGCACCACGGAATATACTACATCTTAAAAGAACGCACTGTCTTCAGTTCAGTCTCTCCCCTTTTCCCTTCACTGTCAAGGTGGAGCACCCCATTGCGCCACATGACTTCTCTAATAACAGATAATTGCTCTAGACTCTCCAGTCTGGAGTTACTGTCTCCAGGAAGCCCGTGCCTAATGGGGGAGGAAAGCAATAATAAAAAGAATATCTGTTGTGAAGCCACACCGTTATTTTTCTGTTGCTCTAATAAAGCCGGTTAATATAAAAAAGACTCTCTGAGAAGGTGACATTTTATCAAAGACTAGGACGAAGGAGATAAGAAGATAAAACAGAGGCTCTGAGAAGTAAAGCGATTCTCAAGTTGCCCAAGTAGTAAGCGGTGGGTGAAGACTGTATTGAAGATTTTTTTCCTCTGGGTTGGCTCACAAAATCCTCTCAGGTAGGGATCCATTTAGCCCGCATGACAAAAGGCACAGTGTATTTTCATGCAGAAGCCTTTCCCCATTCTCCTCAATAAGCTTCCTCCAAGTTAACTCGGGTTCCTGAGGCCCTGCATCCTCTCTTGGGACTGAAGGCAGACGTGCCTAAGTCCATAGCAGGTTCTTCATTTTCTTCCTCCTCCTTCACATCTCCCTCAAATCTTTCCAAAGCCCATGAGACTTAGCAGGATATTGATTGCAGACAGTGCCCACTGATGAAGAGAAAGGTAAGCTGTGAGTTCAGCAACACCCAGTAAGTGGAGGCTGGGGGTCCAGATCATGACTCTCTGGATTCAGGACTCTGGCTATGCTACAAAAATGGTGCTTATGTATGTGCATGTGTGCGTGTGCGTGTGCGTGTGTTTGGCGCAGATGGGTGCTCGTGCATGTGATTGTGAGTGCCTATGGAGGCCAGAGGTATCTTTCTGGATGACACCCCATCTTAGTTTTTGAGATGGTCTCTCTGAAGCTGGAAATCACTGGTTGGGCTTGCTAGACTGGATGGCCAGCAATCAGCAGAAATGCATCTGCTTTTGCATCCCCAGCTCTAGTATGACTATGTACTGCTGTATCTGGGTTTTTACATCTATGCCTGGGATCCAAGCTCATGCTCTCTTGCTTAAGAGGCAAGCACTTTACTGATCGGGCCATACCCTTACTTCTCTGGTATAAGTTTCATATATTTGCTACATCAGCCTCATTACAACGAGGTAAGTCGCTTCTATGATTTCACAGATGAAGAAACTGAAGTCCAGTAACACAAAGTAACACCAGAGTCCTCACAACTCAAAAGATCACAGCTTAGAACAAAGAATTTTCCTCCCAGAATCTGTCTCCAGCATGATACTATGCCCATACTAGTTTCTAGGTAGATTAAAAAGAAAGAAAGAAAGAAGAGAGAGAGAGACAGACAGACAGACAGAGACAGAGAGAGAGAGAGAGAGAGAGAGAGAGAGAGAGAGAGACCATCAGCATCTCTGGACTACACACTGTGGTTAAGGCAGCTAAATAAACATCATCTCCTCATCAATTAGTCCTTAACTTTGCAATAGAACGAGCAGGAACTAATGGCCAGGGAAAAAAATCTACAGATGTTATACCTTCATTCAAAAAGAGATAACTTTTTCCTTAAGGTCTGAGACACAGCTAAAGGTAGCACTGAGCAAGGCACGTGTCTCTCTCATGCTTGAACATCTTAAATGTCTCTTCCAGACATCAACTGGATGAAGCCAGCATCCTGCACACACAGACAGCGGCTCTGTGTAGCAGACAGGGGAAGTCTGAGATGAACAGCCCCTGATGAAAAGCTGCTTTGGTCCTGAGATCTGGCTTTAAACGTCTGCTGGGCATGCTCACACACTCACCGCTTCAACCATTGATTGACTGAAGTGTACACTGAGCATCCGCCGCTCTGCAGCTGATGATGCTAGACACAAAGACCGTGGCTGGCACAGGCAGAGGCCCTGCATTTTTGTTTTCAGTAAATTAATTTGTTTCAATGTATTTTTAAAGTCTGCTGTTACTGAAGGAGGGGCGGTATGCCATCTGTAATCGTGCATAGGCTGGAATGTTCTCAGACCAGAGCGACTACTCTGATGCCCTTTGACCCCTCACTGGAAGAGCTTGTGCTCCAAAAAGTGAGAATAATCTGGTCTCCAAACATCCATCCTGAAGCTATTCTGTTCCCAGAGAAATGTCAGAGCTCAAACAGCCAAGATGTAATTGTACTTAGCCTGTTTACTGAACAACCACTCACTGCTTTGCACAGCAATTCCATTTTTAAATTCATTGTGCTAGAAAAAAAAATATTGTAGCTACTTAGCTCGTACTTTCTCATCCAAATCAGGGAGGGAATAAGAAGTTTGCGAACTGGGTGAAAACCCGGATTTCAGCAGCATCTCAGGCAGAGCTCTCTCCCAGCCTCCTACCCCAGCTCTTTCTCTCTCCCTGCAGCTCCCACCTTCATGACCTGCCCTCATTCTGACAGCCAACACTAAAAGAGCAGCGGCAGCAGGAGCAAAGATGACAAAGCGAGCAGCCTGGGGCCACCAAGCACCTGCCCTGCTGTCTGAGCAGAAACAAAGCTCACTGGGAGCTGTGGGTTCAATTTGGTCCTCTCACCTTGTAAGGGCATCAACCAACCACGGGGTTGGGGAGCTGACACCAACAGGCCAGGCGTCCCCACTGATCTCCCAGGCTCTAGATTCTAGCTGGGTCCAGTCACTAGGAGGCAGTGGCATAAGATTAGAGGATGGAGGGGTTGAGAGTTAGAGAAAAAATACCTTGCTTCTTTGTTCCCTTCTAGCAGTGTTTCAGTTCTATGAATATTCAGGGCTGTATAATCCCTCATGGGGGGGTTATTCACAGGTGTGCATGTATACATGTATACACGTGTGTGTGTATGTGTGTGTGTGCATATATGGTGGGGGCATTAGAAGTGAACCTAAGGCATCAATTGAGGAGTTTCCTACCATGTTCTGTTTTGATTTTATTTTGAGGCAGGGCCTCTCATTGTCCTGGAACTCACTGATTCAGTCCAGTGAGCCCCAGAGATGGGTTACAAGAACACACCACGATTCCCACGCTTTTATATGGGCTGCACAGCAAGCGCCTTGTGAGCTGAGGACACTCCTCAGTCCCATTTGAAGGTTATTTTAGAGCATCCCTGTCCTGTGCTTCCTGTATACTAGTGACATCACTGCCAATTGTGATCAAAGTGTCTCCAGACATTGCCTGGGTCTCCTGGATCATTCCCTATACACTATACATGCATAGCCGAGGTCTTCATTTAGCTCCTGTAGCCTTTTTTTTTTAAACATTTGATCAGTCTGGATGGTCCCAGGAGGAACTAAGGATATTCTGCAACCTTCCACTGACTGTGAGCTTTCACAGGGCAGACTCGGTGGCTCTGATGTGAAGCACAACCTTCCCAGCAGGGTCTTAACACAATGTTGCCACTAACTGAAGACATGCTTCTGTCTGACTGGGGTCCTGGGGCTCTAGTGAAATCTCCTCCCTGGCTTCTTTCTCAGTAGGAACAGAGTGCAGACCTGCCACTTGGCCCACTCTCCACTCCCAGCCTCTCTTTCTAATGACTCTTCACATCTGTTGGCAATTTCCTCCCAGGGAACGAAAGGTCTGGGAGGCTTCGGAATTGGCACCAGTGCCCTGTGGTTAACCTGTGGCTGACAGCAAATGCTGCCGGTCCCTGGGACGCAGCAATCACCTCTAAATGAGGTCTGCTTTTGCCTTCGTTTAAGGACTCTAACAATTGCTTTTTCTCCCTCAGAAATAGAACCTTAGCGATGAACTGCTCTCAAGTTAGTAAACGTGTGTGCCAGTTTCCTGAGAAGTTCCATGAGAAGGTACAACCTCCTCCTGGACAAGCCAACACTCACTGTCTCCCAAAGTCCTTGTAAAGGGCAGAGGCCAAGGGCTGGGAGCTCAACTAGGACCCTGGACAGCAGCTGTGGCCTCTCTGTCCCCGCCTGAGTCTCTCAGGGATGGTGCCAAATCCCGCAGATCCTACCTGTTCTAGTCACGGGAGTCACCATTCTGTCAGCTCCGGCCTGAAATGTCAACTCACAAAACAAACCACATCTCTCGGATTCAGTTGCTTTATCTGTGGAGCAAAGTTGATCCTTTCCACCCATAATCAGGACCTTCTTTTATTAATACTTATTTTTTAAAAGAATAGTATGAAATATAGAAACCTCCAACATGCAATTTGATAAATATCTATATATGTACACACCTACTTCCCTGCTACCCAGATTAGCTCATAGAGCATTCCTTTACATCTCTCCTGAGTGATCTCATCCATCATTTCAGGTAACAAACATCACATCCCCAAAGGGACTTGATATTCTGACCTTATATTAGCAGATTTGCATAGTATATATATACATACATATATATATGTATATAGATATATATTGTGTGTTTAGCTTTGTTTAAAATGAAGGATTTGAGGTTACTCTACATTACTGAGTGTATCAAAAGTTGATCTATTTCTATTGCTAAGTAGTATCCCATTGTGTTCACTATCACTATTCGCCTATTCTCCTTTGAACTGCCATTTGGCTGTTCTACATTTGGGGCCAATATGACTACAGTGATAGTTGGCATTCTTAAGTCATAACATTTGTAGACACAAGGATTCATTTCTCTTGATTCTATACCTAGACCCAGGTGCAAGGATTTGAATACTCTATCTAAGCCCCACCTGCTGATTTTAATGTCCTACTTGTCCCAGACTGTGATTATCACCTGGCCATGACCACCCCACATAGCTTCATAATTAAATGTCCTCCTCCAGGGCTGCAGTCTGAACTACATTTATTTCATTGAGTACACTTTGTTCTTCCTCCCTTCCTGGCCCCTAGTGTAAACCAAAGCCAGATGATTGCATCTCCTTTACAAGGAAATACTTTGTAGATGGGCTAAAGACATAAAGGAACAAAGAAGGGTAAAACAATAAAAAATGTTGGAAGAAAATCTGAAGAATGAAATCATTTTCTGGTCTTGGTTCCCTGAAGGGACAATAGTACTAAAAGTATGGAAGAAAGACTGAAATAAAACTTGGAAACTTCCCTACAGAAAGAACATGAAGACTATAAGCAGGTTAAAGTTAAATAAAATACACTAACAAATATTGTCCTTAACAGGTCAAGGGATTTTAGAGAATAACGAAAACAGGAAAAACCTCCAATAGAAAAAAAATGGGCAAAGAAGAGGCAATTGTCCATATTTGGGGCGTATAAATATGAAGTTACTCAAAATTATCAATCAGCAAACAGCAATGTATGAAAATGACATGATTTTTCACTTATCAGATTAGCACTGAGTTGATGCTTTTCAAAGAATAGATCTTTCATACACTCCTGAGCTTTAAACCAATACTTTTTCCCCTATAGACCTTCCTTTAATGAGTAGATGCCATTAAAATGTGGTCAAATGACTCAGCTTTGAGGAAGATATCCTAAGAAAAGGGGTTAATGCCTGCAAGGAGTTTTGTATCAGTCTGAGGATCACAAACGTACTTAGATTTTTTTTTTTTTAAAAAAAAGGGAAATGGCTTAAATGCGCATAAAGAGGTGATTTGTTAAATTGTGGAAAATACATATAATGAAATAATATGCAGGCATTAAAATAATTAAATATTACTCTACCATAGGAAGTCCACAAGTCTTTTCAGAGACTAAGCAGGTCAATAGTTTTACGATACAACTCCATCATATGGACGCATGTATGTGCATGCGTATGTGTGTGTGTATGCATGTCTACATATACCCATATGAAAGGCATGCAAAGTGTTCTATTCAGAGCTGGTCAATATTTGTAACCTCTGATATCAAATAGAAGAAATATGTCATTAATTTTTCTAATGGGTATACGGGAAGGTTTATTCCGTCACTGAAGAACCCAGGCTCCTTCTGTCCGAGACTCAGATGTCTCCATCTCTTGAAGGCACTTGCTGCACAGGTCCATCAGAGGGAAGAGACAGTCATACCGGGTGTCTGAAAGGCTCAGCTCAAAGTCGAGGCTATCTAGCCATGCATACCTTCCTCAAAGCCTGTACTATGACCACCCTTAACTATAGGAGGGCTCAGAGACACACCTGGCTGTTTGCCCAATTGCTTTTATAGAAGGAACCAGCAAAACTTCCAGATATACAGAGTCAACTTGGCTTTGTCTAGTTATCATTTTGTATTCTCTAAGCTTTCCCAAAAGGACCTTTTCTGTTTTGTAAATAAAGGAGAATAAAGCCAATACATTTATTTCTGCTTTAACGGCTACACATAAGAAGTACATTGCTCCTCCAGTGTAGGTCACGCTGTAACTGGTATGGTGGGAGCTTTGAGTCCATATCAAAGCTGTGTTGTCACCCCATCCACTGAGAAGATGCTCCAAGCTTCCCAAAAAATACTTGGAAATTGATATATATGTTTTAGTTTTCTGTGTACCTTAAAGTTTAATTTACAACTTAGAGGCTAGACAAGACATTAGCGCGAATAAATAATAGCAAATAAAATAATTGTAACCATATACTGTGACAACGTCCTAGTAGCACTGCACTGCGCTCTGGCGACTTTATGAAATCAAACAGTGGCTGTGCGGACACAGGCAGTAAGACACTGAATACATTGCAGGTGATCTGTTACTAAGTGGTTAAGGGAGGATAGCATATGCAGGCTGGACATGCTGGATAAAGGGATGCTTCATTCAGACAGGGGAGTGACTTCATCACACTCTTTAGAATACTGTCCATTAAAACGTAGAATGGTTCATCTCTCCGAGTTTTCTCTAATTAGTGTTTTCAGATAATGGTTGACCACAGACAAATGAGGCTTCAAAACAAAGCTGTAGGCAGAGGCTATTGTACCCGAGACAAGAAAGCCCTGGCGTAGATTGTCCCTCGTACCCCAAAAGGGACAGATTCCAGCTGCTGAGAAAACTTAGAACTCACACCCAAGAACTGCCCTGCCCATGAGGCCTCCAGCTGAGCAGCAACCCCCCTGTTGCTTGCTGACAAGGCCTGTTTCTGTCGGCGGCTGAGAAACACAAGCCCATCCCATCGCTCAGAGGAACACACTCCCCAGTGCCATCATTTGTCACTGTCAGCCTCGGGAGCAATTATATCCCATCCAGCCAGAAATAAACAGACACCAGCGTCACGCTGGAGATGACAGGCAGACATGGTCCCCATCTTACCCAGCTGTGACAGAGCCTCTGGGCATGGGCCTGCTAAGAAAATCAGATCAACTAGAGCCCCGAGATTCCTCCCTTATTCCTCTCATCGTTTGCCTTTTTCCTTGAGAATAAAAGGATCTCAGTTCAACTGAACAATAAAAACAGGCTTTATAGTGGCTGGAGTCTAGGATGTCGCCACAGGCTGTATGGTTGAGACTGTGGTCCCTAACTGTTGGTATTTTCTGGGGAATGTGTGGAACCTTTGAGATGCAGGTCACAGTTGGTGGGAATACGTCACTATAGGTGGGTCCATGAAGGTGATGCCCTCTTCTGGATTGGTCTGAGCTCTCTGCTCCCTGGACTCCTTTCTGCAAGGAGCTCAAGCAGGTATCTAGCCACAAGGCTTCTCCCACCAAGACAACCTGAAATCTCTAAACTGCGAACCAAAGCAAACATTTCCTCCCCCTAAGGACAAAACACTTGTCACAGAGTTGATAAATGTCACCCGTAAAGAAATGAATGAGTTGGAATAGCCCTGTGCCTTGTCCATCCTACAGATCACCTATTGATCACCTATGACCCTTTCTGAGGCCAAGAAAAGAGCACAGGTTGGCTTGTGGCCTAAACAACCCTGGAGCTGGTCCCTGCAGCCATGCCTAACAGCTGTGCCTTCCTGTCTTCAGCCTTATCTTCTCTGCCTGCAAAATGGGCATATTCACGCTCACCCTTCCTGCTGGTTTTATGGGTGCAATTCCCTCTTAATTCCCCCACATTCCCCTGGGGCACAGACATTCAATTCTCTAGTTTGTTTTCCTCTGTCAGCACGCAGCTAAAGTAGGAGTTATCTCCCACCCCCATGCTGGCTGGATGCAGTTTTAAGGGAATGCTTCTCTTCGATAGATTTAGTGTTTTTACAGAAGGTTTACATTCGGAGCGCAATTCATAAACAGTGCACAACTAGCTCCAGTGGTCTTCAGTAATAAGAAGGGAACCAAACTAACGCAGGGGTGAAGATGACAAGATACTCAGGAGCCACGTAGAGAGAACGTTAGAGTCCCTATGCCTCCTTATTAGAAGACACTTACAAGACTGTGCACTGGATTTATCCAGAGTGTGCAAAAGAGAACTTTCACTGAATGCAGCGTTATCTTAACATTAGTCATGGGAGAGGAAAAATATATCCATGTAAACATTTTTTTAAAGTTAAAATTCGGAGTTTAGCCAATACTACCCCACAAATATACTATGGTTAAGTAAAATGTTAGCATTAGATAAAACTGGGTAAACTAGATCGAAACTTTGCAACATTTTTGTGAGTTTAAAATTATTTCAAAATTAAAAGTTGATTGAAATAATAATAAATAAGCTTCGGCTATGTTGAGCTTTTTCTATGTTTGGGCTCATTACTGTAGCCTAATCTGCCCTGACATGTGTTCCTTTCCACCTATGAAGATGAAGTGCCTATGTATTCCCAGCACTTGGGAGGTTGAGGCCAAGAGATTGTGAGTTTGAGCTAACCTGTCTATAACTATTTATGCACAAACTGTATCCCTAAACCAAACTCCTGAGGGTCAACTAGACACTTCATCTGATGAAGGCACTTGCCCTGCAAGCCTGGAAACTTGAGTCCCATCTCTGGAACCCAAGCAAGATGGAAGGAGAAAAGTGACTTCTCAGATTCATCTCCTACAACCATATATGTACCCTCCCACATCTTGTGCATGCACACACATGTGCACATACTCACACACACAAAGAGACGATAAATAAATTAATAGTAAATGCCCTCCTAGCTACACTTTGGGACTCAGCTGCACTGTTTCCTTCGGTTGTTAGGGGTGACCTCTCTCCTGCACGGTGCCTTCTTCCACAAGAGAAGCGATGAACTGACCTCCTCACTTCTCCAACCAGACTGACATCATCCACGAGATGTCTCGCCTTCTTCCTAGCTCCGAAATATCTGCCCATCGAGTTAATGCCAACTTCCTCTCCATGTTGTGCGCAGTTACTATACCAACCAGAGGGAAACTGCTTCATTAACTCTGAAGTACTGCACAGATGCAGGGGATGATTAATCAGTCGCAAAGTATTTATTGAACACCAGCCTGCTTTGCCGCTGTGATATATTTTTCTGGTGGCCTACAATGTCTGCATTGATGCATGGTGCTTGGGCTTGTGATTGTGATTGTCTTAATTAGTATTGATGCAGCAAAATGGCTTAAACAGTCCTTTCAATGCCTTCCACCCAACAGCCAAAGTCATTACACATGGGGGACCTTTCATTTACTGGTAACTAGTGGGGGCCACACAAGCAGGTTCCAGGGGGCTTTCTCTTCTGTTATTTTTTAAAATCTCAGGACATTCCCCCTTTCAAGGTTTGAATTCTTATTCTCCACTTCACATGTGAAAAAACTGAGCAGAAGGAATAAGTGATGTGTTTCCCACCGCTCACTCCTAAGTGGAGTGGGTCTCCGAAGTCCACCTATAACCTGCTTCTTTTCAAAACAGCATCCTGACATGTGATTGATTGCCAGGCTCCACTAAGAACTGTCATAAAGAATAAATCCAATTTCTTCTATGCCCCTCTGGGTTGGCTCTCAAATAAAAGCTGAATGCCAGAACTCAACAAACTGCCGTAAACTCAAGTCCAGTTGTTGGAGCTGGAACTTGGGGTCAGAGGTGCCAAGCCCCAGGCCTATACAGAGCTGTCAACGCTGCTAAACCCAGATGCTTCAAGTTCCTAGAATCCTCTGAAAACAAGTCATATTTCAGTTTTTCACTGCATGCCAGGACTGAGCTAAGCACTTAGCACAACACGGCTCCTTGAACCTTTCCAGCAACTGAAGGGGGAGAGTTTTCACTCTTCTGACTGTAGAGATGAGAAACTGAGCCTCAGCCATGCAGAGCAAGAGTGAGTGGGCCTAAATAGTTTGCTGTGAGAGCAGAGGCCCAGTGCTTCTTTCTTTCTTCCTTCCTTCCTTTCTTCCTTCCTTCCTTCCTTTCTTTCTTCCTTCCTTTCTTTCTTTCTTTCTTTCTTTTGTTTTGTTTTTTGAGACAGGGTTTTTTTTTTAAATATTTATTTATTTATTATGTATACAATATTCTGTCTGTGTATATGCCTGCTGGCCAGAAGAGGGCACCAGATCTCATTACAGATGGTTGTGAGCCACCATGTGGTTGCTGGGAATTGAACTCAGGACCTTTGGAAGAGTAGGCAATGCTCTTAACCTCTGAGCCATTTCTCCAGCCCGAGACAGGGTTTTTCTGTGGCTTTGGAGCCTGTACTGGAACAAGCTCTTGTAGACCAGGCTGGCTTCGAATACGCAGAGATCTGCCTGCCTCTGCCTCCTGAGCACTGGGATTAAAGACATGCACCATCACCGCCCGGCCTTCTTTTCCTTATGGACCATCGATCTTTTGGTACAAAACGATAGCGTGTCCTCTCAGAGCTCTGGCCAGAGCAAGCCATGCTCTAGATTGCAAGAAGCAAAGGGCTCTTTGGCACCAAGTTCTCTCACACCCTACTACCCAATGTTGAGTGATCAGCCCATGTGCTGATGGCTTCAGGGTCTCTCTGTAAACGTACTTAGCGTTGTCTAGTAATCACTATCCAGAGCACTCTCCTAGCCTCTGACTTGGGTTATTTCCTCTTCATTCTCCTGCAGGTCCATCACCCCGAGCATATCTATTCATTTGTATTTGATAGTTGAGAAGGTGAGACACTCTAAATCCCAGTCGAGGCCCATGTGCATCTGCCCTCTGTGAACATTGCGTGGTGATGCACCATAAACTCGGGGAGATGTTTGGAACTGGAAACCACAGACCCACCCTACACTGCAGGACTGCTTATGCACAACGGACCCAAAACCAGCCTGTAAGGCTTAGTGAGCAGAACATGTATGAGACCCTCACCTTGGCTGGGAATCTTTACACAAGGTACCATGTTGTCCTAATATCTTCAGCATTCAGGCCAGGCATTCTGCTTAAGACTTAGAGTAGAGGCTGGGGAGGTGCCTCGGTGGTTAAGAAGACTTGAGTTCCAGAGAACCTGGGTGCAATTCCCAGCACCCACATCAGGCAGCTTACCATTACCAACAGCTCCAGCTCCATGGTCATCCTATATCCCTGGCTTCTATGGGGACCTGCATTCACACGTGCGAATTGCCCTCACACAGACACATACACACTTAAAAATATTTTTTTAAAAAAATGTACATTTTAAAGTAAGCTTTAGAATAGATCATAGGAAGTTTTTGTCTTCTTTATATTTTTTGGTTTTTTGAGACAGGGTTTCCTCTGTGTAGCCCTAGTTATCCTGGAACTCACTCTGTAGACCAGGCTGGCCCCAAACTCAGAGATCCACCTGCCCCTCCTTCCTGAGTGCTTGGATTAAAGGAGTGAGGCATCACCGGGCTGAGAAAGTTTCTCTTCCTTCAACTATGGCAGATGGTTTTTGCTGTATAGATCCTGTGAACACTTCCCACTTCCTTTTTGTAGTATTTAAGACAATGGATATTAATTTCCAAGCACTTGCACACTCATCTGCTTAAAGTCTGACACACTTACAAGGTTCTGGATTGCACAAAGGTGCTTTGTTCAGAGCCCCACATCCAACACTTAGCAGAGTAACTAGGTGTAGCCCACTGCTACATCTTGACGTCAGCTCAAGAACCTCACTGTGTGTCTCACTTACCCTCCATGCTGCTGTCTTTATCATGAGGAGACTAAGCTCCAGGGTCACTCCCTGGTCCTCCAAGGAAGGATGGAGGCATTGGAACCACATCCAAATAGAAGCCAACCCAGTCATAACATCCTGGACTAGCTGACCCTCAATATCCAAAGAGAAAACACATTCAGCTGGAATTGACCAACCTGCTGCACACGTGTATGCTTTGACTCTACTCAGACGCTGCAACAAGGTTCATGTGGTAAAGACTTGGTCCCTAGCTAGTGGCACGCTTTAGGAGCTAGTAGACATTTGAGGAAGTAGTATCTAGGTGAAGGAAGGCACTAGGCAGGCCTTTGAAGGTTATACATAGTCCCTGGCCCCTTCCTGCACCCCTCTCCCCGCCTCCTGGCCACCATGTGAGTTGCTTTACATCACCATAGCTCTTGCAGCAGTGAAGTTCCACCTTGGCATAGGCCATAGCAACAGAGTAGAGCATGCTGAACCAAAACTCTGAAGGCCAGAGACAAAATAAATCTTTCTTGCTTCATATAGTTTCTCTCAGGTATTTAATCAGAAGGGAAAAAAATGAACTAAGATAACACACACGAGCTAAGTCAACTCTCACTGCTGAATGCACTGGTGTTCTGCCTGATTTCTAACACGGGAATAGCTGACACATGCAAATTAGTATGCCTAGATCTAGTAAGATTAAGTTGCTCAAAGTCTCCAGGTAAGAAATGAAGCTACTATGTAAACCCAACTTGCCTATTTATAAAGTCAGCATGCTTCTACTGCACTACATTGTCCCAAGGACATATAGTCCTTACACCTGGCAGGACATCCGCTGTGTGTCATAGGGGTCTGGGGCATCTTTCCCATCTGTTCCTCCTTGACAAGAGCACAAGGGTGACCCACGGGCAGATGCTGTACGGAGTCAGAAATATCACTCACGGAAACATTGCTCGCCCTTGCTAAGTCCCCGGGCTTCCTTCGGCAGTTCCACTCTGCATGAACTGGGATTGCTGACTTTGATGGGTAAGTGCCTTTCTAAAGAAGTAACCAGACCCACCAAGCAGGGCAGCTCCGGGTGATTAATGCCTCTCTCAGGGGGTGAGAACCGCTTAATCTTCAGCTGTAAGTTTCCAGCTCCCCCAAACGTTGCTCTAATAGCCCACAAATGCACTACCTGATGGGCCCTTTATTGCTTAATTACTAAGGTGAGAGGCTCGTAATTAATAAGCCATGTACTCCGACATTTTGATGTTTTCAGAAAATGCCAAAGATTTTCCAAGGAAATTCACAGTTTTTCATTCCATTCATGTCTTCTACTATGTAAAAATATCACTGTCTCATTTGTTTCCAAACCTTTTAGGCCCCTACCAAAATGGGCTCTCAACATCTGCAGATTTTGCATCTTTGGATATAACATCTAAAGATCCAGCCAGTCGTGGACCATGGGCCATGGAGTGGGGTCAGGCTGTATCTTTATTGAAAATGTACAAACTTTTTTCCTTGGTATTGTTACCAAATAATACAAAATAATGACTGTTAGCATGATATTTATATTGCATTAAACTATTATAATTAATCTAGAGATTATTTAAAATATAAATGAGGGTTTGCAAGGATATAAGCATGTACTGTGCCATTTTAAACAAGAGACTCTTGTATCTATATTAGACACTTCTATTATAATGATAGAATAATACATAATTAAGACAACTTGTTGAAAAAAATTGGGGGCTGGGCCTTGTGGTTATACAGATTAGGAGCCCATAACCATCACGGGAGAGAACATGGCAGGAGGCAGTCAGGCATATAGTGCAGGAACAGCAGCTGAGAGTCCAGATCTTGACTCAAACAGGATGCAGAGAGACAGCTAAATTAGAAATAGCGTGAGTCTGAGCAAGGTATCCATACAAAGAGACTAGGTTCCCCAAAAGCCATTACAAGCAGTAGGGATAAATCCTGGTGCCACTGCCAGTGGCCTCTCAGTCTTCCCCAGCCATGCAGCTATCAAGCACAGAGGGTCTGGTTTGGTCCTATGCTTGCTCCTTCCCAGTCTGGCTGGTGTTGGTGAGCTCCCATTAGCTCAGGTAGACTGGTTCAGCGAGTGTGCCCATCATGACCTTGACCTCTTTTATCATAGTCTCACTCTTCCCACTTTTCAACTGGACTTTGGGGGCTCAGTTCAGTGCTCTGATGCTGGTCTCTGCTTCTATTTCCATCAGTTGCTGTCTAGATATAGTAGGGAGGGCCTTGAACCTTTCCCAAAGCAATGTGCCTTACCCTCTCTGAGGAGTAGATAGGGGTTGAGGTGGGGGGTTAAGTGGAGGGAATGGGAGGAGGGGAGGAAGTGGGAACTTGGATTGGTATGTATAATGAAAAAAGATAGTTTGTTTCTTTTTTAAAAAAAAACACAAAAAAAAAGAAATAGAATGTGTCTTTTGAAACCTCAAAGCCTACCCTCAGCAAAGTCACATCTCCTAGTCCTTCCCAAACAGCCACGAGATGGCAAACAGCTACTCTGATGCCCAGAACTTATGGGGGACATCTAATCCAGAACACAATATCCGAGGATTCTCTATCTGAGAGAGTTGGGAGAGTTATTTCCACCAGATACTATGATTAATTGTATTTCAAGTATGCACATTCATGTTTAAGGTGCTTGAGTGTAGGCAAGGCAACCAAAACTTTCATCATAATGAGTTAAAGTCCTCAGAAAGCTCCAATGATGGACTAATATGCATGCACACCTGAACACACACACACACACACACACACACAGAGAGAGAGAGAGAGAGAGAGAGAGAGAGAGAGAGAGAGAGAGAGAGAGAACTTTAATTCATTCCCCTTACAAACCCAGTGACTTTGTAGGGTCCCTAATAGCTTTCACTATATGTAAAACTGAACACCTATAGAATTCACTTCTATACGACACTGCCCATTTCTAAAGGTGGTCTTTGTATATAATGTTCACTTATTCATTCATCCCTGTTGGGAACAGGCGACCACTGTAAGTTTAAAGCCTCCATCAGGGAGCTTCCACCGCTGATCTGCAGACCACATGGTGAGATGCACTGTTCTTCGTGAGGAGCAGTTTGATCACTGCAGCAGAGAAACATCAACATCTCCCATAGGAAGGCAGGGTAGAAGACGCCTTTCATCTATCACACCCACAAACCCACCAACTCTCAGAGTGAGGAAAGATGGCCTACCACAGTGACCCCATCACACCATCAGATCACTGACTTGGATGCAAAGAGCTTTTAGAACCCCATTCTTTCCTGGCTCTGCCCACTCCAGATATTTTTTTGTCAATGCTAACATTTGTTATTACAGAAAAACTGGGGAAGTGACGACGATTGAAATTAAATAGCAATGATTCGACTACGCACTAGAACAAATGTGAACTATTATTCCATTTTGAACGTATCTGCTCCTAATTGTTCATAATATTCCTTTTCACACATTTTGCACCTCACAATGCTTTTAAATTTGCACAGCTCCAGAACTGTCCACTCCAGAATCATCTATGCTGTGATCACTTCTTCATAAGTACCTTAATGGTGTCAGGTGTGACGTGGAGGTAAAATAATTTAACTATTCTCTCTTCTGGGATATTGGGGTTGTTTTGACCCTTTTATTAACACAAGCATTGCTATGATAAATATTATGGTGAGCAGAATATTGTCCCCTCAAAAAAGAAAAGAAGAGTCTGTACCCTGTCCAAATTTGTAGGCCCTGTGACTAAGGACGGGTCTGCTCTATTTTGCCAAAGAGGTGCTACAGATTACGTTGATGTTACATTAGTTAAATTATTAAGTTAATGGTCTCCAGATGGCGAGATTCGTCCGGATGATTTGGATAACTCCAATGTAATCAGAGATTTTATAAGTGAGAAATGGGGGAGGAAGGGAGCGAGAGATAGAGTCTAAAGAAGGCAGAAGAGGGAAGAGAAAAAAGGTCAAGGTGAGAAGTCGGTGAGAGAAGAAGTGGAAAAGACAGGAAAATGTGGGGGCGAGGAGAGGTCAGAGGGTACGAGAAGTTACACGGCTGGCCTTGAAGATCTCAGCCCACATCCAAGGGATACAGACAATGAAGGGTTCTCTACTGGAGCCTCAACAAAGGGTGCCTGTTGCTGGTAAGTACCCTGGACAGGCCAGGTCCTGCTCATATATTCCCATATCCCCATCTGCTCTAATAGACCTCACCATGTGTTTCATTAATTAACTGTTCAATTCGTTCCTTAACTTTTCATCAAGGATTAATAGCTATCACATACAAACATCTCTGGTTTTCCACAAATAGCAGTCATCAACTCCTTATAGAAGAAACAGAATAAAGAAAATGTTTGGGACAGTCTAGGCCACCCAGGAGCCTCGCCCCATCCTAAATCTTCCAGTCACTAACTCCTAATTATTGTCCATTTTGATCAACACTGCAAAGATTAAATTTTTCTATCGAAAAATATACATAACTCCATACCACTCCATATGTCCCTCCCCTCTCTCCTCCCTTTCCCTGAACATACATTTGAATATAATCCCCATAAAGGCAGTCAATCTTGCCTAATCAGAGAATTCTAAGTCCCACGGAGAGGCCATGTCTAGAAACAAAAAGATATACCAACCACTTCCATAAGCACACACATGCACCACCCACACATAATCTCTCCATCTCCCCCTACACAGGAGATATGCAAAACAATGGTCATCTAGGGAAGGAATTTCCATCAAGGACATGGAGTTAGGGAGGTCAGCTAAATGAGTCTAATTATATAAGGACTTGCCTGCCATGGGAGAGACAAGCACCCAAGCCACTAGGAGGTACCCTACTATGATTGATGGATGTACCCTTCTCCGACCCTCTTGGCATAATGGCCTAGAAAAAAAAAACATTCCCAACAGGAAGAAATTTTCTAGAAATTTGGGTACAAAGCGGGACTCCGTGGGGATCCCACCAATAAAGAGATGCACAGCACAGCATCATGGTAAGAACTACCAAGCAACTGTGAGACCCTGGGAGAAATCGAGCCTGAGACTGGGTTTGAGGAATGGAGGTACAGAAGGGCTATACCACAATGCAAGTATGAGTTCAGCAGTCTGGCCCTCCAGCATCCCCCTTCTCAGTAAACTTCTGTCTGTAGCATCTTCCTAGCTGATTCTCTTACACAGAAGGGGGACACAGCAGCATCACCATCGCAACACCCTCGGAGTACGAGGCAGACTTCTTCCATCTCTCTGACTGAGGACAGACTGGAGCCTGCCCATGTAGGCTGGAGGCTACAGAGCCTGCCAGAGCATTGCAGGCTGAGCTCTGACATTTCCTAGTCTGTCGGAGGCCCGTGGCAGCTGGTATTTTATTTAAGACACTCAGAGTTTGCAGTTAAAAAGCCAAGAGTCTGAACAAATTCTTTAACTGGCAATTCCCTGCAAAGGGCTCCGTGGTTTGCACTGTTTCCATCATGTGTTCAATCAAAAGGGTATTGGGGACATAACTGTACATTACCACTATTGACATTTCCCAGCCTACTCCACTTTGCTTAAAAAGTAGGCACCCAAAGATGCCACTTAATAACTTTGGGCATCATGAAAATGTCACTTTGACAAGCAGAAAAGTGGATTTACACACCCACCAAAGGTGACCTGCCTGGAAAGAGACAGCCTGGCCTCTGAGAGAGACAGTCACGGACTGCGTCCCTGTGGATTACTTCAGTTGCAGTGGAGGGAGTCAGAGGAAGACAGTGGAGGAGCAGCGCCCTCCTCTGTGGCAGTTGGTTCACTGGGGCACGTTTGGTAGTCAGATGGGCATCTGAGTGTCAACGGAAGAGCTGGGTATGTTCTTTGCGGGGAAACACTGAAGAGAAGCAGCCTGGGCCAGAGCTGAAATAGAACCAGGTCCAGTTCTGGACCAGAGTTGGGTTACATGTACACAGAGAGACCCAGGCTGTTATGTGTACATCCCTGACCAGTGCTTTGGCCAAGATACATGGGAACAGCATGAAGCAGGTGAAGTCAAAATCAAAGTTGTAGAAGAATCATCAATTTGTAGCAGAGTTACATTTGCATGTAGGGAGGATAGGGCCCTGGATTCCAGGAAAGGGAGGAAAGGGCCCAGGATTTCAGGGAAGGGAGGACAGAGCCCAGGATCCCAGGGAAGGGAGGACAGGGCCCAGGATCCCAGGGAAGGAATTCAAGGGAGATCCAGACTGGGGTTATAGTTCATTTAAGGAACTAAGGAAGAGAGACCAAGGAGGTTTGAAAGGTCAAGGCAGCCCCTTTCTACCTTGTAGGTCTCCACTTAAGTACATGTCACCAGCATACAGAAACACAGAGGATGCTTCAAGCCCCTCCTTCCCTCTAGTTTCCCATGCCCTGCATGCAACCTAGGGGTTAATGATGCTTTCTTTCCCAAATTGTCACACAGTAGACATTTTGGTCTTTGCAAGCCAGAGTTCCTTCCATAGTGCCCTCAAATTTGTGGCTGTGGTATGAATGTCCCAGAGAAACCAAGACTAGGCAGTAGGTCAGATTTTATCCCCAAACTGTTCTTGCCAACTCTATGGTCTAACAAGCTGTCACAATGATTTTAGTTCCTAAAAATTTATTCTGGACATAATCACTTCTTTCTAGCCATCCCATCACCATTTTGGGCTATTTTCCTGGTCATTCTGATTTTGTCTGTGTCCCAGCATCTTCCAACCGTGCACACAGGGAGCTTCCTACCCTTAGATCTGATGGGATCCTCTCTGCTCAGGGATCACCTTTCTGCTCAGGAAGATCTACATTATTGCCTGGTTAACCTATTGGCTCACCCTTCCCACAAGGAACCCAAACCTTCAGCCCTCTTCTCAACATGCTGCAGTACAGTCAGTGTAAGCGCCCTAAGGAGTGATCTTTCTCACATAGCCGTGATCCCAATAAAATCTGGTATGAACCCATTTATTATTGCTCTCCCTCCCCTCTCTCTGACCCACCTCTGTTTAGGAATTGCTTCCTCTGGCAGCCTTTCTTAATATCCTCCATGGATGCTGGGTACCTATTCTGGACATGGCTACCGAGCAGCTAAGTTGTGAGCCTTTGGAAGTTCAGAGTCATGTTGAACAGCACATCCATGCCATATATCAGTGTTTACCTATGGCCAAACTTAATGACATCTAATGGCTAGATGTATCACTGAATTGATTAAGTAAATCACAACAGTAATTTTAAGGACACGTGTTCGGCTACTCTTTTCCAGGATCTGAATGGTGTTGTGGCTTGGGTTCTGTGTGGTGTGCCATGCACTGAGTCAGGTACTTTGAGACCCTTAAGTTCTCTGGAGTTTTCCTAAGGTCAGGAGTCATGTGGTTCAAGAACACAGCACATCTTCTAGAACTCAGTGTGATTTATTTAGGTAGAAGCAAAAAAGGAATGAACACCTTTGCATGTCTTTCTGAGCAGGTGAATTCACAGTCATTTTTTTCAGTGCAATTTATTAAATGCTTAACTGATTATTTCATTCTACAGATAGTCACCCAGTTCCCACAGAATTTCTGCTACTGAAATGGTTGATGTATTCTCCAAGACAGTTGATGGCCAATTCCTGCTCTAGTGTAGGGTGAGAGAGGCAGGCCATTTGGATGTAGAGTGGTAAATTCTATGACACATGATGATCAAGAGTGATGTGGCAGAGTAAAATGAGGAGGAATAAAACCGACAGTAAAGTAGACTACAATGTTCAGGTCAAGTAGTATTTTAGAAATGAGTGGGCTTAACAGACTATTGGAGGGGGGCAGCACCAAGAAAGCCTACCAATAGAGAGACAGTTAATAAACAAAGCTGGGTAGGTCATGTTAACACCAAGAGGCGTAATAGCAGAACAGAAAGCAAAAATCTGGTTTTGTACAAAATTGAAAGGCAGAAATATGGTTTTGCAAGGAAAGCAACCAGCTTTATTGAGTCATTCCCTCTAAAACTCATGTAGGTGTTCAACTTGATGTGGATAAAGGTGAGCGAGCAGGCCAAGGGATGGGTACATGAGAGGAGGTAACCTGAGGACTACCTAAGTATTGGGGCAGGCTTACAATAAGAAGCTTCAACAGAGACCTAAGTATTCAGCTATGAGAACAGAATGAATGGGCGAACTGTGATCTGTTCTCTGAACCAGGTATCTTCAGCTTCATAGACTAGGGGAAAAGGGTATCTCTGTTATTATTAGATCTCTGGGAATACTGGGTGCCTGGACTGTCTCTCTGGCTGCCGTGGCAACCAGGAAGGGTAAGGGGAGTCCAGACGATGGGCCGAAGAGGAAGATCAAGAGTATAAAAACAGAAATAAATGACTCAAGTTCAAAAGGTGCTGGCCAGGGGGAGTCTCTGGTGTGACCAGGAAGTGGGGATCCATCCAAACAAGCAATCCTTCAGAACGTGGATGGGCTGTGTCTATGGATGCGTGTGTACAAATGTGCACACTCAGATGCAAATTTCCAGGATGAAGCAGAACACCATCAAGCTGTAAGGCAGAGGCCCTCTGCCCCAGCTTCACACAGCCTTGACACCGAAGCACACACAGGAGGTTATTCATGGGGTTAGTCATGTCAGTTCTCTCAGCTCGAGATGAGGAAGCTGAGGCTCAGAGTGGGAGGAGCAAATAACTTCATGTCAACCAAGAGACTCTCTGAGTCATCTTAGACTTGATCCTGGGTCTGTCTGGAAATACACAAGGCAGGATCTCACCAGTAAGGCTGACTGGTACTTCCAGGACCCACTGATATTCTATCTATCCAGGACTGAAAATGATGTGCACATGAGACGGACAGGATCAGGACTGGGGAGATGACTCGGTCAGCATCAAACTGCTGTGGAGGCATAAGAACCTGAACTTGGATCCCTTGTACCCACACAGAAACCAGATGCATGTGGTAGTGTGTAGGTGTCTGTCGACCCAGTGCAGGTAGAAAGAGAAAGAGTCAACCTAAGCAACTCAGTGAGCTCCAGGTTGAGTGGGAGATTCGACCTCAGAAATCTAAGTGGAGAGCCAGTAAGGGAGTCATCTGATGTCAATCTCTGGCTTCTACATGAATGTACACACATGGGTACAAATAGGGAGAAAGATAAAGAGAGAGAAAGAGAGAGAGAGAGAGAGAGAGAGAGAGAGAGAGAGAGAGAGAGAACAGAGAACAGAATCTGAGGCTCAGGGAGTCATAGTACTATACTAACCCAGTGTGAATGCAAGTCTAACGACTATCTCGGGCTGTCTAAAAGCCATCTAATGTGCAGCTCAAACTTGCCAAATCTGAAAACACACCAAGCTACACTCCTGACCCTCTCCTGTATCTGCTCCGTCCATCTTCTTCCCCATCTCAAGTGGCAGGGAGCCCAGCATGCCAGTGGACTACAATTAAACGAGCTCTATTTCTCTCACATCCTCTACCAATCCACCTACCAAACAGCTGAATGGACCCTTAAAATGTCCAAGGACCAACTATTTCTACTCTGTCTTCTCTCAGTTGTTGGTTTTACAAAGTCTTTTTTATTAGACTTTCATGCCTTTTTACACACAAGCAAATCATCTTGTCTGTTTGAAAACCCAATAACCACTTCTCACTGTATGCATGGCCAAAATCGCAATTCTTTAAAAGACCCTACAAGCTCCAGTCTGTCGTTCCCCTATGCCCAGACTCCATTTCCTCCCACTTTTCTCCATCTATGCTTTGCCCCAGCCTGGGCCCTTGCTCTTTCTTGGACAAAGTGGGCACACACAGCTTCATGGGCTGTCCCTCTGATAGAAAAAATTCTCTTCTCCCCCATACTTAAAGATCCATTTGGCTAGAGAATCTCTTGCCTCCAAGTCTGTTAAGAAGTCATCTCTTCTATGCGGCTATAGTAGCCACTCTATTCAAAATTATACAGGTCTTCACCTAGTAAAGATTTTCCTGCTATTTTCTGTTATGTCTGAGATTTTTTTCCTGCCCTTTACTTCTTTAATAGACAGAGAAGATAAACTAAATCCAGACTTCTATATGGTAACTTCTGTATCCCAAGTTATGGTGGTTTGAAAGAAAAAGATCCCCCAAAGGGAGTAATTGTGTTCTCATTGGATGAAGTGTGGCACGCTGGAGGCGGGCTTTGAGATCTCATATATGCTCAAGATAGTGCCCACTGTCTCAGACCACTTCTTGTTGCCTGCCTATCAAGATGTAAGACTCTCAGCTCCAGCACCATGTCTGCCTGCATGCCACCAGGTCACATCATGATAATAATAGGCTAAACCTCTGCAAATGTAAGCCTCCCCAATTAAAAGCTTCTCCTTTCTAAGAGTTGCCATGGTCATAGTGTCTCTTCACAGCACTAGAAACCCTAACTAAGATACAAGGGTCCAGAACTAAAGGAAAAGGAGAAAATGAGTTGAGCACCATTGTTCATCTTTCTGCCTCCTGTTTTGCACTCCTTCCAGCATGCCTTTGTGCCATGCTGGAGAGTACACCCTCAAACCAGGAGCCAGAAGAAGCCATTTCATCTTGAGTAGCTGTCACATCAATGCGAAAAGTCCATCACCCTTTCCCCAGTTCTTCGAAAGGAGGGACTGAAGATGCAACCTTAACAAAAGAGTCCACATAGAGGAGGAAGAAGCAAAAAGACTTGAAAATGGGACTTCACTAAGTAATACAGTGAACCCAAAGAAAACTACAGAGAGACCCACCTGGAAATTGGAAACAGACAGGATTGACTGGCAGGGTTGGGAGCATGGGGGTAGGGAAAGAGGGGGAAGTATGAGAAGAGGAGGGCAGAGGAGAACTTGAGGGAATGGGATGGTTGAGATGGAGGAAGGACAGAGATGAGAACAAGGAGAGAGAGATCCTGATTGAGGGAGCAATGGCAGAAACCTGACTCTAGAGAAATTCCCAGGAATCCAAAAGGATGACCCCACCTAGGACCCTGGGCAATAGAGGAGAGGGTCCAAATCTTGACTTGCCATGTAGTCAGATTGATGGTTATCTTAAATCATCATTTCATAAATTATCTCTATGGTGAGAGACCCTTCATCCAGCAGCTGATGAAGGCAGAGGCAGAAACCCACATGGGAGCACTGAACTGAGCTCCCAAAGTCCAGTTGAAGAGTGGAAGGAATGAGAATATGAGCAAGAAGGTCAAAACCATAATGGGTTCACCCACTGAAACAGTTTACCTGAGCTAATGGGAGCTCACCAACTCCAGCTGGACTGGGAAGGAACAAGCATAGGACCCGACTGAATGGGGTTGACAGTTGCGTGGCTGGGGCAGACAGAGGGGCCACTGGCAGTGACACCAGGATTTATCCCTACTGCATGTACTGGCTTTATGGGATCCTATTCTCTTCGGATGGATACCTTGCTCAGCCTAGATAGAGTAGGGAGGGCCTTGGACCTTCCACAAAGCAATGTACCTTCCCCTCTCTGAGGAGTGGATGGGGGTGGGGTGGGAGGTGTGTGGAGGGAATGGGAGGAGGGAGGGAGGGAGTGGGAACTTGGATTGGTATTCTTTTTTAAAAGAGATGGCCCTGCAAATGGAAAGAGCTCGGTGGTGGGAGGTCGAGGCAGCTGCTACAGGTACGCTGGAATGTGTGGTTGTCTGCTCTTCCGCCTGGAGCGCTACAGAGCAATTTCCAGCCCAAGTCAATAAACAATGTCAATTCTGCTCTAAAGGAAGAACTGAAACGAATACACAATAGTACAGAAAAACAAATCAGTTCTGGGAACAACAAAGGGGCTGGGATCGTGGCTTTGACACAGCCCAGTGAGTCGGGGGCTTGAGGCTCCCTGCTAAGCTCTGTGCTAATCTTAAGGATGTGGAATAGCAGTCCAGGCCTACTTCCCAGATCCGCAGAGGAGGATCCGAATATGCCCTGCTTTGTGAAGAGAAGGGAAGTGGGGGAGTGACTGACTTGGTTCAGTCTGTAGCCCTCTTTTACTGGTGACTGGTCCTGGAGCAGGATCTGGTGTAGGATCTCCTTGGGAAGGTGGAATGTTCTTCAAACCCAGGGTTGTGAAAATTAGATATCTCAGGTTAGCTGTGAAATGGCAGGCTGAATCTCATTGTCCAGAGATGGGCAGACACAGGATCATAGTGGGTTACATATGACCTTCAGGGATCCACAGCTCCTTGGCTGTCACCTATGATTGTAGCATATACAAAACCAGAGGTCAAGGGGACTGGGGGAGGAGGAGCTATCAGAAAGTCAGTCAGAAGCTGTTCTTTTCTGAATAGATTGGGGGAGCAGAAAAGTTGTCTTTTTAAAATTTTCCCAGACCTCAAGATACTGGTGACTTGGTGTCTGTGCCTTTCCAATAGCAGTTTGTTTGGTATGGCCAGAGACATTGCAGAAGAGAATATGTTTCCTCCTACCTCCTCCAGACTTGCACAAAGGTCTGGACCCTATAGAGAATTCTATGGAACCTTCATCTCTAACTTCTTCGTCAGAGTCCAGACTCAAGTTACACACTTGGTCCCCAATGGCTAATTCACTCACTTGCTCATTTCGTCCATCCAAAATGATGTATAGAGTTAGCACACAAAGCCTGGCCCAGGCCACACCAGAAGTCAGAAATGGCTGATTCTGTTCCTTCAGCAAGCTGCTCACAGAAAAGAATAATCATCCACACTTATCTTCACAACCCCAGCATGTAGGGCACTGTCCGACACTTGAGTAGCCCTCACTCGCCCTGACATGTACAAAGCTGCTTGCTGTGTGTAGGAATAAATGAATGACACAGCAACATTGCAACTCCATTGGCTCGTGGATCAATAGAGAGGACCTTAAACCAGATCTTGACCATGGGAACACATCCTTAGAGGTTTATAGTCTCTAAATAGACCCCTGGGGAGAGTGTTCAGTAAGATCAAAAAATCCAACTGGAAAACTTACTGTAGCAACTTGCCTAGTCAGGATCATCTGTTCAAACATCTGCTTCAGGGTCAACTCTGATTATGTCAGAGTCAAGAATGCAAAGGGTCACTTGAAGGACCCCTTGTTCAGGATAATTCCATCCAATGGCCATGACAAAGAATAGGAAGCTCTACAATCATTACTAACCGGGGCTAGCGACACATGGTACCCAAGTATTAGCTGAACACTACCTTCTATGGCCACAAGCTTTCAAAAGTTTATATGTATACAGACACACACACACACACACACACACACACACACACACACACACACTGTACTATCTTCTCTCATACATCACTCCCTAATAAAAAAGTTATTAGTTAACAAATATTCCCCTGGGAAAATATAAATTTGTACAGCATAGTCAGTAATTTTCTCTGCTGAATATTTTGATTATGTCTATAAAGCCGTAATCTTAAGTTACTAAAATTGCATTGGTCCCTTGGCTCCTTTCCCCTCTCCTTTACTGTGGTAGATTAAATTTGACTTCCAACTGAGCCTGCAAGCCCTTTCTGCACGTGGGCTCTTCTCGAGAGCATCATACCAGACATATGTAGGCATTCGGGTGACTAGCCACCAGAACCCAGCCCCCTAGCCAGCTCTACCCGAGATTCATTTTAGACTCTAAAAAGCAGCTCGACCTTCCACCAAGTGGCCAGTTGGTCAATGTCTCAGTTATGGTTCTATTACTGTAAAGAGACAACTTTTTCCAAAGGAAAGCATTTAACTGGGGGTAGCCTACAGTTCAGAGGTTTGGCTGATTACTGTCATGGTTGTGAGCAAGGCAGCACACAGGCAGACATAGTTCTGTAGAGGTGGCTGAAAGTTCTACATCCAGATAGGTGGGCAGCAGGAAGAGAGAGCTACACTGGGTCTAGCCTGGGCTTCTGAAATCCCAAAGCACACCCCCAGTGACACACTTCCTCCAAAGAAGCCACACCTACTCAAACGAGGTCACACCTCCTAACAGTGCCACTTCCTATGAGCCTTTTGAGGCCATTTTCATTCAAACTACCACTAGTCAATGATGCAGAGCCTCTCAGTAGGGCTCTGTCTACATTCCTGACCCACAAAATCATATATAATATTATTATTCAGTATTGACCAAAATTTCCAATACCTTCACAATCTTCAAAACGGCCCGCAGGTCTCAATAACCTCTTAGGTGATTTGTCTTCTCATTTTCTCTTGAGGATGCTTCCATAAAAGGTCAGTGTGGCATGTGCCTGGCTTCACATGACTTATGCATAATCATCTGTCAGAGATATCACAGCTGGGCAGTGGTGGCATATGCCTTTAATCCCAGCACTCGAGAGGCAGAGGCAGGTAGATCTCTGTGAGTTCAAGGTGCCTGGTCTACAAGAGCTAGTTCTAAAACAGGCTTCAAAGCTACAGAGAAACCCTGTCTCAAAAAAAAAAAACCCAACAACGAAAAACCCAAAACACAGGTATATTATCTCTGATACCTTAACAAATAAATAGGTTCTACGCCTCCACCTCAGCCCTTTGTAACAGGGGAAACACATTCTTCTATGCTTTATATGCCTCAGATTTCTCCATAGCATTTTCATAATCCTGACTGTATCATGTGTATATAAAGTGTGTGCATGTGTGCACTTGTTTATGGGTGTGCTGTCGGTTTAGATGGTGTCTTCTTCCTATGATGCAAACTTCCCAAGAACAGATACACGGCTTCATTTCTCACTGTTGTATCCTCTGGGCCTACGGCAATGCTTTAGGGGCAGAATGAACAATAAATAGTGGGAAATAAATGAATCCATCAACTCATGTTATATTTTCCTGCTTACATGTTTGTTAGCATATGAGAAGCAGCTTTCATTATGGCGCTTTTCAAACAAAATTTGTTTTTGTTTTCTCTCTTGCTCCTGTATAGGAATCTTTCTATGCATTTTGACTACTTCCTATACGTCAAATTGTCACAATGTAGGAATCACACATCTCAAGATCTGTTAGCGCCTTGCGCAGAATTCCCAGCAGTCAAGCTTCGGTGGTTCTTGCTCCTATTACAAATGTGTGAGGGTGTTAATTTCCCTGTATCATCCAGAATATGTGATAAAATCACTCAAAAATATTTGCTATGTGGGAACATTAATAAACATGGTTCCTCGTTGTCAGAACTGAAATTTCTTTGGCTCTTCATGAACCAGATTTCTGGCTTGTGTGTGCGCTGCCCAATGAGATGTAGGCTCCCTAATCATAGGGATTTAGCTCTGCTCAATGCTGCACTCACTGTCCCGCACAGTTCAGTACACAGCAGGTGTGTGCCAACAATCTGTAGAAAGAACAGATGAGTGTGGATTTTTCTCTTATCCTCAGAAAGCCACTGTCTGTGTGTCCCTTTTCCCTCATTGGCTTGAAATCACTCTACATATGCACACTATTTCCCATTTTCTGTCAGCCAGGATGAATTTCTAATGTGTGCTTTTCACTCTATTCTGTGTATCCTATTTCTTGGTATTCAGAAATTCTAACATTTTATGTAGTCTGATTATCATTTTAGTTTAGTTTCTATACTTGATACATATTTTAAAGGGTAGTTAATACTTACATATAATTTCTTCAGGCAATTGCTTTTCTGAAGAATTCACATACATTACCTAATCCCCACAGTCTTCCCACAAGATAGAAAACCTTATAATATGAAGAAACTAAGGCACGGAGAAGGAGATAAATTGTTTCCTATATAAGATCTCATATATATTTTCCTATACATCATTCAATTTGCTTTATGTTTTCAATTCCAATATATTTTATTTTATCACTATTATCATTTTTTAAAGTTTTAGGTAAGGTTTTGCTGTATAGTCCCAGGTGACTTCAAGAAATTTTTCTGCCTCAGTCTCCTGAGTTTTGGGATCATAGAAGTATGTCACTAAGCCAGTTTTAATTTTGGTTAATTGATAATAGTAGTAATGGGGACACATTTTAGAGCTGAGTGTGAGAATATAATTATTTTTCACCAAAGTTGCCCAAAGTTTCAACATAGTTTATTGAATAATTTATCTCTTTCATCAGAAATTTAAGTTTAATTTTAATATGGCAAGATACTGCTATGCATATGCATGAACATATCTTTCACATATATGAACATGACATGCCATTTATACATACACAAGCACACAAATATACAGTCCTTGCTGGCATCAATATTCTGTTCAATTTCACTGTCATTCATGCTAAATTGTTTGATATTTTTCATGGTTCATGTAAAGAAAAACAATTTCATATAGAAACATAAAGATGAAACATAAAAGGATTACCAGTGATTGCTTACAAGTCCAAATTAAGCATGTGTTCAATATTACTGTCAAGAACACACATCGATGCTCCCAGATTGCATTATAAATGCACAAACACTCTTTGGAACCTGCTTCAGAATCCTGGCAGCCACAACAAAACACACAAAGCTCTTTTAAGCCAAAGGAAGTACGGTGCATGCTGCGTAATTATAATTTATTTATCAATAGGCTGCACATATAACGACATATGCCCCATTGCCTAGACCTACAGTAGACGACATATCTCAATGTACTTAAATTCACAGTGACATTCACACAACAATGACACTGCTTAGTGACACATTCCTCAGAACCGATCTGTATTAATTACTTTCCTCCTTGTTATAAAATAGCTGACATTATTAACTAAGGAAAAGAAGAATTATTTGGGCTCATGGTTTAAAGGGATACATAGTCTCATGGCAGGGAAGACATGGCAGCAAAACCACAAGGCTTGTAGGGAGCAACAATGTGACCAGGTACAGGGGTGGACTCTAACTAGGAACAGGGGTACCTTCTGTTTTATATGTCCTATGTCTGCTAGCCAGGTCCTACTTTCCAAAGGATCCACAAACTCCTAAAAAAGGGCCCACAACTGGGGACCAGAGTTCACACACATGAGCCTGTGGGGACACTTCATATTAGAATCAGAACAGTCTATCTGTCAGAGAGTAACATGATCTTTTCTATAACGTGGGGGTGTTTAGCTTCATCATTTTGGACTTTTACAGTCTGCTTTTGATTTGTGCTCAAAGTAACAAGAGCCAAGTGCATGAAAAATCCTTCCAACCCCATTGTAGAGTTGAGAACACAAGGAAACCACATTTAGGAGGTTAGGGCATTTCAAACAGCTCCCATTAATCCCTTTTTTTATGTTCCCCACTATGCCTAAAAGAGAACCTGATCCCTGGACACGCACTGGGACACAGGAAAGAGGAGTCACAGCACCCCGAATTTCAGGAACAGCTAAAGTTACCTAGCACCTGATGCTGTTCATATTCCTCGGCTCACCCTAGAAAGCCATCCATGTTTGCTATGAAGAGCACTCTGCCTGCCTGAAACCTCAGCATAATGGAAGCTGCCTCTGTGAGCATCTCCCTGTATCACTTAACATTCTCCTTGTATTTTTATTTCTGCACTTCACACAAAGGAGAAAATACTGCCCACATCATTTCTACTGTGCTTTTCTGTGAATGATTTATTTGAGAATGCCCCCTCGATCATCCTTGCAACTGAGTGCTGGTTGTCTGGAGGAGTGGGGCTATTGCTTTCCTTACCTCAGACACAGGTCTCCCTCAGGCTCCCTGTTTGGTACACGGCTATGCCTATCAGACATAACCTTCTGAGCCTGATCTGGCAATGTTAGGAGGCTTGGGCTCAGGTGAGGACACAGGGAGAGAGACGTGCTATGTTAAGGTCCCTAAATGCCCCAACCGACTCTCTGAACAATACTCAGCCCGCCTTTCCTGGGTCACATGCTGAGCGGCTGCTGAACTAACTCCATAGAGCCTGGTCCCATCCAGGGTGAAGGTAGCAGAGGGTCTGACCATTATGACTCCCTATCATCTCCAGAGAAGTTGCCATTCCTGTGGGGACTCTAGAGAACACTCCAGTCATTTGTATGGCACACCCCAGAGGCACTAAGATGAGGAAGGATATAATCCTGATATTACAAAGGTACGGCCTGGTATGCTCTCAGGACTATGAGCAAACAGTGAGTCCTCTATGAACCAGATGTGTGTACTGCTCTAGTTTTGGGACATAAGTTCTGACCTTGAATTGAAGCAAAACCCTGAACTTAGTCTCAGATCAACGTTTGACTTGGCCACTAATTAGACCCAAAGTCAATTCTTACCCTTGGAAAGAAGGAGCCCTGAGTCTGGCCAATGAACAGCATGATCCCAACTTTTCACTAAGTCATGACACAGGTCACAGACACAGCTGAATCCAGACTTATCCTGTATACTTACCCTAGACACAGGATCAGTTCTTCTCTTGGTCCTGACCTAGCTGTCTTCAAACATAGTCACACGGAGGCTTGGCACACAAGGCGAATGATGTATGTGGGCCCCGCCTCAGCACTAGACAGACTTGTATTGCTCTGCCAGGAACAGTGATCACCTACTTACCACCTTACCAGAAGAAAGTTGCCTCAGTCTTGTAGACCTAAGTTCAAATCCCGCCCTTCCAAGTGGGCAACTGCGGAAAATTTAGTTCTTCAACTTTTATTATTGAAGCGATAAAATGGATATAAAATACTTGCCGGCAAGATGGTCACAAGAATTACCATATATATGGATATTGCTAATATACTCAAATATGACTCTCAAGAACCCAGACCCATGCCTTGGGTATACACTGTCCTCTCCCTAAGCACCACTTTTGCCCTTAATGTGTGTGCTTAAATCTGTGTTAAATCCTTCTCTTAATAAAATTCAACTTTGCTTCATAAAAAAGAATTAAATTATATGGCAATATAAAGTAGCCAGCTCACAGAACCTAGTAAGGAATAACACTCCAACACCACCACCCCAGTAGGCACCATGTCTACTGTGACTAAATTCATGGAATAACAAGGCACTGGAGCTATGCTCCTCAGGGTGACAGTGACCAAACACCTGACACTATGGAGTAGATGAAATGCAGTTAATGCAAATGCGAGATGCTGTAAGCCGTGCTCCAGGTCTCGTAGAACAAAAGCTTAACGTGAAGTAGATTGCAAAGTATGTCCTTGATGATTAGATGGGGGATTAGGAGCTGAATTCATGGCCTCAGGCAGGCTAAGCACACACTTAGCTGAGCTATATAGATTCATCCCTCTTTTAGTGCTTTGAAACTTTGAGACATGGCCTTACCGCATAGCCCAGGTCATCCTTATACCTGGGGAAGGTTCCTCCTTCCCCAAGTCTCCCAAGAAGATGGGATTATAGGCCTAGTCCACCTGACCCAGATTATCAGCAACTCTTCTATGTTGGTTAAAAAAAAATATGTTGTATAAATTAGCTAAGCAAAATACTTTGCTAAAAGATATTGCTAAAATGTTTCCTTTTTTAAAAAATATTGCTATTAAAATTTTAAATTAGATGAATAATGTGAAGTTGAACAGTTAGGTCTAGGGAGAACACTGAGAAGAACATGATTAATAGTGACAATTAAAAATCACTATCAGAAACAATGGGCATAGTAGCCAACACAGACTGAGAAGTCACTGTATGCTAGCCACTGTTCTAACTATATTTAAATGTTCTTCAACTTCTAAAAGGTGGCTCAGTATTGAGATGGGACAATGGTGGCCCTAAGGAGTAGGGTAACGTGAGCTGGTATAAAAGAAGAGTAGTGTTTGAGTCTACAGCATCTGGGTTTAGGGTCTGCCTGTATACGACCATACACAGCAAAGGCTATTGCAACAAAGACTTTCATAAGAATGGATCATCTCATAAGGCATATACCCACTATATACTTAAAGTCTGACCTGAAGACCCAAGCGGTAGCAATCCTACACGATTCTCCCTATCAGTGCCTTCCTACCCATGAGACTGGTCAACAATGAGTGAGGTTCTCCTAGGCATGGGAGAACTCTCTCATTCAATCTCTTATGGTTCGCACACACTGCCCTGCTTACTTTATCTGGCAGAATCAAATCAGACAGCTTCCTCCAGCACTTATAGCTTTCTCCACTAGCAAGAGCCACCTCTGAGAGCAAAAACAATAAACTCAATTGTGCAAAAAGCAAGTTCCATTCTTCAATTTGTGAGCCAGTCATAAACACGGCACCTTCCATTTGAGGGGAAGCCCCACATTTCAGCAGAAATACTTAATGTGCCACTTCCCTTGCATCCATCTTCTGCAAAGCGCTTGCTTCAGAAAGTGTACGGAAAACAAACTTTAGTGAGCTGGCACTTTGAATAGAAGAGGGAAAGTTTATAGTCAAGAGGCAAAGAGCTGAGCCACAGTGCTGCCACACCCACTGTGGCCTCTGGAACTGTGGTGTAGACAGAAAAGCCTCCCCAGGAACGCTGCATTTTGGCTTCACCTCCAGCCAGGGGAGGTGTAGAAAAAACAGTCGTGCTGGGCAGTGATAGTGCACACCTTTAATCCCAGCACTCAGAAGGCAGAGGCAAGAGAATCTCTGAGTTTGAGGTCAATTTGATCTACAAAGTGAGTTCCAGGACAGCCAAAACTACACGGAGAAACCTTATCTGGAAAAACAAACCAACAAACAAAAAACAAAAACAACCAAAACAAACAAACAAACAAAAAACCAAACAAACAAAACCAAAACAACTAAATAAGCAGCATTCCTGACAACATTTGATCTTATCTCATTGGAGATTCTAGGTCAAGTCTATGCTCACAATGTAACCACACCAGTGATCTGAATTGCACATTTGCATCTATTTGAAAAACAGCTATAGTGAACTGAACTGATATAACAGTAGAATGGGCAGTCATGATATGATATGATATGATATGATATGATATGATACGATATGATATGATTTATGAAGGGATGGGATGGGATATGAAGACAAAATGAACTCACAATCCCCTGGCTATATTACTGGGTTATATTTTCTGACAATGGGCATGCCTATGCCTTTCTCCACTCTGATCTTATCACTCTCCATCAAGACTCTGAATTGATGTTTCCTTGTTTTGAACTTCTGCAGACCTCTGTGACAGACCATGGAACACGGCAGCTGTGCTCTCACGCGACAGTTCTGAGGCTTTGTCACAAAGAATGACACAGCTTCTGCCAAATCCTCCAGCTTCTGGAGGTAGTCACCATGTTATAGAAATGCAGGCCACATGACAGGGGCGTCAGCCAGAAGGCCCAGCTGAGGTCCCGGTGACAGCCAGCATCCCCCATCTGACTTGGATGTGAGGAACTCTTGTCCACGATTCCAGCACCAGTCCCTGATGCAAGCACACGGAGCGCTCCAACAGTGAGAGTGAGGCCATCTAGATGAACTCAATCACAACTCACTGAAACAGTAATCATCAAAATGAAATAGCACGGCCATTAGGTTTCAGGTGGCTTGTGATGCAACTGATAATGGCGGAGAACACCTGCTACCTGCCAGGCATGAGCTAACTCCTGGACGGCAGAAAAGCCGAGGAAGCTTGGTCCCTACCCTGGAGGACATCACAGCTCCGTGGGATGAAGACAGATGGGCAATCACAAGCCTGCTTCATGTGGGCGAGTGACAAGGTAGGTGTGGCAGCTTCCCTGGAAATGAATTGGGAGTAGGGGACACAAGAAACCTTAGCAATTAACATATTAACAGGAATTGGCCTTTGCCATTAAAATATCTGAAAGTTCAGAGGCAGAACTCAGTGTCTGTGGGGGTTTAGCATAGTTATTAAAGGGGCATCCCAAAGAATAACTTCTTAGAAATGCATCATTTTCTATATCATATACCAAAACAAACCCCAAATAGATCAAATTTTAAATATAAAAAAAAATCATTGAAATCCTAGGAGACAAGAAAGGAGAGAAAAAATAAAATTCTTCAAAGCCATGGGAGTGTCTAAAGGCTTTACAGGTTTTTACTCAAAATCCAGAAACTCTAAAATAAAAAAAAGGTTCAATAAATATTACTGCCTAAAAATGTCGTGTAATGTCAAAACAGAAAGAAGACATGGAGATCAAGGGAGCGTGCTCGTTAAGCTATAAATAAAGAACTGTGTCATGGAGACAGGTTCATAAAATGGCAATCTGGAAACTGTGGCTTCTCTTTCCCAATCCTAAAACCCTGCAGTTCCCTGGAGCATCGCAAACCCACACTTGCGGACTTGTTCTGAGACAGAATCCCACATGTAGCTCAGACTGACCATAGCCTTGGTATCCTCCCGTCTCAAAACCCCTCTCCTGAGTGGTAAGATTGCAGGTGTGCACTACCACACCCAGCTGATGTTCCGTAAATTATACTGGATGCAGCAGATTACAGAAGACGGGATGAAGTTTAGAGTCAACCGCTACTGGGCAAATGGCTGTTGTGTGAGCTGAGAGTTTAGCAAATAGAGTCCAGGTGCCCGCAGGTGTCAGCTGTTTTGTCCGCAACTTCTCACCCAGGCCCTTAAAAAAAAAATCACCATGTTTATGATCATTTGTTATTGTGAGTTACTAAGGATGCCACACAAAGCCACTGAAGCAACCTAAAGCAGCCCAATAATTAGACAGCAGGGAGAGTATTGCATGTTTCTAATGGGTTTTACTCCTAATCCCTTACCCTAGACTCAGGTCTCTGCAAGTTAGAACCTACATCTTGCTGAGCCGCAGTTTCCTCTCTGGGAGCAGAGACAATGGCAATGAAAGAGTTAATTGGAATAAAGATAATAGACATTGTAGGTTGGAAGCCAAGCACAGGTACAAGACAAATACAAGCCTTGAACTCGGGAACTCTGCAGCCTCCACAGTCATAACAGAGATGGTCACCTTACTAAAGACTCCATTCTGACACTTACGCCATACCGTGGAAGGATTTCTGAAGAACTCCTCCCCAGAAAAGCAGGCAATTCCCCCACTTTCGTTTCCTATCTTAATACTTCAGGAGTGAACAAAAAGTGGAACCAATATCTCATGGAAATAAGAGAGAAAGATCCAAGAGCACACTGGGGTGCACTAGAGCACGTTAAGTCACCCTGGGGTCCACTAGAACCTGCGGGGGCACCCTGAGCTGCTGTTAAGGATGCTTGCTCTGAGGCCCTGCATCTAGGATTCCAGGCTGAAAGACAGGACCTTTTCCATTAGGCTTTGGTTCCTCAGCTCTCCCTTAACCCAGAGAAGATGAAGATATTAACATAATCAAGAGTTTTAGGACCAGGTTGGTATAAGGGTCTGCAGTGTCTCATGTTTTGACCGCATGGGGTGATCCTCTTTGAGAGCGCTGCCCGGCTCCCTGGAATTCATTCTCTCTTGGTGAGGACCACACAGTGCTCCCATTTAGGATGTCTGCCCATCCACTTGATCTCTAGCCGAACTTCACCTGCCTATGCTATCAGTTCCTGCCATGTTAAGCCAAGGACCAAAAGACAGTCTCTCTTCTTAGCTCACATTAGGGCACCTTTAGTAAATGTCATTATCTTTGTGAATGAAAATGACCTCAACATCTTCAACATCATTTTTAACCTCCATTTCTCTTGGTATAAAAGTAGCTGGGAAAATCTCCCATGTGTGAGAAGCAGCCACTGATCAATTAGGCTGTCATACATGGCAGTGGATGCATGCAGCTAGAAGTAGAAACCAAACTGAAGTTCATTGTGAATGTTTACAGCAGTGGTCAGTTCAGGCATAAAAAGAATTGCAGAATATCAAATTCCTCCAAAGAGTAGAGTACCCCAAAGTTCCCTACTCACTCACGACTAGATACCACTTCTACTTACAGTGCTCAGGCTTCAAGTTCTAAACGTCTAGGGAGGAGGATCCACCTCTCCAGAGCAGCTGTCCCTGTTCCAGTCTTCCAGGCCTCTCTCTAGCACCTCACTCTGTTTTGCCTTCTTCATAGCTGGATCAGGTAAAGAACCAAGCTGTGTCGTCATAAGATCAGTGGGTGATGTCATGGAAGCTGGTGAGTGACATCTGGCAGAGATGGAGGAATTAGTGATCTAGCCATTAAATCCAGGTTCAGGGGGCTTTGAGGATTTCATGATTCCACATATGCAGCAACCTTAGAGTACATAGGAAATAGAAGCTGTTGCCTGGGCTGGCAACAGTACGGTGATAGTGACAACAAAAATAAGGAGGGTTAGAGAGATGTCAACTCTCATTTGTAGGAAGGGTCCTAATACAGGGAATAGATTCATTTTAAGCTACCCGAAGATTGTTTCCAAATCTAAAGGAGCAAGACACATCAAAATACCACTTCGTGTGTCTTCCCTTGCAAAAGCAGAGATGTTTCCCTTTATTGGAAGTAGACTATGGGGAAGAGATTAACTGTATGTTTTCATCTCGGTGGCCAGTGAGTCTATGACTGATGGAAGCTAGAGGTGAGGATTTCAGAATTGTCTGTAGAGTCAGTGGTTAAGACTTTGGGAGTCAATGAAATTTCCATAAGAGGGAACACGGGGGAAGACTGGAACAGGTGGCTGGGCACCTGCAAAGGAGCCAGCATGGCGACAGTAAAAACAGTCAAGGCAGGAGGCAAACACTAAGTAAGGGAAGGAGGCAAACTGCAGGGAAAGGGGGTGGGAGTTCCTGCCAAGGGGGATTAAGAATGATGAGGGCTGAGAACACTCTGTGGAATTGTTGGTTGGAGATGCTGTCTCCATGCAAATCCCATTTGCTGCTGTCAATCCAGATCCTGTCCCACGGAGACTATTTCTGAGAAACAGATGCAAGACACAAAAAAACATCTCTTTCTGCAAAATTGGTTCATGGAAACAGAACATAGGCATCAGGATTCTTTATGAGTGACAATTTAAGGCCAATACTTATTTTTTTGTAATGTTTGTTTTTCTGTATCTCTCCTGGGACAGAAAAGAATACTGCCACCATCAACAAACATTAGAAAGAGAAAGAAAGAAAACCTTGCTCAGTGGAATCAATCTGGAAACAAACCAAAAGACAGAAGAACCTCTGAATATCTTTATACAGTGCACATATATCCCCATTACCTGTAAAAAATCACATTATGCTAGAGATGAATAGACAAATTTAATGTTAATCTATTACAGTGTTACCTTCCCCAAAACTGGCACTGAGAATCCACATAGTCTGTTCTGACCCATACATAAGCAATGTTCAGTTTTAGTTACTACACATCAAATATTTATCGACTCTCATAATTTTAAATATACAGCTTCTTGTCTCCTTCCACAGCTGACCTCTCCCACCAGACACAGTTTTTATCTGGACTGGCAAATAACATCATCAGAATCAAAGATGAAGTCAGTGTTGGTGTTTGTCATGTGGGATCTGATATGGGAGCCTTGGCAAACAGCAACCAGTATTTAGAGATGTTTAATTTGGGGTTTGAGGAAATATCCTCCTACTTCAAAGATAGATGTGTGTTTTGAAAGGTCCTTTCAGCTATAGGACAATCAGTGTTCCTTGTGGCCAGAACTCTGCAGGTGAACTGAGGGATTCACACCCCATAGTATTGAACCTCTCTAGGGTTCCCATCATTAAGGAGGCAAAATGGTACTCAGAAGAAATACCAGGAGAAGAAGAGATTCTGGGAAGCCTAATGTGGGATTCCCCTCTTTATGCTATGAATATATTTTATTACTATTGGCTAATAAAGAAGCTGCTTTGGCCTATGGCAGGGCAGAATATAGGTAGGCAGGAAAACTAAACTGAATGCAGGGAGAAAGAAAACAGAGTCAGGCAGATGCCACATAGCTACCAAAGGAGAAAGATACCAGAACCTTACCAGTAAGCCACAGCCTTGTGGTGATATACAGATTAATAGAAATGGGTTAATTTAAGATATAAGAACTAGCTAGGCACATACCTGAGTTGTTGACCAAACAGTGTTATAATTTATATAATTTTTGTGTGATTATTTGGGTTTGGATTGCTGGGAAATGAAAGGGCAGTCTCCATTTACAGAGGCCATATTGACAGGACATGGTACAGTGCTTAGAGATATTTTCATATATCTCTAACCTAGACATTCCATAGATTCACACATGATACTATTTTTAAAAATATTATTTTAAATGTGTGTGTTTGCGCATACATACAAGAGTGCAGTGCCCACAGAGGCCAGATGAAGACAACAGATCCTCTGGCACTGAAGGTACTTGTGAGGTGACTGCCTGATGTGAATGCTGGAACCAAACTCAGGTCTCCCGGAAAGGCAGTGAGTGTCCTTACATTGAGGCATCTCTCCAGCCCCTCCCATGCTCTCATTCCTGCCAGACCAGGGGTTCTCTGTCTTATTGGAGTTAACATTCGATGCCACATAGTTCTGTTACTGGGGCCTACCTAGTGCATTTTAGAACACTTAGGAGAATTCATGGTCTCTACCCACACCAGATGCTAGATAATTGAACAAGTGTCCAAACATTCCCAAATGTCCTGAGAGAAGACATCTCCAGCCCAGTAGATCATCTTCATTTATGCAATTACACACTGTGGGCAGCATGGCTTCCTTTTAGATGGTTTGAGGAACTATCTGGCATCTTGGAACAGAACAAATTGCTTTCTTTCCTCTTGCCAGATATTTTAATGCAATGTTTAACATCTCACTAAGATTTTTCCATTGCAAGAAGGAATGCTTCTTCTTCCAACCCACACCTACCCCTGCCCACAGACTAGACTGCTCAGGATGCTGAAAGGGAGATCTGCATTGTGCCAAAATGTCCAAGGGGGTGCTTGTTTCTCAAACACCCTGGCTAATCTGCTCAGCATCGAAGTCATGGCTCTGTCTGCTGAGGGACTACCATAAAAGCAAAGAGTCTGTCTGTTAGAGAAAGGAAGGGCATCTCCAGGAATGGTTCATTCATCCACCCACTGGAAATAAAGGTATGGCTGTTCTTCCTTCTCTGGTGGAGTTTAAAGGCCCACAGTCACTGGCTGTCCACATCCATGAGAGAGAGGGTCCCTGGTGAACTTGCTACCCACCAGTCTAAGCCATAAAATACTCTATTATTTCATTTCATCACCAGCATGCTACATATAGTAAGGAACCTTGCCTGAAGAATATCAAAGCCTGCCCAGGGTATTTCTGAAGGCGCTTTGAGCAAAGTCCCCACCCTGCCATCTCCATCTCCTTAATGTATTGCAGATCCCCTCATCATTAGCTTATCTGTGCACATGTGGTTATATTATCTTGGCCCTCCTTGCTATCCATCAACCAAATGTTCATACAGATTGACAGAATGGCACTTTAAAAGCTCACAGAAGGAGAGAATCCATGTCTATGGTCACTAAATAATATAAATGATATTAGGAAAAACAAAAAACAACAACCATAACAATGACTACCATGTCCAACAGAGGAAGCAAACATACTTAAAACAAATCAATATGAAAAAGACAAAGCTAGAAAGAGGATATGATTTTGTCATTAAATTTTGATTAAAATACAGTAGTGTTGGAGAGAGGTCGCTTGTTGGTTCCAGGCTACCTGTCTAGCTTAGACCCAAAATAATCACTAAGTGGATTTTAGCTGGCCATGTGGGCACCAATTTGTTAGAGAGAGGTCACTTGTTGGTTCCCATCAGTAGAGCATGAGACTCTTAATCCCAGAATCATGGGTACAAGCACCACAATTAGGTGCCAAATGTAGTCAGAGGCTATTTGTTGGTTCCCAGCTGCCCAGCTAGCTTAAACCTGAAATAATCACACAAAATTGGATTATTTAGATCACTACTTGTCCCATTAGCTCTAGCGTCTTATTGACTAACTCTTACATATGAATTTAACCCATTTTTATTAATCTGTGTATCACCACGTGGTTGTGGCTTACCAACTAAAGTTCCAGTGTCTGTCTCTGGCAGGGCTACATGGCTTGTCTCTGACTCTGCCCTTCTTTCTCACAGCATTCAGCTTAATTTTCCCTGCCTAGCTAAGTTCTGCCCTGATGTAGGTCCAAAGCAGTTTCTTTATTCATTAATAGTAATTACAGCACACAGAGGGGACTCACACATCACAGTAGAGGTGGGGGATGGCTCAGCAGTTAAGAGCGGTGGTTGCTCTTCTGGAGGATCTGTGTTTGACTCCCAGCAGCCACATGGTATTTAACAACTGTAACTCCAGTCCCAGAAGATCCAACATCTTCTTCTGGCGTCCATGGGCATGCACATAATACACAGACATATATGTAAGCAAGATAGCTATGCACATATAATGAACAATTTTTAAATTAAGACACAGAAAGCACACAATCTTAGCTCTAACTTACAGACACAAAAGTATTATTTTGTCTTCTTAGATTTTCTAAAATTTAAAGCTTAACAACATCTAGTATTGACAAAAATTTATGTGGACATTGGACTGGCTTAAAAGAAGTGTAAATCATGCATGATTTATCAGAGGCAGTTCTCGTATATTGTATCTGTGCTCTCATCATCCATGGCAAATCATCAAAATTTCAAAAGATTAAAACAACATCCACTGTCTCAAAGTTTCTGTGGGCTGGGAACCCAGAGAGGAGGTAGGGGGTTTCTAGGGTTAGCACCTCACAAACAGTATGGCGATGTCAGCCAGGGCTTGGACCTCATCTGCAGCTCTATCTTCTTTCAAGCTCATGTAGGACTGGCAGGTTTCATCTGCTTGTAGCTACAGATTTGGTGGGTAACTTCCTCAAGATTAATGGAAAAGAAGGACCCTGGCTTCCAGACTCTAATGTAACATGCTTTCCCAGTTAGTAAGACTCATTGAAACTAATCTCTCCATTAAAGTCACATGTTTGGCTCCTAGCTACATCTGCAAAACCCTATTTTGCCACATATTAAAACATGGTCGTGGGAGTGACAGCCTTTGCTATAGTCTATTGGTTAAAATCAAGTCTCAGCCCCTACCTGTGACAAGGATATGATAGCTAAAGATTAACAAGGTCACTGAAAATCATATTATAATTCTACTGATGACACATACAGACCAACGCTGTAGCTGTTTACAGTCTTTGTCAGAGCAACTTGTCTTCTGGGGCTTAATAGCAAGGAAACCAATGAGCCAGACATGCACACATGCGTGAGCGTGCGCACGCATGTACACACACACACACACACACAGAGTCAGTTCCTCATCATGAATATAGAGAGGCACCCTAAGGGTCTACAAAAAAATGAATTTCAATGATTTATAATATTCTATATGTGATGTCGTATAGATAAAGGAAAATAATTCAAGGGGAATAAAAAGAGCCAATGTGATGATGAAGAAAGCAGATTGATGTCAGCACCTGTGTTTACATTTACATGTGTGTGTAGACTCAGAACTCTAAAAGGACATGTGTCAAAGTCCTAGCAGTTGTAATCCTCAAACAACACATGAGATCTGTTTGCACGTAGTTCTTACCGTACAAAACTTTCAGAAGTAGAAATACATTCTCTCTACAACAAGGAGCAAAGAAGATGCTCTATAAATGTTAAAGTCTCAGTAGAAAAACAAATGTAGTCTGTGAAATAAAATAGTCAAGCATCATATTTCTTTAAGTATATGAAGAAAAGCTATTAGTAAAGACCCAAAATGTTACTATTGGGTAGACAGAGGTTGGAACTGATAAAGAACTGTTTAGCTTCTTTTCAATATGATGTGAACACGGTTTCCAAAGCTTTCCAGCTCAATCTCTGGCACTTTTGTTAGGTGGAGGAAATGACCGAAAGGAGCACAGTCATCCAAAGGTTGCATCCCCAGTCATAGCTGGCCTTCACCATCTAAGTCCCGCTGAACGGAAACTCTTCCTACAGCTGCCTCCTCACTAAGCTGTGGGTGCCTTGATCAGAATGCTCCTGCTCTGCCTAGACCCTTCAGTGCCTGCCACCGAGAGGCCACCAAAGAAGACTTCAAGGTGGCCCAGGGAATAAACAAAGCAAATGCTGGGAAAGCAATGTAGGCGATCCCACCACTCAGAGTGGGGCAGAGAAGTGAGTACAAGAGAGGCAATGTGAGCTGCAGGGGAAGCAGAGGTGGCAGGTGAGGGGTAGAGCGGGAAAGCATTGAGGACAATGGGCAGACTGTGACAGAGACAGCATCATGGTGACTTTGCCTGAAGAGGGGGCATCTGTTCTTAAGGAAGACGTTACAATTTCAGGTTTGGACTTGCTGGAATTGAGGTCCACGAATAGCAACACTTGGGAAGTGCCACAAGCATTGCTTCTGTCACTCTCTAAGCTGTCGCCATCCACAGGGCTGTTTCTACAAACCACAGGAGCTTAATAGATGCATGTCTTCTGAGAAAATTCCATCTATCCCTCCTCAGGAAGGAATGCCCCCTGCCTTAAGATCCCATTAACTCTCTGAAGTGGGAAGAGAGATCCTGTGATGGAGAATTGGAGTACAGTGCTGGGTACCACAAAAACCAAGGAGCCCCAGGGTGCTGCTGTTCCACTCCCCAGAAAGATGCTCATTTGAATGGGCCCCATCTACCGTGCACCCATTCGTCCTATGCACTCCAGATGATGACTGCTCTCAGCATCCCCACCCTGATAGGCTCTGCTGCAGAATTAGCCACACATTTCACAAGGCCACATGTGGCTTCCAGGGGCAACTACAATGGGACGGAGGCTTCTCTGACTATAAATCACAATTGCAAACAAATAGTCTTTATCTTGTGTCATCAAGCTGTCCTGTCAACATTCTCTCTCTCTCTCTCTCTCTCTCTCTCTCTCTCTCTCTCTCTCTCTCTCTCTCTCAACTTCAGGTCTCACTTTAAACCATATCTTGTTCTTCGAATTTGCCACATAAATGTCTTCTACAGCTTGGAAGTGGTCTGTTTCCCAGGGGTTCATGGTTTGGAAGCTTGGTCATCAGGGAAGGGGTGTTGGAAAGTGGTGGGGATGAGTGGGAAACCCGAAGGTCACAGGGGTAAGTTTTCAGGAGGAAAGAGATAGCTCTCCCAGGGCCCCCAATGACTGAATGATGCTCTTCCAAAGGTTCTTACAGGAGCACCATCTGACCACTCTTCTTCCTTAGCTTCCTGTCTTGTAGCTTTCTCTCCATCTCTGCTCCCATTTTCTAACATCATAACTGCAAGGCCCTCAGCAGAGATGAACCGAGGCTGGCACCATGCACTTGGAACTCCAGAGATATGAACTAAATAAGCCTTTTGTTCTTTATAAAGCTATCCAGCCTCAGTTATCTTGTTTTAGTAGCAGAAAATAAACACACTATTTTTATGCCAACCTCTCCACCTTAAAGGTTCCTTCCGCCAGCTCCCTCAGTGGTTCCCACCCTAGTTCTACCCAGCCTCACTCTCGTCCTTCCTCACACTTCCCAAAGGACAAACTGGGATGCTACAGTGTTGTGGCTGCCACCCGACTGAAGCACTCCTCATGGAGAAAATCCCCTTCCTGTTTATCCCAAATAGTAGGGGAAACACATACTTCTCAGAATAAAGGTTTGGGTCTCAGCCTTTGCTTTCCGGAGTCTCCTCCCTCCCCAAGCCACAGTCCTCCTTCCACCTCCCCAGCCATCCCTTTCATTTTCGCATTATATTATTCCTGCCGCCGCAATTCCCTGTTTGCAAATTATCATCCTACCAGCAACAAAAGCATCGTCTACAAATTGCTTTATAGGCCATCAAGCATCAGCATGTGTCAGGATTATCTGTGCGCTCATAAATTCCTTGTGAGATTCACAGTCCAGACACCATCTTCCGCATTTTACACATGAAAGAGTCGAGGCTCAGTAAATTCCTCGGGGTTAGATTTTCTCTTTTTTTCAGGGTGATGGAATTTAGATTGGGAACTCAAAGCTTATAATTCTCAGGCCCCAGCTCTTTGCATATTGCATCTATTAAGTAGTCTTTTCTAAGAGTTAATTGTGGGTGCTTCACTCTGAAAAGAGAGGATGGCTCCTTTGGATTTTCTCCCCTAGCTTGGGGCCCTGCACAGCAAACTGGCTCAATAAATCATTACTGAATTACTGAATAAATAAAGGTCCCTTCCTTGGTTGTAGTTTTCTCATCGTTAAATAAACATGTTTGGGTGACGTGGTTTCCAAGAACCTTTCTGGAATGTTCTTTCTCTAGCTATTGATTTTGGCTGTTGGGCTGGGGTCTGTGCCCAGCAGCATGCAGATATGGAGAATACCAGACACACTGGATGGAAATAAGAAGTAATAACAACAACCAACAAATGGATTGAAGTCATTTACGCAAATAATAATAAAACACAGATTCCTCAATGCTAGAATAACAGGCCCAGGCCTTGTGACTGGCTCTGCGGTTTGGTGTCTTCCCACACCAAATCCCGATCCCACAGTCATTCATTCCCATTTAGCCAAGCACCTCATAGTGTGTGTGTGTGTGTGTGTGTGTGTGTGTGTGTGTGTGTGTGTGAACCATAGTCTACTGGGTGGTTTCTCCTACGGTTCTGAATGTACCACTCACACATGCCAGTTCCTTCTCTGTCTTTAAAGTTTATGCTCCTTTGTATACAATGGCTGCATATTCTGCTATTCTCCAAGTCATTTGCAACAGACAAACTCCCCCTTAAGGCTCCTGCTGATTTGAGAAGGAGAGAAAGAAGATTTCAGATAACACCTGTACATTATCAAATTGCCCCTAAAGGACTCTCTCTGAAGAGCCACCTGCGAATAGGAATTACCAAAACAGTAATAATATAGGCTGTCCACTATTCAGGGCTTACCAGGGGTAAGACACTGGTCAAAAGTATTACATATATTCTTGCACTCAATGCTAATGACAAAATATGGATGCTAGTTAGTAATACCTCCATTGTGCTTATGGGGTGACCAAAGCACAGAGAAATTTAAAATATGGCAAGTGACATAGCTAAGAATAGGCACAGCCCACATTGTGTGATCTAAGATAATATAGTTCAGTTAGCACATAAAATGCTTTTCTGTCTTTTTAATCTCAAATGAAAATGAACTGTAATATGATTTTTTAAAAAAAAGAGTCCAATGCCAGCTTGGGCTACATAATCAAACCCTGTCTCAATAAACAAACAAAAACATTAAATGTTTAAGAAGGGAAATAGACAAATGCTGTACACAAATTCAGAGAGAGATCAGTGCAGAAGAAAACACACAGAATATATCACCAAGGTAGGATAGCGGATGTGGGGCAGGGGAAGGGAGGGAACTGGCCAACCCCAGAGCTTCTTCAGCCACGGGACTATCTGGGTTAGTGAGGAGGTTGGAGGTGAGAGGGGTGGGAGGGGTCGGAGGTGGGGGTTGAGGCACATTCCAAGCAAAGAAAGCAGTGTGCAGAACAGGTTACAGAACTAGCGTGGACAGCCCAGATAACAGAAATGGCCAGTGCAGCTGGAACACAGCTCACAGCAGGGGTGGGGGTAAGGGGCTGAGCGGTGGGTGGCTGCTGAGATGTGGCCATGGCATGGTCATGCCAAGCCCTGAAGGTCACTGAAGGAGTTTGTATTTTATGCAAAATGCAATAGGAAGCTGGGAGGTGACTGAAGCAGGGGAGTGGTGTGGTCTGACTTCTGTTCTCAGAAACTCACTCTGGGGACTAAGTGGAGACTGGGTAAAGGGGAAGGAGAATAGGATGTGCTTCGAAGGAAGTTGGAGATTGTGATAAATGTTAGCCCTCAAATTTTCACGCAGCAGACAGACAAGAATGACATTCTCACTCATCTCCCTACACATGTTGGCCAAGAAACCGAGGAACATTAGAACAGATAACATGTCATCATTCTCCATCCACCTTCTAGACTCCTCCATCCAGAATACCCAGCGGCTCAGGCTGTGGACCCTGTAAGAATTTCAGATTCAACAAATGCCACGGAACCAGTGTCTCTGCTCTTTTGCCCTTCTCTTATGGTAAGAACATACTTATAGAAACAAATCAGAGGCACTAGGAGATGGGCATATAAATATACCTAAAGTAAGGAAATTGAGACAAATGCCCAAGAGTGTGGAAGTGGTCAGGAGCTTACAACAGAACGATGTTCCTGCTGCAGGTGGCTTCAGGCAGACATGGGCCTAATCAGGACTTCCTGTAGAAGCTGACGGCCATGAGCCAACAATGTTCTAGTTAATGTCACTCCCTCAGTCTCCTTCTGCCTCTGCATGTCCTGGTCTTTTAAACAGAGTCTTCAGTTAAGAACCCACACATTTAAAATATTTTGAATATTTTGTCTCCTTCCTTCATCCCATTAATACATGGGGTCTGTTGAACTCTGATACTTATCTGCCTTGCTGATGCTGGGCCTGAGATGGGAGAGCCATACGATTGTTCCTGAGATGAGAAATCTGGTTTTGTGAAATGTTTTAAAGTTCTTATGAGTTTTTATAAACAGGGTGATTCCGACTTTTAGCTCATCAAACAGAGTTTTATAATGTCCCAGGGCAGTGTCCTGATCATATAGGGTCAACTCACCTGGGCATTCCTAGGAGAGAGAGAATGCCGGAAAGACTCTCCCTCCCCTTCCTTCCTCTCTCTGGAATCTAAATGAATGAGCCCATCAACAAGTATTGCTGCCCTGCACCAATGTGAGTGTCTATGCTGATGGAGGAGGAGGATGTAAAACAATAGAGCATTGAAAGAGGGCTTCTCCTTCTTAGGCAGTGCATAAAAGCCCTAGGAAGCCAAATGAGGTGCTTGACCCCCAGGTAATCCAACCTATCTGGCTTGATAAACACTTCCAGGTTCCTAACAGCCAGGCAAGTCAACAGCTCACTCTCTATTCCTCCACAACCCATGAACACTGGAGCTTTATGGCAGCCCCACGGGAACAAAGGTATTTAAATACCAAGGACACTACAGAAAATTCAAATGAAGCTACACTAGTTAAGAAAACAAACCCTGACTTTTTTCTGCCTGTAGCCCCTTTCTGCTACCTGGTGTCACACAGCAAAGGCCACCTTCTCCCTGTGCTTCCTCCTCCTTCCTATCTGTAGGGTCCACTCTGACCAGGAAGCCCCTCATGACTCAGTTAGGGAAAAGTGCTGGGTAAAGGATATTGTTTCTTTCTTCGAGCCACAAGAGCACTCACTAAAACCACTAAAACCATTGTCCCTAATGATTCCTTCAAAGTTCAACAGCTGCTCAAAATGAGCCTGTTAGAAGGGAAGAGGTGGGAAGGTGGAAAGAGGGGGCAGGAGGGATGGCCCAACTGTCCTTCTCTCCTAGGACATTCTACTGACCTGGCCTTCACAGACCAGCTCTTCCTTCTCTGCGTTGTATAGTTCTCCTAACTACCGCGGCTGCCTTGGCATGGGTGACAGAACATGAGAGGAACCTCCTCCCCCCCATAAAGTTTGCTGGGTGCTCAGAAGGCAACTCATTCAGTCTCTGGGATAAAACCTAGTTCGGAGCGTTGCTGTGGAAGAGAACAAACTGTCAACAGTGGATAGTAGCCAGCTAGAAGCAAGTCAAGGTAAAGAGAGGTAATCAGAGAGGGGTTATCTATTTGCCTGCCTGTCTGTCTGTCTGTCTGTCTATCTAATCATCTTTCTCTGTGTGTGTCACAGAAATATAGGCATGGTAATGGCACTTAGAGATTAAGGTGAGAACCAAGTGCTATAAAAATGGAGAGAGGCTCAAAGAGTCCTTTAAGAATCCAATTACAGACATAGTGGGCAGCGACATTAAAAGAAATTTAAAAATTATTTTAAAAAAGATACATTGTGAAACAATCTTTGTGTACACTGTGAAGATGTGTCTCTACCAAGGTGCCTTCTGATTAAACTTTATTAAACTGATGTGTTGTATGGACCAGGAATCTCCCTGTGCTCCAGCTCTCTAGTCAGCCTTGTAGACAGGATGGGCTCTTGATGTGTGTTGTATGTTTGGTGGATTGTATGCAATCATATCACCAAAAGAGGTTAACAGAAATGAAGAATACTTCAGGCTCCACTCTGTTCCCACAGAACCATAGTCCATATTTCACAGTATCCTCGGTCATTCTTATGTACATTGAAAATAGAGACATGCCTACTTAGAGCATACCATATGTCCCCTGGAGTCTTCTCTGGACCCCAGAGTTCCCGAACTCTCTGTGACACCCACTATTTTGCCTTTACTTTTCTGAGAGGCCTAGTTCATCCAAAGACCAATGCCATTGTTCTCTTGGGCCACACAGTCACACATGGCGATGTGTACACCTGCTTGTACTTAACAGAGCTGGTATAATCGGGCCGTTCCTGCAAAGGAGGATGCACAGAAAATTCAATCTAGGGACAAGAGAATCAGAATTTCAAACAAGGCTGCTACATGCAGATTTAAGCAAATAGTTATTAATTCCAACAACATTTGTTGGGCATGTGTTACATGCCAGGCCCTTGGGGGAATGACAACTGTCATTCACTTAATGCCTTTTGTTTGATAAAATATGTCCACTGCATTCTCCTATTCAGCTGCACATGCAACAGATACGCAATGAGCAGATGCGACAAAAGCACAATCCTACTTTCACAAGTAACAAAAAGAAGGCTCAAAAGAGCCAAATAACTAGCTTGAGACTGAGAACTCCGAGCTTGTGTCCCATCCCCTTGGCTGTCACCTCTCACCCCAAGCATGATGGATGAATCTTTATGCCATATAGACATGGTTGCTTAACTATTACTTAACTATTATTATTGGTTACTTAACTATTATTATTGTGCCTTCTCTGCTTTAAGAGTGCCTTCCACGGAGAAGCACTGTGATCAGTTGCCACAAATATCCATCAGCCAGAGTCATCCTTTTGGAGTAAAAAGTAATCCCTGAACAGAAATACATTCACAAACAAAAGTATGGTCTACAATAACTAACCCATGTAAGCAACTCAGGTGTTATGAGAGAGATGGATAGGAAGAAAGATGTGACATACTCATAGGGAGGGAATTCTAAAATACACAGTAACACGGTTAACCTATATGTTAAGTGAAACTAGCTAGTTACAGAGAGAAAAGAACTCCATGATTCCACTGACATGAGGTACCGAGAATAGTGAAAATCATAGTCAGGAAAAACAATGGTTAGCCTAGGCTAGCAGGGAACAGAATTTGCCGAATTTTTATTGAGTATGTACAGTCTCAGTTCTGCATGATGAGTTATGGAGATGGATGTTGCTGGTGACTACACCTCATTATGAAAGCACTTATTGCGATTAAAATGTGCATAGAGTAATAGTTAAGAAGGCATACTTTATGCTTGCATATTTTAGAACAATGAAAATAGCTGTGGGTAACAGGTACAAGGAGGATATAAGGAACTTCTTAGGTAAAGATTTGCTGATAGACGGGGAGATTATGGCTGTGCCACCAATCATGGGTAAAAGCTTAGGTACTTCTCTCTTGCTATGACAAAATACCAAATGAAAGTCACTCTAAATGATCCCCAGACTGAGGGTTCAGCCCATCCTGGCAGGGAAGACACGGCTTGTTTAGTGACTCTAGTTGTGGCAGCAGAAGCATGAAGCAGCTGGTCACGTTGTGCATGAAGTCAGAAAGTAAAAAAAAAAAAAAAAAAAAAAAAAAAAAAAAAAAAAAAAAAAAAAAAAAAATGAGGGATGTGAAGCCGCAGGGCGACTGGTAATGAAAAGTCCCCAGACTATCTTGATACAAAATATACAGCTTTAATAAACAGAAGTAAGACTTACAACAGTTTACACCAGAATCCAAACGATTCATCCGGACGCAGGAGCCGGGCAAAAAAGGGGCTAGTGGAGCCCGCTTGCTAGGTTTATAGGCAGGCTTTAGCCTGAGGGCGGCACGCCCCCAAAACAGAATGTGATTGGCTGAACTCCCCTATCAGGGATGGAGTTCTTTTCCTTCTTTTTATTTATTCTAGGACCCCAACCCATGTGACAGTGGCAGCTGCATCCAATGTCGGTTTTCCTATGTCACAGATCTATCCAGAGGAATGTCTCCAGTCAAGTTAACAATGAAGATTGACCATCACAAGTTGACACAAATGCATTTCATATATTGGGAAAAAATTCAAGATTCAGAACCTGCAGGTCAGCACCTTGAAATCTTGATTTTTTTTTAACTCACCCATCAATAATTCTTATTCTTCGTGGACTAAAGTATTCCCCCATGCACACAAAAATGGAGTTAAGTGAATGGCTAGACAGATGAATAAAAGAATGAACCTGAGCAGGCCTGGACCATGAGGCCAGAGTGAGAGTAGAGCACCCGGTGCTAAGTAACATTTGGGAAAACACAGGCTCCATGGAGCTTAGAGTTCAGAGAAAGGGAACCAGCAGTCTTGGGTCTGAGACATTTATAGGTATTTACTTTCACTTCAGCATCTTCCAGGAAAGTTTGAGAGTTCTCTCTCTGCCCTCTGCTCTTCACCCTCAATATAAGGCAGATCCTTCTGGCACCCACATTAATAACATGCCTTTGCAGGTGTCACAGTTGAGGAAATGTCCCCATGTGTGTATCTTTTTATTTATTTACTTTTTATTCTTTGCTCTTTGGAGGTCCCACCACCCAGCTCCCAAATAAATAGATGGAGGTTTATTATTATGTATGAATACTCGGTCTTAGTTTAGCTTCTTTCTAGCAATCTTTTCTTAACTTAAATGATCCTATCTACCTTTTGCCTCTGGGCTTTTACCTGTCTCTAGTCTATAAACCTTTCTTTCCTTCTTACTCCATGGCTTGCTGTGAATCTGGGTGGTTGGACCCTTGAGTCCTCCTTCTCTTCCTCCTAGATCTGGCTCCTCCCATATTTCTCCTCTTACTTATTCTCTCTGCCTGACAGCCCCACCTATCCTTGCTCCTGCCTTGCCATTGGCTATTCAGGGCTTTATTAGACCAATCAGGTGTTTTAGACAGGCAAAGTAACACAGCTTCACAGAATTACACAAATGCAGCATAAAAGGATGCAACCTGTCTTTGCATCATTAAGCAAATATCTCACAGCACAAACACATCTTTAACCAACATTGCACAGCGCTTGTCAATGAACCTTCACAAAAGTCCCACACATTGATTAGATTCCTTACTTTCCCAGTTTTATCAATGAGAAGCAGAGACTTCAAGTGCAATTCCATCCGTCCAAGAAGTAACCACAGGGTTCTCTCCCACCCAGATCCAAGTTCCTTGTCCCATTCTCTGTATCCATTCTCTGTATCTGGCACAGCATGCCTGAGCTGACCCTATAATGGCCACAGCTGGCTATCTCATGCATCAGGAGAAGCCTCAGTCACTGCCTCAGTGCCCTTGTTTGATGAACACACTGTGATGCCTTCCTCATAAAGGGACCGATGTTAGGGAGGGCTAATTCATTAGTGAATACGAGGCCTCTGGAAAGCTGGAGTGATATAAATATCCATGTTGTCAGCGTTGCCTCTGCTGCAGAATGAAAAAGACCACGGGACCCCATTGTCCTTGGATAATAGCTCCGATTTGTGCAGGGTGGGAGGAAGGAGACTGACCGAGGATAAACAGTTCAGAGATGTTCACACGGCACAGGAGGAGGAAGGCAGAAGGGCACTGGGAGAGTCTTTCCAGAGGAACTGTGTGCCTTCATTCCCAAACTCCCTCTACGCTATGCCTACCACTCACACACAAGGAAGAGCAGGAGCACATTTATCCCCTTCCCCCAACCCCACAAGCCAGCTGTCTGTTAACTCTTGGCCCAGTCCTTATCCCAGATAGGGTATATGACAGTGACCACTGGGAAGAGAGAGAAGCCAACTCCAACCTACCAAGGATTGCCAGTTTGAACCACATTTTTCTCTAAGAAGGTTGTTTGCTCTGACCAGTTCACACCCTGCAGACTCCCTCTGCGATGAGCAAGGGCCCAAGCTGCAAACTAAGTCTGGGTAGGTCTGCACCTCTGGTCCTCTGCAGATGCAAATGCAACTGTTCTAATGAAACACTGTATCTGAATGCTTTAAATAGTACACAATTATTTTCTAAGAGTTTTAGAGGCTGAAAGTTCAAGATCAGGACACTGGCAATGTAAGGCTGATCTTCTTGGCTTGCAGACCACTGCTTTCTTGCTATGAACTCTCATGGCATTGCCTTGGTGTGTGTAGGACGAAAGAGACAGGTGGGGGAATCTGGCTCTGGTGTCTTTCTATGTTTTTAGAAAGGTACTAATCCCACCACAGAGGTCCTACTCTCTTGACCCCTTCTAATTTTATTTCTCCCTAAAGGTTCAACCTCCAAATAGCATCACATTGGGGTAAAGGGCTCCAGCATGGGAATTAGGGACAAGGGTAGGTAGATGCAGACATTCAGTGCATCACAATTCTAAAGCAACAGTTAAAGGTTTATTTCATCAGGGCGACAGGAAGATCCAGCATGGATGGTTTTTCTACTCTGTAGTATCCGGGATGTCAACTGGGAAGTATCAAGGCTGGGAAAGTCGGGACTAGAGGAATATATTTCCAATAAGTCTTCTTCCCTCACGTGTCTTGTGCTTGTGTTGGTGTGGCTGAAGGTCATGTGGGCTGGGACTGTCACCTGGAGCAGAGAGGTGTCTTGTCACGTAATGCCATTCTTTTCACTGCCAAGAAAGTAATCCAGAAAAAGAGCGCCTCCATGTGGAAAAGAGGTTTAGGACAAAACCTGCTGCAAGCAGCCCTCTGACTTTTCTCCACAGGAAGGAATAGCCACAACCTGCTCACCTCAGTGGAATAGGGCTAAGACCTCTCACATTGGGAGAAGTTGGAGGTCAATGTTTTCAACTTGCTATTGGAAAGGATTTCAGAGTTTACTATAGGGTTGGGGCCACAGTTTGGATCTTGTGTGTTCTTCAGATACACATGTGTTACACTATTGAAAGTCGTTGGGATTTTTAAAATGTGGAGCCCACTGGAGGCCTTTAGATCACCGAGATAAATTCACTAAGGGGACTATGAAATCCATCATTTTCAATATTTTAAATCATAAATTTAGGGTTTTTGAGTAATCTAAGGCCTTGTTTTTATGTTTGAGGCCAAGAGAATCTATTTGATATACCTAGTGCCACATGACTGCTAAGTGACTCAACCAGTACTCAAAAACCAGTCTGCTGGCTGCAAACTCTAGGCTCACCCCCTTGTTACCCTTCTATGGCCTACTATACTAGCTGTGGCTTTCTGTTTCCTGCTACCAAGGTAACAAATCCATCTCCACAGCCGGGTAACCAGACAAGAAACTGAATCCTCCATGGAGAAGGAGGAGGAAGTCATGAGGGTGACCAGGGGACATTCAACGCTTTAGGAGGCTGCAGGCTGGAAGACAAAGGTGAATGGGTCAGCCAGCCCCTAATCCCCCAAACCTTCAGGATGGGCCTGTGATGGGCAATTCGATAAACACATTTGGAGCAGGACACGGGTGCAGTCAAGTGTGAGCACATTTTTAAATACACACTTCCCAGCCATATGCAGATGCCACTGACATGTGACAAATACGCCGTGGCCTCCAGGAGCTGTTCTCCGAAGAGGCACTTATTCCATTTGACTCCAGGCATCCAAGCCTCAACAGATGCCAGAATTCAGACAGGCAGTGGGAAGCAGGCTTCAATTACTACAAGACAAAATCTGCGTTCCACGGCAGAAAGGACTTCTTTTCCACCACTTTTTTTTTCCTCCTAGCAAATTCTTTTGCAATATGGTGTGCAGACTCAACACAGACACACAGATATATAAGAATGATCTCCTGAAGACACAGGGAAGGAATTGGATTGATGGAAACCGGGCTCTTAGCTCACACCCCCAATGTTTCTGGAACACAATTATCCAACTACGAATGTCATTGTGGGAAGCACGTTGGGCTTAAATGAAGGCTGGGTGTCTGCTTTTTGGAAAGAAGACAACATTTGAAGGAGCGGAATATAAAGACTTGAACTTGGAACACTGAGAAATGAGGGCTTGTCAACCTTTTCCACAGGCATCTGTGGGATGGGAAGAAACTCAAGTCTATATAAATAAATTCCCCCACACCATGTGCCAGACACTTTTTGCCTCCTTTTCTTGGGTTAAAAGGAATAGTACCTTTACTGAGACATAATCCACATGTCATAGAATTCAGTCGTTGGAACTGTGCGATTCAGTGCTTTTTAGTACCTTCACAGAGTTGTGTGCCCATCATTGCAATGAGATTTAGAGCCTTTCCATGATCCCCATAAGACACGCTCTATGGGCTCATCCTTTAACAAGCACCAAAAGTCCATCTACAAAACTGAGGCTTGAAGAGGTCGATTGTCCTGGATGCCAAAGGCTGCCCCTTTGCTAAAGGGATGTGAAGATCTGCTCTCAAGTCCTTCCCCACCTCTCCTGCAACCAGCCCAGCCTTCACACCTGCTTCCTGCCTCTAGCTGTCTCTGCAGATTTCTCTCTGTAGTGTACATAAGGACCATGGCTGCCATCTGGAATGGAAGCCACTGTACATTTGGTGTAAGCTCTTCTTCTGAGTCCTGAGACTGAACCGCACTATCCTGGAGTTTTGCATTCCTTCTGCTAAGGGTAGTAGAAGCTGTGGCCAGGAGGGAGTGGGGGAAAAACAGGAACAGACCTGCCTCTCAGCTATCCATCCACATTCCCATTGTATACACATCTGGACATAACTCTATCAGGCTGCACGCAGATCAGTCTCCATTTCCTCTAAATGCTGGAGTATATAAGACTCTTGCTTGGCCCACAAGTAGCTTCACAGACTCCATTCTCTATCCGACTCTCAAAATTTCTTCCTAGTTTAAGAAATCACAAGGGGAAAGCCCTAAATGGCTTGGCGTATACTAAGGCACACCTTGATCTTGATCACGGGGTTGGTTTCCAAAGGCTCCTGGGGCCACTGGGTTCCCTCTTCCCACTTGTCTCCCAGTGCTCTTCTGAGCCCCACCACCCAGGAAGATAAATGACGCTGGGAAGCATCAGGTATGTTGTATTTATATGATGCACATCGCTCCTTATTCTCCCTCTATTGTTCTTTGATGTATGACAAAACTCCCAATTTGTCAAACGCTTAACAGCAGTCAGGATAATCTATTCTCCACACATTCACAGAGCTTTTCATTTTGCACAACTGTCACCGAGAACAGCTTAGGAATTTTCCGTCTTGAGAGGATGGAGAAGGGGGAGCAGAAACAGCCGAGCGCACCCCGTTCTCCCGTGAGTCACACATCCGCAGCTCATTGGGGAGGAAACCGTCCAGTGCCGGAGCACCACCCCCTCAAACGGCACCTCCTTCTAATTGCACACAGCACTTAGGCCCATTTCCCCGCACAGCCATTTTCAAAGGCTATTCTGTGGGCATGAACTCTCTTCCAAGGTTGCTCAAGTAAAGATCAGACAATGACCTCCTCCAAGGACCTTGCATTTAGTGCACAAAGCAGGCAGTTAGAGAGACAGGAGTGTGACAGCACTCTGTACCTAGATGCCACTACCTGACTGACCTTCAACAGATCAGAACGCAAACCCAGAAGCCTAGGGCTTTTTAAAAAAATTACATTTGAAAAATGTACATTGAATCAACTTTAATAGCGCAAACCTGAAAACCAATCTAAATTTCCAATGAAATGAGATGAATTAAATAAATTATGATAACCCACATGGTGAGCCACCGCAAGAGTAGCACCATAGCATAGGACTGTAGTCAGGATATGCGAACTACAGCAAGTTTGAAAACTGTATTTACAGTAGGACTCCAATTTAGTAAATGTATGCATATATATGTATGCACAGGGAAGAAGACACCAGATGGATACACACCCTAAATGTTAAAACTCGAGAGATTATCTGCTTTTTAAAAAACATATTTGCTTAAATGTCTTTTTCAAATTTTCTTCAATGAAGAAAAAAGTTATTCTTTAAATTAATTTTTTTTAAGAAATAGATTTTTCTATCCATGCTGTCTATGCACACATTACTTTGAAGACTTTAAAGAAGCAGAGAGATCTTCTATACAGTAAACAGGATTCACAGCCCAGTGGCTCTGACAGAGAGCACGGTTTTAACCACACTGGGTGACACTCCTCTGAACAGCAGCTGTCCATAAGATTTTAATCACAGTAACTTTTAAAACCACAACCCGCTTTTCCTCTTATTTTATTCTATTAAAAAGCTGCCTCTCGAAGCTAATGAGCGAAGTCTCCGAGAGCTGGAACCAAGGAAATGCTGAATCATGGGGTGAATAGCCCATTAAATCCATACTAGTTATGCAGTCCTTTGAAGAGGCCCAGGGCTCAGATCATTTGAAAGTCCCTCTGAGGATATCGGAGGTCTGTGGTTATCATATGTAAATGAAAGTCAGGGCCTCCATGAACCAGTGATTCCCAAATACCTTGGCTCTGATCTAAACTGAAGCTCTAATCTGGGGTGTAACACCGCGATCACTGTAGCAAGGACCCAGAGGCTAGGATTAACATTTACTGGAAAATCCTGGGTGGGTAGAGTGGAGGCCTTCTAAGAAGCTGTGATCCTCTGGTCTAATTACAGTTACCACTGAGGGAGCAAAAACCACTTCCATACCATACCTCATCCTTTCTCTTCCTTCTGTGCTTTTTTGGTCTGTCTTTCTTTACCCACCTTATATTCCTGAGGCTATCTCCTCCAGTACTGTATCCTCGAAATGTTTCTGTAGGTTCTCTCTTTGAACAGGAAAAGGGGGAACAAAAACAATGTCCCAATGTCTTTCTATCAGAATTCCAGCGCTTCCTGGAATAAAGAGCTGTAAGCTTAGGGGATTAAACTCCAGCAATTGTTAAAAGCTCACAGTTTGTGAGGCCAGAGGTCCAATGTCAAAGTAGCAGCAGATGTAATTCCTTCCTTGGAATCCCCAACTCTCTTTCTTTGCCTCTAGTGGTTTGGAGACCATCTCATCATCTCTTGGCTTACAGCAGCATCACCCTAATATCTGTGTTCATCTTCCGCCAACTTCTCACAGTGCATATGTCTGTTTGTCTAAATTTCCCTTTTCCATAAAGACACTAGTAGCATTAGATTACAGCTCAACCTAGTATATTCGTTTTAATTTAATTATATCCACAATGAGCCTATTTCTATATAAGTTCCCTTCTGTGATCCAGGTATTAGGACTTTACAACTGAAGGGGTTAACTCAATTTGTCATATCTTATGTGAACCAAGGAAGCCACTTCCTTTGACTCTGTGCCAACTAAGCCATTGAGGGCCAGCAAAGGGCACCAAGGTTAAAGAGTTAGTTCTTTCCCATCCTTTAGGGTACGCCCTTCCTCCTGTCCTCCAGGCTGCCTTTTCAGACCTTTATTATTCTCTTCTTCACCCTACCTACTTCAAGAAATGACCTTGCATTCTCCTTGACAGGCCCCAGAGGATGTTGTGACTGCCCCCTCCAGGAAGCCTGACCCTCTACTGCATCCATTTCCTTCTGCTCTGCCATTAAACAGAGGGTTGTTATTTCCCTGAATTCTGGACCCCAACCCACAGTCTCATTAAAAACCTTCACCTCTATCTATTACTCTTTCTACTTCTGTCTTTCATCACTCCCTCTGTATAGGCTTCTTGGTGCGGGAGAATTGTCTGTATTCTGTCAATCATGTTTTAAATAAACACTGATTGGCCAGGCAGGAAATACAGGTGGGAAAACCAGACAGGAAGTAGAGGTGATGCAATGAGAACAGGATAATTTTGGGAAGAAGGAAGCTGATTCCTCCCAGTCCTGTGCAGATCACCGAGGAAGCAGGATGTGACCTGCCAGCTGAAAAAGGTACCGAGCCATATGGCTAAAATAGATTAGAATAATGGGTTAATATAAGTCATCAGAGCTAATAAGAAGCCTGAGCTAATGAGCCAATCAGCTTATAACTTATGGAGACCTCTGTGTGATTTTCTTTGGGGCTAAACAGCTGTGGGAACTGGGCAGGACAGAAAACCTCAACAAGCCAGCCCATCAAATTACAAATTCTTCCCATGGGTATTTTCACAATTCCATATCTTCCTTGCCCTGAAAACCTAGATCTTGTGTCTCCATGTCTCTCCAAACCCTCCACTCTCCTTCATAGCTGAATCAGGGTAGAAGAGTGAAATAAGGAGAACCTCATTTTCTTGTTGTTAACCCATTCCATACGAACTCTGCGCTTCCCTGTATTCTGTAAAATGACTGCCATGGGCACTGTTGGTTGCAGAATGGGTCATTTCTTTCAGTCCCTCCCTTTAAGGGATTAACAGTAAGCATGGAATTTCACTGATGGCATCCTTAAATACAACTCCGTAGTTTTGCTTTGGTTTGCTTGAATGACTTCTCTCACTCCAACATGAGCCATATGCTTAATGTCTGTATTCCTAGTTATTGTTCTTAGCTCTTTTCCCATCCCTTCCTACTATCATCTCCACCATGAGTTAGATCACTACCTAGACTCTGGTGAGTCAGAAGTCTTTATCCATCTCGTTCTCTCTTGCTTGGCAATTTCACCCAAGTATTACATTCCTCTCAAATGATCCACATACAAAGATAGATACAGGCAACAAATGATGGATTGAGACAAATTCAAGAGGACCAGAAATCCATTTGAAAGGGTAAAAAAAAGCAGAAGTGGAATGAGGTTATTAACTAAAGAACTGGCTATTTCTTTTATAAATATTCACAAATAAAATTTTCTTGAGTCTCTGGTACCCACGATTTTCAATAAATACCCTCCATGTCCCAGGGCATTGGTGGAAGAAGAATATATTTTCTGAGATAGGAGAATATTCTAATCTAATTCATGTCAAGGAGCACCTTGTCATGGGTATGCCATTGAATTGTGCAGTGCTGGATTTAAAGTGAATATTACTTCTTCCATCAAGATTTGTAACTATAAGAGATATATTTTTATTAAGATTTGCTTCCTGCTCTCCACTCACCCTGGTCTTTGGCCCCATTGTTGGATAGAATTGCATTTGTTAGTAGCTGGATATTAAATAGCAAGCAACGTAGAACAAGAAAGGTCAAAACAGAAAAAAGTAAAAACAAAAGTTATTAGCTTTAAAATATATAAGCCTGGAAAGAGAACAGTTTCATACACAAGAAAATACCTCATATAATTATTAGTAAAACCAATTGAAAACTTGGAAATCAGAGCATCCTTAACCCACCACCCTTATCTCAATAAGGCCCACAAGAAAGAGTTAGTGAAACTCTATGGAATGGGACGAGGCAGTGACAGGACTTGGTGCTATTCCATCAGAATGTGTATCTTGGTAGACCTTGTTTCACAAAGACACTGCGACCATCAGATCTTGAAGAGCACATCAGTTCATTACCCAGCAGGATCTCCGACATGCTCAACTCACACACGTCTCCAGAACTCCAGCTAGGGGATGCTCCCTACACATATTTCAGTAGTGTCCTCTGATCTGCCCAGATCCTAAAGCCAACCTCACCTACCCACTCAGACTAATCTTAGCCCCACTGTCTCTACTCTAGTGTTCCAATCTCTTGCCTTTCTCTAGTTCCATTGCAACCAGCTCCACCCAGTAGCATTCTAGGAACAATGTAAAACTTCCTGGGCTCACACCCTGCCGGGATTGACTCAGAACCCAGGGTCAGACTCATCATGGCAAACAAAGTATGAGTAACAACAAAGCAAAAATGACCTCTGCAGAATGGAGATGCTGCTGAGATCATGGTTCAGTCAGTGTGAAGTTATGAGATGTGCCAAGCACGGTGCTGGGTACCGGTGCTAACAATGTCTCACTTAATTTAATCTCCTAGCCTTAATAGAGTCCCATTCTTTGAAATCTGCACAGGGGCCAGAGGGAAACAAGGCATTATTTATAATAATTGGTTCACCATTATCCATTCACTTGGCACAGTCTGCACCGACGTGATGGGCCTTTATGCTATTCATAACCTATAAAAAGTCTTGCTGTTGTGATTCAACATATAGTGAGCTCCATTTTAAGAGGACAATAGAAACACTCAGCTATTATTCATCCTAGAGCCTTAAACGGCAGAGCATTCCTTTATTAGGAACATAAGGTTAAAATCACATCGGTTATTAATATTGCAAGTAGACCATTGCATTTACTGTGGTGCTCAGACTGCTCAACAAAGAAGAAAAGGAAAATAAAACTAAGTATTTTTTTTAAAGGCATATCAGCTAAAAGACAGGTCCCAAGCAGCACATTGAGAGAACTGAGCCAATGCACACAGGATGGAGTAAGTTGAAATGAGACTGGTATTTGGAGTTGTCATTACTTTGGTCCAATTCACCTCTGAGTGTTAGAAAAAACAGCAGGCAAAGGAGAAAAGCAGACCATAATAGGAAACTGAGATTTGGGGCTGGATGCTATGAAATATGGCAGTTATGAGTCAGAGTTGGTTAATAACCATTCGTGAAAGAACATTACCCATTTGGTATTCAGTGAGCCACCAAAAAGGTTGGAGGCAGTCTACAGAGAGAACATGAGAAACAAGACAGATGTAATGAAAAGTGAAAAATTAGGACTAGCCTAGAATGGTTTATAAGGACATATACTTGCTGGCCATGTGTTTCCTACAGAAGCCATAGTTAAGGTTATGATCCAATTGGAAACTTCTGGGGACATTTTCTCAATTGTTATTCCCTTCTCTCAGATGACACTAGCTTATGTTAAGTTGAGATGAAACAAGCCAACACACCCATACACAGACTCACACACATATATACTACACAAACACCCATAAATATACATACACCGAACACTGACAGAGCAGGCCCATAGATAATGCCAAGCTAGAAGGTCCATCAAAGAGTATCAAGACAGAAGAGAATGGGGTTTATGCTATGGGACTTGGTTGAGCAACTCAAAGTCCTAACTATGAAGTCTAGCTTACTTTACTGCTCCGGAGCCCTAGAAAAGGTTCTTAATTGAGCACATTAAAGATATTCTGTCCCCATCATCTTTGACACTCTCCAGCTCTGAGACCAATCATTCTGTGTTTCTCAACCACAGCCTTTGAGTTCAGAGTCAGAAACCAGAGGGTCCACCACGTACTCAGGGGATTAGGGAGAGAATGAGAGTCCTGGGAGCAGCCACAGAAAATCAAGTGTGGGGCTATGGTTAGAACAGAAAATGGCCCTTGCAGGCTTCTGGTCAGATGTCTGCTACTGAGTGGTGGCACTATTTTCTGAAAGATGCTGGGAATGTTAGAAGATGCAGCCTCACTGGAGGAAGCTGGTGCCAGGGACATGAACCTGAAAATTATGCCTTCCCTTCCTCTGCATCCTGTCTGCCGTGAACTGAGAAGCCTCCTTTTCTACATTACTCCCATACTAGGACATTCTGGTCAAGCACATGACCAAGTAAACAAGGGTTTTAAACCCTCTGAAACAAGAAGCCAAATAAATCAAACATCTTGTCTTTCAAGAGGTTTCAGAGAGGTATTTTGTCATAATGGTGAGAAAAGTAATTAAAACAGGTGGAATTGCTATTTTTGTGCACGAGGGCAAAGACTTGATTCCCTGAAATCGCCTGTGGCATTAGATACATATCCAATATGGTGGCTCTAGCTTGACTGTGACTGCCTGTCACCCCTTCAAATCTCAGTCTAGCAACAAAGGTGAAAAGAAACCTTGACTAGAATCGCACCTCTCTTCCTACAGAAATGAGCTTTGATGAGCGTCCACTGGCTGGTATGACGCACACCTCTTCTCAAATGACACTTCCATATGGTTGTGAAGCATCCCCACACAGAGCCAGTCTCATTTCTTACAGGAAATAGTCAAAATCCTCTGCATATTTTTTCACCTATTTCATCCTAAATGATGAACACACTATTCAAGCCATACACTGGGTGACCAGGCACAGCAGTGAGACTCGGGGAGAGTGAGCTTCAATTCTTCATGCAATTTCACTTTTCTTCTTGTTCAAACTCTTAAAAAGCTTTGGGTGTATTTTGTCATAGTGGAGCAGGGTCAAGACACAAGTAACACCAAGGCCTCTGCTTCTGAGATGTAAATCAATCTTCATCACTTCACGGAGGCCAGTTTTGAGGAAGCATCGGGGCAAATGTAGCCCTGCTGCTGCGCTACCTGTGACAAAGCTTCAGTCAGCTGCTCAACTCACCCTGTGTACTCTGGTCTCCCTTTAGCTTGGGAGAATTCCCTTCTAGAAATTTGGTATGCAATACATTTTTAATAAGATTATTCTCACTTTCTTTTTCTTTCTGTCTCTCTATCTCAATTACCTCATTCTTACATCTATATATCCTTCTCTCAAATGGTATATAGAGCATATATTTGTTTTACGTATTATACTAAGTATCACACACACACACACATTATCTCCATTCAATTCAAATAATATCTTGGAAGTAAAATATTAGTCAGAATTACGTAAAGTTTCAAGATATTATACGTCTTGGTAAAGAGCAAATTACACCCCAGAGACCAAAGTTAATATACACTGGTGCATAAAGTTTTGCTAAGATTTCAACAAAGTCTTTATAATAGAAGCCATATGAGTCACAAAACTTAAAAATATTTACTTGATGGTCCTTCACAGACTCAATTTGCCACGTGATTTTGTCCAGTAATAATTTAGAAGTAGCACGGTCAATGACACAAGTCTAGGTATATTCGCCTCACAAAACATAATCTTCAGTGTTCTCCTGTGCTGTGGAAGAATTTGAGTTTGGTCTTCATGACTCCCTGACTCCTGGGGCAAGCTGGCCAAGCGAGGCTCAAGTGGGAGGTGAAGGACTGGTCCATATTACTGCATAAGTAGCCACCTTCTGTTGAGACTCTTCCTTATTAATAAGAAAAGCCAGGGAGGACTTTTTTCCTTGAGAAATAATTGTAGAGATGAGTATTGATACATGTTTTGACTTTTCTGCAAAAGTAGCTCTGTCTTCTCCAGTTTAAGTAATTACATTTGTTTCTAAATAGAGAAAATGGAACTATAGTTGTCAAGGAATGTACAGATCAGTCGCCTGTGCTTTACAGTTTGCAAAGAAGAGGAGAAGTTAAAGAAATTGCGCCATGAGACACACCACAAAAGATCTGGTGCAAGTCTCAGCAGGCAGGCATAGCTATTGTGTACCCAGTGAGTCAGAGGAACATGGGAGGGCAAACTTAAGTGAATCACGATGAGAATTTCCACACCTTGGGATGTCTCTTCCAACCCTTTCATTGTCAGGATACCTTTAACAATTACCTATGGTAAAGTGTTTTCTAATGGTACCTGTTGCGTGGTATTTTGTTTGTGTTCTGACAAAAAAAGGCTTGTCTGGAAATCAGAGGGCAGAGTTAGCCACTAGTGAACCACAGAAGCCAGGCAATGGTGGCACGTGTCTTTGATCCCAATGCTCGGGAGGTGGAGACAAGAAGTGATAAGGTGGGGGGTAGACAAGATCTCAGCCGCTATGCATGCAAGAAGGAGACAGGTAGGAAGCAAGTGGTGGCTGCTCCCAGTTCTCTGATCTTCCAGGTATCTGACTAGATTTTATTGTTAAAGATTAATTAGATTAGTGCTTCAGGTTCCTGGTGTGATGTGGGATTCCCCTTTCTATGCTGTGAACATGTTTTATTACCATTGGTTAATGAATAAAGCTGCTTCGGCCAATGGCTTAGCAGAGCAAAGCCAGATGGGAAATCTGAACAGAGATGTAGAACGTAGGTGAAGTCAGGGAGGTGCCATGTAGCTGCCGAAAGAAGACAGATGCCTGGAACTTTACCCAGTAGGCCCCAGCATTGTGGCGATATACAGGTGAATAGAAAGGGGTTAATTTAAGATATAAGAGCTAGTTAGAAATACACTTGAGCCATTAGCCAAACAGTGTTGTAATTAATACAGTTTCAGTGTGATTATTTCAGGTATGAGCAGTCGGGAAAAGAAAAAGCAGTCTCCATCAGCACTGGTGAGAGGGAGCGATTCGAGGTGGTCCTCCAGGGCTTGCAGAGCTCACGTTTCACTTGGTATTCTGATGGAAGACACAGTCCTGAACAAAGGAAGCAGCTGATAAACCAGCAGCAACTAAAGGTTGACTAAAGACTAGAAAGCAAAACTGACCTGAAGTGACAGGAGAACAGGCCAATGGTCAAAGGACAGACAAACCAGGAATGACTCAAAACAGCCCCTGAGAAGCATGTATACTACTGGGGGGAAAACCAGATGTACTTGGCAATGGGTTGCATACTTCATAAAGTCCCACAGTGCCAGGCCACTGGGAGACCTCTATCCCACATCAGCAGCTTCTAAAGACATTCACATCCTAGCCACCAGAATGTGTGACAACATCATGGTAAATCAAAACGGCTCTGAGATACCAACTTATACCTGTCAGAATGGTTAAGATCAAAAATACTGAGGGCAGCTTATGCTGGAGAGGATGGAGTAAGAGGATCACTCCTTCACTGCTTGTGGGAGTGCAAACTTGTACAGCTACTTTGGGGAATCAGTATGATGGTTTCTCTCAAAATTAGGAATTAGTTTACCTCAAGATCTAGTGGTAACATTCTTGGGCATATACCCAAAGGATATACAATCTTGCCACAAGGCCACTTGCTCAACAATGTTCATAGCATCATTATCCATAATAGCTAGAAATTGTAAACAATCTAGATGCCCCTCAACCAAAGAATGGATAAATAAAATGTGGTACATTTACACAGTGGTAAATAAATAAAATGTGGTACATTTACTCAGTGGTAAAAAACAATGACATCATGAAATTGGCTAGCAAATGAATGGAACTAGAAAAAGTCATCCTGAGTGAGGTAACCCAGACTCAGAAAGACAAACACAGGATGGGCTAACTCATAAGTGGATACTAAATATATAGCAAAGGATAACCAGACTACAATCCACAGCTCCACAGAAGCTAGGTAATGAAGCAGACCCTAAGAGGGATGCATGGATCACCCTAGTAAGGGTAACTAGATAAGATCTCTGGGAGGCAGCAGAGGGAAGAGAATGGAGGATGAGAACATGAGGGAACAGGATGGTCAAGTTGAGGGAGGGACGGAGTGGGAGAGCAATGAAAGATATTTCTTAATAGAGGGAGCCATTAATGGGTTAGGGAGAAACCTGGTGCTAGGGAAATTCCCAGGAAGCCAAACGGATGAGCCCAGCTAAAATTCTTAGCAATAGCAGAGAGAGAGCCCATATTGTCTTCCCCTGTACTCGGATGGGTGAATACCCAAACTGTCATCATAAAACCTTCATCCAGGAAGTGATAGAACCAGATGCAGAGATCCACAATCAAGCACCAGGCTGAGCTCTGGAAGTCCAGCTGAAGAGAGGGAAGAGGGAATATATGAGCAAGGGAGGTCAAGATTATGATGGGGGATTTACAAGACAGCTGAACCAAGCTTGAGGGAACTTTTAGACCGACAGCTGTGGAGCCTCCATGGGACCGAAATATGTGGGAGACAGTTGTGTAGCTTGGTCTATCTGAGGGGCCCCTGGCAATGGGATCTTTTCCTGGTGCATGAGCTAGCTTTTCGGAGTCCATTCTCTATGGTGGGATGCCAGGCTCAGCCTTAAGGCAGAAGGGAGGGGCTTGGGCCTGCCTTAGCTTAATGTGCCAGGCTTTGTTGACTCACCACAGGAAGCCTTACACTATGGGAGGAGTGGAGGGGGGTGAACTGGTGAGAAGGCATGGGGGAGGGATAGAGGAGGGGTAGGAGGAAGAAGTGTGGTTGAAATGTAAAATGAAATTAAAAAAATAAAAAATAAAATTAAAAAATAAAAGGTATTCTACTGATATGATAAAAAGAAAATCTTAAAAAGTGTCCTTCCCCATCCTGGATGGCCTAAAGTCATCACAAAGACCTTTGCAATGGGAAGAAGTTAGAGTCAGGAAAAGATGTGTAGGTTCTCTCCGACTGCATTTGCAGGAACTCGGGTAAGTTCTAGATGCTAGAACAGGAAAGGAAGTGGATTTACCTCAGAGCATCTGGAAATCAATTCAATGAAAGCTATTTCTAACCTCTGACTTGAGAAAGTTAGAAGATAATGTGTAACTATCATATAATAGATTTATTTATTTTTTTAAGATACTACACTTTTGGCAATCTGTGACAACAGTTTTAAGAAACTAATATAAAAATATGCTTAGGCGTGAGAGAGGGAAAAGAGCCACATACCTCCTTACCATCATAATAGGAAGTCAGAATTATACAAGATATCAGATCCTAGCCAGGTATGGAGACCATAATAATCCGTTGCTACTTTTCAATTCTGGTATGGCTTGATTCACAAAGTAAATACAATATTAAAATTCCTTTGTTTTCAACCCTTTATTTATTTGACATACTTTATTTTAAAATCCTATGCTATATATATCCACAAATCTTTATAGAAATGTGTGGACACAAAATAAAGTGTTGATGTATTTACTGGGCATGTATCCAGAAACAAGAAAGATTAGAGACTGCAAGCATCAGTGTGTACGTTTAATATAATTCACAATGGCCTTGACAGCAGGATATACTTAGTTACTACTAAGAATGTTGGCTATGAATTAGGATCAGTGACTTTAGAAATATGGGAAGCACTATGCACGGAGTTTGACATCACAAATACTCTCTAAATGGCTGGTGTCTCTGTCCGCTGGAAAGGGAACTACCGGTATGCTCCCATCCGTGTGCTTGTCTGATCTTAGTCGTGATGGAGACATGAGGAGGCTCATTCAAGAAACAATGCCAGACAGAAAAATCTTCAACCAAAACAATTGTGCCGGTAACCAAGCTGTCATCCAGGTGGTCACTTTTCCAAGATCTTTGATGGTGTCAGGGAGGAGTTAATATTCATAACCCGAGGTAACAGGAAGAAAAATTTATCTCTCTTGGACAGAAAGTCTAATTCCAAGAAGATAAACCCTAATGTTGGGGAAATAATTGAAAAAAATGTAATTATCTACCACCAGTGCTGGGTACATTGAGACCAATTTTTTAAGGAAAAACACCCTTTTTTTCCAAATTAACTTTCAAGCTCTCTATAATTTCATGATGATCGTGGCAAATAGAACCAAAATAAAATCACTCAAAGAAACAAAATGACCAACAAGTGAAAACACCTCTGTCTCACATTCCGTCACATGGCAGGTTCCCTGAGACGTAGGCTGGAAGTTAGCAAGGAGGGTGTTTATCACATGGTTTCCTTGGTGCTAACATCTATGGAGAGAAGGCGGGGTTAGCAGGAGTGAGCGGAAGTGCAGCTGTGACAAGACTCAAGGCAGAACTAGAGTGGCCCGTCTGAGTGTCCTGTGGTTAGGTCAGGGTGTGAGGCGTGCATCCTGTCTGCTCCAGTGGGTGACGACCCTGGCTGCCCTAAGAAGCAATACGACTCTGGGTGAGGCAACTCTCAGAGGTTGACAGGTCTCTTGCAGAAGATCCTTATGTCAAAATGTTCAACTTGGTGAGCTCCAAGTGGTAAAATGTTGTATGACAAAGAAAACACTGACCAGTTTGGGGATACAACCTCCAAGAAGCCCTAGAGGTCTGCTAGCTGGGGACCAAGAAGTTGAGGTAAGTCACATGGTCATATTAAGTCTATAGTGCTCACCTCCAATAAAAATCATGGACCTCAAGGTTGCTTGGCAACATCCTAACATTCTATGTATCATCATCACAGGTTATTGCTGGTACAAGTCCACTGAGGGGATGACTGAACTCTCATGCTTAGCTCTTTTACTGTTTAAGCTGTGGCCACTAGCATAGCCTCCGCCCCACGTTCTACTGGTCCTTTCTGCAATCATCAAAGCAAGGATGGCTCAATGAGACGAGAGTATAGGACTAGTTGTTGAAAGCCATCTGCTGATAGGCATCCTAGCAGCTGGAGTCACAGATTCTGTCTTGAAGGCAGATTCAGTTCCATAGCATAGCATCTAAAAGCAAATCTAGTAATAGGCAATCTGTTCAGCAAACACAAGTCAGGAAATACCCTGCAAAACTCCCTAGTGGGAGAATGGATCCTGAGAATGACTTTGGTCTCTAACTTCATTTGCAATTCATGTGAAGGACAAAACTAGCCTTTCACAACTCAGGATAGAAACCAGAATTAATGTTGGTCACCAGCTATAGCTGACCTTGAGCATCCTAGGTCTTTGAAAAGTCTCCCGTTTTGAAGGCTGCCGGAGTCATCTGAAATTGAGTCGCTAGGAAAAACCCCATGCACTTGCTCTATTAGATTGACACCAGAGAGAAGTAGACAAACCCCAATATTGCAACTCTCGATGTATTTCATGTCCTAGAGTTAGATCAAATGCAGCGAGGCATCTTCCAGACTAAAAATAGCGAACAGTCTTTGGGAGGACACACAATTTCATTTGGAGAATAGCCACATGATTTTAAAACTCTGTATTTCACAACTGGGAAATGGCAAGTTCTGCTTAATCTCTACTATGACATTTTGTTATAATTGGAGCTATGGGGAATGAGCACAGTTTGGTAGGTTACCCGATGAGCCCCAGCTCAGTCCTGAGGAGAGACATAAACAAAACTGAAATGGGAAACCCATTTTGTCTGACAGCCGATGCCAATGTCCTGTAAACATAAATGGTACTTCTTGCTGGGTTCAGATGACCAGGAGCCAGTGTGTCCTACCTATTTCTCTCTTTCTCTGTCACAAAAGACATTGGAAATACTATGTGCTTCTAAGATGATAGAGCTCTAAGACAAAAGCCACTCAAAGTCCTGGGACAAAAATGACAAACTTTAGAAAGACAAGCTCACAAGCCTGCACTAAAACCAGACAGGTACACATGTCTCTAGAGGGGCAGCGACAGCTATGTAAGTAAATTTTTAAATAAACAGTTTATAGTGTAGAGAATTTCAGTAGCAAGAAATACTTAAGTTCTATGTCATGGTAAATTTTATTTCTGAAATCTATGAACAAGAGGGTGGGGTGGAAATGGATGTACTTTAAGCTGAGATTCATGAGCAAGAAATTGAAAAAATAATAGGCAAAAATGTGCTGCATCTCAACACTTATGAGGCTTTAATATCCTTATTTTCCTCTGATGTGCAATTATATGAACTTATAATCCCTGAAAAATGGTTATTTCTTCTGTTGCTGGAATTGCTGGTAATAGGAATAACAGATATGTTTAGAAATGTGCCTGGGTGACTATAGCTGAACAAACACAGCCATAATTCCTAGTTTGGGATGTGCTAGGATTCCAGAAGTGCATAGAGAGTTCATAACATCTCTTCCTAGAAGCCTCGCGTTTTTCAGTTTTGTATAAAACTAGGTAAGATTCCATTGTACAGATAACGAGAGTTGGTGAGGTCTAGATTAGCGGCCAGAAGGAGACCCACATGGAGCTCACACACCCACTGAATGCTACTGCCTACTGTTAGCAACCATCACCACCCTGATTTCTGTATGACGAATGTCCAAACCGGCTTCTTAAGCACTAGCGTACAATGCAGTTCTATACAGAACTCATAAGAAGTAACTGTTAGCTACCAGTGAGGTCTCTGTCACTGCCTTTTAAGGAATGTCCTTGACTTAACGCTGAAAAGGTCCCTTAAGATTGCTACTTATGAAATTAGCAAAACTGAGTGATGATTTCAGTAATACGAGGCTACATTAACCTTGTACTTGGTTGTTTTCACACATGCTCAGATCATTCAGACATCCAAAGGCAGCCTACATACTGTGATCATATAGACGGCATGCAAACCCTGGTGTTTCTTTAAAATTGCAAGGGCAATCAAAAATCTCATGTGGGTGGAGAATTGAGACTATCTAATAGCTTAAATTAAGTATCACTGAACAAGTCATACCAGTCACGCACAGGTTATAAAACCTTTATGTTATATGTGGATGCTTCTCTTTGCTACACTCCTAGCAAACAGAGAAAATTTTAAGAAAATTATCATGGTAGGTGCATCAGAGACAAAAATACCTGAGGGAGAAGCAGACACACTCACAAGTGATGACGAGAATGCACTGGTAGGGTTTTAAGATGGACATTAGTGTCAGGACCTGTGAGAAGGTGTGTGCTCCATCAACCTTGCATCAGAAAAGATTTGATGTGGGCTTTCTGTTTGTTTGTTTGTTTGTTTGTTTTGTTACTGTTGTTTAGTTTTGTTTGTGATACAGACTCTTACAATATAGACCATGATGGCTGAAAATTCACAGAGTTCCCTCTGCCCCCATCTACTGAGTATGGGGTAAAGATTTGTCCCACTACATCTGGCCTTTACTCTTTTTTTCTTCTTTTCTTTTTTCCTTCTGGCTTTTTTTATCCTTTTCTTCCTTCCTTCTTTCCTTACTTTTTTGTTCTTTATTTTTTTTGTTTGATATAGAGTATCACTGTATAGCCTTGGCTGTTCTCAAACTTGCTACAGTCTAGCCTTAAACTCACAGCCATCCACCTGCCTCTGCCTCCTAAAGGGTGAAGAAGTTAATTGTAGGGAGGAGCCAGGTGGAAAGGAGGGCTGAGAAGAAGCTGGAGGACTTGGGAGATGTGAGGAGATGAGATAGGTGAGCTCCTTATTATTTAGCCTCTGTGGGGATCAGGATTCTTCCTCAATCTTTGAATCTTGAGTTCTTTGGAGGGACAGAAATTTAGATAAGTTTCTTTTGTAACTTTGAAAGAGTTGGTGCCTAACGGAACAGAATTTCCTCAGGCTGCAGCTTTTGCTGCCAAATTGCTGCTGGTAGCTACGAAGCTGAAGTGACTGGCTAAGCTAGCCATAGCTTAAAAAACACCAACAATTAAAAAGAAAATAACAGCACATTGCATCCACACTCAGGAAGCAGAAGTCAGGACAAAGAAGGCAGAGAAGGCGTGGCAGAAGGAATGTGAGGTGGCGGGTCACATTGCATCCACACACAGGAAACAAAAGAGAGTCAAAATACTGGTAGTCAGCTTGCTTGCTTGGTTTTTCTTTTTGATGCAGTTCAGAACCCCAGTCCAAGGGATGATACAGGCCACATACAGAGTGAGTCTTCCATCCTCTGTTAAACCTCTGTGGAAACACCATCACACACAGGTCCAAAGCTATATTGGTAATAATGATGCACCCACACACAAGTGACTGAATGTCCTTCCCTCTCATTCCCAACTAAACGTATCTAGAATATGCAGAACATATTTTCAAGATACTGCATGTCCAATTGTGCATATCCAGGTACAGAAACAAAGGAATGAAATGCAAACTGAAGGCCAGAGTGACAGAACTGAATAGGCACCTGTGAAAAGCTTTTCTATGTTAGTACCCATATCCTTTGTCTAAGGATCTTTATCTGGATGTTAGGCACATTATCATTTTAATTTAAAATATTTATAATAAGTAGGTTGGATCTGAGTTTTACATTTTGTTTATAAAATGATTTCCTAGATACTTATGATGATGTCTAAAATGAGCCCATAAATCAATGGAGAAATTATAATAGCAGAGCCCATTTAAGTACCGCACATTTAAAGAAAAGCTGGGGGAAAATCTCTTGTTACAAAGATTGTCATTGCATGTTAATTATACGGCTTCAGGTAGATTTTATAAAACTCAAATGTGAAAAATTTAAATTATCTCCCCATTTGCCGCTTTTAGTTATTAATGTCCCCAGTAGGAGGACAAGTTAACCTTTAAATTTCAGCCGGTTCAGAAAAAAATGCCCAAATTCACACTTGACCTCTTCTACAAGGAACCCATCTTTGTCACAATATAATTTTTATCGTTTCAGAGTTGCTCTGTAGCCACCCGAGGCTGGCATTTGCACTCTTTAAAAACAAGCCAAGAAATAATAGGACAGGGAGCAGTGGTGCTCGTTTTTATTATAGTTTTAGACACTGAACTTCCTGCATGAGGGCCGCAGGACTTCTGGTTTCCTCAGAGCACTAGAATTCCTGTGTCTTGGCTGCTCGCTACCTGTGCATGCTGCCCCTGTGCCTTGGCTGCTCGCTGCCTGTGCATGCTGCCCCTGTGCCTTGGCTGCTAGCTGCCCGTGCATGCTGCCCCGTGCTAGCCCCACCCTGCTCTGTACATCCCTCAGCAATCCCTCAGATCTCAGCTCTAACACACTCTCTGCATTTGCTTCAGCATTTTGCAGAGGGGGGAAAAATGGAGATGAAAAGGACATGGTCACTTAGCACAAAGTATGGAATTCTTCTAAGAAAACACAGCAACAAACCAGAGGACTTTTCCCAAGATCCTTTCCTAACCACACACAGCCCCCTTGGTTTATCTCAGCTCCTCAGTTTCCTTGATTCTCAATATCCCCATTCCCATTTGGCTGATCCTAAATTTGAAGACTAGCAGATACAAACTGGTCAAAAGATTTCGCTTTTATATCATATAAAAGAAAACTACAGAACTCTCCAGACATTAACTGCTTTGCACCTTCTTAGGAATCTTGTTCCATTTATTCCAGGAATTTCATCTGGTGTTGACTATAAGGATTTGGGCTTTATATAGCAATCCTGGCATTTCAAACAATACAGTTAAAGTTGGGAATTTTAACCAGATGTCCTTCAGCAGCCATGAAGCTGTACGACACCTCCATTTTACAGTCGACCCTCCTAAAACAGTTATCTAAACATGCCGCACCCTCCTAGCCTCCACCTGTTGCAAGCTGGTTTCTGTCCACAGCTTTCCAGCCCAGCGCTCTCGCCAAGTCCAGATATTTCATCTAATGAGCTTGCTGGACGTTGTGTTTCCTAAGTCTCAATACACTTTAAAATATACAGCTTTGCAATAACTATTAAAAATATAAAAATATGTGAATTTAAGCAATATAGATTCTGCAGCATTCATTGAGAACTAAAACTTGCTAAAGAAATTTAGAATTCAGGACTGGAGAGATGGCTCATCCATTAAGAGCACTTACTATTCTTCTGCCAGAGGACCTGAGTTCAATTCCCAGCACCCACATGGCTCACAACTATCTGTAGTGCGATCTGATTCCCTCTTCTGGCATAAAGGCATGCATGTAGATAGAGCACTCATATAAATACATCTTTAAAAAGAAATTTAACATTGATAGAAGACTTTGATTGTCATTGATGTTTCCATCAGCTTGCTCTGCGCAACCCTGTTTTGCTCGCGAGTTGGAATTCTTTCTCCCCTCTCTGTCTCCACCTGGAAATTCAGAATATATATTGTTGCCAGAGCCATACCACTTATGAAAATGCAGGAACATTTTTGCATGATTTTAATCACTGTGAGTGTTCAGTGGTGTCTCTGGGTTAGTTTATTTGCCATTCTATCATAAGCATTCCCCATGTTGCTCAATAGCATCTATAATTACCATTTTAATAGCTACATAATATTCCACTAAGTGGACTAGCTATGATTTACTGAACCATTATCTCATTCTCAGGCACTTAGGTCTGTTTCCAATTTTTGCTCCCATACCTTGTCCTCCATGTAGTTCTATCCTTGGTTTAGATTGATTCCTTATGGTAATTTTCTCCTATATTAGATTACTCTGAACCGTTTTGAGGCTTTTGGTACACATTTCCAGTTCTTTCTGAAATGACTGTGTCAATCTACTGCCAGCAGCATCCTTTCTACCATCCCCACAAGGACTGGGAACTGTGCTCTCAGAACACAATGAAGCCACAGACGAATAAGCAATAGTTTAAGCTGAAAGTGTATGCTATTTTGATGGGTATAAGTCTCTTCTAAAAGAGGCTTTCTTTATCCACCTTGTCACTCTCTTTCTACCTAACCTTTGTCAAAAAATCATTTAAGGGCTAGAGAGATGATTCGGTGATTAAGAATGAACTTTTTGGGGACCAGAATTAGGTCCCCAGCACCCACATCAAGTAGCTCACAAATGCCTACAACTCCAGCTTCAGGAGACATGATGTCATCTTCTGGCCTCAGTTGGCATTCACATGCATGTGTATGCATACATATGCCCTAGGTATGAATTCTTCAAATAAATCTCACAAAGAAGAAATCACATCAGCAGTCATCACTGAGAGTCCTTGTTGCAAAGATGATACCAGGCTTCCTAAATCTAATGGTGCCTGGACCTGGGGCAATGACCTTCCTATCTCTGTCCAGCAATAAGCAAGCTTCTCCAGCAACAAGACACAGGGAAGGCTGAAGGCAACACTCCTCATGGATCCTGAGAACTAGAAACTGCATCCACGGGACATCTATGACTTACGGTCTTCCATGTCAAGGTAGGAGTCAGCATCAACACAAGGATTCATGTTTCTCGCCATGAGCCACATGCCAGGTCCACCTGCGTGACTTCTGGAGACATAGACTGAGTCTGGTTTCCAAGGGAACCTGAACACTGCCTCTCATGCTAGTGAAATGCTTGGAGGGCTGAGGAGCTGAACTTGGCCCAGACGACCCAAGCATCTACTAAGTAAAGAACCCTGGTGTGTGGGCATACCGACTGTATTAGTAGCACCGCTGCCTAGTAAGCCTGGGAGGTTAGTCCGGGAGACAAGAGAGTGCCAAGTGATCAAGGTGTCTGCAAAGCTGCCACTCAGAAGAGGGTCTGCATCCTCTTTGAGGTTCTGCCAAGCAGAAATAAGGTCCCAGGACCTTAAGTTGAATCATCTTGGTTTTGGATCGGAACTTTCTATCCTTGTCTGTGTTCTCTCTTTCATATCACATTAAAAAAAAAAGAGAATTCCCAGATTTGATTGTGAAAGGTCTCACCCTTACTAGCTGTGTGACATTGTGAGGGTTATTAACGCCCCTGGGTCTCGTGCTTCATTTCCTAAATTGGGATGAAAATTCCAACATGGAGATTGAAATAACATTTAGTAATCCCCAGGATGAACAAAACAAATGAAATAAACTCTAATTCAAAATGGGTGTGGTGACACAGGCCTATTATCACAGCTACTTGAGAAGCTGAGACCGGAAGCTCACAAGTCCCAGCTTGGCTAGATTATAGAATGAGTTCTAATCCAGCTTGGGTAATTCAGCAAGACACTGTCGCAAAATAAAAGCTAAGGACTGGGGAAATAGTCCAGTGATAGATCACTGGTCTTACACAGAGAAGGTTCTATGTTCAATACACAGTACCAGTAAACTGGATCAATCAATCAGTCAGTAGAACAACCACAAAAATATCAATGGTTACATTTACTGAGTTAATACAACCTATCGGCTCTGAGCTAAACAAAAGGATGTATGCAAATTATCTCACTGATACTCTCCACAGCCTCCCAGGCTAGAAATATTCAATAATTGGCATCAACAAAAAGCCCAGTGAATGGTAATAGTGTTATGTCCTTTAATATTAGTAGTTCCCAATGAGGAATAGCCCAATTAGCTTGCGGGAAAGAAGAATTATTGAAATGAGTATTGCCAAGACTAGCTGTCCTCTGGGAAGTTTATTAAAAGGACCAGAGTGCTGCTGACTGCATTTATAGCCATGTTTAGTTGTTGATCTGTATCTGTGCTGCTTGCTCTATAATCAAGTGACATCCTCCAACGTCAACATTGGGCATGATCACATGACTTGTGTTGGTCAATGATAAAACAGAAACCTCAGACAAGTGAAGGCTGAAAAGAGAATTGTACGTTTTTCCTTCCTGTTTTGGGTCTCTGATCGTGCTATGAGATCAAGCCCAAAGTAGCTTGCCGGAGAATGGCAGATCATGTGAGGAAAAGTAGAGCCATTGCAACCGAGGCTACCTGGGCCATCTAGCTCCAAACGACCTGCCTGGTGGTCCACGATGCACATAGGCTGGCCTGATTCAGGTCAACAGAACTGTCCAGACAAACCACAGACCCGTACAAAGGTCAGTATCTGTTCTGTGGCATCGAGGTTATACAGGTTTGGTCACACAACCGTATTATGGCAATAACTGATTGATAAAGTTATGTTCAGAAACTCACAGGTGCTATTTCCCTTGCACAGGCTGATACCATCTAGCAAGTCAGCATTGTGACAAAATTTCACAGGGACTCTATCATCTATTTGTTATTCCAAACCCCATGAGATAATGCTATCCTACCTTTCTTTTAGAGGTGGAAAAATCAGACACAAATAGCTAAATACTTTCCGCACATTCCCATGGTCATTAAACGAGGAAGGCAAGGCTTGACCCTGGGAATGTCAGCCTCAGAAACCCCATTATACACTGCTTAGTTTGTCCCAAGAAGCTGCTCCTCAAACCAACCTGTTCGGAGCCTTCCACTCTGAGTTTAGGGTACTTGCTCCTTCATGGCCAAGGCATTCTGGGTGCATCCTCAGGGGGGAAAAAGCCCATGTAGATACAAGATCTACATATTGAAAAGCTTTGTGATGTCTAGTGCTGGTCTTGATGAAGAGTTCTGCAAGTTCCAGCCATGTGAACTACCTAGGAGGCCTGCTGGAAATCAGCCGGGAACCTGGCTCTGTCCTCTCATCTCTTCTCCACAAACGCACACTGAGGCTTCAGTTGACTGAATCCAGACCTACTGGTCTCTACCATTTAGACTTTGTGACAGTTTCTTCTGGAGCTTTTCCAGAATCAGCCTTTCTAACACAGCCCTCAACTCCGCTGGACCATACTCTCAATATACACATGATAATAGGCCAAGCCCTGTACAGATATCAGCAATGGCTGCCTGAGGTGAAATGCCTGGAGCCGACACTCAGTCTCTCACGTGCTTTGCCAGCACAGCCTCGCAAACCAGGCACTAATGTACTTGTGCCCTGTGGCTCTACGTTCACACTCCTCTCTGGTCCCGGTGCTTCAACAGCAGCAGGCCAGGCTCTCTCTCACCTATACAAATGTGTTGGCGACAAGTTCTAGGCCAGCAGCCAGGCAATGGGCTGTAAACAGAGCTCTCTTCCTAGGAGAGCCAAGGTTCCCAACCTCCCCTTCAGTCATGATCCCTTGAACAGAGACTCAGCAAAGCAGTCTTTAGCGTACCCCCAAAGGGCCTGTCTCCAAGAGCAGCCAGAAAACCTCTTTAAGGAGTGATGGGTGGGAGCCGTGGTTTCCTACACATTAGAGTAAAGCCCAGGGATAATTATCACCAATCCATTTACACTGCTTTAATCCCAGTACTTAGTGTGTAATCGATAACTTACATCCACCCGCGCTTCACCGAGTCCTAAGCATGTCCATATCCATTTCTTCCCTTGCAGTCCGGCCGAAAGCTTGCCGTCATCTCCGTTACACGGAGGAGGAAACTGACCTGGAGAAGGGCAGAGCCTCCCTAAGTTCATCCAGAGTCAGAGCTAAGGATCACGCAGGAGTCCACTTAGGACCTTACTATAACTTCTTGATCCTGCTGTCTGTCCAGCTGTATCTATCACAATGTAGAAACCGGCAACAAATCCTCTGGAGCAAAAAGAATGCTGGATTTGAAGGGCTAGTAAAAGTTGACGAAGGCTGTGTAACAGCTGTCGGCAGCCTTCCCTGAGCGTGGAGATCACAGACAGGCTGCTATACGGGTCCTGACTTTGGGGAAGAGACACCCATTGAAACAATAGAATTTGTTTGACCTTGGGTCTTAAGGGAGTGCAAAGGAGCTGTCTTAGAGCAACAAACTTCATCCTGTTGGAAACCAGGGGAGGAGGGACATATCCCTGCTTTCTAAAGTGTGGATCTAGAAGACTGTCCACAGGAATAAAAACAGAGGCGAGCTGCCTGCTGACATGCCATTGAGTCCTTCTCGGTCTCTTCCATTTTTTTTCTTTGTGTTTTCCAGGGTCATCTCCCAAGGAAACCACCAACGGTAGAATCAACATGTGCCTTTGCCTTGCACAAGCTTGAGACCAATCATCAAGACATGGATTTCCCGATGAGAAGGAAGAACAGGGACTGGAAAACCCCACAGGGGAGAGACTAACCAGCAGCAGCTACGGCAAAGGAAGATGAGGTCATGGGGGTCTTTGGAAGCAAATCAAAGTTATCTGGCAGGAAAAAGACCATGGCGGTCCTTTGGGGCCATCATGAATATGTTTCAGGTAGGATGTGTGGAGAAGAGAAGGGAGCTTGAATAAGTATATATTTTGCTAGTTGATAACTAAGCCAACAGAATCAAAGTGTTGAAAGCCACTGAATTTGACATAAATGAGCTGGAGTTAGAGCTAACCTGAAAATTCAATAACTGGCTGGGGAAGCTCAGCCAGTACTGCCTGGCCCAGGATGAGCACACTGCAAAAACTGCTAACGACTATAGGGGACACTACTAGGTTCCCTTTACCCCGTGAAGGCAAATTAATTAAGAAATCTCAGCACTCCACCGGGACCTTTGATCCCTCCAAGAAATACCTCTGAATTAATGAAATTCCCTTTGCCCATTAAGTACCACCCTTCCCCAGTGGCGCACAACCAATGGCAGATTGACACGGGCTACATGAGGCGAGCCCCTCCCTTACTGGAGGGAGGTGGAGGAGAAAGCTCTGTCCATTGCTTTTATGGCCCATGGTCTAACTAAGGTCTTGCATTAATTTTTTTTGAACAGTTACTAGAAACTCTGGCCTGAAGAACAAGTGAAGGGAAGTGACTCCTACAGTGCTGTATTGTTTTTGTTTTAATAACTAAAGCTTAATGAAGATCAGAGGGCAAAGCGACCATGCTAGTCAGACACATAGGCCAGGGAGTGGTGGCGCACACCTTTAATCCCAGGACTCGGGAGACAGAGGCAGATGGCTCTCTCTTACTTCAGGGCCACTCTGGGCTGCACAAGATCGAATCTGTCTAAAAGGAGAAACAGAGCTCACACTTGCACTTGGAGTCACAAGCCTATAATCCCAGCACTAGGGAGGCAAAGACAGGAGTGATATGGCTGGGTGGAGAGAGGAATATAAGGGGGAAGAGACAGGAACTCTGTGGAGTGTGGAATGTGGGATGTGGAGTCTTCAGAATTTGTGGAGACAGGATCGTAGAGGTAAGAGTTAGTGGCTGGCTGCTTTGCTTTTCTGATCTTCAGGATGAGCCCCAGTATCTGTCTCTGGGTTTTATTATTCCTGCTACAGAACCACACCCTGATTCAGTATTCCTTTATAAGGTCTTCTAGTATACCACACCTACTTAGCTCTCTACCTCAGTCTCTGCCTCAGTGGCTTCTCACCCTGCATGGTTACGTACATGCCTGTATAGTATAACAGCTCATACATGTCTCTCTTGTGATGAGATGGTGAACTACTTGAGATCGAAGAAATGCCCTTCACCCCTTCGTCTCAAGTCTCCCTCTCAGTATCTGTCATAGAAAAAGACGTTCAGTGAACAAATGAGGGAGATAAACAAATGGCCCTTCACACTCTGCACTCTGGTCCAGCCAATAGCCAGATGCTCCCCTTGACCCATCCCTCTGGCAGACTTCAGGCTCGATTTCTCAGTCATTCAGCCTTGCCCAGAAGCCCAGCTGTGACAGTTAATAGATGAATCCCTTCAATTTGCAAGTTCCCCTGAGTCTCAGCCATAAAATAAGACAGATCTCCAGGGTGCTCTACACCTAGGACTTAGCACTCACCCCCATGACCTTGCCTCTGCCAACACAGCCCTTTAACATGCCACCCTCTGAGCCCCTGGAAGACAGAAATGGGAGCCAGGAGGAAGGGACTGTGACTGTATCTTCCTGAGCCGGCTAACAAGGACAGAGTCTGTGAAATCAGCTGACACTCATTAAACCCAGGCTCTAGTGACCAGTTCCTCCCAGACTTTAAAGTTGAGAGGAAAGCTGGGCAATCTAGATTCTGCTTTCATCCTGTAGATGCTGAAAAATCACACCTAAGTGGTTTGGATGAAAAGAAATCATTAAGTAATAACAAAGGTAGGAGATAAGCCTCATAGGAAAGGACCTGATAGCACTGCATTCCATACCACGCGGAGGAAAGAGGCTTGGGTGTGGTCCATCAGTGTCTTTCCTCTCTATCTGATACTCAGAGGACATGACTCACCCTGGGGTGCTCTGTGGGTTTTACAGTACTCTTCCATGGCCCCTGGGCCTTGAGGCATCCTGTTTAATTTGCTGCATTGCTAGCAGCCATATTGAAGTCAGATGCTTTCAAGAACGAATGGTTCAATTCCGCCATCATTTCAGTCTCCAGGTCCCTTGTGAAGGCATTTCATTCATAGAGAAAGGGGAGCTGTTTCACTTGTTTTTATCCTATATCACTTTCCTGAATTTCCAGGATACCCTTTTCCCCCCAGAGAATAAATAAATAAGCCTGTAAGACAGGACTGCAGCCAGCCTCAACAGCCTTATGCCTCCTAACGTGTCTCTTTAGCAACCTCTAGAGCGGGGGTTCTCAGCCTTCTAATGTGACCCCTTAATATAGTTCCTTATGTTGTTTTGACCACCCAAATATAAAATTATTTTCAGTGCTACCTCATAACTGCAATTTTGCTACTGTTATGAATCACAATGTAAATATCTGATAGGCAGATGATCAAAGGTGACCCCTGTGAAAGGGTTGTTTGCTCCCCAAAGGGGTTGCAACCCACAGGTTATGAACCACTGCTCTAAAGGAAGTTTGCTCTGTGGTTAGCGAGAGCCTACCTACACAAAGAGTTGTCCTGGGTGTGAGAGGGCCTAGAATCTAAGCTGAATTTCCTCGGAAGTCCAAGGCCACCAGGGAAGTCCACAGAAGTCTATGTAAATAGCGCACAGCACAGCACAGCACACTGGACTGGGTCACTGTCACAGCCTCACAGTGAGCCTTCTGCCTCACTGGCTGTTCAGATCACTCAGTCCCCTATTTATTCGCCCACAACTGGGGTGATCTAGCCATCATCACTCCTGCCATCTTCTCGCTGTGTCCTCCAGACTGAATTCACTCACACACATGCTTAACTTGATCAAAGCCCACCTCTATAAGAGAGAAAAGACCGCTGTTCCTAGAAGACCTTAATAATGCCCTTCTGTGGAATTAGCTGAAAATCCTTAAAGAGCTGAGGGCTTTACCTACTGCAAGAAGTGCTTGTTGAGTGGGAAGGGAGACACAGCCCTCCCTTGCTTTCCTCTGAAGTTGGAGGCAACCCAGCTGATTTGGTATGAGAATCTCTTTGTAGCCACTTAACACTCAAGGGTTTCCAGCACAAAACATTGAGTGACTTACGCCTGCTCCAGGATGTAGGCAAGATTCATTCACCTTAGGTCTATATGTCTAAGGCAGAAGGACTGGTATAAAAGCAGTAAGTGCCACAAATAACTGTTCCCACTCTGCTTATAGCTCATTGATAAAAAACTTAGTCATATACCCATACTCAACTATATGGGGTCCTAGGAAATATAGCCTTTTAGATGCTAACACTGTTGCTAGATAAAAATCCAACCTCAATGAGAAGTTACAAATTGGAGGCTGGGGGTGCTACTAAGTTGGCAGAAAACTTGGCTACTGTGCGCAAGGCCCTGGATTTGACCCCAACAGTACATGAAAATGCATAAGGTAGCACAAGCCCATAATTCTGGCACTATGGAGAATCAGGAGTTCAAGGTCATCCTGGAATATACGAGGCCCCTTTCCAATTAAGAAAAAGAAAAGGTGAGGGAAGATATTAGTTAGGCAATTAGATGTCTCTTTGATACCTTAATTTTTTAATGGAAAAGAAGCTCAGCCCTAAACTGGCCATCTTTATCAGCAAGCCATCTACTACCAAGTCTCGGAGAAGATCTTGGAAGAAGAAGTATAAAGAATAGAAGAGCTTGAGGGAGTGGGGAGGACTGGGACATGCTGTCTTCTGGATACCTATCTCATGAACTCATGGTATCTCTGACTACCCGAATAAAATCTACCATAGACCAAGCTAGCTAAAATCTTCACACAGATGGGGCAAATGATCTTCAGGTTCTACTCCTTACTACGGAGCTTGTGGTAGTTGATGGCTGCTGGGGGAGAATCATAGGAATGGCCACTGGCAGGTTTCCCATGGCTCAGCAAATGGCCCACACTCATGATATATACATAGCACTCATTGGACTTAATGGGCTATCAAAAAGAAGGTGTGAATTTAGGAAGGAGAGGTGCTGAGGAATATAGGAAAAATTGGGGGCAGAAAAGAAGAGTGTATGACCATATTTCATTCTATGCATGTGTGAGAATCTCAAACAATAAAGGATTTTAAAATTGGAAAAAAAAAAGAGTCTCAGAGGAGTTACTAATCTTCCTCAAGAAAATACCAAAACCAAGACCTGGGTGTCACAACCAGGACTCAGTCCCCTATCCTATCATCTAATAACACAATACCTGAATCAACCACTGGGGAATTTGCAGAGAGCACTACCCAACATTGATATTATCAATACACGCACACACTTACACACACACTTACACACACACACACATTCTCTCTCTCACACACACACGCACACACATACACCCTCCATCTCTTGTCTCATCAGGGATTACATCATTTTCAAAAATATATCTGTCACCTCCATCAGTCATGAAAATCAATCAGCTAACTACAGGGGAGGGGACCATGTCAAACCAGAGGGCAGGAATAAATTGAGCTTGGCCAGTGGGTTCATTCTCACCACCCCCTTGATACTTTCAGGCAGATGTAGCCACAGAGGCCAGGGCTGTGGAGAGATTCCGTATGCAGAGAGTCTGGGCTTTCTTTCTGTGTGGCGTGTGTTTGTGTCATGGTTCTATCATGACAATAAAACAGAGGTCACCCCCTGAGCTGTTCTGAGATCCCCCCCCCCCCAGAATACGTATGCAAAGATAAGGCAGAAGAGAAAAACCAATTTCCTCCCAATATTTTTAGCGTCTCGGGAAAATAACCAAAGAACAGAAGATATTCATCTCTGCCACTGTGGCAAAGAATGACAAGAACAGAAAGCAAATGCAACTGAGCCTCTTGTGGGCACAGTGAGAAAATAACACAAATTAAGAAATCCCAGTGATGTTCCAGCTCTTGGGGAAATATGTAAACTTGCTTCTCCAAGAACGCTCTTCAAGAAAGACTGCCCTGTCCACCCAGTTATACTAAATAAAGGGCACTTTACCCACTTTCCAAGGGGATCCTTTCACATGTGCAACAGGATGGCATTTAAATTCAGACAGGGTATGATCACAAGTGGTTCCACCACCAAAAGGCATTTGGAGAAGGAAACCAGTTTTGATGTATGTGATTATTAAGAGAACAGGGCAAATGCATTTGTGGAGAGGATGTTTGGAAGTTATGATAGTAAACAAGACAACAGACACAGATTTAATTGGACCAAATAGAATTAATGAGCATGCCTAAACTTCCTCACTTGCCAAAATGAAATATAAGAAACTATCTGTGGGGCTGGGGATGTAGCTCAGTGGTATGGTACTTGCCTAACTTGTAGAAGGTCCTTGGTTCAATCTTAGAACCAAAGAAAACAAAATAGGTATGGGCGTATTATATTGAGTTCTAACTTTAGAACAGTTGTTTAAAACACTATCCTGTTATTCATCTCACCCTGTTTTAAGTTTATCAAGTAATCGTCTGTATTCCCATTTTGCAGATGAGAAGGCATAGGCTCTCAGATCTGCGGAAATACTCATTATAAGACAGAGGGAAGGGCAGATCTGAGATGCATGTGCCAGGACTACAATTCCAGGGAGGTTTCTCATCCCCAAAGACAAGTCTCAAGCTTTTAAAACATCACAGAGGGTATTCAAATGAGGTGGCATTGCAGAGTAAGGAGGCAGGAGCTTTAGGCCAGGGCTCAGGTCCTCTGCATGGCTATTCATCAACTCTATAGCCCACAGCAGGAGATTTTCTTCTCTGACCATTCTCCTCATATAAAAAAAATTAATAAGACAGAGGCAATTCTGGAACAACAAGATGGCTCAGTAGTTAAAGTCACTTACTGCCAAGCCTGAGAACCTGAATTCAATCCCTGGGACCCACACAGTGGAAACAGAAAACCAATCCCTACTGATTTTCCTTCATTTCCACATATGTCATGACATGTGTGCCTCCTCCACATACAAACAAATAATTATAATATATTTAAGAGATAGTTCTACTCTTTGGTTGCTAGTAATACTCACTTAGAGAGTGTAAGTAACAGATCTGCCATGCAGTTTGTTTCAATTCTACTTTAATGATCAAAAAATGGCTCTTTAACATTCATTATGAAATGGGACACATATAGAAAGTCTTTCAAAGGAATTATCTTCTCTGGATCCACAATACCTTATGCATGGCTGTGGTGGGGTAACCTGAGATGGGCCACACTCAGGCTTACCTCTAAGCACCCCATCATTCCCCTTTTTAATGACAACCACTTGGGACAAACCAACCTCTCCAGTTAATAATAAAAAGAATTCACATTATATGTAAGATCCCAGGTTCTTACTAGATTGCTAATAGGTAAACTCAGCAACTAAACCTCATAGGGATGGTGGTAAATTGAAGACATCATCAATTATCACAGACTTAAATGATAACAAAAGAAAAAGATAAGTGGTACTGTAGTCTACAGGAGCAAAGACATATCAGGAAGTAGCTGGTGCAAAGGGAAACAGAGAGCAAAGACAAAGGCAGTTCCAAGTCTGTGCCTGATCATCAAAGGCCAGTGTAGTTTTGAAACTCTCTATCAAACCATATTAAAACACACTTACATTCTTTCTCCAACACTAATTTTAATTTTGTCATAAAATAATTCTGTAATACTGATAAAATAAATTTGCTTTTAATATCATTTGGTTCTCTACAACTTAATAACTTATCACCGCCTCTGGATTTTTCTAATCACTTTGTACTTTGAGAATTCTTTGTCTTGGAAGGAAAGCTAACTAATAGTTGAAATGAAATTTTTAAACAACAAACTTGATTTTATATATGTCATGTAGACATATTATGGAGAGAATTAAACGCTTGTTACTTTTTAATCAAACTGTTTTTTCAACATATGTTTGAGTCTAAACACTGTCATTCCGGGCTCTAAAACATTCTCGTGAAATGTTTTAGAACAACAAATCAGTGAAACTTCAAATCAGTGAAACTTCCTAGTCATGAAGCTGAATGAGAAAGGGGGCTGGACAGGAGAGTTAAAGTTGGAAGATCTCCTGAAGGCCCTTGCATGTCAGTAAAAGCAAAAGTGAGGGAGGGGTAGAATAAACGTAGAGAAGATCCAGACCCAGATATGTGGGGGCATGACTCAGTTGACTGTCCTAGGGAGGCGGGACGGAACTTGGAAGTGGGAGAGACAGATTCCTGATTGACAATAGGGAGAGAAAGATGACGGAGAAGTGCAGGAAAGGGGTGAAAAGGCTCTTCCTGGCACAGCGAGATGAAGGACACTGAAAACAAGCCCCTTCCAAGACAGACAAGCACACAAAGAGGGGACTGAGGGGGCCATCTGAGGAAGCGCCCCTAACAACCATTGAGAAACTCCTGCATCAGATACGTCAGGCTGTTCTCTCTTAGAGTCGGCTCACTAAAAGCTTGAAGGTTTCCATGCCAAAGGGTTTCTATGGAGATGGGTATGGGCTGAGCCTGAGGCTGTGACATTAGAGGTGCTATGAGGTCCAGAAAAGCTAATCAAAACTAGCTCTCAAGACTCATCATCTTCTTAGGTCACAGGTCATGTTCTGAGTGTTTGAGCCGCTCTGTGCAAAGTTGCTTATGTATAGGCAGCCTCAAAGAAACCAGACTGTCATTCCAAACAAACAGAAGAGGTTCAGTGAAGTTCAACTTGTCTATGGCTATACCACTAGTAAGTAGAGAACATATAATCTAGGTCACACTGGTACCCACAGGCCACTACACCAGACACTATGACAGTGCTGATGTAATGGAGAGATGGAAAGGGAGAGACATATCTTCTTGAGCTTTAATACTATGCAGTTAAATTAATTTTCTCAGGCTGGAGACATAGTTCAGTGGTAGAGTGTTTACCTGACATACGTAAGTACCTGGATTAGATGTCCAGCATATATAACCATAATTTAATAATTTTGCCATTTAGTTATACTGAGGCTTGCCTCAGCCTGACAATCAAGAAGGTCCAGTAGCATCAATTTATATCTGAACCTATTGGATACATAAATTCTCCTCCCACCCTGGGAAAGTTCATTAGGGTAGGACAAAATAAATCAGCAAAGGGAAATTAATTTGGAAAATCTAACATAGTCTATTGGAAAATAATAGAAGATAACAATTATCTGCCTTAAAAACTTTCCAGGTTCCACAACCTGGTAAGACAGTTGGTAATAAGAATAAAATAAAAAGTGAAAATGGAATGAATTTATAGCAAATTAGCTATAAATTTTTTTGAAAGCACAGTGGAAATCCAGCCCTAAGGGACATAAAGGTAGAAAGTCCCTCTATCACTCCAAGGATGATACTGTTGTTCTTGGGTATGGTGTGGTCATGGCCTAAGAGAAAAAATAAAGCTGTAGCAAAATGGAAGGCTGTGAGGAAAACAGAGACGAGACGAGGAAGGAGGGAAAATGCCCAGTGCGAAACCAGAGCCTAACTAACCCAAGTCAAAAGGGAGGATAACAGTCTGCCAATATTTAACATGGATGGATGCCAACAAGGCAAAGAATTGATTCTGTACCAAATAACCAAATTAGAGGTTGGGACTTGTAATCACAGATAAGAAATAAGAGCCAGCGGTTATCAGCTCCCAACACCAAACTTCTTGTTTGCAGAGTTTTTGTCCCAGGCACACACAAAGGAATAAAGAGAGAACACAGGCTCACAATAGCTACAGACACACACGTCCCAACAAACAAAGCCTCATTGTCCACAGTTGAGCGCTGGGTGTAAATTGATCCAATTTTTTAATAAAAAAGAACAAACCAAGTATTGAAAGGCTCAGTGACTCAGCCTAATTCTAGGAATTTATTCCACATAAATTTATTAGGCATAAAGATCTATCTGTAATTTTAAAATATTTTAAAAGGCCTAGATGTCAAAGAATCAAAGTTGGGATGTAATCAATTATACATCCATGATGGCACGTCAAGATGGAGAATACTAATACTATTTCTTCTCTCTTGTCTCTATTTCGCCTATTCATACCTCTCGTACCTGCCGTGTCCTTATAAGAACTGTCCGTGCCAAGTCACTGCTGGCGGCCATGTTGCCAGTCCCAAAGGGGAGTTTCGAGCAGATCTTAGTGTGGTTCCTCAGATGGCTGGCAACTGTCCGTGCTGTTGACCCTAAAGCCATGTATCTCCCTGGCTGTTCCCTACTCCTTTACATTTCAGGCTCTGCCTCTACACTCCACGTCGGTGTTCATCGGAGTCAGCATCTTAGTCTTCCCCACTCTGAGTAGGTTGATTAAATTTATTAGAAGATTGTGGGAGGAAAAAGTATATGCTTTGTTTATAATCCTGCTTTCTTGCTATCTGAGGCTGTGTCTGTGGAGCCCTGAAGACTCTGGGAATTGTAGCTAGCAGATAGCAATCCTGCATAATTCTTGTCTATAGACATGCAAATGGTTCTTTCTAGAAGAGGGACAGCTTTCCCTCAAAGAAACGGGTCAGTTTTGCCGTATTTGCATATTCATTTCAATATTCCTAATATGTAGATATTCTGAACTTCGAGTTATCCTCTGCACTGAATGTAACTCCTCATCAGTTTCCCCATTCATAAATTAAATAAAATCATACTCATCTATGCATCTCTATGACAGCAATGATGTTATCTTGTCTTGAAATTATGCTTATTTAATAGCTTTAAATATGTGAAGCCAAAAAACCCTAAACATATGTTTCCATTCCTGAGTGTCCTCCTTCACTGAAGAGCATAGTCAGGCATATGGCTGATTCTTGCTGCTCAAGGCAATTTTCAATAAAGTTGCCCTGAATTACAGAATACTGTACCATGGGCTCCTGGAGGAAACATGTGGTTATGTTCCTCTAGTCACAATATTAGTTTCAACTGATGAATGCATGTCCCTGTTTCATGTGTGTGTTTTTGCTTGGGGACACCTTGTTTAATAGACATGGCTGATTCATTAACATTGAACTCACAGCTAACAGCACAGTAGTAACTCATGCCTGAGCAGAGCTCCTTCAGCATCCCTGCATCTCTGGAAGGCACATCCTAGCCTTCTTGTGCTTAGGGGTACCGCTTGGCACTTTAGCGCTACACATTTTAAACAATAGAGTTCCCAACAAAAATCTCTGAAATAGAGAAAATATTACATATGAGCACCCACCATGAAGATGTCCATCTTTTACAGTATTGAGCTAGAATAAGAAAGCAGACTTGCCACCTCGCTGGGCCTCCATTGATAATATGTATGTCAAACAACTCAGATATTTTACGGCTTGGTGTATACTTATGAGTACATTTATGAGAGGATGTAGGGGCAGAGAGTAATCTGTGCATTGGCATTGGTATTTATAGGTAAATTTGTGGGATAAATGAATTTGCAAACATGGAATCCAGAAACAATGAGAATGGATAGTACCCCATGTCTGAACTAAACATAATATGTGTTTCCTCCATTGCTCTTCAGGATTAATAAAAATAAAAACAAGACTATGATTATTTTACTCACTATGTTACATTCCTTAATCCCAATTTCTATGTTTGGCACATAGTGTTATTAAATGTGTATTTTTTACTTATCAGACTGCAAATATACTTAGGTGTATGAAATATATTCACATTATATATTAGTTACTTTTCTCATTGCTATGACCAAATACTGATAAGAAGAAATTTAAGAGATGAAGGATTTGTCTTGTCTCAATTTGAGGGGTCATAGTCCATCACAGCAAAGAAGGTATGCCAGCAGGATCATGAGGCAGCCGGTCACACTGTGTCATCAGTCAAAAAGCGAAAGAAATGAACATTGGTGCTCAGCTCATTTTCTCCTTTTAAATGTGGTCTGGTGTCTCAACCCATGAGATGGTGCTGCCACATTCAAGATGGGCCTTCCCTCCTCAGCTGAATGTTTCTGAAAACACCCTCATAGATATACCCAGAGGTATGTTTCTACAGCGATTCTAAATCTGGTCGAGATGACAATGAAAATCAACCATCACACCACATACTGCTCAATAAAAAAATCAACTGCTCATAGACTATGTACGTATTGGCTCAAATTTGTGTAAGGAGATGAATGTGTTTGCATCTGAGAAACAAAGCAATAGCAGACAAAAGCTGTAATGGGCAAAACTGTGCTGGAATTTGGAATGGTTATGTACAAGTGGTGAAATTTATGGGCTATTTTTGAATTCTACTTCAGTGTTTTTTTCTGCATCTTCCAAGATAAAAATGAAGACGTAATTCTCTCCTCAACTCCACCACTCCAGGAGGATGTAAACACCTTCCTTTGCCTTTCCGTTCTCTGTAGCAGATGTCTGAACAGCTCTGAGCACTGGAGGCCCTCTAGACGGCAAGGAAATGTCATAGTCAGCACCCCAGGCTGCCAATACAGATTTCACAGCTCAGCCCCACAGGGCCCATTACCATTCATATAAAATCTCTTACCTAATGTCCTTGACAATACATGGTCAGAATCAAGTGCTATATTCTTAGGGTGCTCTGTCTCGCATATTACAAGGATCCCATTGCTCACTCCTTTAGAACCTTCAACTCCACATAATACAGAACCTCTTGGTAATCATGCACATCTATTCCTAAAGCTGCCAGATTCACAGCCAGAGACAGAAGTCTGTCCTTAGCACGCACGACATCTACTGTATTCAAGACAGAATATTGACCATTTAATACCCATGGGGTGTCTAATGTCTTTGGATGTCTAAGATGCCAAGGCCTTGATCAAATTCTTTTAGTGGGTATGGGAGTAACCAAACACCCATCTCAGCTGTAAAAAGTAACTGAGGGTCACATTATTGACTTTTTTCTTCTCAGGAATATTCCCCTGGGCTCAATTTTATTGTGTTTAGTTCATATATACTATCCCATATAAAACAGGCTGGGTCAAGTTTAAATGGATTTGCTGCTTAACCTTCAAATAAAAAAAAAACTTTTCAATTAATCAGAATCTCTGCCTCCTTTGTCCCATGGTTCTCCCCTTCCATTCCCCACCAAATGTCTAGTTAATCCATGACTCAGAGACTACAGAAACCTCTGCAGTGGGTGGAGGGCAGAGAGGGGGAGAATGTGGAGCCCAAAGAGGCTGTTTCCTTGTCATTGTGAAATCCCAGTTGGTAGACTATCGCTTCATTCCCTCACACCCTCAGGACCACCCCTGTATAGAGCAGGAGCCATCGCTGAGTTAATTTCAGCTTACTCTGAAGATCATAAGATTCCGTTCAGAGAGGGCAATGGAAAGTTAGAAAGGTCAATGCTTTGCACACACAGAGATGCCGATCACATGGACAGGGCTGTGCCCTCTGCCCAAAGTCAATTCCCACTGTGTCGGTTCTGTGTCTCCAAAGCCAAAGGATTTGCAATAATGGCTCCTTCTTCCATCCCAGTGTTCCATCCCACCTGTTCCTCATGGGACTGTCTGACCATCCCTTCCCATCAGTGCTGGAATATCATGTTAAATATGTGAGAATCAAAGTAGAAACCTCACCATATACCAGAGACCACCATGAGCCCACATTCGTTAATGAGTTCAGTACAGAGTAAGAACCATTCAAAATACCACCTTGGCAACCTCTGTCTTCAGTGGATGGTATTACATGGGGCCATTTTCATTTCTGACTGTGTATTTTTTAATGTTACAAACTTGTTTCTAATGTGCACATACCTCTTCACAACCTTCATGCATTTGACACTCATTTTTTTTAGCTGTCTACATACAATTCCAGCCAGAACAGAGCAGGGAGCTGCCCTTGGAGATAAAATATCAACGGAAACAGCACATGGTAATCAAACAGACGCACAAATGAGCAGATGGGCAGGGTTGTAAATGCTTTACAAGGAAAGTGAAGAAGAAGCTAACTTAGGTCGCAGTGTGAAGGTGGCACATGTAGGGTAGTAGTGAGTGAGTTAGGGAAAAGGGTGGGTGGAGGGAACGCTCCATGGAGGAGGGGACAACTGATGCAAAGACCCCAGGCTAGAAAGGGCTTGCAGTGGAACTCTGCTATTCATTTCAGAGTTTTGTGGTGCTGGAGACCAAAGTCAGGACTTTGCTCTTACAAAGCCTTTGTTTTGCCACTAAGCTACACATCTCTCCCAGTCCACACTTCTGAGGAAATGGAAAAACATGGGAGTGGTTGGAGTGTGCAAGAAAGCCAAAGAGAACACAGGCAAAGTGAGTGGAGATAAGAAGGGGTTAAAGGGAGGAGGGTCTCAAGTTCAAGGACAGCCTAGGATTAGGAGTCAGCTGAAAGCTAGCCTTGGCAATTTTGTGAGACTTTGTCTCAAAATAAGGAGCAGAAGAGAGCTGCAGAAGAGCTCCTTGGGATGTGCGTAGCAGTACAGTGCATGGGATCTTAGCCTCTAGGGCTGGGAAAGGTGAGCTGGAGCAGACATGGCATCTTACCTCTCTGCCTGTAAAATGGGCAAAATTAAATAAAATGACAGTACACCATCCTGGCAAGCTCACACTGAACTGCTCACACCGTTGGAAGCAATTTGTGAGGTACAGCAAAAGCTGTAAAGATGTCTCTGTCTTTTAATATCTTCCTTGAAACTGTGTTTAAGGAAAAACATTCACGCAGAAGGCTATAGGATGGCAGGAAGGCAAGATTCTGGAGATGCCTAAATGCAGAGATATAAGAATCGTTTAGCAAATTAGGGTAATTAGACTCCTGGGTCACTATAGAGCCATTCAAACAGGGTACAAATTCCTTGAAAACCTATAGAATATTCATGTTCTGATGTTGAGTGACAAGCAGGGATCACTCGTGGCATGCAGGCCATGATACTGTAAGATCTGTGTCAATGACATGAACACAAACTCGTCTAATTAGAACCTGGGAGATATTTTAGTTTCCTAAAAAGTTGTTTTCAGATTTTAACAATTTGATAATTTGTTATTTCAAGGCAGAGAGAAAGGAAAGAAGGCCCCCAGAGTGGCTGCATCTGCTCTCAGCCCTGAACCCAACTGGCTGGAAGACTTACCCGCTGCTGCTGCTGCTGTTGCTGATGGTGATGATTATAATGATGATGATGATTCCAAATGTGTTCAATGAGGGGCATCTGAGTGGCAACAAAGAATGGGTATCCAGCCCCCTAGTCCTTAGACCAACCACCCCCTCACTTGCTCTCTCACTTGCTCGTGACACACTCACCTTCCTGAGCCCCAGAAAGACACATGGGTTAAGCCCTTGGTGGATGTGAAATAGAAACCATGGTTCTCCAGCCCCCTGCTCCCAGTCAAAGTAGGTCCTCTCCCCCTCCTCAGTCATAGTAGGTCCTCCCTCCATTACAGTAGCTCCTCAACCTTCAAGTCACACACTAGGTCCTCCCCCGCAGCTACAGTAGGTCCTTCCCCCCCAGTCACAGTAGGTCCTCCCCTCAGTCACAGTAGGCCTTCTCCCCTCAGTCACAGTAGGTCCTCCCTCCCAGTCACAGTAGGTCCTCCCCTCAGTCACAGTAGGCCTTCTCCCCTCAGTCACTGTAGGTCCTCCCTCCCAGTCACAGTAGGTCCTCCCCCCTCAGTCACAGTAGGTCCTCTCTCCCTACCAAGCAGACCTGTACTTTGAATGACTCTCCTGTCCTCCTATGTATGATGAAGACTTACCATTCCAGAATGTTCTATGATGTACAAAGCATCCCCCTGCCTTGGATTGCAGGTTCCCTTGTGAATGTAGCAGTCATCTTCCCTTTGTCTCACAGCAGTGAAGGCCTTGGAGATGACAGGTGAGGAGGGTGTGGATAATAGTGACGGTCTCTAGTGTTTTAAAGCCCTCGAAGCCCCCATATACTAAGCTCCTATTAAATCTAAGCATCGATCCACAAAGGCAGAGTAATAGGATCCGGTGAACTAAGAGCAGGGTCCTCTCCAGTCAGACTGAAGGCACTGTAACTACAGCAGCTGCCTAGTCTATGTGGCTCAGAGGAAATCACGTAAGATCTCTGGCCTTAGCAGTGATGGTAATGATGCATCTACCTAATGCCTTGGAGGGCTACAGGTATGTCCAGGAAAGTAAGTTAACAAGCATATTCTTAGCCCTCACCAATATCAATACCCCCCACTCCTCTCCAATGTAGCGATATTATCCCTGGTTAATAGGTGGAGAAATGGTCCAGAGCAGTCATGCAAATTGTGCTAGAGCCACCCTGCATCCAACTAAATGAACCTGTATCCAAGGCCAGAAAAACCTGAAAACAAAGCCATCCGTGGACCATCCCTTGCTCCATTTATAGTCCAGAGCCTTAGCAATGTAGAACTATGCCTGAAGCTTCCCAAAATACCAATGATTTGCTAAGTGCAATTAAAAATAACCTCTCACATTTATATCGTGTTTTACAGTGCGTAACAATTCTTTTATATCCACACTTGACTCTAAAGGGGAGGCACTCTTAACTGGATAAGTTTTATGCAGTTTAGTAAAACAAAGAGAAAACATTTACAGTGATCTATAATTTCAAAATCTCTCTTTCTCTCTCTCTCTCTCTCTCTCTCTCTCTCTCTCTCTCTCTCTCTTACACACACACACACACACACACACACACAGAGAGACAGACAGAGACAGAGAGACAGAGACAGAGAGTATGTATGTGTAGATACATAAACAGGTATACTGAAAGCATTTTAAGGATATTGTCTTGGTTAGAGTTTCTACTGCTGTGAAGAGATACCATGACCACGGCAATTCTTATAAGGGAAAACATTTTAATTGATGGCTTGCAGTTCAGTGGTTCAGTCCATTCTCATCAAGGTGGAGCATGGAAGCATGCAGGCAGACATGGTGCTGGAGAAGGAGCTGAGAATTCTATATCTTTGGTCCACAGGCAACAGGAAGTGAACTGACCCACTGGGCATGGCTTGAGCATGTATGAGACCTCAAAGCCTGCCTCCACAATGGCACACTTCCTCCAGCAAAGCTGCACCTAATAGTGCCACTTCTGATGAGCTTATGGGCACCAGTTATATTCAAACAACCATAGATGTTTCCCCCACTTAAACCTTTCATCTCAAATTTACCCTCCCTACCCCAATTCACTAATGTTCAGCTCAATGCAAACAATATGCAGGAGGCTTTGGAAATAGATCCTGGAGCGACACAACTGCTTTGCATTGTGCATGACATGACTGAAGTCTGAACAAGTGGCTTGAACCTGAAATCTCCAATGCTTGGGAGGCTGAGGCAGGAGGATGCCAAGTTCAAAGTCAGTTTGGCCTGTAGAGTTAATTTGTAGTGAGATGCCATCTCAAAACAGAAGGTGTGATGGTTAATCTTGGTTGTCAGCTTGACTAATTGCTTCTAGAATCAACTCAAACCTAGGCACCTGGGCCCACCTGTGAGGAGCTTTTCTGGAGTGGGTCATTTGACAAAGGAGGCCCATCCCAAATCTAGATCATCTTAGGTCAGAAAACCCACCCTAACCCTGGGCCACATCTCCTGTGACAGCTCTCATAATAGGGCATGGACAAAAGAAGCATTTTCCTTTTGCCTCCTTGCCCTCATTGTTGTTGGCAAGTTCATCTGCCCTGTTGCTGAGGCTTTCCTTCACTGGTATTAGAACCTACCACTTCGGAATTCCAAAAGGACCAACAACCAGGGTCTCTCTAAGACTTCCCAGGGACTCCAGCACCAGACTGGGGATGCTGAGGAATCCAGTGTTGTGGACAGAGCAATTAGGTGATTCTTGACCTTTCTATCAGGAGACTGCCCACTGGCAGACTTCCTGGATTTCAGCCTGTAAGTTGCTCTAATAAAGACCCTTTTAATACATATGTATTCATTCTATCAGATCTGTTCCTTTAGAGAGACCTGATTAATACATAAAGGAGGCTGGGGATTTAGTTCAGTGGTAGAGTGCTTGCCTAACACATGCAAACCCTATGCTCAATAACCAACACTTAAAACAGACATTGTTATCCTCATGAGCAAGATGGGAGAAGGGAGATGAAGATGTAATAGCTCTGATGACTTTCCAGGCTCAGGAAGGAACCAAAGTCATTTGCTAAGCGAAGTCTTGCTTGTCCCATCAAACACTAAGATGCATTCTAGAGCTTTGGACAATTGATAAATTACCTAGTCTACACTAGTCCTGCTAAGAGTTGGGGAGAAACGTCCATGTAGGAACACAGTACTCATCTCAAAGGTAAGAAGAGATCACTTATTCTGGTGCCAAACATGAATGAGGATGACTCAGAACACAGATTCACAAAGTTGTTCTAAATATCAGGTCCTAACATCGTAACAGCTGATGGAAGCTTTTATACTTAACAGAAGACAACAAATTAAAATAAAATGCTCAAGACATTTTCTATATACAGCTGTTGGACACCATGCAGCCAGGCTATAACTGAGGGACCTCTCTTAGACAGGTCTGAGATGCCACCTGATGGCATTGATTATGGCTGGTGGAAGTCAGTGACCTGCTACTATATCCCGGGAGGTTTCATGAGTCACAAGATGACAGTCACTGAGGTTGGTAACAAATGGTTATTAAGGAGAATAATGGTAGTCCAAGACAATTTGGCTCTAGATCTGCAATATTTCAACTCATTACAATCAAAGGTGTACTAATCAGTCAATCAACCTTATAAAATCTTAGTATAGGTGCAGTTTTTTTTGTTTTTCTTTTTTGAGCAATTGTATTTGAGACAGAGCATTCAAAATCCTGGGCTGGTGTGATGGGAGTCCCAGTGTTCTGTTTGTCTCTGGCAGGATACAGACTAGGATTCTTATCTATACCTAGTAATTCTTTGCAGATAAATTACTGCAAATTAGGACAGTACTTACATAGTCAGGTTTTTTGTTTGTGTATTTGTTTTTACATAATTTCTTTATTGATTCTTTGGGAATTTCACATCATGCACCCTAATTCTGCTCACCTCCCAGTCCCTGCATATCTTCCCCACAACCCTGAAGTGGCCCCTCAAAGAAAAATTTTAAAAAATCATACCAAAATAAAACAAAGCAAGTAAAAAAAAAAAACAAAAGAAATCAAAACACACAGACAAACAAACAAAACCCCTCATCCTTTCTTCATCTTTTCCACATCTCCATCACCTCTTCATTTGCACTGGTGGTATTGGGAGCGGTGTGTCACATAGTATACCCTTTTGTCCAGTCGTCTTTACTAGCGAATGTTCATTACAATGATTCACTGATTTGATTCAAGATCTCTGTTTTCTGGTATGTCATCATCACTGGATCCTCTGGTAGTCATGGAGATCCTGTTGGTATTGTTCCACCTGACCAGTACCTTCACAAGCTCCAGCAGGTCATAGATGGGGTAGATGTTAGGGTGGATCACCCCAAGGGATGGTCATGGGCCTAGTTAATAGCTGAGCCGAGCTGGACCACTGGGGCCACCTGCCTCAGGTGAAGGGGTGGAGCCAGCTCCCCCATGCTCCTGCTATCAGGATCACTTCTCCCTTGTCTATGGTGAGGGGTGGGGCTATCTCTCTTGAGAGCAGGGGACCAGTTCTTTTGCTGTAGGGCAAGGTGTCCCAGAGCCAGCATAGGGTGGGGCCCGCTCAGCATGGCCCTCTGATTTCATTACACAAGGTTCCTATGGTCTCCTGAGGTGACAAAGGCTACAGACACAAATCCCCAATGCAGCTGGACCAAGGAACCCAAACATGACCCTTGGTAGCAGCTTAGGCCCAGACAACATCCTGGCTCTGGGTGGACACACTGGCCACTCAGATTGGGATGGTTCTGGTGGTATGCAGCATAGCCCCCAGAAACCACCAAGGCCTCAGGTTTTAGCCCCAACCCTTGGCTTCTGTGCAAACTTTGATGAAAATACAGGACTTTGACTCTGGCACAGACCCCAGCCATGGTAGGACCCAGACCCAAACATGGTCCTTGGCAGTGGCTGCATATTCAAATCTTTAAAATTATATATTGTTTATTTTCATGTGCATGGTGTTTTGCCTGCACAGACATGTGTGTCTGTGTACCACGTGCTGATCTGGTGCTTGAGGAGTCCAGAAGAGGGTCCCTGGGACTGGATCCCCTGGGACTGGAGTTACAAACAGCTGTGAGAGATGATAGCCAGGAATCGAACCAGGGTCTCCCAGAAGAGCAGTTTTGAATTTTTCATTTTACAGATTGAACCCTGACCCTTGTCATTTGATGTCATGGAGAATGTGGTTTGTATAAAGTAGCAGAAAATTGTACTCTGTGAATATCAAATATTATTTATTTTTCTATTGTTGTCTATTTAAGTGATTTGCAAGTATTTGCCCTTAAAAAGAGTGCAGCGATGGACTCTGTACAGGGCTCTTTCTAAGAGTTCTGAGTGTGTGGTTAGAAAGAAAATCACAGCGTCAGTCAGCCCGCCTTTGGAACTGCCTGTCCTGTCATACTCCTGGTCACAATCAAATAAAACACAGACTGTTGTAACGCAGCAGGTAGAACACATTTATTTGTTTGCAACACTGGACATCTTTTTGTGCATTTCAGCATTCATATCTGTGTGTGTGCATGTGTGTGGTGCACAGAGGTATTCCTGAAGGTGAGTGTGTATGTGTATGTGGGGGGGGGGGGGTGCAGTGGTTGACACAGGGTATCTTTTTCCATTGCTCATCACCTTACTTTTTGAGACAGTGACTCCCTGGATCAGATGGTAACTGATTCTATTCAGCTGGATGGCTAAGCTCTTGGAGTCTGTCTCTACCCTAGCCGGTACTGGTATTGCACATGTGCACCAGCACGCCAGGCCTTTGCATGGGTGCTGGGAATCTCAGCTCAGGACCTCATGCTTGCGTGGCAGGCACTCTACCTAGGAAGTCATCTTTAATCCCTACCCCCTTCACATTTTTATTGCATTTACCTGTTGATGCAATGCAGCTTTTTATTTATCAACGCTGTTAGGTTTTCGTGGCTGCAGCATTCTCTCCATAACAGTACGTACCCTTTGTTCTTGTTCTGCTGCAGCGTTTCCTGCAGCCAGTTAAACCATTTGCCTTCTAATTACTGTCAGTACCCACCATAGGCTTTCCTTCTCCTTTTTCTCTTTCTGAGTTGTGAGTGTTCCAAACACAGCCGTGATGATAGATCTGCTCACTTTTAACAACCTGAGACTCCTGCCTAAGAAAAAACACATTTTCTTCACTTTCTCCTACTTATTATTTTTATCTATACTTTAAGTGCCTAATCTATCTATAGTTTATTTTATATACCATGGTATATATGAACATTCATTTTCCCAATTATTTATAATATATACTACTTATTAATCACATGCAATTTATTAAGAACTTACACATTCCGACAAATCTCTAAATTATGTTTTTCCATAGATTATATCCTTCAGAACTCTAATTATGGTAGTGATGACAAATGTTGATATCTCACAGAGAAATCCCATCCTCCTGCCATTTTTCTAAGTGGTCTGCATTACCCCCTCATTCCCAGTTAGTTTTTCAGATCAGTTTCTAAATCACTTTGTTAAGTTTCAAAATGAATCACATTAGGAGTTTGATCACAATTATATTAAGCCTATAAATTAATTTGGGAACAATGATATCTTCACAGTACTAAATTTGCTAATCCAGCAGCATGATATATGGCTCCATTTATTCCGGTCCTGTTTTATCATCCTCAATGAAACTCTGTAGGTGTGTGCATTTTCACATGGATTCTGAGTATTTCCTATGTTACTCCCAAGCATTTACATTTTAATTGTGTTTGGGAATACGATACCTTTCATTATATTTTTGTAACAGTTATTACTGGCATGTAACTATTGATTTTATTTATTTACTTAGTGTCCGACTGCAAGACTAAAATGAGTTTGTATTTCTACTACCATTTTCTCTCCCCCACCCCTCCTTTTTTTTAAAGTTTGCTTTAGTCTCTTGGGCTTTGAGACTATAAGAACATTTTCCGCCTGAAATAAGAAAGCACCGTCCCACTGCTGGCTCACTAAGGATTCTGATCAGTAATGAAGAGTGAATTTCTTCCAAATTACTTCCCAGCCTCCCCTGAGAGCTTCATATGGTTTTATTCTCTGACCACTAGAAGGAAACATTCCACTAGTACTTTTTCTGGTATTCAAGAATTTCTCTCCCCCTATTCTGGGAGAAGCCCTCCTTGGCCATGGTGTATGGATACTTTGCTAATCATACTGAATCCTGGGGCTCATATCAGACAGTGGGCTTTGTAGCCCCAAGCCTTAGTTTCAGTTGTCAATTTGACAGGAGAGAGAATCACCTAGGAGATGGGAATCTGGATGTCCCTGTGATAATTGATGTGTGAAGACCGTATTAATCATAGGCTGGACCATTCCCATCCTTGACTGGAGCAAATCAAAGGGGATCGGGCAACAGCAAGCACTCACTGCTCTCTGTTCCTAACTAGGAAAGTGATGTGAGCAGTTGCTCACCCTCCCGTCACCTTGACTCCCCCACGGTGATGGACAGTGTCCTCGACCTGGGAGCCAGAGCAAACCCTTCTTTCCTTAAGTTGCTTTTTAAAAGGGGGTTTTGATTTCATGTATTAATTTCTTGTGTGTGTGTGCATGGGTCCACAAGTCAGAGGGCAACTTGTGGGAGTTGCCTTTTTCTCCTTCCACCATATGAGCCCCAGGGAAGGGACTCGGGTGTTGAGGACTGGCAGTGAGAGTCTGATCCATTTGGCTGGCCTTTTGCCATAGGAATGAAAAGAAACTAAGCCATAGCTACACATCAAAGGCTCAATCCCTGGTTGGGTCACTTGGGCAAGAGTGTGGCCTTGGTCTTGTCATCTGCCTCAGAGTCACTGGAGAAAACTATGCCCACCCTGAAGGCTGTGACAAGAATTACAAGATGTCTAATGCCAGCTTCAGGCTATCCAAGTTGCAGACAGTGGATATGTGTGTTGACAGTCACTGTTTGCCTTGGAATAAACATCCATTTGCTATATTTATCATCTTAAGCTTTTACAGCTTTAGGAGTGAGTGACCCTAATTTTAATGTATTCCGAGGCTATTTTTATTGAATGATCTGATAACTAAATGGTATTAACTCTCATTACCATTAGTGGTTTTCTGCGGCTCACTTTTTCTTCAAATCTGAACCTTCAAGATTGAGAGAGATTGGGGCAACACTGACCATCTTATTCTCGTGCTTCAGCTTCTAGGGAGCCCCACATCCTTGGAAAGCTTAGTGCGCCAGGAATATCTAAGTGGGGGAGGGTGTGGAATGATGTTTCTGTGGTTGGTTTGGAATTTGACTTTATGCCTCATGACCAGTAACAGGCAGTTAACAAGGGGACAGTCCAAATAAATGCTTAAGGCTCCACCAACCTCCTTTCCAGAGGTTGCAAAGAGGGGCCCAGCTGGATCATCTCAACACCACACTCATTCCATACAATATGTGGTAGGGGCTGGGGGAAGAAACTTGCTGAGACTGTAAAATATGGGTTTTAAGAGAAAAGGTTTTACCTTACATCATCTCTTCCATAAACCAGAAAAGAAGGCTCTAAGGCAGCCACTTGTTCAGGCTCTGTGTGATGGAAGAAAAGAGAGGTCTCTAAGAAGAGAATATCAAACACTTAGGCCCTTGAGAAGACACTCTGTGGTTCTTATGGAGGCTCCATAATTGATGAAAATAAGAGCAAGCTTCCTCCTCCCTTCTTTGAGCTTGACCTCCACGGTTCTATACACCTAGGGAAGAAGGCAGTATAGGAACACTAGAGAAAACAGAGAAGGGTGAGGTCATCTGCCACCATTAGGCCTGGATCCACATAAAATCTAAAAAAGCTTTAAAAAGGAGGGGCTTCTAGACTCATAAAAATGGGAGTCAATCGATGCTTCTTGGATGCCACATTTTTTTCATTTAGGTTCTGTTTGCTGGCCACAAGCGAGGTATGATTCCTTTAAGAGATGGCTTCCTGGTTCATACTAATGACTCTGGCTCATTTGGGAGATTCTGTTTGGAGGCCCTTGCATGGGGTTTGAGGGTAGCATGCTGCAAGTTACTTGGTAGCAGCATGGGCCAACTGCTTCTGAGAGTTGGCGTGGTAAAGATGGCTCCCAGAGCTGGCGGTAAATGGAATTTTGTCATGTAGAAAAGCCAAGCAGAGTGAAACCAACAGTAAAACTGGTTGCTCTGGTCCTAGCTACACCAGCCTAACAGATTACAACAGTGATCAAAATATATTACAGGTATGTAATAAAGATAGATTCAGACAGAAATAAACCTCTGAATGGGTCACAATGTGTTCAAAAACATGTACGTAGACTTGGGAGAGAGAAGAAAAAGAGTATAGACAGTATAAAAAAATAGTTAAAAAAATAAAACAAAGTCCTTAAAGAGATGGTAAAATTAGTATAAAAGAATACAGGCAGTCATAGATTAAAGGAGAAAAGATAATAAATATTAAAAAATAATAGAAAAGCCACATAAAGTTGGAAAATACACAGAGAGTCTGGTTTATGTTTATTATTGTGTTTTCTTTGAATTTCTTGACTACCGAGAGACAACTGATTCTGGGAACTGCTAAACTAAACCAACACACATATTTTAGAGGTATTTTGACTTCAAAATTTGAGTCTAAGGATATGTTATTTTGGAAAAGAAGTTCTGCTTTTGCTTCCATGGAGGATGGGAACTTGTGGATTCCTTCCAGACTAATGTGGTTTGATGGAGCAAGAAACCCTCCCCCGCAAAAGGTCTCCATGAGCCCTAAAAATACAAATATCGGCAGAAAGCAATTTAGGGAAACTATGCTCAAATTCCCAAAATGATTGTTTACAAATGTTTATTTTCATTTAAGGAAGATGTGATATAGAAATGAAAACTTTACAGTGGTATGGACTTTGGTTTATTGATATTAATTTAAGGTCAATTTGTTATATAGTATTTCTACTCTTGTTTAAGGTATTGTGTTTGTGCGGCTCATTTAAAAATGTAACATGTAGTTAAAATACAGATTAATAGATAGTCATCTATAATAGTCAAATTGTAGTCATGTTAGTTAGGTTTTCTATATGTACAGAAATATATTTCAGATGGATAGGTATTCTTCAAACTTTTCCTTTCTTTCTTTCTTTCTTTCTTTCTTTCTTTCTTTCTTTCTTTCTTTCTTTCTTTCTTTCTTTCCTTTTGAGACAGGGTTTCTCTGTACCTTTGGGAACCTGTCCTGGAACTAGCTCTTGTAGACCAGGCTGGCCTTGAACTCACAGAGATCCTTCCATCTCTGGTCTCTGCCTCCTGAGTGCTAGGAGTAAAGGTGTGCCACCACCACCCAGCAAACTTTTCAAGGACCTATAGAATAGAATATGGCATTAAAATGTTTTAAGAACTTAGGTTCTTTTATGTTTTTTTTTCCAAGACAGGGTTTCTCTGTAACTTTGGAGCCTGTCCTGGAACTAGTTCTTATAGACCAGGCTGGCTTTGAACTCACAGAGTTCCACAGAGTCTCTGGTCTCTGCCTCTGCCTCTCGAGTGCTGTGATTAAAGGTGTGCACCACCACCACCCAGCAGCACCAATTACTTCAGATAGGTTGATGGACATTAAAGAAGCTCTTTATGGAATTTGCCTTCAATGTGACAAAGCTAGCCATTTGGGCAAAAACACTGTTTTTGCCTGGATTGCTTGATGGTATGTTGTATCCATAGTTACTGCTGAACTTGCCAAATAAAGGTGAGACAGTCTTTCAGGGTTCCTGATTCATGAAAAGGTCTGCCAGACATTCTGCAGGACACAGAAGAAAGTGACTGACAAACTTCCAATAAGCAAAACAGTCTTTCAAATTTCCTGCTTCGTGGAAAAGTCCACGTGGAAAGTATCCATACCGGATACTATGGGCCTGTAGGCTGAAGATGTATGCCCCAACATTACAGAGAAACTTTGGGTTCCAGCCAGTGAGATGTCTCTGTCAATTCTAGAGTTTGGAAAGTTGCTTACAATACACTTCCTGTTTACTTAGGTAGTATTATATCCTTCTGGAGTCTGTGATGGGGTTGAAGACAGATAGTTACAGTTATAATTTTCCTTAGTTATGATAAAAGATAAATTAGATATAAAATTTCAGACTCACAAAAATATTGTAACTATAGTTCTTATTTGATACCTGTTTTGTTATATGTAATTTTAGTATGTTAAAATTAAAACCTTCCTTTTTATTTAGACAGAAAAGGGGAGATAATAAGGGATTCCCTTCTGTATTCTGTGAATATGTTTTATCACCATTGGTTAATAAAGAAGCTGCTTTGGCCTATTGCAGGACAGAATAAAACCAGGTGGGAAATCCGAACAGAGACCTAGAGAGAGCATAGGCAGAATCAGGGAGATGCTATGTAGGTGCTGAGGGACAAGGATGCCAGAACCTTACTGGTAGGCCAAGCCTTATAGTGATACACAGATTAATAGAAATGGGTTAACTTAAGATATAAGAGATAGCTAGGCATTTGCCTAAGCTATTGACCAGTGTTGTAATTAATATAGTTTCTGTGTAATTATTCGGGTATGGATGGCCTGAAAACCGAAGAACAGTCTCTGTTTACACCCCTCTTTCTGAGGAATCAGTGGTCACAATCTATTTTCTGCAGCTGTCTCCAGTCCTGAGCTTATCAGTAGCAATGTCCCTTCAAGCATGGCATGGCATATCTGAAGTTTTTGCCACTGGTCTTTAGAATCTATTGATTGTATTACTGCATTCTGGATGGGATGGGGATTTGATATTTTATCGCCTAGTCTTGCCGTATTCCCCTAAGATTTATGCATCATTTTACGTAGAATGTAGTGCAGGGCAACAGTGAGGATGAGGTTGTATTCATAATAACATGCACTCAAGAGGCAGTTCAAAGCCCTGAGCCAAATTATGCTACATCTGCTCCCTCCCAAACACACACCATCACATTACAGATGGTTCAGCAACGCTTACAGCAGTGAAGAAAAGGCCCCACGGGGCTAGTGAGATGATCCTGCACTATTTTTGAAGACCCTTAACTATTTCTTTTGTCTTTCTCTTGTTCACATTCTGTTCTGAGGCAGAATTGCTCTCTAGAATGAAAGACCCTTCTATTCTGGCCCTACTGTTCTCTTTAAGAAAAGATATCTACCCTTTCTGAAGAGAAGGGGGTTCAATTGTCTCTATTTTACTGTGACTCTGGACAGAACCAGAAAAAGAACAATCCCCATCCTCCATCCCCCATCCCCACCATCAGGTATCATCACAGCTACTCAGCAATGACCCAGGACACTTGCACAGTCACAAATATCCCATCTTTCCCGCAGATTATCAGAGTTCTGTGCTAACCACGGCACTGGAGAAATGTTCTTATGATAGGGTCCATAATGCCCAAGGTAGAAAATTAGTCCATGTTTTAATACCCTCTTCCCAGGCCTGAGATTCCATTCTAAATTAATTATGTTCATAAAGGCTTTTGAGGTTCTGCTAGGCACATACCTTACTGGAGCTCTGGGGGAAATGATGTGATAGAATCTCCCCTAAATAGAAGAAAAGAAACGGAGGCACAGAGAAGTGAAGTAATACATCCCTGGTCACCCAGCTAGCAAATGTCCCACTTGAAATAAAAACCAGATTCTCTTTGGCTCGAAGGCCCATATCGTTCTCACTAAATTCTAATGACTACTCTCACTTCATTGAGCTCAGCAATTTGAATTCCTCCTTTTTATCCCTCTGGAGAAAAGAGAGAACTAGACACATATCATTTCAAGTAGAAACCCATAAATATGTAAATAAAATATAACGTGCAATCAGCCCTCAGGTGAAGGGAATAGAAAAAGAGCCCTTGAAATCAGCAAAGGAGCAGCCATCTCTGACCAGGCAAAGTGGGTTTCCACTTGGAGGATTGGAACTTTGCTCGACCACGATGAAGTAAGCTCTCAGGCAGCGGGTCTTTGATTTACAGGAACCGGCAATCACTCGGCTTACTGTATGGGTTGGTGAACCTATAGCAGGGATGTGGGGAGCCCTCTGGGGGGAATGGAAGAGTGGGGTTTCCAGGGGAGAAGAGGCACAACTTTAGATTGCTAACACCTTGATTTGAGATGAAGGGAAATGCTTGTAGAAAGCAAAACCAAGGTCGATATGTGGGTGTCGTTTGGAAGCAGATCTGGGGGGACCGTGTGGCAGAGTCTTTTTGCGTGGTGTTTAGATGACTCTTTTCAGCAGGCAACAGGATGGGGCTGAGGCCATTGGAACTGCCACCTACAGAAGAGCTGCAGAGCTAGGCTGGGCCAGTGTGGTGCCTTTTGCTTTCCCAGTTAAAGACTGTGGTAAATTTCCTCAGTACTGTTGCCTTCAGGGTTCTTTACAAACTCCAAATAATAAATTCAGTAGCCTTCTTTTGACGCTTTTGACGTAAGGTATTGGTAAGTAGCCCAGGCTGGCCTTTAATTTATGACTGCCACAGTCACCAGTGTGCTGGGGACTAGAGATGTGTCCCATATGCCTAACTGTCTGTACTTGGAACCTAAAGAATTTTTCCTGTGTGTGACCCCAACCTGAGTTCAATGACAATTAAGTCAACACTGGGTAGAGAAAACAGTAAGAGTTCAGGTGCCTCAACAGGGAAGCAGTCTGTGTGGACAGTGTGGGCCGCCCTTCAGAGGCAGGGTTCAAAGTGAGCTGCCCATTGTACATGGGAAAGGGAGTGTATTCCTGAACTCCCATTGCTACTCGGATGTCTGCTGTCTGGGATTTGCTAGAGCAGTGATTCTCAGCCTTCCCAGGGCTGCCACTGTTTAATATAGTTCCACGTGTTTAGTAACCCCAACCATAACACCATTTTGTTGCTGCCGAATTTTGCTACGGTTATGAGTCATAATGTAAATATCTGATATGCAGAATATCTGATATGCAGCCCCCAAGGGATTGCAACTCATAGGTTGAGAACCACTGTGCTGGAGGAAAACACTCAATGTCCTTGGTAAGAAAGCGGCCCAGAATGCAGGTGACACCATGAGCATCATGTTCTGAAGTGGGAATCCTCATGGGATGGTGAAGAACTAGAGAACACAGCTAGAGCAGGGCTAGTCCTGACAACCGGCCCGGCTAGCCTTCTTCTCCGGGTGTTAATGGCTCACAATAATAATGTCCGTAACAGAAGTACCAACAGATTGTGGTTCGTTTCATTACAGGAGTCTGAAGAGCATTTTGAGATTTTCAAAACACTTTGATATACATCATTGTCTTTGCCCCTAGGCCTTTATCCCAGGAAGGATGATGAATGATTAAAACGAGGGAAAGAAACAAAATGACGAATTAAAAATGAATGAAGCATTTTGAGAGGAAAGCAGGAAGACGAAGGACATTCAACTAATTTTATCAGTGCTAAGGAGGTCCCCAGTCCTAACGTCCAGGTGAAGTTAGGGACGTTCTCACGGAAAAGCTCAAATTCCTTACGCTCTAGACTAATACATTCCCATTGCCTTCTATTCATCTTCCCCTAAACAAATCATATTCTCTTCCTTAACATCTTCAATATTTCCCATTTCAAAATATTATTCTCCCTCTCATACCTCAGTTACCTATACCCCAAGCCCTAGATGTCACCTTAGACCCTCTTCTCCCATCCCCACATATATAGATTGCTGTGAATCTGTCTATGGTATAACTAGTTAAGCATGTGCTCTGAACTCCTGCCTATTGGTCCTGCACACTCTATAGCCACACTCTTAATGTCTCCCCCTTAAAGGGTCAGCCTCAGCTTCTTGGTTCCTACTACGTCAAGGATCTATCTGGTCATACTCAGTAGAACAAGAATATACCCCCACCTGCCCTCACTGACTTGGTTGCCCTGGTATCTTTTGGGAGCTTAGCTGAGCTTATAACATAACCACTGCCAAGCTTCTGCCCCTGCCTGTCCTGTCCTTTCAAAGCCAGCCTCTTCCCCCACTGCCTAGAACAGAGATTGGCTCATAGAAGAGAATGAGTAAGTGTTTGAAAGGACAAATGCAGCCACTCATTTTTAGCTGGTCTCCATAGTTACTACCCAACCCCATATTTGAGAGGACACTCGTGAACAGAGGAACCCACCTCCAACTCCTTCAAAGCAGTGGCAAGGAGACTTCGTTCTCAGCACTTGCATGCTGTGTAGCCTTGATCCAGTCATGTGAGTGGCAATCTGCCTCTCAGAGTTCAAGTCACACACTCCATGGGTCTACTCACAGTGGGCACACCAATGTGCCACAGATGCAATGTTTGCATGTGCAGCCGTGTGAGTCAGGACTTCTGATTGCAAGATCTTACTCTTGTACTTTCTGATTCATTGAGTGAGGAGAGACTAGGTCTTAACTTACATGAAACTTAATTCTTTTGGGTTTTTGTAACATAATACCATAGATTGGGTCATTTATAAATAATGGAAATTGGCTTTTTACAGTCCTAATAAAGGCTGGATTGCTGGCCATAGATGCATCTTCTTACTATGCCCTCACTTGGTGAGTAAGCAAGAGAGAACTCCGGATACTCTCTTATAATGGTGCAAATCTACCCTTGACGCAGGTGTTCCAAAGGCTCTGTCTCCTACACCATCCCATGGAGACCCAGGTTTCAACATAAGAGTCAGGGTAAACCAAAGTGCCTGATCTCTAGCCATACTGATGTCCCTGGTCCAGGAATCCCACACTGAGAAATGCTGCTCTACGTGTGCCTAAGGATACTGCTTGCTGACCCTGTCTTACTCCACAAAGCTCGCCATTTCAACACCCAAACTTCATGTCTATACCTTACCACCTTTTTCTATTTTTCTTGAATCTTTACCCAGCCTGCAAATTCCTCTGGGCAAAAATTATGCTTTCCACACTCTGTTTTGCAAAATAATGAGTACATTTCCAGGGTGATTAATAATAGAGTAGGGGAAGGGGAGAAAACTCCGAATACCGAAGGTAATAAAGAGCATCTACAAATGGATAGCAGCCCGAGATTCTCTTAAAAATTAATTATGAAGCAAAGAACAACCATCAGTGGCAATGGGAAAAAAAGATGCTTTTCTTTATGACATAGTTTAAGAATGTAGGCTATTTGAGATTTAAGTCTAACTTACTTAAACACCACCATTTCTGGAAATACAATACCACAAACAACATTTCAACTCCTAATTTTTACAACGATAGTCAGACCATTGTGTCTGTCACATGTAAAATCCATTAGGCAGCCGTGGCAACTGTTTGCGATAGGTTATAAATTTTTATTGAGATGATCATCTCGCGATTGAATTTCTAAGTGCATTATATGATCACGAGCAAATAAGTCCACAGGGGCTTTGAAAGTGCTTTGAATGCCATTTCCAAAGATCAAAGCCCTTACATTTACCTTGCGGAGAAAGAGAAGCCTTATCAACAGGTTCAAATCAATTATTTTTATGAATGACTATTGCATGGCAGAGCTGAGGTAAGGAATTGCCTGGCTTAATCACATATCCTTCTGTCCTTTGAAAGCAGTCAGCTTCATAATCAGGTTTCAATGAGGAATTTTACCAAAGATCTGTTTAGAAAAATCATTGGGAAAATGGACTCTCTGTTCATCACAGTGGTTCAATAATTTTCAAAGGAGTAAAGTCTGAGCCATAGAAATATTAGTGATCCTTGGCTTCTACACTTATCAGGAGTGCTCCCGAGACGAGAAAGAGTGGCTGCTGTCAATTCGGCTCTAACACTCAAACTGGCTCATGAACAACTAAAAATTCAAACTTGTTCCAAAAGCATTGATCTAAGAGGGAGCAATCCAAGCACAGAGCAAATGTATTTATGTGTGACTGTGCTCATAGAGGACATAAGTAAAGAAAAAACTTGAAGTTACACAGAAACACACACACACACACACACACACACACTTCCCCTCAGCTCACCACTGTGGTCAGACACGCCCATTTCCACCTGGTGCTTCCTTTCCATCTAATTTAGACAGCTTCTTCCTGCCTCCCAGTAACTCACAGGCTGCAAAACCCTACCTCTACTTGTAAAGAAAACACTAGAGTTTTCCGGGAGGTGTCTGCGTGCTGCAGTATAGCGTCTGGTGCTTTCTGATCCACCTGATGTCTAAAATTGTGCTCCCATGTACATCAGATGGTGCTCTCATTTTCATGGGTTACTAAGAAAGTAAGGAGAGCCTCTACCCTTGCTTTCCCTCCTAATCCCTGTGTTCTTTACTGCATAATACATTGAGGGGCAACAATTCTAGTGGCACGGCTGTCAAATTCTAACAGGCCTGATACAACATCCTCTGCTGGGTCCCCTGTTGGTGCACCAATGAATTCTTCACTCGGAGGCAGTGTTGCTTCATTTTCCCTCAGAAGCCCATGCTGGATGCGTCACTAGTCCCGGGACCACAGTAGTACAGCAGCCCTGAGCTCAGTATTCTATACCAGGGGCGCTCACCTCTCTATCCATCATGGTGTCGCCAAAGATCCAGGGCTCTGGAGTCAGAAAACCTGAGTGCAAATCCTGACCGTACCACTGGCCATGTGGGGAGCCTGGATAAAGTTAGAAAATACTGAGCCACTCTCCCTTCGTGTCTACCTGGAACTAAAGTACTTCCGTGGAGTGGTACTTGAGGGTGATAAGGACAGATGGTGGGTTTTAGAAAAATGAACACCAGTCTCTTTTAATTTCATGGGTTCCATTCAGAAATCCATGCTCAGCCAACAGACAAAGCCAAGAGACCTCAGGGATAATTTTGTATGCAGAGAACCTTTCCAATCACATCCACCCCAGCGGCACTTACGCGGGAATACCAGGGAAACAGCTGGAGCCAGAAACCCACAGGTAACGTAGAATCCAGAGGTCCCCAGAAGGACTGTCCTAAGTCACACTCTTTAGTCAGAAACCAGGACCCCCCAGAGGATATGGAGTTGAAAAATTCTGAGGGACCGAGGCAGGTTCAGAATCAATTCCCGAGACACTCACAGAACCAGGAAGCTATAGCCATGTAACTGGCAAGAGGATCTCCTCAGAGACAAAGCTAGAACTAGGAAGCACCAGGGCAATGACCAGATCCAGGGTCACAGACCAAGCAATCTACACCTGCTAGATATACAACTGGAACCAGAAGCCTGCAGGAACGTAGTTAACATGGGACTTTGAGGGCTACAGTCAGAGGCAGGATCCCTTGGAGACCCAGAACCAAAACTCCTTAGAGACATGCAAATGGTATTAGGATTCCTCACAATGATAGAGTCCCATCAAAAATACTGTCAACACCATGAGCATTTCCGTGACATGACCAAAGACAGAAGGTTCTAGAATCACATCCATTGCTGAGAGTTTCTTTAAGAATTAACGCTTTAATAGTCTTTCCATCAAAGGTAGCACATCTACACCAGAGGAATCTGTGTCCTAGAGGCAAGAGGGGGGCCAATCAGAAGAACAGCACAACATCTGGGAGATGTCCTTACCCGCACACTTGGTCCTGGTGGTAAGAGGAGGCCCTGGTGGTCCTGTGCCTCCCTCACCTGGTCGTGTGAGCAGCACCCGGATCTCATACTCCACATCAGGGTCCAGATGCCAGAGCTTGTAGTTGGGAGAGTCCACGATGTGGGTCTCGGCCCAGGTGCCCGTGGTAGTGCGGTATTCCACTTCCTTCAGAATGATGGGGCCGTCCCCAATAATGGAGTTGGCATTTGGCTTAATCCACAGGTAGGTGGCCCCCACCGCCAGCAGTTCTGGGGGAGCGATGGGTGTGGGAGGCTCTGTAAAAGAAAGCACGCAAACAAAGGAATTTCAGTCTAAGTTGTTCACGAAGTAGAATCCAAGCATGTAAAGAAAAGTGGCCAAACTCTCAACAAAGCCACAGAGAGGGCTGTCGAAAAGGCAGGTAAAGGAGCTTGTGCCAACCATGATACCTTGAGATGGATTGAAAGGACCCACATGGTAGAAGAAAAATGACCCCCAAAAGTTGTCCTTGACCTCCACAAGGACATATATTCTCTCTCTCTCTCATTCTCTCTCTTCCTCTCTCCCTCCCTCCTTCCCTTCCTCCTTCCCTCTCTACCCCCTCTCTCATTTTCTCTCCCTCCCTCCCTCCCTCTCTCCCTCCCTCTCTCCCTTCCTCCCTCCCTTTCTCTCTCTCTTTCTCTCTCTTCTCTCTCTCTTTCTCTCTCTCTCTCTCTCTCTCTCTCTCTCTCTCTCATTACCATTTAGAGTAACTTGTGTGAAAATATGTTTAGGAATGACTGGTTGGGCCTATATAACCTGGCAGGAGGCTGATTCTTCTTCTCAGCAGCCATTAGCTGCCTATAGTTCTTCATCTAGGGGTGGAGCCTTGTGAAATTTTTCCCATCCATGCAGGCAAACCATGTGGTGTTGGACATTATGTGGGTACTGTTGAGGGAACCAAGTAATTGTGGTTTCATGGGTGCAACTCTCATATATAGAAGGCACTGTCACACATCAGATGCCCTCATCCTGCATCCCTTCACCATCTCTCTCATCTTCCATGATCTACTTTGAACTTGCATTGTAGGGATCATGTTATAGACAGATGTATCATTTGGGGCTGGACACCCTACGGGTTGTTGTTGTCTGAACTTTACCAATTGTGGGTGTGCTGGTTAGTTTTATGTCAACTTGACACAAGCTGTTAGATGTGGGGGTGGGTAGTCTATTATGGGCATTGCCAATTCTGGGCTAGTGACCCTGGGTTCTATAAGACAGCAGACTGAGCAAGCCACAAGAGCCAGCCAGAGAGCCATACTCCTCCAAGGCCTGGAAGCTCCTGCCTCCAGGTTCCTGCCCAGTCTGAGTTCCTGTCCTGACTTCCTCCAGTGGTAAGCAGTGATGTGGAATCATAAGCCAAATAAACCCTTTCTTCCCCAAGTTCCTTTGGTCATGGTGTTTGTCACAGCAGTGATAGCTCTGACTAAGCCAGTGGGTTTCCCCAATTAGCTCCATTTACTGCAATAGGAATTTTCTTTGATAGGGTCTAAGAGCAAAACTTATCCGTGGGCAGAAAGATACATATTTAGAATACAATTAAGCACTACACTGATCTAGAAAAGTGCCTGAACTAGATCCTCCTCTAGAACCCATGAGATCAACCATCATGAGGTGTTGAATAGGTTTACAGTAACCAACCACAAACCCCTCCCATTAAGGATCCTTAAATCCTTTAGACAGCTGAACGTTAATCCCAAGATATCATAGATGCTATCCTACCACTGGTGATGTCTTGCCGGGCTGGTCATTGTCATGGTTAGTAGGTAGCTGGGTGAAACTGATTGCTTTTCTCCCGTGGCAGATTGCACGGAACCTTTGGATGCTGTGAGACCTAGTCCTCCAGGAGGAGGCTTTCAGGCCGGTTCCACCTCAAATCACACACACTGTTAGCAGAAATCCTCTGCAGATGGTGGGATGAACACGGATAGGAGGCCGGTGATGCAACAAGAATCCAGCTTCGCCCTCACCCTGACGGGTTTCTGCCAGCAGAGTGTCCTTGGTTAACAGGAGCATAGCAGGAATCAAGGGCCAAAGGAAAGGTCATAGCAAGTTCTCTGCTAACTGATCTATGTGACACCTTCCTTAGGCAATATATATTTAGCCAAATAGACATAACCAAACTCATAGAGCAATTAACAACCCCCTGCATGGTCTCCATATGTAGGTAAGGCTGACCTCAAATGCCAGGTTCCCTTGCCTTGGCCTTCTAATTGCAGGAATTACAGGTATGCATCACCATGCTTCACCACGTGGCCATTTGTTTGTTTTGAGATGTCTTTCAGGCTTTATTTTACTTTCTGAAAAATATTTTATTTGAAACCGGCGAGATACCTCAGTGGATAAGATCATTTGTTTGCTCTTGAAGAAGACCTGCGTTCAAGTCCCAGCACACACCTGGTAGCTCATAACCATGTGTAACTCCCAGTAACAGCAGGAGAGCATCTAACGCTCATGCATGCCAGGTACACAAATGATGCACAGACACACACTCAGGTTAAATATTCATGCACATAAAATAAAATAATTTTAAAATGTAAATATTTTATTTAATATTCATACATGCATATTATTTTTGCGGGACTTACACAGGATCAACCATCATCCTAGCACAAATACAGAGGGGCTTTTGAAGCGCCACCACCACCTGAGGAGTTATGATATCTACTGGAGAGGGAGAGTCACATTATGTCAGGGATGTGGATTCTGAGATGCAGGTCATGATCCAAAGAAGTGATTTATTTTTGGTTGTGCATAAGTGTGTGGGTATTTACACGTGAGTTCAGGTACCTGCAGAATCCAGAAGAGAATATCCACCATGGGTTGCATCTCAGAATGGCTCACAACTACCTGTAACTCCAAACTGCCTGATGTGGGTGCTGGGAGCTGAACAGGGCTCTTCCACAACAGCAGGAAGTACTCTTTTTAAAAAATGTCTATCTATTTATGTAATATACATTGAGTTTTTGCCTGCGTGTATGTCTGTATGAGGATATCAGATCCCCGGGAACTGGAGTTACAGACCATTGTGAACTGCCATGTGGGTGCTAGGAATAGAACCTGGGTCCTTTGGAAGAGCAACCAGTGCTATTAACTGCTGAGCTGTCTCTCCAGCCCATCTTAACCACCAAAATCTTTCCAGCATCCCTCACCCACATTTTGTTTGTTTTTGTTTTTAAAGAAGCATGGTGTGTTTATTATTTTTATTTGTGATAAACACAGACGTGGGAACAACAACCACAAAACGTGAGGAAGAGAAAGCATGTCTCTCTTACCAGCCATTTCTGCACATTCTAACACAGTTCTTTCTCATGTCTCACATTTTTCTGTAGTCTCAATGACACACAGGCTAGTGGTAGATGGCTTTGTTTCCCTCACTTTAAGCACCCTAGTAGGTCCAGTTACATGCTACAAGGAAGAGGGAGTTACTGTCTTTTCTAGGTACTGACTATAAAATTATCATCCTAAGTGTGTTCCCGCGGTTGAGTATATGGGCTGTTCTAAGTTTAGCCATGGTAAATAATTTTGCCACAGACATCTCTACACTAATGATCTCAGGCCTCCTTGTCTGAGTCTGGTATTGTTTAATGACCAAAAGCCGGGAATGGGGTTATCTGTCCAGGAGAATAAACAAGTCCTTGAATCCTAAAGTCGAATACAGAGGTGATGGGGGTGAGAAGCCAAATGCAGATTTATTAAAGAGGTTCTTATGGGGGGGGGGTCTCTGGATTGCTCAGACGAGCAAAGTGTGGGTGAGGTTAGTTTGGAACTCAGATGGATACCTTAGGATAAAGACTTATTCTGTGTTTTTCTTTTAATTAATGGTCCAGCATTAAGGATTCTCCAAAAGCAGAGTAATTTGCTATCAACCAGGGGTGGACAATATCCTCTCAGTGTGACTCGAAGCACACATCTTGAGGGACAACTTCAGATTGCCTCTATTACAGCTCGCCGTTTGGTCAGAGAAGGGAATTAAGCAGATTAGTCAAGCTAGGTGCTTTCTTTACAAAGCCATGGACATTATTACTCAAGACCTTGTTATCGCCAAGGTGTTTGCAAATTGATTTTGGGATAATTTGTTCCAGGTAGAGAAGTTAAGTTGGCAGGCAGATAATTTCTGGACTCATCCTTTGTGCATTTTAAATATATGGAGCCTCTGACGGCCATTATCAACTCTCGGGAGCTCCCATCAGTCTCCAGTGAGGCCTCAAGGGTGGTATTTTGTAGCTCCATGATGACTCTGCCTAATTCCTTAATATAATTATTCACAGAGCGGCTCTGGACAGGACGAAGAGCAACCCACTCCAATGCTGTGGGAGCTGAGCAGTGGCTGCATTCAGCTCTTCCATCGACTTTCTCCCATGGTTTACTGCTCTCCTATTTCAGGCATTAGCAGTTTTCAATTTCTGACCACCAGAAAGAAAATACAGTATTAATCTTTCCAAACATTTACTCTCTTTTCATGTATTTCTAATGGTAGCTACAAGTGCAATAACAAACATCTTCTCAAGTGTATAAATGTACCCATCTCAAATGGCTTGCAGGTTCACAAGTTCATGTGCAGTCTAGGTGTTGTGGCTCTCTCTCTCTCTCTCTCTCTCTCTCTCTCTCTCTCTCTATCTGTCTTCTCAAAATAGACCATGTAAGCACATCATAGTGTTTCCTGTTTTAAGAATCATGAAGGCATCATATCATTGCTTTTAGCTTTTATATTTTGATTTTTCTCTTTTCATGCAGAACAGCCTTAAAAAGAGAAGGAAGAGGGGATGAGGACAGGACTCTCTTATTGACAAACACCATATCATTTTTAAATTAATAGAAACATTTGCATTAATTCTTACCATGGATTCTCTTCTGTATCTGAGATGAACTCTCCAATAAGACCATGCTAGAGATATACTTGAACATTCAGTACAGCTTAGACGATGGCCATCCTAAGACCTCAAGACATCTAGACAAATAGTGAGTCCCAAAGGGCACTATATAAATGGGGTAGGTGGAACACTGGAACTCAGGGCCAGATTCCTGCCCCTCCCTTTCTCATTTTATGCTTTAGACGTTTATGGAATTAACTGCAAGTGTCATGAAAGAATGTGTATACCAGTAGTGTTTAACTTTGATTAATAGAGAGACCCTAAAAATCTGATAAGAAACTCTAGGTATTCTTCTGGGAAAAGTGCATTGCCCAGAGTTCTGTGCCTCGTTTCAGAAATTCATGTGAATTTTTTTGTTGTAGTTAATCTTCCTTGGCAATGTAACTAGGTCTAAAATCATACAGGGGATGAGACATACTTCAGGGCACATGTGTCGCGAGGCTTCCAGTGAGGTTTCGTTGAGGAAGACCTACCCTGAACATGACTAGCATTGTACCATGGGATGGAGTCCTGGGGCTTAGTAAAAAGGGCAGAGGGGAGAGGGAAGTTAAGCACCAGAATTCCTCTGCCTCTGCTTCCTGGGGACAGATGTAATGTTGCCAGCTGCCTCCTGCCTCTTTACCATGTTGTTCCTGTTCTGATGGACTTTAGCCCTAAACTAAAACCCTAAATATACCTTTCCTCCCTTCAGCTGTTCTGTCAGGTATTTTGTTAAAACAACATAATAATTAAATAATAAAACCTCTGAAGCCCATGTACATGTCTATGAATTGACAATGGAGAAAATATCAGAGAATCTACTGAACCTATATGCCCTTTAATTACACTTCTTCGAGACTCTAGATGACCCTTTGCTGCAGGGACAGAGGGTGGGAACATAACCATAAATCAGCATTTCCAGTTTCCCAGGCTTCCTACCTTTGGCTGAAAAAATAAGCATGCAAAGGTTTTCATAGAGTGCTGATGAGTAAATGCCTCAGTCCCATGAAAATGGTGCACCCAACACATTCATATCTAAAGCACAAAGACATGTGGTTGATCCACGACATAGCACATAGGCCATATAGGAACCTTCTACAAATGTTTGTTTCCAGGTCTAGAGATGTAGCTCAGCTGTTACATGTTTATCTAGCCCAGTTCCCAACATTAAATACACTGGATATAGTGCCCCATACTTTAGCCCAGGACTAAAGAGGTAGAGGCAAGAGGGTCAGAAGTGTAAGGTTCTCTTTGGAGGCATAATGAGTTCTAGACTAGTTTGGGACACATGAGACCCTGTCTTTAGAAAAGAAAAATGTTTTTACATCCATCTTTCTTTGCATCAACAACATCACTGGGGTCTTGAGATGAATAACTTGGCAGGCAGAAGTTCTCAGGAAGAGAAATCTCATCTTTTACAAACCTGTGCATCTCACTGAAGTTGAGGCAGTCTGTTCCTTGAATCCAGTGGTGAAGATAAGTACAGTGTAGCAGGCGTGGTTGGTCGATAATTAAAAATCAGCCAGACTAGCTTAATACAAAAGATACAGCTTTAATAAACAGAAGGAAAACTTACACCAATGTCCCAACGGTCCATCCGGAACGCAGGGGCCAAGAGAGGGCGGGGAAGCACACCAGCCAGGTTTATAGGTAAATATTTGCCTTAGGGCAACACACCTCACGGACAGAATGTGATTGGCTGAACTCCCCTATCAGTACAGACACTGTGCCATGGAATTAGAAGGTATCATAGCTGAGAAAAACAGCAATGACAACCTGGAACATGGGTCATATTGCAGGGGACAGCCTGTGAAGGAGCCTATTGACCAGGAAATATCTTCCAGGGGAAGTTTAGGAGAGAGTACTATTGGGTTCAGGCAATTATGAGGGGTCCGCTAAGTCTGTATTGCTTGGGCAGAAATCACCCAAGGGCAGTCAGGTCAACAACTAAAACCATATATTGTGAAGATTTATTCATTCACTCAGGAATACAAACATTCCTGAGATGCTGGCGTGTTCTACATGTTGATTCAGTTAAATAGTAGAAACAAGAACATTATTCTCTCTAGTGGACTGGCTACCTAGAAGGGGTCATGAGGAAAACTTCTGGAGTTTGGAAATTTTCTATACTTTTAAATATGGTTATAGAACTTCCTAGTTTTCCTTCTATTGCTGGTATAAAGACCATGACTGAAAGAAACTCAGAGAGAATGGGATTTGTTTCACCTTGAAAGCTACAGACCAGCATTGAGGGCATCAAAGCAAAACCTCAAGGCAGGAGCCATGGAGGGAAGCTGCTTCCTGGCTTGTTCCCTGTGGCTCACTCAGCTTGTTCCTCTTATAGAACCCAGGACCACCCGAACAGTGATTGGCACCACCTACAGTGGGCTGGACCCTCCCACATCAATCATTAATCAAGTAAATGCCTCAGAGACATGGTCACAGACCAATCTTATGGAGGCATTTTCTCAATTGAGATTCCCTCTTCTGAGAAGACCCCAGCTTGTGTCAAGTTGACAAAAAACCAACTCACACAGTGACACTCATCAAAACGGACCTTAAAATACAGGCATGTTCTGCCGTGGAAATGGAGTCTTGTACTTGTATGAAAAACTAGGCCGATGAGATGATTCAGCCAGTCAAAGTTCTTGAGCACAGGCCTGGTGACTTGGGTTCAATCTACAGAATTCATGCTAAAAAGCAAAACACCATGTCTCAGCACTGTAATCCCTGAACTCCTATAGCAGCATGGGAGACAGACACAGGAGGACCATGTGAAAGCTCTTGGACCAGCTGAGCCAGAGGATGCAGCTAAGCATCACGACAGCAAAAGAGATCCTGTCTCAAAAAGGTGAAGGGGGGAACAGACACTTCAAGTTGTCCTCCAACTTCCACATGCATGAATGCATCCACACACACACACACACACACACACACACACACACACACACACACACACATTTAAAATCATAAAAACCAAACCAAAGGATTACTGATCTCTGGTCAGTCAATGAGAAAGACTGTTCACAGAGATACAGGTTTCTAAATTTAATTAGAATGAATCCTGCAAAGTTTTTAAGAAGAAAGAAGGCATTTGCGAGCACATACTGGCTCTTTCAGAGAACCTGAATTTGATAACCAGCACCCCCATAAGGCGGCTCACAGTCACCTGTAACCTCAGCTCCACGGGATCTGGCAACTCTGACTTCTGAAGACATCTGCGCTCATGTACACAGAACCACATATAGGCGCGCGCGCACACACACACACACACACACACACACACCACAATTACTAATAAAAATAAATGTTTAAAAGGAGGTGAACCTTCAATCCTGTGCCATTTTTCTCAAAGAAATTTTATCCTTTTTTTTTTTTTCGGATCCCGACTCTCCAGTACATCCCCTGCTGCTCAGGTGCTCAGATACTATTAGCTCCCAACCAGGAGCTTCCCCACATATAACACAAGCAACCCCTCTCCAACCCCCAGAATCCACTATGCAAAGACCAGTGATTGACACCTGATAGTCTCTTGGCCCACAAAGTTTGGAACCAAATCAAGAGGGAGAAAAGGCAGCTGTTAGGGAGCTATAGCCTGACTTAGAAAATGGCATTGGCCCCCTCTGGCTAGATATCAAAGCCTACTGAGGAAAAAGATGTTGTGAGCTACCCTCAAACCCTGGGCTACAGCTGCCCTCGAGATGCCAAAGCTCTCCTTCGATGTATAGACGGTGGAGTGACCCCCTTAATGTAATTCAGCCTCAGCCTCAGGCAGCAATCTTCAGACCAATTCTGCCTTTCTTTTCCCTGCTGTGAGCACTTGTAACAGTTTGACTCCCAGAAATTCCTACGGAGAGCAAAAGTGCTTCAAATAGCTGAAGATGGATCGGTGTGTGTATGTATTGTCTGCTTCGGACAAAAATCAAATGTTCTGAGGAAAACTGGAGGTCATGAAGGTGTTCGGGGCACCTTAATACGGTTCAGGTAGGGATAGTGGGGCCTCCAGCACCCGCTACTGCCTTCTTTACTCTATCAGAGCTTGCATTTATTTTGATTTACTGGTCATACGGTCTTGGGAGGTCTAACAACATGTAAACGTATGCGCACAGGGAGGCAAGCACAAAGGATATACTATCATCACTCCCACACTTTTACAAATGCTATTCAGGTCAGCTGGGCTGTTTGCTTTGTACTCTTAACTAAGTCATGTACTGCTCTGCTTTTCAAATCTGCCGTAAAACTTCTTTTGTAGTCTGGACCATTGAGGTATCTGCAAAGATTCCCAAAGTCACTGTTGTAATCGGAGAGATACTGATGCTTATGCAAGACTGACACATAAAATAGTGAGTCAAGGATCAAGAGATAAAGGGGTGCTGCAGCCAGAGTTCAGGTCTTCTTTGCCCCTTGTTAATTACTTCTCACATGTGTGACCTTAAATAGTTTACCTGAGCTTTGTGGGGTTTGATTTTCTCACCTCAGGATTGGAAAACTACTTTATGATTTAAGTTGCAGAAATATTTAAATTCTCTAGCTAGGACCACAAGGATTGCCTATGCATTCACTGAGTCTGCCCTGCCTTTCAGAGTCACCAGAGGGCCTGTTTTTTCATCCTCAGCCTGGTTGGGGGCCAGGCAGTCCCTGAGTGCAGTCAGATGAATCACAACAAACAATATACTAATGGGTGTTCCTGGAATTATCCTTTGTCCCTCATCTTGAACTTCTGACAGCAGACAAAACTCTCAGCAAAACAACCTAAGTGGGAGATTTAGTTTATATTAGAATTATGGATGTGTCTCTTCATCATGGTGGGAAAGGCATGGGGAGCAGAGGTGCTTATATCACAATAACAACCCGGAACACAGTGGGAAGATGGAGGGATGGAGGGAGGGGGAGGAAAAGAAGGGGGGCAGAGAGAAATATTACTGGCTTTCTTCTGTTTTTCCATGAGTCCTCAGCCAATATGACCAGTGCTTCTCATATTCAGAGCAGGACCCCCTGTGTAGTGAAACCTCCCTGGCTATGGGAAAACACCCTCACAGGTGCACTAAGATGTGTGCTTTACTATTGTCCTGAGCATCTCTTGAACCAATCAGATTATCACAGAGTCAAAGTTGAATAAGTATTTGATATCTTAGCTGAATGTGGCAAAGCACACTTATATATCAGTACCAATATATAAGGCTGAGGCAGGAGGATGATGGGTTCCAGACTGGTGTGAGTAACAGAGTGAAATCTTGTCTACAAGTTTAAAAAAGCAAGATTTATATATCTGAGAACTTATTTTGTGGGTAGAGAAGAATTTTATAAATCCTCTTAAAAGCAAAGGTTAGTGTAGGGGCAAAGAGATGCGGACATCAGGAGGAATGTTGGAGAGAAGCAGGTGTGGATGTTTGTCTAAGGAGAAGGAGGCTTTGCAGAGGAACAGAGGAAAACTAAAACTCTGGGACCAAACGGTTCTCAAAACACAGATGAAAAAACTCTCAAACAAAGTCTCGAGTTTTCAGACTGTGAAATGCGAAGAACACAGGGAGATCCAGACTAGCCAATCAAAGCCTTGAGTTTAGGCTCACGTAAGAATATCTTTGAAATATTCAACTAAAGAAAAATCCCAAATATCTAGAAAACACACAGCTATCCACCAAAACAAAACAGAAAGCTTTTTTTTTTTTAAGAACATGCCAGCCCTCACACTACATCCTTTCAATTTGAAACCCTGGGATATGGGGAGGATGGAAATGATAATACTAACAATAATTATAACCCAAGTGACAGCAGAGTGAGTCTACAGATTGGACATCTGTGGACACCTGTCAGTGCACTTAGGATGTTAAAATGCTAATTGGTTTTATGATCACAGAAATCCTATGGGTAACAACTGTGAAGACCAACTTTTTAAAATTTTTCTAAAAAGAAGAGATATCAAGATGATTGTCAAATAATTAGTCATTCAAAGAACCAAGATTGGGACTGAAGTACCTGCCTAAGAGGCTTCCCTCCCAACACTAATGTAAGGATAACATTACCACAGAGAGAGAAGAGGAATACTCCTCGGAAATGTGCCAAGAATTTCACAGCCAGAGAAGAGGTTCTTTTTGCACATCCGACAGAACAGAACTCACATGTATAGAAAAAACACCACCCACTTGTGTTCCTCAGAGGAAAGGGACTTGACAGTTATCGGCAGCGCACCTTGGCATGATCAGTACCATAGTTAATAGGATGTGGAGTTTGAATATGCCGACAACCAGCCCCCACAGGAGAGCTAGCTGCTTCAAGATCTTTCTCTCTGAGATAAGAGCCTAGGAAAGAAGATCAAGCCCACAATCCCTCCATAAGGCTCAGGGACCATCACAGAAGAGAAGCAGGGGTAAGGGAGAACCAGAGGCACACAGTGCCTACTGCACAAGGCACAGAACAGTAAGGCTCATGAACCAACAGCAGCGGAGGCTGCCAGTCAATACGTCAGCATGGACTGGGAGGGGCTTCATCAGTCCACAACCCTTACTGAGGAGCTAGGGACAGTTAAGGCTTCAGGCGATGATAGAGTCAGTTTTCTTTATGAGTGTGGTTCCTCGTAGGTCAACCCCATTCCAGTGGATGGCCCCAGACCCATGAGCACATGGGTAACATCCACTGGAGTTGGTGGGTTATTTTTTAAGAGGGAGAAGAAAAGATAACATGAAATTGTGGGGTGGGGAGGTGAGGGTGGGCCTTGGAGGAGCTAGGATGGAGGATCAAAATACACTGCTTGATGGCTCTGGTGGTGGCACAGCCTCTGGGAACCAACAAGATCACAGACTGCAGCCCTGACCCCAAGCTTCCATGTAACCTTTATAATTATTGTAAAAATATTACACTGTATAAAATTCTTAAAGAATTATGTTTAAACAGAAAGAAAGTTACTTTAAGACAAACTAGACTGAAGGGAGCCCACACTGTGTAGGGGGGGTAGCCTCTTTCAGGCATGTCTAACTAATGCTAGTAACAAGCCATTCTGTGATAAAAGGTTAACCCTTTCATGAGACACCACAAGCGCTTTCGGAAAAATCTCTCTCAGACTGATATCTGTAGGTTTAAAATTCTACTTTAACTAATTCAAACAAGAAAACAAAATTCCACCCACTTAAGTCTATTAAAACACCAGTCAGCCAGCCAGTCATGAGAGTAGAAGCTTTCAATCCCAGCAGTACTGAGATGCCATTGGCAGGGGAATTGCTACAAGGGTGAGGCTAACCTAGGCTGCATGGTTGAGTTCTAAGCCATATATGGCAACAGAAGTAAGACAATGTCTCAAGAAAGCAAAACCCAAAACTAAACATCTAGATACTAACACTATACAATAGACATATATCTTTTGTATAGACACTAGATACTATACAAAATGTTGATGCTCAATGTCTCCTTTATATAGCCCTAAGGAAGTGGGTACTTTCCCACCCCACCCCGACCCCTGTCTCGCAAACAGATGTTTTCAATAAGCATGCATTGACTAGTTCTTGTAAAGATGCAAATTTAAATAAGCCCAGTTTTCTATTATCTCATGGTTTCTCATGTGGCATGTCCTTTTCTGTGATCCATATCCTGGCATCTGCCCAGAAATCTAGGTACCAGAGATCAACAAGCACGGGTGCATCGTTTGTCTTGCTGGTTTCCCATCAACATCACAGTAGCAGTGGGAGGTATGGCTACTTTTGATATCACCCAAAGGCCTCTACAGTGATGAGACTTGAATTTCAAATGGTCTTAAAATTAAAAAAAGAACAAAAAACAAAACAAAAAACCCCAAAACCTAAAAGGTAAATTTTCTCCCTACACTGATCCATGCAATGAGACAAAAATGTTCTCATATGGATCCAAGGCTCTGTGTTTCATAAAATGTCACCTGCTCACATCACACAGGTAGTAACCAGAACTGAGTCCTGCATCTTCTCAAAGTCTATGCTCTTTCCCGGGTACTGAACCGCCGCTTTCTGGGCACTATACAAATGCTCTTCCAGTTAAGCAGTGAAGAAGACCCGGTGGGTGTGTTCATGAAGGACTTTCCTTGCATCCGGCACCATGCTGGGGGCACACTATTCTTTCAGGAAGCTGGTATCATCATTCCTACTTTGTAAGTGAAACAAACAAACCAGCCAACAAAACCTACAGCTTAAGAAGATTAGCCGATCCCGATTACAAGAAGGAGCCGGGACTCAGTCCAAGGAAAACCACAGACAAGTTTATCAGTCCCCTCACTGTGTGAAGAAGGAAAGCAATCCTGCCCAGGGTACAGACGGTGGTGAGGAAGAGAAGGCAGATCCAGAACTAGCCCATGTCATGTTAACAGGAGCCAACAGTTATGGAGCTGTGGATGCAGAAGGTATGTAGGAAGTCTCCATGTCTCACCTCCTGGAAACCGAGGGCCCCAATATGTGCCTGACAGGCAGCTTGAGGAGGTCCAGGGATAGGAAGCATATTTTCTGTTGACCGTACAAAAAAGCTTTAAGATGATTTATTTTAATTAATTGTGTGTGTGCGTGCATGCGCATGAAACATGCGCACGGGCATGTGTCTATGTGTGTGCCCATGTGCATGTGAGTGCAGGTGCCCATGGAGTTCAGAAGCAATCGATCCCCCTGGAGCAGATAGTTGTAAGCTACCTGATGGGAGTAAATTGGGTCCTAATCAAGGGCAGTGCATGCTCTTAATCTCTGAGCCATCTCTCCAGCGTCTATAGTCTTTATACTGAGAGAGCACACACCTGGCCTCTAGGAGGATAATTCTCTTCATTATGCTACCGTCATCATCTTAACTTTACACACTGTTGATACAGAAATGGCAGGAGGCATCTCGGCTTGTGCTCCTGTCTCTGCTAGATTCCTCTTCCCCTTCTCCAGCTAACTCACTTTTTCTTGTCCTTGAAAACCGAGCTCTCCTGTGGAGTGCCCTCCTGGAGACTCCCATCCTTCTCCTTTGTTCTCTCTGCTTTCTGGCATCTTAGCACAGGATGCAAGAGGCAGAGCCAGAGACAAGGCTTCTGCAGAGGCAAGAGATTAGAGATGAATTCTCAGGAGGCAGGAGAGGGGAAGCAATGGCTCTAAATAAGGATGTGATTTCGATGGCAAGACTAGATTCAGCCTAATCTCACAGGAGCTCTGGACATGAACTATACCAGTGGTAGGCAAAGGCACCAGAAGTACATGGCATTAATTAGTCAGTCTGCCTGGATGCAGTGCAGCTCCCACTGCTAACGGCACTTATCCTGAGACAGGGAATATTACTCTCCTAGGACTTCTGAAACAATATGCCCCAATGAAGACAGCTGAAAGCAATAGTTGTTTATCGTCTTGCAGTTCTAAAAGTGAGACGTCTGACGTCGAATTGCCAGTAGGACCACTCTCCCTTGAGAGGCTCTAGGAAGGCTCCTTGCTTCCTTCGCTAAGCCTCTTGGGTTACGTCAACAGTCCTTGGGCTTCTGTGGTTTGTGCATGCACTCCATCACCCTCTATCCTATCTTCATACATGTTCTTGTGTGGCTGGAATTTGTACCCAAATTTCTTTCTTCATATGGAAACTTAGTTCATACTAGATTAATGTCTATATAATGTCCATAGTTAGGGTTTCTATTGCTGTGGTAAAACACCATGATCAATAGAACCATGGGGGAGAAAGACTTTGTTTCATTTGCACAGCCCACTTCTGACCGCTAAGCGTCCCACCTAAAGGCAGCAAGCATTATGTCTCCAATTAGTTTTACCAGTTTGGAGACATGTGATCTACATATGAGTCTTGGAGTGGGGCATTTTATAAACCAAACTATAAGGCTGAATTTTAATATCTCTTATTTTGGTTGCTTAAGCTCGAATCTGAAATGAATCACTTTGACTCCCAGATCTGCTGTGTTTAGCCATATGCAGTCGTCACTGGAGGCCCCCAGCCCAACTCCGTAGTGGTTAGCACCTCCACGCTCTAGAAATGTCCCCCCTCCAGCACCTGGGCTCGCTCTCTGCTAAGTTGCTGTCACTGAGCTGTAAGGGAACCATGACAAGGCATACTAGCTCTGGCCAGACTAGATACTACACTCAGGGAAAATCTTCACCCCAAGGAAGGATGAGAGTCCCTAAGTAAATACCCTAATTTGCTGGCTCTTGATAAGACAGTATGGTAATTTCCTATCTCTCAGATGACCCCTAGTGGCACTGATCTTCAGAAACAAGGCAGGGTTACAAAATCCTGAACCTTCCTTCAGGGGACCCCTTCCTTCTCTCCCTCACTTCCCCATCCCCACTAGTATGCCCTTTAACTCTTAGGCAAACTACTTGCAAATGTGTCTCAGAGTCTGTTTGGGGAGAAGTCAAATTTACATCATTATGAAAGTCTTGACATGTTATTTAATATCTATATCTTAAATTTCCCATTAGGGCTGAGGGTACAGCTCAGCGGGTAGAAGATTGGTCTAGCAAACACAAATACCTGGGTCCAATCCCAGTACCACATGAATGAAGGGTGGTGGCACATGCCTACAACCCAGAACATGGAAGGTGAAAGATCAGAGTTTCAAGATCATCGTTGGCTACTTAGCAAGTTTGAGGCTAATCTGGGTAAAGTGAGATCTAGTAAAAAACAGACAATCAAAAGCAAAAACCCCAAAGAACAATGATAAAACCACAAAAAATTAAACATTCTAATTCGTAATTTATAAAACAAGTTAATAATATCTCTTTTCTTACAGGAATTACCATTAGGATAAAATAAACCACTATATTTAAACCAAACAGCCACTCTCAGCACATAAGATATATGTCACGTTATCTCTGTCACCACACTTCTACCCAGCTATTAGTGAGCGAGTCAGTACAGAGTCCCCAGTTCTCTAACTCTGGGGAACAGAAAGATCCCAATACATTTTCCTGCATACATCTGGATAGAGAGTCAACAACAGCAACGTCGGTGTGTTTTCTAGTAAACATTTCCACAAGTAAATGCATTCAGGAGCCCAGCCTCAGTCTACTTAACACATCATAGGGAAACCTATGAAGTCATTTAGAAATGCATAATTCAGTAACAGCTTAGCACCAGATGAGATTTTTATGATCTGCAATACTCTGTCTGCCCCTGGCTCCTCTTTGTCCCTCAGTGCCTCGTAATTGTCAAGATTACTCTTGGCTGGGCCATTTCCCAAAATTAAGAGCAGAATAATTATGCAAGAAGAGCCTTTTTAAAACTTACTTGCTAATCAGGAGTCTTCAGGAAGCATGAATCAAGGGTCTGTCTCCCTCGGAGGAGGACCTGAGAGACCTAGGATTGTCAAGCTTTGCTATCAGAGTCCGCTCTGCAGAGGCGCCTTGTCTCAGAGCAGCAAAGGTCATCTGGCAGGCAGTCTTTTGTCCTTCTGTCCTACTTTTGCCCAGCACCATTGCTCTTGAGAAATGAGTAAGAGGAACTCACATCTTAGAGAGTTTAGATCTCTGAGTTCCAGATATACCCATGTGACCATTAGAGACATCTTATACTACAGGGCAAGGGCAACTAATAATCTCTTTGTGTCATGCATAAGCTTTTAGTACTGGGCCTACTTATATGAACCCATTCATTCTCTGTACCATACCATAATGTAAATATTATTCGAGGTGCACTCCAGAGATGAGAAAATTAAAGGAATGTGCCAGCCACTTATCTCTTGTCTTCTGGCTTTAAGCTCACTTTGTAATGACCACCTCTGTGACTCTGGGATAGAACCCTGCAAATTATACTTCAGGTGCCCAGTAATAGGAGACACTAGAGCAGTGTTTCTCAATCTTTGGGGTGTGACCCTCACATGAGTCACATATCAGATAGCCTACATCTCAGATATTTTCATTATGGTTCATAACCATAGCAAAATTACAGTTCTGAAGTAGCAACAAAATAATTTTATAGTTGGGGGGTCACCACAACATGAGGAGCTGTAGTAAAGAGGGGGCCGCACTGGGAAGATTGAGAACCAATGCTCTAGAGGGAGCTAAACAAAGGACTGAGATGTTCCCTTCTGGTCTCATTGCCAGTGTGGCAGGAGGCAGCTGTTTCCTGAACTTTCCCATTTTCTGGTCTTCGGTGGAACCACAGCATAGCCTCTCACTGGAAACATTGTCAGAATCCAGGTCATGCCCTTAGTGCTGATGAACTATTGAAGGGAAGCCGCCCTTTGGAGGTGTCAGCAACTGGCTCTCCAGGGTTCCTTTTCCAGACTTCTAGTCCCCATAGCAAGACTTGTTCCCGTTGGCTGGCTAAGACCTAGATGCAGCGGGTGCTTCCTGTCATTTGAGGCTGCTAAAGCCTCTCACATTTGCTCTATCAGCCTCCAGCACTTATGTAGAATTCCTCCACCAATGAAAGCTTCTGCTGAAATACTTTGTGTGGGCTGAGGGTGGTTAACCCGACATAACCAAGCTGGATTTTATGATCATCTTCATTTTCCACATTAAGAAACCAAGACACAGAAGATAAGTAATTTGCCCAAGGTCATGCATTTAGTACATGGTAGAGTTAGCCTACCCAGATTGTCCTGCTCTAGAATTTGTATTTTCATTACATTTTATCTATCTATCTATCTATCTATCTATCTATCTATCTATCTATCTGTCTATCATCTATCTACCACTTATCTATCATCTATCTATCTATCTATCATCACCTATCTATTATTTATCATCTATCTATCCATTTATTTGGTGTGTGTGCATGTGTGTGTGTGTGTGTACATGTACACACTATGGTTCGCTTGTAGAAGCTAACAGGTAACTTAACAAGAGTTGTTTCTCTTCTATCATGTAGGTCTAGAATTTATGATTTTAACTGTGTGTTGTTCTAACCCTCTGGCCAGCTACAGACTAGACAAAGACAAGAGCTGGCCAGAAAAACTCTAGTTCAACAAACAACTGCTGAAGACTGAGTCTCCTTGTTCCCAGGACAATAGATCAAAGTAAAGTACTATCTCTATTGTGAAGGAACCTATGACTAGAGAGAGAAACAAGTTTAAATGTAGTGGGATGAAATCAAAATTACACAACTGATATGGCAGGTCCAAAGTTATACTGGCTGAGATAGGAATGTAAAAAATCAGGAAAAACAACCTGATAACAATGTCCAAGTTCTGTTCTCAAACTTTTAGAACCAAAAGGACTCTGCAGATGTGATGGAGACACAGCCATTGCTTCTAGTGCCCTGGATTATGCAGGTGGGCTCAGCATAATAACCTGTTGGAGGAGAGAGTCACTTGTTGGTTCCCGGCCACTTAGCCCCCCCCAAAATCACACAGAAACTATATTATTTAAATCACTCCTTGGCCCATTATCTCTAGCTTCTTATTGGCTAACTCGTAAATCTTAATTGAACCCATCTCCATTAATCTGTACATCACTACGAGGAAGTGGCCGACCAGCAAAGTTTCAGCACATCTGTTTCCAGCAGCGGCTCCATGACTTCTCTCTGACTCTGCTTCCTTCTCCCAGCATTCAGTTTAGTTTTCCCTGCCTATCTCTATTTCCTGTGCAGGCCCAAGACAGTTTCTTTATTAACCAATGGTATTCACAGCATATAGAAGGGAATACTACATCAATAGCCTAGAGTCATTTTCAGTGAACAAGGAAGATGAAAGAAACATATCCTTCTGTGGCTTAGAAGATAGATAAAGATACCTTATCAGATAGTTCTAGAAACTGGGAAAGGCCACGGAATAAGTATTCCCATGAGTTAAATGAGCCCAGTATAGTTAGTTGTTGTAGACATCTGACCTTTGGTACTATCAGATAAGAAACCTATGTGGTTTAGAGTACAATGTTCATGGCCATTTCTTATAGTAAGTACAGGCTATTAATACTAAAAAAGATATCAAAATCAGATGGAGGAGCTCATAGAGGGCTTCTTGGTGACATCAAACCATGAGGCACATTTTTGAAAGCTGAGACTAAAGTCTTAAAGCATGGATGAGGACGGGGTAGGTTCCTCTGAGCTAAGTTTAGGCTACTCTTGAGCTGTATGTCCTGTAGAAACCCAGGGGACATGGGGAGGCAGCAGAAAGAGGAGCAGAGAGGTCAATGGGTACCAGGCAAAGTACTCACCATACCAAGACTTTGTAAGCACTACTATGACACAGATATCAGTCCCTTTAGTAAAACCCTTCTGAATGTTGGGTAGAGAACAGGTCTGAGGAAGGAAATTAGACTTGCGAATCTAGTAAGGAAGTCAGCATCTGTTGTCAGGTATGGATGGGAGAGATGCTGGAGAGGTCTGAGAAATATGATGGGGTTGGACAGGCTGGGTGAGAGAAATAAGTTACAGGTTCAGGAAACTAAGGGAAGACAACACATGACCACTGATCGGGTAAAAGGAGCAAAGGAAATGGAATCAATACAAGGCGAGGCTTCAAGAGTCCTGGGTTCCTACACAGATTTCTTTGGCCTCTATAGTGCATGTGTGGCTAATGTTAGCTCATATCTACCCACTCTCCTTTCCCAGTATTCCAATGCTCTGTGATAGTTCTTCCAAGCTATGTCTAATGACCTGTGTGCAATCTCACTGCAATTCAAAAGACAGTGTAGGGGATTAAAACAGTGAATGAGCATTTGGGTCAATGAGAGGTTGGCTTACTATTGTTTAGTTGTATCACTTTGGGGAAGTTACATCATTCCCTTGAGGCTTGGGGTCTTCATTTTTCCATCTTCAACTGGGGCGATGGATCTTATCTGACTTGGTCTTGGTGAAGATCAAATACCTGACAGAACTGATGGCCTTCTTTCCTGCAGTATTCCCTCTCTCCACTCCAAATCCCTTTCCAACAATGACCATCTAGCCCAGCCTCTTACGTATCCTGTGATCTACAATCTGACCATCTGGACCCTTAAAGCATCTTGGACTGAAGTGAACGAATCAAATTCAGATCCATGAATGAAGAAACTACTTCTCTCTCACAAGCATCAGCAACTTGTGGCCAACAAGCATCAGGATAAAAATTGGTACTGTCACACCAGAGTAAGTGTGAGAAAACACAACAAATGGAAAGGCAGAGAACAAGGGAAGGAATGTGCATTCTAGAGCAACTACAGACCATGAGGCTTCATCAGTTGCTATGATACCAGACACCGAGAGAAAGGCCTGCACAGAGGGGGGATGGGGCTTAGAGATATTGTTATTTTGCAAATTTCTTTCCTTGGTCTATCCCTATGTACAAGGAGGAGATGCATAATTAGTCTCTAAGCTGCTGAAATGGCTAGAAGTACCTAAAAGTATAGATTACTCTGAAGTGTCAGGAAGGGGTGTCCAGATGGATTAAGAAGCTTATCCACACAGCCTGCTTAGTTTGTATGGAGCGTTTAAGAGATGATTGTCCCCTTTATGTAAAGGAACTGAAAAATTAGCTTCTCCCAAATCCCCTCTCATTCCCGTAGGGCTGTCTCTGGGCTCTGCCATATTCAGCCAGGAGAGAGAAGCCAACAGAGCTAAGCAACTGCTTACATGGTAAAGGGTTTGAAACAAAAGAATTCTGCAAAACTTTGCAAAGTCCTATAGACTGAGGTTTTATTCCCCAGGATTCTGTCTTAAATGGGAGGCTATGGGCTCTGAAGGCAGAAAAAAACAGGCAAACTCAGTATTCATGGCCCTTCAAGCAATATTCTAGATATTTCTAATATAGAGTTCAACTCTTTCTTGAAGATAGGTGCAAAGAACTTGAAGAGACATGTATTGGCTTCCACTGAGTTTTATAAAACAATCAAGTTTTAGATGGAGCAATTTCATAGAAGAAATTCTACATGATGGCACAGAGAAGTTATTTTCAAATTTTTACACACATAAAAGATTTCAATGAAATTTTACTTTCATGAAAATACTTTCTAGAAATATGAAGAGAAAATATACTTCCAATTCCATTTGGGAATCCAAGGATAAATATCAAAATCTTACAATGATATCATATAAAAAGTAACTCCAAGGCCCATCTCTCAAAGTATGGAGACAATAGCCTACACATTGAGAAAATGAAGAAAAGCAATTAATTTATAAAATGAAGAACAGATCATGAACAAGTTGATTTTATTCCAGGAATACAAGACTGGCTTAAGACCAGGAAATCTATCAGATGAAAACCACATAATCTCAGAAGAAATGGCTAGAAAAGACACAAAACAGAAGATGGAGAGGCCTCTGGATATGACATGCTATTATACAAATCAACTCTCAGCAGCTTTGGTTACTAACACAAGACCTCTATGGGATCAAAAGTTAAAAATTTAAACACCAAGAATAAGGAAGTGGTATTAGATGCCTCACCCCTAGCTGAGGAGTTCATTGCAGTCGATGGCTGTTGAGGAAGGAATAACCACTTTACTTTGGGCTAGGGTAGCCAGTTAGTCTGCCTATGCCCCAGTGGATACTTATAAGAAGCATTAATCTGACTTAGTTGTTAAAAAACAAACAAATAAACAAACAAACAAACAAACACATGAACCTAAGGATATGTTGTGTGGTATGGAAGAAGCTAGGTTATACCTTGTGTACATGCATGAATTTTCTAAAAATGCATTCAATCATTTCAAAGGATGCCAAGGAAATCTTTGATGAAAGTCAACATCCACTCATGCATAATGAAGTTCTTAGCAAATAGTCATAGGGGAGAATTTTCTTAATGTGATAAAGGATGTGCAAAATATAAGTCTAAAATCATAATTGACAGTATGATATTGAAGGCTTTCTCTTAACTTTCCTAGTTCTACTGGGTGTTTTAGTCAATGCAATGAAGCAAGAAAAAGACATAAAATTGGAAAGGAAATAAGATAGTTTCATTATTCATAGAACACAGGATTGTATATATAGAGAATTCCTACTCCCAAAATCTCAAAAGGTGATGAAAATTAGCAAGGATATTTTATAAAAGTTCCATAAATTAATATTCATGGAATATAAACTATTATAAAAAGAAACATAAAAGATGTCATTTACTGAAAAGTAGACACTGTAATAATGTTCCCTTTGGGTGGAAGTAATTGATTCAGAAATAGCATGAGCTGGGCGGTGGTGGTGCATGCCTTTAGTCCAAGCACTCAGGAGGCAGAGGCAGGCGGATCTCTATGAGTTTGAGAACAGCCTGGTCTACAAGAGCTAGTTCCAGGACACGCTCCAAAACTACAGAGAAACCCTGTCTCGAAAAACAAAAAGCAAACAAACAAATAACCAGGGTAGTATGTAGAGTACTGAAAATATTTATGACCACATTTACATTGATATATGAATGTATATTTGCAGAAAAATTGAGATGTTCATATATTAATATCATTTATTTCAATGTATTATACTTCAATAATAAAATATATTCAGCAAAGATAACCAAGAATATATATATAAACATATATATACATATATATGCATCTATGTTTGTGAATATATTCTTATATCCCACTACACTTAAAGCTATAAATCGTTACTGAAAGTGTTTTAAATCTTTGAATAAGGGAAGAAATAGTCTATGTCTGTGAAATAGAAGAGTCAATATTGTACAGTTGTAGATCACCTTGAATTGAACACATGAGAACATTTTGTTTCATGCTGGCTTTAAGGAAATTTTGACAAATGAGTTCTCAAATTTATATAAAAATAGAAAAGGCCTAAAATACTCCAAATAATATTGAAAAAGGAAAAATTTGGGAAGTTTATATTTTAGGATAAATATCAAAGCTTACTACCAAGCTCTGATAATTGAGAAAGTCTGCTACAGGCTGTAAGCAGAGAAATAGGATATAAGGCAATATCTTACCTAGTTGTAAGTTGTAACAGTCTTACCTAGTTGTGATCCTCTGAATTACTATTCTGTGCTGGCTGGTTTTTGTCAATTTGACACAATTAGAGTCACCTGAGAAGAGAGAACCTCAATGGAGGAATTGCCTCCATTAGATTGGCCCGTAGACAAGTCTGTTGGCATTGTATTGATTGGTTAATGATTTATATGGAAAGGTTCAGTTCACTGTAGGCAGTGACACCTCTGGGCAGGTGGTTGAGTTGCATAAAAAAGCAGGCTGATACAGAATAGGAAAAGATCTTCACTAACCCCACATCAGATAGAGGTCTAATCTCCAAAATAAACAAAGAACTCAAGAAACTGGCCATCAAAAGAACAAATAATCCAATAAAAAATGGAATACAGACCTAAACAGAGAACACTCAACAGAGGAATCTAAAATGGCTGAAAGACACTTAAGGAAATGCTCAGCATTCTTAGTCACCAGGAAAATGCAAATCAAAAGCTCTGAGATTCCATGTTACATGAGTAAGAATGTCCAAGATCAAAAATTTTGATGACAACTTATGCTGGAGAGGTTGTGAGGTACAGGGATCATTCCTGCATTGCTAGTGGAAGTGCAAGCTGGCACAACTCCTTTGGATATCTGTATGGTGATTTCTCAGAAAATTAGGAAACAACCTTCCTCAAGACCCAGCAGTATCACTTTTGGGTATATACCTAAAGGGTGCTCAACTGTGCCACAAGGACATGTGCTCAACTATGTTCATAGCAGCTTTGTTTGTTATTGCTAGAACCTGGAAACAACCTAAATGTCCCTCAACTGAAGAATGGATAAGGAAACTATGGTACATTTACACAATAAAATACTACACAGCAGAAAAAAATAATTTGCAGGCAAATGGATGGTGTTAGAAAACATATTGAGTGAAGTAACCCAGACACAGAAGGACAATTATCACATTTACTCATTCATAAGTGGTTTTTAAACATAAAGCAAAGAAAACCAGCCTACAAATCACAAACCCAGAGAACCTGAACAACAATGAAGACCCTAAGAGAGACATACATAGATCTAATCTACATGGGAAGTAGAAAAATACTAGATCTCCTGAGTAAATTGGAAGCATGGGGACCATGGGAAAGGGATGAAGGGGAGGGGAGAGGCAGAGAGGGGAGCAGAGAAAAATGTCTAGCTCAATAAAATCAATTAAAAAAAAAGCAGGCTGAGCAATCCAGAAGAAACAACTCAGTAGTAAGCGGGTTGCTCTATGACCTCTGCTTCAGTTGCTGTCTCCAAGTTCCTGCTTGAATTTCTGTCCTAATTATTTTTGATGATGGACTGTGATCTATAAGACTCAATGAACCCTTTCTTCCCTGAGTTTTGGTCAGCGTTTTATCATAGCAAAGAAACCAAACAAAGACAAATACTAACTTTCCAGGCAAAGTGTGACCTCAAGTACAATAGAGGCATAGTTATCATTGGTGTAACAAGCACTCTTTGTCTATATTTGAGGCCACTTCACGAAAAGAACTGGTACTCTAAGTTCAGTTAAAAACTCATGTTGGGACTGGAGAAATGACTCAGTGATGGGAGTACTTGCTGCTGCACTTGTAGAGGACCAGAGTTTGGCTACCAGCAAGTACATGAAGGCTCATAACACTGTGTAATAGTACAGTTCGAGCAGATCTAATACTCTTGTGTGGCCTCTGTAGGCACTATAGACACATGGTGCACTTACACACTCATAACACTAAAATAAAACAAATTAAGTCCTTTAAAACATAGCCATTAAAAACCCATGGTTGAAATAACCTTGGACCTAGGGGGCAAGCTGATTTCTGTTATAGAGATAAACTGGCATGGTCCCAAGCTGCCTTCAAAATATTTATGCTTCTACACACGGACAAATGCTACATTCAACTTCAAAAAGAGCAGTTTGACTCTACAATGATAGTGATGAATGTAGAAACACATGACTTGACTATTAAGGTGCTGGGAAAAAGTGGAGGTTGAGTGCTCAGACCTGAACAGAACTGTTATTCCACCCTCTTTCTCCAAGTTTCAAGAAGTCTTTGCAAGCCAGTCAGTGATGACACATGCCTTTAAACCCAGCACAATTCCAGCACTCAGAAGTAAAGACAGGCAGATATCTGCAAGCTAGATCCCAACCTGGTCTACAGAGGGAATTACAGGACAGGCTACAAAGCTACAGAGAAACCCTGTCTTGAAAAACCAAACCAAACAAACAAAAAGTCTTTACAGAAGATGGAAGAAAGAATGTAGAAAGAAGCGGGGAGATTGGAAGACAGGCCGAGAAATGCAATTTTCTTGGCTTGGTGCAAGCAATGCACTTGCATGACCCCACAACATTTGAGGCAATCTACAGTGTTTTCTAGAACCTTTACTTTTTACTTCTCTGGAATAAATACTTAGAAGGTCAATTTTCTGGTTCACATGTAATTTGGAACAGTCAAACTGCCTTCCAGAGCAGATAGAACATTGCCCATGCCCATTGCAACGAGGAAGGAGCTAGCTTCTTGCCAACACTGGTGGTGTTGTCATCTCTTGTTCTTTGATATTGTTCTATGTGTACACATGGATCCTGATCATTTTTACCCCATCATCCTCTACCATTCCCCTCCTGATGTGCCTTTGCTCCCAATAGCCCCTTCCTTCTTTTGCATCATATTTTTGGGTTTACAGATGTTTCTGATAACTATATACTGATGTCTCACTGTGTTTTTATTTCAATCCCCAGCAGTCAGCAACTGACTACTTTATGAGCGTAGTTTACATTAAAAAAACCCTCTTCATTGAAATGTCTGCTGATGTATTTTTCCATTTTCTTATTGTCTTGATTTGCTGTTATTTAATGGTGCTTTATATATTTTAAACAGTACTCATCTGTCATATATGGAGCTGGAAAAGTATGTTTTCTTACTCTATGGCTTGTCTTTTAGCCTCCTTGAATGAGCTTTCATGGAGTAAAAAAGCTTTAATTTTGGTAATGTTCACTTTATCAATTTCTCTTTTTGTAAGACATGCTTTTGATGTCAAGTCCCTATTAATTTTTAGTTTCACCCAAATTTATACAAATAGTTCATATTCCTGGCCAAAAAAGTAATGTGCTCCAAGATTCATTTGACACTTACACCTAGGTCGGTTCTATTTTGTACCCCAGAGAGTTCACCAATAACACAGAAATACTGGTGTATGGTAGGGATCCTGCATTATTTCAAAACCTACAGTGCCTCTCTTCATTTATTTTTTACAAGTACAATATTTTTTTTAAAATTAGGCTTCAATCAAGATGATGGATAGTTGTTTAAAATTGGGGAATTCAAAGACTTCTAAATAAGATATGAGACAGTAAAACTCCAAAGAACATGCAACCTGGAAGGCACATATCCAATACAATACTGTCCTTCAGCCTCCCGTTATTGAACTTGACTGGGAAGAAATGAGAGCGCAGCCCTGCATTTGACAGGTGATTCGTGCAGGAGAGCTGTCAGTCTGACGAGTGTGAGACACGCTTAAAAGCTTGTTTAACGTGTGATTCAGCATTGAGACACAGGCGCAGAGAGCTACAATTCCTTGTCTCTTGTACAAGAAAGTTCTGAACAACGCATGCATTAGATAACACCATCAGTTTAGAATCGTTGTGGTCAGTTCTACAATACCCAACGTATGTTGGTTCTTCATGACCACATCCTAGTATAATTCTGTACCTTTGACATGGAACTGAACATAAAAACTGGTTTGGAACACAAGTACAGTGAGAACACCATGAACTGATGTCTGAGGTCAGGTCACAAAAATATCACCATCTTATCTACCTTGTGCCCCCTCTCTCCCTTCCCACCCTCTCATTTTCACCTCTCTCCCTTCTTCTCCTGCCTCTCTTCTTTACTTTCTTCTTTCCCCCCTTCTCCTTCTCCCTCTCTCTTCTTCTTCCTCTCCTCCCACTCCTTCCTTTCTTCTCCCTATGTTCACCCTCATTTTCTATCTCTCTCCCAACTTTTCTTTCTGTTTCTACCCTTCTCCTCTCTGCTCTTCTTCAGGAACACACGGCACAGAAACTGCATCCTTAGCCAACACAAGTGATGCCTTTCTGAGTGAGATAGTGAAACTCTCCACCCATCAAGTTTGGAGATGATCATAGCCCAAGATGACTCTCGAGCTTAGTCTTCTGAGAAAGCCCAGCCGGAAGCACTGACCAAGCTACACCAGTATCCCAACCAAGGCACATGGAATATGTTTCTGTTGTTTCACGCTATAAGTGACCAATACATCACATATATTCCATAGATACATTCTATAAAATTTCAGATGTATGTATCTAGACTGTTTTTGTAACTACAAAAGAAAGTCTTAGATGGAAATAAATACCAAGTAGAAAAGGTAAAAACACAACTATACACACATACACACACACACACACACACACACACACACACACAGCCTGACATTTCTTTTAAGATAAGTTTCAAAATCTCCTTTGAAGATGAAACTCACAAACAGGCAAAGACTGGAGAAAACACAGTTGAATCTGTTTGCGATAAAAATAAAACGAGAAAGCCTACAGTTACTGAAGGATACCCTCCAAAGATGTGTTTTAATGCATTTAAAAAGGTATTTGAACACTTGATAAGCTCAGTGCTTTATTCCATAGAAGAAAACACTTGTGGGCAATAACATCCAGATGTTTGGTATATTTTTCTGTATATTCATTAATACTTATGAGGCACCAGTTTCTAAATTACTTGAAGGGAAGACAACTGACAAAAAACATGTAAACAAAATACAGGCAGATGCTTGTGAAACATGGAACTTGTGATGGTAAATCTCAGTTGTCCACTTAATCTGACTGAAAGCTACCTAGGAGATTCATAAAACACATTCTAGGTGCACTTGTGGAGGTATGTACAGTGATGATCTGCCACTTGGGGGGGTATTTACAGAGATGATCTAGCACTTGTGGGGGTATTTACAGAAATGATCTACCAAGGAAGATGACTCATCTCAGCGGAGGTGGCAAACCCAATAGTCTTAGATCACAGGTTAAAGAAAAGATGGGGTGAAAGATAATCCCAAACACTGGGCACTCTCCCTGGGTGTGCTTCCTGGCCGGGCTGGAGCAGGGAGCTCTACTATGCCCTCCCTTCCACAATGGACTGAAACCATGTGCCAAAAGAAGGTTTTCTCCAGGAAGACAATGTGACAATCTCATCACAGAGATGGGAATGTAAAATGAAATTTAATATAAGTATATGTGTTTATTACACACACACACACACACACACACACACACACACGCAGGCACGCTTGCACGTACACACTTATGGTACAGGGTAGGCTTCTGTGTTCATTATTCAAAGTTTCCAACAGCTGGGGAGTCAGTTGTTGACAAATGTTAGGTCTAAAATCTACCTCTTTATTTCTTCAGTGGGATGACAAAATGTGGAGGAAAATATTTAAAATTTACTTTTGTGGTCATACATGCAATAATGACAATAGTGATTCTGGAAGTTTGCCCTGCTTCAAACAGATACCTTTGCTTCATCAATGAGGTGCATTAATGGGCTCAGCAAAATGGCCATTATTGTTCATAAAGGACAAAACACATACACATACCAACGTGTGTGTGTGTGTGTGTGTGTGTGTGTGTATGTGTTTAGTCTTGCCAAAAGACCCATCTAGATCTTAACCAGTAACACAATCTTATTAGTCACATATGCCATAGTACACCGGTACATAGTGGCAATTTCCCCAAAGCATTAGCAGTGTTTAGACTATACCCCTAATGCATCATTCCTGCAGAGCGCACCACAGCCTGGAGGACTGTACAGCCTCTGCAAATTGCCTCATGAATTTCCCCTTCTACCTTTTATTCTCCTACAGGAAGGAAATGCTCCTAGCTAGGAATCTCAGTGAGGTTCCCAGACAGCTAGCCTGTATCAATGGTGACCCTTTCCCAGAAAGGTAATGTGAGAATAGTTTGGCCTCAAGGTGAATTCAAAAGTTAAGTAGCCCATCTCCTTGACATATAAGAAGTATCCATGGGGCTTTTCTCAGAAATGGTAGTCATCATTGAAACCATGAGGTGTGGTCCTGTCAAGAGCTCTTTGAGGTCACTCAATTACACTCACCTTTAAGTAGCAAACACCAAGGTCCTTCCAAGTAGCTCCCCTATATATGGTTAAATACTGTCTTTATTAAAGATCGTTGTAGAAAGAGATGATACTTACAGGATAGCTTTTGTGGCCTTGCCAGTTAACTCCCAAACTTGGCTACATATTAGAATCATGGAGAAAGGTTTAAGCTCCTGATGCTAGGGCCTAAACCTTTAGTGAACCACTCAGAATCTCTGAAATGAAATTCAGGAATTAACAATAATTTTAAACTCCCCAAGCATTTCCAAGATGCAGACAAACACAAGCATCATCAGGCTTCCTTTTATCATCCAAATCCTTCCTGAACACTGATTCCGAGAGTGAGTCCCCAGCTACCTTGTTCTAGTTAGCAATGTTATACTTACCTATGTATCCAATGCCAATGTCAGAACCAGCAGTAAAGGAACACAAGAATAAACAGATCAAGGAATGGTCTCCTTTCTGCCCAGTTCTTGCTTGGTATATGAGTTAGGCATTTTCTGCTGCTGTAGTAAAGGACCTTGGCTAAGGCAACTCACAGAAGGAAACATTCATTTGAGTTTATGATTCCAGAGGGCTAAGGAGCCATGGCAGCAGGCAAGCAGGGCAGCAAGTACCATGGTGGCTGAACCAAGAAGATGAGAGGCCATAACTTGAACACTAAACACAAAGCAGGGAGAGTGAGCAGACTCTGGTGAGTCTATATACTTCTTCTAAAAAAAGTTTTATTAAATTTTTTTATTTTATGTATATGAATGTTTGTCATATGTAAATGTAGTATGTATGTTCCATGCCCAAGGAAGCCAGAAGAAGGTGTTCAGCCCCTGGAACTGGAGTTACAGGTAGTTATGAGTCACCACATGGGCCTGTGAGTGCGTGGAATGGAACCTAGATCCTTTTCCAGAGCAGTATATGCTCCGAACAACTGAGCCATCTCTCCAGTCCCAGGCTATGTACACCTGAAACCTATCCCTGAGGATGCTTCCACCAGCAGGTCCGTATCCCCTACATGCCCCCCAAACAGCCACCATCTGGGGACCCAGGGTATAAATGCCCGAGTCTATGGGGGATGCTGCTATTCCGAATCACCGCAGACTGTGAGGAGGATCTCAGCTGCTTTCAGACAGGTCTGCCAGGATTAAACAATCACTGTGGTGTAGCAGACATGGAGGAGAGCGAGAGATGAGAAGAAATCCAGCCTCACTGTGCTCTCTTTGCAAACAGCCTGAAGTGCAGGAGTCAGTGCTCTGAGACCAGGGTAGCATCCTTACTCTATACTCAGCCACTACGATCATGGTGTACTGTGCTGCTTTGCTCGCTCACACTGAGTCAGGTTTGAAACACAGACGGCCACACATATCAAATCATATCTGAAATTTGTAAGATGCTGATACCCAGCTAAAACAGCTCACCTTACAAGTCCCCATTAAAGTCCTTGGACCCACCAGCCTGTCTGACAACTTCTAAAATGGCATGTGACAGTCAACTGGGTATCCACCCTTGAACCTTTGTTCGCCCACTATTTTAACAGTTGAAGATATATTTGAACTATAAGGTCCCATCTCAAAGATCAGGGGGCAAGTTCTTTATCTTTTTTTTAACAAACAAAGGCATTAAACAAATGAGAGACTAGCAAGGGGAATACGCAAATCAAGGGGCACAGGACAAATGAAATGTGGAACATTCTTTCAGAGGCTTTTGTAGCCCACTCCAGTGCTGCTCCATTCTGTGGGATGCCATCATTCTTGTCTGCGTCTTTCTCCCTGACAACAGAGTCACGGTGGCAGGGGGACAATGGCCAATCATGCCTATGCCCCTCACAGAGTCAAGCTCAGTGTCTCACAGAGAGCTTTAAAATGAGAACCAATTTTTTTCTTTCACCGTGCTTCTAATACACTTTTAGGGTTAAAAAGTAAAGACAATTGATAAAGGAGTGAGCCTATACAACAATTTAGGCCATGCTAAAAATACTAAATTGATATCCTTAGTAGCAGACCTACATAAAGCGCTCTCTCTCTCTCTCTCTCTCTCTCTCTCTCTCTCTCTCCTTCCTCTCTGGCATTAGCAGCTAAACCCAAGCCGCTGGTTTGTTTTCTGCCTATGGGACCACTGGGTGACAGATCCTGGAAGGCAAGTCAGTCACAAAGGGTTCAAGAATTTTCTTGACATAGAGATTGATCCTTTCTACCCTAGAATTTATAGTTTTCACAGAATTCTCCTTGATGAAACAAAATATGCCTCTCATTGAATGTGACCCCTGACAATCTCTTTTATTGCCTCAGCTTCGTGTGCTGCGGCTTCCAGGGTCTCCTCGGATCCCCTCAGGACCCTCTGAGAAGCTCCGAGACTGAGAGATTCTTCCCCCTTCCCCCAGGGTGTGTGGCATGTGCAGGAATCTGACACAGCAGCTCGGGAGATAGCAGGCGTGGAGTATCTCAACTTTGCAGGGGATGTTTCTCAGTTTTAAAAAAAAAAATGTTCTCACTTAAGAATGCTAATGGACCATGCACAGAAATAAAGTCCCTGACCTACTTTGAAGTTGAACTTATTAAACAAGCCGACCTTATTACTCAAAAGAGACTGTAAAACAGGAGAGAGAAGCCCACATGGACCCCTCCCATCCTTCTTTAACAGGAGCAGCCAAGAAAAGCGCAAAGGAGTGTTGGCAGCCAGTGCCGTATGGAAACAGAGTAGATGTTTTCCCAAGTTGCCTTCAACCTTATGTTTTGAAGCATGGTCTCTCACGGAACCTGGAGCTCTCTGATTTGGCTGAATTGCCTGACCAGCCAGCCTCAGGGATCTTCCTGTTTCCACCTCTCCAGCTCAGGGATTACTGGCACACACCACCACACCAAGATTTTACATATGGGGGCTGGGAACAACGTTGAACATAGACACTCAAGCCCGAGTCACCTCCTCAGTCCTTGAGCCAGGTTTCTTGATGGCCTAACTGTGTGATCCAGGCGATGACACTGTCTCCATCTGACTATCAGAACCCTTATCCAGGGACCAGACAAGGTAGTATTTTGGGGCTGTTTCTATCTACAATATTGGGTGAGTCTGTTTTGTTTTGTAAGGCTGGAATATTAAAATGAAATAAAAAAGAATCCATTATCAAGGGCATATCACAACAGACCCTGTAAGACAGGTGAGCCACATTCAGCCTCCAAGGAGCCCGCAGCCTGGCAGAGCCGGGGGTGGTCCATACTGATGAATGGATTTATTTCCTAACAGCAATTTGAAAGCTGCCACAAGGCTACAGCAGACAGAACACAACTTGTGTCTGCAGCAGGAATTCCCTCAGGCTCTCCAGCTGACAAGTTCAGTTTAGCCGAATGAATCTTTCCGTACATTTTAAACCGCTGCACAGGCACGAGTGGCCGTCTGCAAGTTATAATCAGATTTATCACACGGGGGAGGAAGCGAGTGGTAATACATTTCCACGGGGCTTTAGGGCAATAACGTGAGTCATTCCTGCTCATTCTGGAGAAACTCCTGCGGCCTCAAGGTACATTATCCAAACCAGGATTGGAGGGAGGCGGATGAGGTTCATGATGGAACAGTCGGTGTTGGTGACCCACACAATGTGGAATTAGTCAGTATTGATGGGCATTACTGTGGGATGCTCGATGATGTTACTCAGAGAAAGTCACGATGCTGCAGGATTGGAGGACCCCTTTCCAGTCCAGATTTCAGTTTCAGAGGCCTTTTCCTTTGTGGAATCTTTAGAATCCACACACCTTCCAGAGCCCAGAACACACAATGGGAGGATATTTTTACAGCAAGAAGTCTGATGACTTAAGTTAAATCCCTGGGATCCACAGGGTGGCAGAAAGGGTCAACTTCTGCCGGTTGCTCCCTGACCTCTAAATACTTGTTTGCTATGCACATACATGTGTAAACACACAGATTACATATTTAAAATTTTTAAGGAATAAGGTCAAGTTTAGCACTGCTACAGACCCTTCTGCAGGACCATGGAATAAAACCAGAGCAAACAGATCACTCAAAATAAAATAAGAATAAAGGAGGAAAAGAGGGGTTTGAAGAAAAATTGTTACCAGGAATGAGAAAAACAGAATCTAAGAGATAAAATCCAGGTACTCACATACCCATACCTCCACTCTCAACTTGAAAGTGGTCTTGCTGTGGTTGACAAAGCAATATGCAGTGGGCACAGAGCAAAGAATTCCTGTGGGCCAGTTGAGGTTCCTGTTTCTGTTCCTCCCACTGTAACCAAGGCTCCATGAATTTCTCAGTGAATCATCCAATCTCTGCTCTTGGAGGAGGAAGCTCCGAGACCATCTCTTCCCACTCCTTCTAAGTACTGGGTAGAAAAGTTTAACTCAGAGAAAGGAGGCACTTGTCCCTGTCCTTCTGGTGACTGACTATGGTGAGTCACCCTAGAAGTACCATACCTCTCAGTGGGCTTGTGAATGGCCCAGTACCCTGAACCAGTAACACAGTCGCCATCTTCAATAGCCCAGCCCAAGGACTCTCGCAGTGGCTGGGAGTTCTTGGTTCTTGAGCTGCCTCATCCCTATTAACAAACAATTCCCTACAGGAAATGATTTCTATTTGAAATATCTGGAGACTGTCTTTCCTGCTGGGTTTCAGTGAACAAACACACTAGACAAGTTTCTTTCTGTATCTCAGTTGCTTTATCTATGAAGTGTTGTTAATGTCTCAAACATGTGTACAGACGATACAACATACAATGTAAGAGTAAAGAGAAAACGTGAAGACATGAGCAATTAGCCACCTCGGCACCAGCGATTTTGAGAAGCTGAATTTCTTCTTCTATTGGGAAGATTCTTTCTGTTCACAGGAGGGAATGTGGGGAGAGATGACTGCCACTAAGCAAGTGCCTTCTGAAAGCCAAATGGAAACCCTACTACTGTAGAAGCTGCCTAAAATATCACACACACACACACACACACACACACACACAGAGAGAGAGAGAGAGAGAGAGAGAGAGAGAGAGAGAGAGAGAGAGATTTAATGGGTCTACCGTGCAATAAGAAACAATACCCTTACTGAATATCAAATGCTAAAAACAAAGACTCCAGCCTCAGGAATGGGTTACCTCTTTTGTGTTTATGGCCAGTAAGGTCTAATAGATCCCCAAACATGAGAGATTACTGTCATAGATCTCGGTTACCCTCAAGAACTTGACCACAAGACTCTATTGCTGAAGATGCCACATATTTGAACCATAGAAGATAGAATCTTCAAGCTGGTGCTTGCATGGAAAATCCATTCATACTAGATATCGTTCATGGTGCTAGGAGGTGCTACCAGAGGAGACATGCGATCATTAGCCGTACTCAGCTGCAAACACTGCCAGCCAACATAATGAATGGTCTGACAATATATGCCCACTGGTGCTATAGCGCATGAATGCTCCATGTGTAACCAAACACATTGTGATTGGATTTAAGGCCTGCTCATGGGATAGAACTCATACCTGGTCACCGCAATAACGGCCCATACTGTATGGCTAGATAGCTCACTGGCCCTAGGGGAAAAGTAGTACTACTGTTCTGCCAGAGGGACGCAGTATTAAAAGGACCCCTGATGATGTAACCACCACACCACTAGATTAGTGCGTCTCTCAACATCACACAAGTCCCACTTGTAGACAACACAAAGGTCCATAAGTGGTCGTGAAACAGAGAATGAGAGCTTATAGTGTGTGTTCAGCTCTAAATGAAACAACTGTGTGACAGTCCTCCCTTCCAAGGCTTAGGGACCATCTTGGAAGAGCTGTGAACTAAGAGCCAGAGGCTGTGGACGGCTACAGTGTTGTGTAGACACAGGGGAAAACTGCATGAATGAACACCGTGAGGGTGACTGAATGCACCCATGTGACCTGCAGGACAGTGTTGTCTAGACACAAGGGGAAAACTGCATGTGTAAACACAGTGAGAGGGATGGGATGCATGCATGTGCATGCACGTGACCTGCAGGAATATAGGCAAATGAGGGTCAGGTGAGGTGGACATGAATTTCCACCCTAGATAAGGGGCAGCTGACTAATTGATAACTGCTAGGGGAGAGAGAGAGAGAGAGACAGAGAGACAGAGAGACAGAGAGAGAGCGAGCGCCCTGGCAGATGAACTATGCTCCAGGATACCTTACACCCCAAGAGTATTTGAACACCAGTACAATAACTGGACCTACAGTATGGAGGGAGGGAGAGCAAGAATCTGAGTGGGGAGGGTGAGAAGTGGTTAAATCTGGGAAGAGGTAAGGAAGGGGAGTAGATATAGTCAAATGACATTGTATGAAATTCTCTAAGAATTAATACTTTATTTTTAAGAACAAGAGCATGCAGCCACCTCAGCACCAGTCTTTCACGCTGTTGAGTTTCTTCTTCGGTTGTGAATAATCTGTATCAGAGGTCTCATTTCAAGGACCCCATTATTGGGAAATAATGAATAAAACTATTAGTCAGTGTGATGATTAAAAATATCATTCTTGTGAAGCAGCCCAAGAATACAGTTTAAAAAAACCACTGTTATTAACACATGAATTATGATTCCTGCTCAAAATACTTTAATGCCCTAATGCCCAGTACCTCGGGCTACCATTCAAGGAAAGAGATTGCTGCAATACAAATAGCTAAGGTGAGCAGTCATACTGCGGCAGGGTGGGCCCTAATCTAACATGGCGAGTGTCTTAACTTAGGAAGGCACGAAAGGCAGACACAGGACAACATGTACAGGCTAAGGAGTACATTGTTCCATGTATTAAGTTAGGCATTCCACTGATGGTCCACGAACCATGCAAAGCCAGGAAAAGAAAGAGGAAGGTTTCCTACCATACCCATATTTTGTAGTGAGTGTGGTCCCCAATATCTGGACTATGGTCAGGCTTCTTGTTCCCAAAACTATGAAAGGGTGACTGTTGTGTGGTAGGGCACTGGCTTTGATGATGCTGTGATTTCTAGGTGTAAACCCTAGAAATACAGTTTAATAAAAGACAGAAGTTGCTATGCAAGCCCATTCTGGGCAACACTCCTCTGCACTGGCTGTCACTGGGCAACTTAGCTCTGAGAAAGAGATCGTGCTGAGTTAAACTGACCATCAGACCTTCAAAGAGTCTGTGCTCTTCTGGCTCAAGGAGATTTGAAGTCTGGAGGCTTTGAGTCAAATTAGAGGCTCTAACACTGACTCTGAGGATGAAAGGCAACAACTGACAAAGAACAGGGTGGCGTCTGTGAGCCAAGCGTAGCTCCCCTCAGCCAGTCAGCAAAGGAATGGCTCTTCTGTCTCACCTGGGCCATGACCAGAATTCAGCCAGACACAGGGATGTATGAGGAGGCAGATGGCTGTCTGAAGTTTCAAGATGAGAATTCGGCCCACTGAGCACCTCAGTTTTGGCCTGGTGATACTTGAGACCCAGCATTCAACCACATTGTACCCCAACTTCTGGCCCAGAGACCTCTGAGATAAAGGACGTGCAACTCTCAGCTGCCAAGTTTGAAGTCATTTCTTACAGAGCATGAGAAAACGAACACAGGAATGTACATCCACTGTCAAAAATTCTATGTGACTATTAAATTATAAATATGTCCAAGACCATAAAAGAATACACAAAATGCTTGTGGGTGTAACATTACCTTAAAATATATAAAATAAAATGATACTCTCTTCTAATGGAGTATATGCCAAATTCCTATACAGACAAATAACAGAAAAATTTCAGATGTGGCTGGGTGACAGGATTGTTAGTTTAAAGCTGTCTTTGAGCTAGAAAGATGCCCTAGCTGGTGAACTGTGTGCACAGATGTATGAGGACCTGAGATCCCATCCCCATCACCCATGAAAGAGTCGGGCACAACAGTGCACATATGTAATCCCAGCTCAGGAGAAACCGAGATGAGAGGAACCTGGGAGTTCACAGGGCAGCCAGCCTAGCAGAATTAATGAGCACCATATTCAGTGAGAGACCTTTCTCAGGAAAGAAAAGGTGGGATAGATGAATGATAGAAGATGCCTGGCATTGACCTCTGAACCTCCCTCACACGTGTACACCCCCCCACACACACACACATACAACATATACATACACATGCACACAGATCTGTCTTTAGTCTTCTTATATCACTATAGGGTCATGAAGATAAGAGCTGTTTATGGTCCCTATGGCTCTTCACGTTTCCATTCATTCACCAAGACACGAAGTCTTCATAGTCATATTTTAATAACTTTAATAACCAAAGCAAGTTGGAATCTAGCATGCCTGAGTTCACCTGGGCAACGTATTAATCAGGCTGACAGTGACCTGACCTGTTAGTGACAGCTCCCTGCAACATGGCACCACATGGCACAGCACACAGTTTCTGTCCCCTCTGTATTGCCAACTTGACCTACTCATAGATGCTGGTTGCAGCACCCCCAAAGAAGAAACAAGAGGTAGCAGCAACTCATTTTCAGGTTAGAACACTGAAACTCTCTTTTCCTCTTTGTCAGGATCACTACAGGGTTCCAGGCTGTGGCTGTTCCATAATTTTAGGCTATGATAGGACTTATATATACCGATTACCAAGGCATATGGACAACAATCAAAACTTTCTCATCTCTGACTTTGAGTCTTTGTCACTGTTATCTACTGTATCTTGCTACATTAGTGTCCATGTGACACTTCTCCTTCCTAAAGAGGGGGATGAGACTAAGATGATAGCCTCGTTATCTGAAATCTACAAAGCTGATAGGGACAGGACATGCAGTTCAGGTGGACTAGAGTTCGTGGTGATTATCATCCTTTGCGCGTCCCTTCCCAACTCGGCTACTTGATGCCTGGATAATGTGATATTAGTAGTGGTAGAAGCAGAGATGTGACAAGAGTCCCACTTCACAGCAAGGTGCACAATAGGCCACTTGTCACCTGCACTCATAAGTCGGGGAAAGATGGGAGACATCAACTATAAGGACACTTGTGTAGAAAGAGATGCATCATTAGGAAAGAGCCTGAATGTCATCTTGGCCTTATGAAGAGCTTCCCATTGCCCAGGTGTCATTGTGCTTTCTTCTCGAGTCCCGGGAAACAGGCTGCAGGTTTGGCACAGGCTGAAAATAGGCTTAGTGTCCTACTCTGACTTGCCAGGTGCAGATTCTCCATTATTTGAAGAAAGAAAACAGGACACAGCAGCCAAAAAGAGGCCCCTTCTGAGAACTCTGCATACTCAGGGTCAGGCTCATTATATTGTTCTAATGACTTAAGGATGCAGGGAGTGGTGGTTTGAATAAAAATGGCCCCCATGGGTCCATAGCACTAGTAGGAGATGTGACCTTGTCAGAGTAGGCGTGGCTTTGTTGAAGGAAGTATATCGCTGGGTGTAGGCTTTGAGGTCTCAGTTCCTCAAGCCAGGCCCAGTGTCACTCTCTCTTCCTGCTGTCTGCTGATCTGAATATAGAAGCCTCAGCTACTTCTCCAGGACCACGTCTACCTGCACGCCACCATGTTTCCCACCATGATGATAATGAACTAAACCTCTGAACTGTGAGCCAGCCCCAGTTCAATGTTTTCCTTTGTAAGAGTTGTCATGGTCATAATATCGCTTCACAATGATAGAAATCTTAACTAAGACACAGGGTGAGACAATAGGTTCAACCCGGCCCTTCTCACATTCAGGGCACCCTGGGATCTGTACCATTCAGTTAGGATGCCTGGATTTAAGCCCACATCTGCAACAGGACACAAGAAGATTGGACCTCTGATCCATTCATTCCTATCCATGGCATATGGTAATGAAAAGGTTTGACCTAAGGTAAAGTTCATCTTAAAGATTCAATGATCACACTTTATACAAACCTACACTTGTTGATAGGCATAGTCATTGGAACAAGCCCTATGGAGAATACTTTCACAATATCTATCAAAAAATAAATGTCCAGGAAACGTAAACCTAGGAAATTGTGCTAAAGATATGCTTGCACAATAAAATGAGGTTTGGACATGGTAATATTTTTTTGATTAAAAAATGTATAGAAACAATCCAATGGCTACCCACAGAACCCAGGTAAACAAATGAAGGTCTATCCATACACTGGGATTTTCTAAATTTTAGAGAGAACAGGAAACTTAATATGGCAGAAAGATTACCAGACACATTAAATGAGAAAATGAGATATAAAGAGTTTTGGAATATTCTTAATTTGATCAAACAAGCAATAAAATGGAGGGACTTTTAATTGCATTGTGGTATATGTGTGTGTATGCCACAAATATATCTTGAAGCCAAAGGACAATTTTCAGGAATCAATTCTCTCCTTCCAATATAAGTTCTGAGGATAGAACTCAGGGCATCAGTTTTAAGTAACAAGCAGTTTTATCCATGAGTCAAAGAATGAGAATTTGATTAATGTATATATGAAATGCCTCAGGAAAGATAACAAAAATGAGACCACCAGGAATCTTCAGGAAGACAAATGTGTTACTTGGATAAAGCATGGGCAGAGGAATCTCTAGTGTATATTTTTTAACACGGCATTTGATTTTTAACCATATAATAATGTTAATAATAATAACAACATATTAATAAAATATATTGCATAAAAAACAAACAAAAGAGAATAACATTATATTTACTTTTAAACTCCTTACAGCAAGAATTGGAGTAAGATTCAAAAGTGTGTTCCGAGGGTTCTGAAAACTGCAACATTCTCTTCTTGGCACCTAGTACAGGCATCTCAGGGATGGCTTTTCTTTCTTCCCCCTTCTCAAGGCATATTATGTAATTTTGTACAATTTGCCTTCCCATCATCCTCTGTTCTCCAGTATGGCTATGTCTTATATGATACTCTTAGATTTTTTTTATTTTAAGGCATATTGATGAATGTAGAAATAATAAAAATGATCTCTACAAAGGAGTAAGCAGGAACGGTATCTAAGCAGAGCTCCAGTCTGCATGTATCTGTTGAACACCGTATTGCCTTCTCAAGGTCTCAATGAAGGTCTCCACTAGATCAAAAGTAGCTATGAAATATGTGATATCACCAGCTCTATCTCTCATGGTGTTATATTTTTAGGATTCTAAGCAGCTCAGAGAATAGGGAAAAAAACCAAACAAGATTCACCCCAGACCAGGTACCAGATATGTACTGCTTGCTCTACTGACCAAGAGATCCATCCTAAATGAATCAGTCAGCTTCCAGATGGAATCATGATTTGGGTCACGTCAACACATATTATTTATTTACCAATTCTGTGGCAGGTGTTCTACTAGAAAATGGAGGTACAACTATAAACAGGACACAATATCACCTTGATATAGCTCACGCTGTAGCATGCAGAAGGTGAAATGATGACTTTAATCTTCTTTATGCGAGGACAAGGACTTATTGCATATGGCCACGACTGGTTGACTGGCACTAGACTTGATCTCCTGACAAAACAATTAATAAGTTACAAATAAACTGAGTTTTAATTTTTCAACATGAGATTTTGGTCACTAGTCGAAGAAAAATACAGGTGCGTCAGCGTTTATCATGACTTCCTACCTGGGGAAATTCTCTAGATCCAATACAGGCAGGCAGTGTTCAAGCACAGAATGGCAGTCTTACTGCACTGAGGAGGCCTGATGGAATCTGAGAGATAATGCTTTAGAGGCTGGAATTTATGAGACTAGACACCAGAGAACACGTGAGGGATTTCTTTGCCAGTCTTTAGACAGAGACTGGCCTGCACGTAGGCAAAACAAAAAATAAAAAAATAAAAAACAAAAAACAAACAAACAAACAAAACAAAACAAAAACTCTACTATCAGGTCTAACAAAGAGTAAGTCATGGAGACTTGAGAACTAAACAGAAAGATCAGAAGTTACACAGTACTGGGGAGCATTGCAAGCATGCCCGTTCATTCAGTGGAGACCCCAGCTGAGGCTCAGAAAGAACAAGTCACAGGCATGGGCACCATGCCTGAAAGTAAGGACCACACGTGCGAATGACTGACAAAACTGAAATAGATACATCCAAACAAGAAGAAAACAGCCTTGACAGGTTCAGGAGGACATGCCAAGCAATTTAACTGCCTGCCAGGATACAATTCAATACCCTTTAAAGAAAATTGACATAATTCAGACTGCCGAGAGCATACTGTCTGGGTTCCTTGTGAAGAAACAGGATGTAAAATAATAGTAAACAAAAACACTGAGACATGAACAGTCCCCCATGATGATTGAGAAGTTATAATCTGCCAACAAGAACATTAAAATAACTATTATAGATATAATGAAAGAGTGAGAAGAAATTCAAATGATGAAAGAATAAACAGGGAGTCATAGGAGAAGTAGAGAAGGTAAAATGGGTGGATGGATGGGTGGGTGGGTGGATGGATGGATGGATGGATGGGTGGGTGGATGGATGGATGGATGGGTGGGTGGGTGGGTGGGTGGGTGGATGGATGGATGGGTGGGTGGATGGATGGATGGATGGGTGGGTGGGTGGGTGGGTGGGTGGATGGATGATACAATTTCATCATGAAAATGTGCCAAACTCAAAACAAAAAAGTTTGCTCTGGGATTAATGGCACTTCATCACAACATCAAAAACTTAGTAGAAATGACCAAATCTGACTACCAATTGGGTAAAGGAAGATTAAAAATTAAAGAGTTAATGAGACTCAAGTTGTCAGGCAATACCATGTGGTCTAACAGTACAGTTGTCTAGTATTTACACATGTCATAAAGATAAGCTTAAAAAACACAGGTAGAAGGAGGATATAAATAAATAATAGGGTACAGACACAATATTGGTAGAGCACTGGCCTAGTGTACACCATAGCACAATGGTTTCTATTCGTAGTTCATAAACTAAAACAATAAAGAAAGAGAGAGGGGGGAGAAAAAGGGAAGAAGGGAGGAAAGAAGCAAGGAAGCACTACTGGCAAGCTAGGTATATCAACATCTGTCAGTGGTTTCAAATATTTGGGAAGCTGAGGCAGGAGGATCACTTGAGCCTTAGGATTCAAGAACAGCCCAAGTTCTTCAATCAACAAAATGGTTCAGTAGGTATAGGAGCTTGTTACCAAACTTGACAACCAAAGTTGAATGCCCAGAACCCACATGGTAGAATGAGAGCACTGAAGCCCAGGAGTTGTCCTCTGACTTCGATAATATGTACACCATGGCATGTATACACACATGTGCATGCACACACACACACACACACACACACACACTATAAGCAAATATAGTATTTTTTACTTTTTTATTGTTTTTATTGAGCTATATATTTTTCTCCATTCTTCTTCCTTCCTTTCCAAACCCTCCTACCATCTCCCATGATTCCCATGCTACCAATTTACTCAGAAGATCTTATCTTTTTCTACTTTCCATGTAGATTAGATCCATGTATGTCTCTCTTAGGGTCCTCTTTGTTGTCTAGGTTCTCTGGGGTTATGAATTGTAGTCTGGTTTTTTTTTTGCTTTATGTCTGAAAGCCACTTATGAGTGAGGATTATATTTGTCTTTCTGGGTCAGGGTTACCTCACTCAGTATGATCTTTTCTAGATCTATCCATTTGCCTGCAAACGTCAAGATGTCATTTTTTTCTGTGTAGTACTCCATTACATAAATGTGCCACATTTTTTATCCATTCTTTGGTAAGGGCATTTACCTTGTTTCTAGGTCCTGGCTATTACAAACAATGCTGCTCTGAACATAGTTGTGCACATGTCCTTGGGGGGTATGATTGAGCATCCTTTGGGTATATACCGAAAAGTGGTATTTCTGGGTCTTGAGGTAGATTGCTTCCTAATTTTCTGAGCAATCACCATACTGACTTCCAAAGTGTCTTGGCATAATAGTAAGATCCAATCTCTATACTAAATTAATTCTTTTAAAATAAAGTCTTGATGGATGAAAAGTTATGTCACATTCATGGATTGTAAAATTAAATTTCAGTAAATGAAAAGTTATCTCAAAATTCTTATATAGAAAATGAAAATTTTGGTCAAAATCCTAAAAGTTTTTTTTTCTTTTTAAATAGGTTGACACACTAGCCAACATGCATAGAGAGGTACAAAGTACCCAAAACTGTGGAAACAAAACTCATAAAGAGAGTTTGGGGGTCAGGACAGAAGCATGACACCTTTCACTCATGTTTATCATGACTCTAATGCTGCTCTCAATACTGAACTGTCACAAGGAGAATGGGCCCATTTGTTCCATCCAGACTGCCCAGCTAGTTTACACCAGAAATAATCACACAGAAACTGTATTCATTTAAACACTACTTCGTCCATTAGCTCTAACTTCTTATTGACTAATTCTTACATCTTAATTTTACCCATTTATATTAATCTGTGTATAGCCACGTGACTGTGGCTTACGGGCAAGATTCTAACCAGCGTCCATCTCAGGCAGAAGATCCATGGTGTCTGCCACCCTGCCCTTCTTCCCAGCATTCAGTTCTGTCTACTTCACCTACCTAAGTTCTTTCCTATTAACTAGGCCAAGACAGTTTCTTTATTCAACCAATGAAAGCAACACATAAACAGAAGGACCTCCTACACCACTGACCTCTTTAAGTCCATATTCAGCAGGATGCACCTTGTTTACACTTCTGTCCTTCGCATAAGAATCTTAAACTATGGTAGCTGTTCTTTTCAGAACAGAGATCTGCGATGGGCTGGTTCACAGCTTGACTAGAGATAGGATGCCAAACTCAGTCACTATCTGCCAGTGTCTAGCGAACTCACAGATATGTGAGAGAAAATAATTAGTTGCTATTTGGCTTTGGGATGTAGATAGTCTTAGATTTCACATTAATTTCAAAATGTAAGATAAATTTATAATAACCAAGTCAAATGAGTTATCAAAACATTAGTAAACAAAGCTATCAACAGAAAGGGATGGGGAATCTAGCTATGAGCCCACACATTTACAGTCACATAACATATTGCAAAAGTACAATTACAACGACTTGCAGAAACACAATACTTTTGTAATCATACACTACCAGCTGATATACATATGGGTAAAATGAGCCATCATCTCCATTAACACCTCATTCAGAAAAATTAACTTCAGACATATTACATGGGCTTATGTGTGGAACATAGAATAATGTATCTTCTAAAATACAACAAAATTGTTAATCTCAAGGAATAAAATTCTCTTTCAAATGTGACAAAAACAAATAAATGCAAAATTATAGCTAGATGTCATTAAAGTGGTTATTTTTAAAACATGATCTCATATATATCATAGATAAGAGATTGATAGATAACCCCCATGTATGTCTATGTTAAGGTGTTCAACTCAGTAGTCTTCAGAATAATGTAAGATAAAACCACAAAGAATTATCCCTATACACCTAATATTAGAAGAGTAAACATTACAAAACTGTCAACAATAACCCAGTTTATTGGCAGAGACTGCTTGTTCATTTCCCAGATGTTCAGAAATAGTCACACAGAAACTGTATTCATTGCAATACTGTTTGGTCAATAGCTTAAGTGTATTTCTAGCTAGCTCTTACATATTAAACTAGCCCATTTCTATTAATCTGTGTATTGTCATATGCTTGTGGCCTACCAAGAAGGTTCCGTCCAGCGTCAATCCCCTGCGGTGGCTACATGTTGTCTCCCTGACTCTGCCTACTTTCTCTCTCTATATATATCTTTTCCAGCCTGACTATGTTCTGTTAAGCCATTGGCTGCAAGCCCCTTATTTATTAACCAAATGGCAATAAAACATATTCATAGCATACAGAGGAGAATCCGACATCACCATTCCATCTGCTAGTACCTGTTTAACTCAAAGAATAGCTCTACTCCAGGTTATACAAAGAAGTGGAGTATAAATACTATGCATAAAAACACACACAGAGTGATCAGAATAGCAGGTTTCATTACAATAGGAAGCAAGGCAGTTCTTAAGAAGAAAATACACACATTTTATATATCCATATAAGGCCATACTATGTAAGAATAAAATAATGAATACTCAGCATAACACACACAATGAGTTGAACTCACAAATACTATTTTTAATGCAAAAAGTCCAGAAACATACACTCTGTGGTTCTAATTATATAAGATTCAAAAACAGAAAAAGGAACTCTAAAAAAAATCCCAAAGCCATTGAGAATGAGAATTAATAATGCAGAAGGCAGGCAAGAAAGGTTACTAGGCACTAGTAATATACCACATCTTGGTTGAGTGTTCTCCATGTCTGTGTATCCACTCATGATTTATGCTTTTTTATGTATTTAAATGCTACTTTAAAATCAGTGTTTACCCTTATTCCTTCTAAAACCCATTGCAAGAATCTAGCTGAGGGCTGGCAAGTGTCACTGTAAGGATCGTGGTAAAGATAGTGAAGGATTTAGTCTAGAAAAAGGAGATATATTGCCAGGTCCAAATAGATTGATTCGATGTGGGGATGACGTGAGTTGGAACTTAAAATTAATCTCAGATTTCTTTCTGGTATTAGAGGTGAAATAAATAGGGAGATCATTAATAGAAATCAAAACCTATAAGAAGAGCAGGTTTAGCTGGAGGTGCCTGTGGTCATATGCAAGAATATCTCTGGCACATAATTAATTGGGAATTTGGTGGAATTGTCTGAGCAAGAGAGATGGCTATGAAAGTCATCAGCATCTCTAGTCATAATTAAAATAATGAGACTGGATAGGATCTGTTATAGAAATAACATGAAGCAAGGAGCATCATCAAATGCTGGTATGTGGCCGGTACTCTGGGGACCTGACATTTGAGAGAGGAAACTATGCGCAGGGCAGACAAGTTTCAACTGTAAGAGACCAAAAGACATCAGTCATGGGGTCACAGCTCTAAAGGGATACAAAGAGTGATCTATGAACTTTATTTCTTCCTTGAAGGCACGGAGATAGATCTGAATCTCTGAGCCCTCATGCAAGTTATTTCTCATCTCTGAGCCTCAGTTTCTTCAATGCTACATTAGGGAATATTTAGCACCTATGTTGAAGGGTCTTGTGAGAACTAAACATAACAATACATGTAAAGTGCCTAGCAAACAGCAGGTAGTTGTGGACTACAGCCTTCACAATCCTCACATTGATAACCCTATCGTTCTCAGAATGGGGGATACAGCGATGAGTTCCAGGCTAGGAATAGTGATGAAATCACTAGCTACCCCTGGGAGAAAGCAGAAAGAGAAGGCCTCAGGATTGCAGGACGATGAAGCCGCATGATATACCGACATAAGTAAGAACAGATATGGAAACAGATACTCTGATGAAGTGGTGGCTGCTGCATTGCAAAGGTGCCTCCCTACCACAGACATTCACTATGAGCTGAGAAGCCCTAGGAAAGAATCCTTATGTTTCAGACAACCAGTGCTGGTACAAGAGACACTGAAGAAACTGCAAACTTCATTCCTTCACCTGCCAACTATTTACTCCTTCATATTTGAGAAAGATAGCAAATTTCTATCAGGCAAATTGAAGTAATAAGTTTCTACCCTTGAAAAGGAAATATTCCTCTAAGATGTTGACAAAGAACAAAAAAGGAGGCTAATATAATACAGAGATCATCTCCTCTGGACCAAACTGTCAGCTTATGCGCATAACAAAAATGTGTTGTCATATCTCCCATATCATAATCAATGATAAAACTCACTATACGTATGTTTCTCTCTCTCTCTCTCTCTCTCTCTCTCTCTCTCTCTCTCTCTCTCTGTGTGTGTGTGTGTGTGTGTGTGTGTGTATTCAGTCTGAAAAGCTAAGTGACAAACTCAAGGTCATATGACAGTATCAGAGTCAGTAGTGGGAAAATAGATTCACATTTCCTAGAGAAATTGTGGAAGGAAATATGGGTGTCACAGATACACCAGCTGTTGTTGGAATTATAGAGAGCTCAATGAGGAAAATGCCATATGGATTCAAAAAGAAGAGGTTGACCAGAACTCCGGTATTACCCTGACATATGCACCCACAGCATTCTGGCTGCACAGGGAAAAGTCAGGAGTCTTACTTGCCTTCTCATTATCCACACATGGTTTCATCTTGAATGAACACAATTCATTCTAATGACCAAAGTTAGAATGGATTTTTGCCAAGCTTTCCTGAGTACACAGAATTGTCCTTCTGCACTGTCAAATTCCCAGATTGCATACTTAGCAGATGTTTTAAAGATATTTTGTCAAAATTGCATGTCATATAGGCACAGAATAATTTGTCTCAGGCATTTTTACATCTGGCTGACTCCAATCAAATCATCCAGGGATTAGGTAAAAACTTACAATTTTTATCAGTTTTAATTACTTAAAACAATTTCAATGGCCATTTAAATCTCTTCCACCCTACCCCCTACATATTCAACACAGAGTTGCAGAAATAATAGAGAACAGATGGCTGAAATATTTAAGACTCTGATTTTTTAAAAAACAAAAACAACCAAGAAAATATTTCATTTATTTTTTTTCAACTTAGAAGAAAACTTCTTTACAAGAAAAGAACATCTTTGCAATATCAAGCTTTACTTTAAAATACATTTCATCCAATCTTTACCAAAATGGAGGATTTCTCTCGGGGTTGATTGGGACTCCCTGGCACTCAGAGGGAACTCAGACATGCCTGGTACTAGTATAGCTATGCGTTGGTAAGTTGGCGTTCAGGAGCCTCCATACTTCCGTCTTAAGCAAGGAATCTGGCACAGCCAGAGTTGGATGAGTGTGTGTGTAGGCTTGAGCTCATACTCCGGCTCTACCATTGCAAATCTGATGAAGAGCACCCGGACTGGGCCTGATGTAAGCGGTACAGAATCCAGTTCTCTGAAGGGAGTTGAGAGTGTGCCCCAGGTGTTATGGTTGTTATTTAGCTTGTGTGTGTCCCTCAGTAAAGGTCATTTGTCAGAAGCACAGGCCTTGATGGAGGGGTATTGAGAGTTGTAGGGAAATGGTTAGATAATGGTTGGGAAAAGAATAGTTTTGGGGTTACACAAAGGGACAAAAGAACAAAAGGGAAAATAGTTCAGCTAGGTGATTTCTTTTTTTAAAAAAAAGATAAGCCAGCACCAGAACCAGGTGCAAGCAAATGACCTCTGTCCTTTATCCATGCTGTAGGTGGTAACTATGTTTCATCCCATTGGTAGGAACTGGACATCACAGTTGGGCATGATTGCCTAATCAGCACAGGAGGCTCAGGATACTTGAGCACTTGTCACCTTTGATAGGAAAAAAGTTTCTCACATCATTGATGATGTTGTAGGAATGGGATTATGCTGGTCTCAGGGAATGAACTGGTTCCTTTAAGAATGGATTAGTATATAAAGAACAAACAAACTAGCCCCTCTGCAATCTCTGACTTCCGGACTTAGCACGTCATCTGTCTTTGCTATGTCCCTACCATGCTGATAGTCACCACGAGAGCCGTTCAGAAGCACGTGTCCAAATCTCACGTTTTTAGAACTGAACTAAATGAACTTTTCTTTTTCAGTTCAAACTTCCTCAGCACCAGGTATTTGTTACAGCAACTGAAGCAGACGAATATGGTGGGAAAGGAAGGGCCTGCTGGGAGGCTGAGCCTCGGTGCCTCTGAGGCCGTCATGCCCAGGATTCCTTCTGAAAGGAGAGACTGTGAAGGAGGGACTAGAAGTCTGAAGTAGAAAAGCCCAAAGCTCCTGATGGAAACCCGGATAAAGCTACCTCAAGACTTCCTTCTGGCACCCATGGAATGTTCCTCATGCTGTTTGGTGGTGGAGGGGGTTGCTAGAATTTACCCTAGCAGCATACTCAGCTATCGATCAAAAGTACAAGTCTTTAGGGTCCCCAGCTCTAGACCCAGCATACACCTCCATGTAGCTAACTAGTTGTGTGATGAGGACGAGCTACTAACTAGCTGTATGACCAGAACAAGCTGTTAACTAGCTATATGACCAGGACCAGTTGCTAACTAGCTGTATGATGAGGACAAGCTGCTAACTAGCTGTATGACCAGGACAAGCTACTAACTAACTGTATGCAGGATTAGCTGTATGACCAGGATAAGCTGCTAACGAGCTGTATGATGAAGATAAGCTACTAACTAATTGTATGCAGGACAAGCTGCTAACTAGCTGTATGACCAGAATGACCTGCTAACTAGCTGTATGACCAGGATAAGCTGATAACTAGCTGTATGACCTGGACAATCTACTAACTAAGTGTATGTAGGACAAGCTGCTAACTAGCTGTATGACCAGGTCAAGCCACTTAACCTTAATGAACTCAGCCTTCCCTAGCCCATTACTCTTTCTTATATAGTGTTCAAAATACCATAACTATAGTGTTTGGCACAGAAGTGCCAACCACAAAGAGCAGACTGTCCTCACCCATCCTTCAGTACCTCACAAACACTTCAGTGAGTGAGGAGCCTCCGGTGACTTCTCTGGTTCCCTCTTGTACATTGCACTAGTATCTCTCAACCACCCTGTCTAAATCACTTTAACTTAGTGACTGAAGACTCTCCCCTGTCACCATAACACAGATGAAGTCCTCTCTGATGTTAGGAAGGGCTCAGTCAGAGTTTGAAGGGTGATAAAGACCATCCCTCTGGGTAGAGACTGTCACATTGTTCATAAGCCTGTGTCTTCTCTGGGGCTGACATTCCCAGGTTCCCACACAGACAGATATGGCCACTGCAGCTAAATTCTGGTCACTAAAAAGTGAGTGTAAACACACTATCTTCAGGCTTTGCCTATGAAAGCAAACAATAGAAAACAAAGTGTCCCCTAAGCATGTGATGTAGCAGAGAAGATGGCAGAAGATGGGAAGACTGGTCCCTAAGTCTCCATATAGATAAAAGGCTACATTAAGTGGAAAACTGTCCCCCATTGTAACCAACATATTTGGCAATTTATTTATGTGATGCCAATTGCCTAAAGTAAGTATGCCTCCAACTTGAATGTGAAAACGGGATCACTTTGGAGGGATGGTATGACCACAACCTTCAAAGTCACTGCAGGCTTTCTGATTCTGGACATCTAAGGTTGGCCTCATGCCTTGGAGTTCCCAACTAAGTTCTCAGGTAATGCTGACACAGGGAACCCTTTGATAATGGCTGACTTTACCTAACAGGTTTACAATCATCGCTTACTGGAGTTAGTCTTGGGTAACTGGTGAACTTGGGTAGATAGAGAGGCTGCCTGGGACCCACACTGTTCACCCGCTCCGAGTCTTCATGCCATCCTTGATGCTCTGAGCGCACAGCCTGTCTACCTAAGAAGACACCTAAGAAAATATAAAACTGGCAAACGGTGACAAGCGTCAGATGAGAGTTCTGTGGGACAGAACTATTTATTGCATTTAAGCAAGCAGCACTCCCCCAAGGAGAGAGCAGGGTTCAAGCAACAGAGAGATGCGGCGTCTACAAGCATAAGAGGATCTGCTTTGACCTGGACAAAGAGACAAATACAACAGGGGTCTTAAAAAGAGATGATGAAGGCTGAAGCTAGAGCCCAGAGGCTACAACAGATCTTAAAGGAAGCACAGAGCCCTGGAAATAGGAGAATGGGGAGTTTCCAGGAACAGCGTGTTTAGGAAGCTGGCACTGAGGCTGGAGAGGAGGAAATGAAATGGAGGGTGATCGCTTGACTAGGGAGGATGCAGATGTAACTATGGACCTCAATGGTGTGAGTCAATGCAAGCTTAGAGAGACAGGCAGGGGGTACCTGGGAAATTCCCAGATTATTGACTCATTAGACTGAAAGACTAAGAGGAGAAGTCGTGATTTCCTGTCTGAACAAACAGGTACATATCAATTCAAGAGAGGGACAAAAACATGAAAGCAGGATGGGAAAAAGGGGTCAGTTGGAAGGCTGGGGATGTAAGGGTGATTGTTCTACACAGTCTGCTGGCTCTGATGATATTGGGGCTGTCATCAGAGCAATGAGGTTCCTATGTAACTCCTATCATGAACCACTTGCATGTAACATGAGGGCCGGCTTGTTGGGGTTTCTGTCCCGCCCAGTACCCCAACAAGCCAACAACTCCCAAGGAAAATCAATCACACAGAGAACTCTATGTTATAAAGCTGATTGGTCCATTAGGTCAGGCTACTTATTAGCTCTTATAACTTATGTTACACCACTATCCTTATCTACATTAGCCACATGGGCTCAGTACCTTTCTCAGTGTGACAGCTTACATGTTGCCTCTTCGGAGGTCTGCGCAGGAGTGGCAGAGGGAGTTTCCTCCTCCCTAGCCTTATCCTATTCTCATTGCCCCGCTTCTACTTCCTGTCTGGTTGACCCGCCTATACTTCCTGCCTGGCCAATCAGCGTTTTATTAAAATACATGATTGACAGAATACAAACAATTCTCCCACACCACTTGCATAAAAAGAAGACAGTTGAGCTCTGTGTATCCATGAAGGTTTTCCCTGTCCTCTCCTCTCCTCTCCCCTCCCCTCCCTTCGCTTCTCCTCTCCCCTCCCCTCCCCTCCCTTCTCTTCTCCTCTCCTCTCTTCTCCTCTTTTTTCCTCTCCTCTTCTCCTATTTCTCTCTCTCTCCTCTCTCCCTTCCCCTCCTACTCTCTCCCCACCCTCTCCTTTCCCCTTTCCACTCCCCTCCTCCTCCCTCTCCTTCACATTCGCATACACATACAGACATACTCCTCACCTCTCTCTCCTGGATTCACAGACACCTCCATCCATCTATCTATCCATCCGGTCAACCCATTGCACTCAGTCATTGAACTCCATTTAATCTGCAGCTGCCCAGCAGACCCACCTAACACACCTAACCCAATGACTAACCATTCAGAGATTACTTCCCAAATCCACAAGGCTCACAATTTTGTGTCTGTCTTCATGTCCTCCTAAGGGAGCCTTTGGAGGGCACCAATGCCACTTGTGTTGCCAGAGGGCCTGCTCTTCACCTTTACAGTACCAGCACTGTGTCCAGCCTCTTCAGAGGACCCTGGAGGACCTCTCACTTCCTGTCCTTGGTCTCCCTATCTCTTCTACACCCCCATGAAGCCTAGCGTTCCTCAAGCTCCTCCCAGACCAGGGGGCAGTATTTCAGATGTTGCTGGGCCTGTAAATCTCTTAGTGGATTTGGTAAAATCCCAATGCCACTTCACTGGACTGCAGAAAGATAATTTGACTTTTTAAACGAGCTCTAAAGTGAGACCAACAGTGCTGGCCCCAAACAAGTATCTGCGTACCCTTCGTCTCTAGTGCCTCACCCCTACTTCAAGGCAGCTTCACCCATGCAGCATACTGCCAGAAAAGTTCTTGCTTAGTCCAGGGCTAATTCCACTGGATGTTCACACTGGCCCCTCTGACTCCTGGAAACAGCTTCTACACTTGCCTTCTGATGTTGCCTCTGGTCTCCCTGAGCTTCTGACTTCCATTCTATGTTCATTCTAAGAACTTCTTCCACAAAAAGAGCGCTGACCAACTCTGTTTCCCCTTAGTCTGGCTGAGACTGCAATGCTTTTCCAATGTCCTCTGTAAGTCTTCGGGGATTTGGGTTTTGCCTGTCTACCCCATGACCAAACCTGGCATGTGCCACTGGCCCTAACAGCACTACCCAACAGAACGCTATGAAGTCAGCAATTGCTATGCAGCTATGTTTCCCTACGCAAGTGCTGCTTTCTTTTATGTTTAATGACATTTAATCTATTGAAAGTTGAATTTAAAGAGCAGCACATGGTCAGTGGGTACCATATTAGACAGCAAAAATCAATAGGATAAGTATCTCAGCGATAGGTCATCATATGCCAGATATTCCACTGAACTACAGTAAATTTTAACAGCTTGGCAAAGCAACCATGTAAAGGAGTAAGCACTAGTAGAAACAAAGCAAACTATTAAGATTCACATGGCCTGAGTTCGAGTCCCACCTTTGACACCTGCTAAATGAGTGACTTTCGCAAGTGCAAGTCTCAAGTTCAGCAGAAAGAAAGCTTGGCCATCCTTCCATCTGACAAATGGTCATAAAAATACTCCTATTTCAGAACTGCTGTGAGCCTTAATTTAGTGATCACATACAGAGTGGGTAGGTCAGTGTATAATAAATATGTAAGAAGTATATACTAATGCATATCCTGTTTTCTTTTGTGTGTATGTGCATGCAAATACATATATGTATATGTGTGAATGAAGGCACACACACGCACAGCATGTGTGTGGAGGTCAGAGGACAATTTGGTTGTCGGTTGTCTCCTACCACCTAGTTTGAGACAGCCCTAAAGCTATCTTCTCACCGCCATGCTGACTGTTTAGTCTTCACATTATCTTATGAAGAAGGAATCACTTTCTTGCTGCCTTCCTTTGACTAACATGAAAGCAAAAACAGCACAGAAAACTGTACTTGACCTTGATCCTGTCAGCTCTGGTGTCAGGCAGGTCAGCCATGGCCTGCAGTCCCTAGAGACAATAATGCCACCACTTAGGCAGTCTTCTCTGTGGATCGTGGCAACTGTAGAACACAGAAGTCACCTGGGCTGGGAAGAAACGGCTACACTCCACCCTATGACATGCTGCTAAGGGCAGATGAACAAGATGCAGCTGTGAAGGCCACCAGGCTCCCACAGCTGTGTCTGTGTTTTCCTTTGGGGACCTGACAAATAAGTGGTCCTCAGTTCATAGGTGCCCAAGAGCTATAGTAATATCTCCTCAGCTCTTTAGCTGGGGGCATTCTTCCTTCCATTTACACTGACTGAAGCCAAGCTATGCGCATCTAAGTGCAGTGTGGTCCCAGTCAGATGCCACTTGCCTCGTTTAGATGCATTTCCTGTGTCTCCCTGTAGAATGTGCTCAGTGCAGACATCTGGATCTTAGAGGCAAGATTCATCACACCAAGAAGCCACCCAAGGAGCTTCCATGGGTGGCTTGATTAGCAGAACTGGCTGGGCTGAATGTACCACTGGGTTTAGACATAGGAGACTGGAATTTTAATACTAGCCCTGATAACATTATTTAGTCTTAGGAAGATTACTTGATATTTCTGAGGCAGGTCCTAGAAAGTGGGAATGAAATCCTGTATAGCAATCTGTGACCTTCAAGATATTCATCGATTTACTAACCAAAATATTTATAGGCCACCTACTGTGTATTCTACCCTTGAAGAGACAATATCAGGTAAGGCAAGAAAGTTGCTCTCTTCAAAAAGCCACATGCAATCTAATTACCTAAGTCGATTACCACTGAGATTAAACTAGGAAGGGAATATTAGACAGCAATGAAAATGCATGCATGCCAGCCACATCTTTGTGCTGTTTCTGTTTGGTTCCTGATTGGGTCTGTTTTGCCACAGTCATCTGATTGTCTAAACCCACCCCTGCATCTCTGGAAGAACAGATTTGTCCTATAACCTACATGTTCTAATCAAGGAAGGGAGGTTTTTCTAAACCTGATATCATATCTTCTTTGATATATTCCTGATATGACAAAGCATCTCAGACTTTTCCTACTGACTAAGATGATATTTGGGATACCCTGAGTACCATGTCAACAGTTAAAAACTGGCAGAGGTTACATTAGTGACAACATTTAAAACATGCCAGGTGCTTACTCTTGGTTACATCCTTTCCTTAACATACTATCTAGATGTCACAATCATCACCTTTCTCAGAAGACTGGAGACCAAGGGAGGGTAAAGATATTATTTCACCAGTCTCATGTGTACACTGCTAAATATCTAGAGCACTCAAAGTATCAGTAAATGTTTATAGAAAAGCAAATGCAAGAATATGTCAGAAAAGAACAACTGGTCTACCAATGAGTGCACAATTTTAGTAAAAATTTTAGTCTGGCAAGTTCGGCGTCTCATTTGTACTTGCCCATTGAACATTTTTACTACCATACTTCAACCTAAGTGAGAAGCCTTGCCACAAACTTGGTCTTGAGATTTATGTTTAATAGCCTTCAGTTGTCTCTGATGTAAGGTTAACACATCTTGGGTATAATGAAGTCAGATCTCATGACCCCAGTCCTCCAGGCTGCATGCCCGTGACTGTATCTCCAGGCATCTTTCTCTCCTGGAATTCTGTGCTTGAAAAGCACCACCCCTTATAATCCCCAAACATTACTAAGCCTCTACTCACACAGTGTCGCCATTCAGTTCTCTTCTTTCTTCAAAACCCACAATCATCTTCCTGGAGAAAGCTCAAATTGAACCTTCCAAAAAAGCTGCTGCTGCTTCCTGGCAGAGTTATTCACTGCTGGTCATTTTTGCTCTCGCTGGGATAACAACTGTAAATACCTTTATCAAGCATTGATACTTGGGGAGATTCCGTGCTGGACCCCTGTCATCATTTACCTCTAACAATGTGCATCTCAAATTTTAGCATGTATTCAAATAATCTGAAAGGTTTTTACAGCAGGTTCCAAGACCCTGCCTCCAATTCTGATTCATGAAAAATATGTGGACCAGAGAATTTCTATGTCTAACAAGTTCTAGGCACCGCCAGTGCTGCTATTCCTTGGGTAATATAACCAGCCTGCCTGGCAGGGGTGAATACATTCCAAAGAGACATTTATGCCTCTCTCTTTGCCTATCAAATGACTGAAAGAATGAAGTCCCAAGAAGCTAGAATTTCCCTAGGAATATCCTGCTGGAAAAAATTTCTGAAGCTCTTGGATGAGCCAGAAGAGGAACTTGTCTTTTGAATAGAGACTTACAACTTGTCAGCTGGTCTTAGAGATGAGATCAGGAAGCATGGGACCACATCTTTCTTGGCTCTCTCTCTCTCTCTCTCTCTCTCTATATATATATATATATATATATATATGTGTGTGTGTGTGTGTGTGTGTGTGTGTGTGTGTGTGTGTGTGTTTCTATTGTCTTCTTTTTAAACGACACCATCATGTAAAATATTCCTTTACACTGTGTGAATATATGCCACTGTGATGGGTTTAATAAAGAAGCTGACTGGCCTATAGCTGGGCAGGATAAGGTGAGGCATGAGAACCAGACTAGGAGAATGCTGGGATAAAGGAGTCATGGGAGTCTGAGAGGACGCCTTGAGATGCAGAGTGAGCAGGATGGGGAGCGCATATGTGAGGTGAACAAGCCTAAGGAAGCACACAGATGAACAGAAATGGCTTAATGTAAGGAATAAGAGCTAGCTAAAAACAAGCCTAAGCTAACTGCCAAACATTTATAATTAAATCTCTGTGTGGTTATTTGGGAGCTGGCCAGTGGTCCCGATGAGAAACTCTTTACCTATACCCTCATGCCAGGACCCAGAAGAGAAAGTCAATGGATTTCTAAGTCCTTCTTCCCAATATAGCCACAAAGCCAATGGATTTCTAAGTCCTTCTTCCCAATATAGCCACAATGAATCAGTCTCTCTCTCTCTTTCTCTCTCTCTCCCACCTCACCTCCCTCTGCTATTCATTATTAATTGACTTATTGATGACAAGTAGCCAAACCTGTTTCCTTGGACCACAGGCTGTGACACCTCAGTCTAGTAAGAGCAGCACTGTATCGGCAGAGCACACAATGGCATGCTACTTTGTAAGGATGAGAACTTAGGCAAATGGCTATGGAGCAGGTGAGTAGTGATGAAGTCAAATCCAGAACCGCCATCACTGGACTCCCACCATCTTCGGTTCCGTGACAGCATCTGTCCACGGTTCTTCCTACACAAGGCATCCCACCAAGCACCTTGGACACACCTCATTTAGTCTTCAGGCTCTCCCGAGGTCACGCCCACCACTGCTAAACTATAATAGATGAGGAAGCAGGGGGAGAAAGAATTCCTTAACAAAGGTCACACGGCCAGTACTTTGTCAAATGGGAAGCTGAGTGAGGGACAGTGGCAGTGTGTCTGTGCACTGATTGACCATGACCATTTTCTCACTGCCTTGCTATCTATCCTTCCTTGCAATCCTTGATTCGCAAAAAAGTCTCCCCAGCAAGGCAGTGAGTGTCCTTAGACAGTCACTCATTTGGGCAAATTGCATCCTTAGCCACTGGCAAAACACAGGCAATTAGCAGGTATACAAGCGTCTTTGATGGATGAATAGGTATGCAGGACTGAGGGAGTAAATAAAGGATCTGAGAATAGGCAAAATCTTACCCACCTTATCGGTCCATTGGCTTCTCTATAAAAGCAAAAACTGGATTATGGAACAATTAAATTTGTCTTCAAATTTAGAGAAGAATTAAAGAAAACAATCAGGATGACAAAAAGTCTTTTTGTCCCTAGAAGCGGTGAGTTGTCACGCAGAAGGATGGAGGTTTGGCAAAATAAGGCTCCTGCTCTGAACTAAAAGTGCTTCTCTTGTTTCCCTTTTAGCTAATTTTTCTCCTTTCTGAGTCTAAGGGGGGGGTCAGTCTAGTAGATGCTATTCAAACCAACAGCTGCAAAAGGGTAGGAAAAGACAAACAGAAAGGAACTTTTCTGTTGCTTATAATCAAGGGTAAAAATAAAAGAGGCACAATGAAAATTAAGGAAAACAAACAGTGATCAAGTCTTTTCTTTTCCATTTGCCTGCGGAGTCCTGCTGTGTGTCCAACAACGGGGAAAGATCAGGCCTGGAATGTGTGGGATTCCACGTCAGCTCTCTTTGCACACAAGGACAGAAAGACGCCTCCCACGCAAAAGTTAAGGGGATGGGGGAGACAAAACCCTAGCAATCCCCACTCCCACACAAAACTGGGGTTTGTAGTTGGAAAGGGGAGAGATCTGGATGGGAGGGTGGGAGGGGCAGACGAAGGGAATGAACCACATGTGGATGGGATGCTGTTTGGTCCTTGGCTAAGAGGGAAGAGACTGCTTCCGAATGTGGCCCTTAGACATTCACATATTCACATTTCAAGGTTTAGGTTTAGACAAGATGACAGGTCCTCTAGTTAAATTTTAGATAGTATGACTGGGTTGGTTTGAATTAGAAGTGTCCTCTATAGTTCCAGACATTGAATACGTGTCACCCAAGTGTCGGTGGTACTGTTCATGGAAGTTAATTCGTGCGACTTTGCTGGGGATGTGTGTCACTGGGGAGGAGCTTTGAGGTTAAAAGCCTTACTCTTCTTCCAAGTCTGTCTTTCTGCTTCAGACTGGAGGTGCAAGATATGAGCTCTCAGCTTCTGTCTCCGGTGGCCATGCCTCCAGTTATGATGGAACCACAAGACAAAGGAAGCTGCTTGTTGTCATGGCATTTTATGTCATTAATGTCATGCTGGCATTTTATGTCAGCAAGAGTAACTAATACAATGATGTTCACCGTGGCGGCCTCCTCCCAGATTCAGAGTCTGTGCTAAGGGCTGAGGACATGGACTACTATGTAAACAAGAGAACCTGAGTTTGGATCCCCAGAACCCATGTGAAAAAGCAAGCTGGGAGCAGTGACACGTATAACTCCAGGGGAACAAAGGCCTGCAAATCCTGGGAACTTGGGGTCTAGCTAGTCTGGGCAAATTCACTAATTCCAGGTTCAGTGAGAAAACCTTTCTCAAAAAATATATAAGGCTAGCAAGCAACTCAGACAGTTGCCCATTGTTGACCTCTGGTCACCATGTATATATATGCATATGCATGCCCCACATATATCTATCTGCACATGTAGATACAAATATGTGTAATACATATACAACATACACACAGACACCTACAAAAACCTGAACCTGTACTATACATTTAATGGAATGCCAACATTTTCCCAAGACCATTCTTGGCCAAGTTGATATGACCATGACTTTTGATAATAACAACAAAGACAACTATAACACTTACAAAATGCCAAGTATTAGGCTGGAGACCTGCCATGCAATATCTAATCTTACCAAAGTTTCTGTTATGTGGGTAGGCTTATGCCAGTTCTATAGATAAGAGGGATATAAAATGAGGCACCAACCCATGTTTATTTCCCTAGGAGTGACAGAGAGAAAACCTGATCTAGTCAGCATGCTGCATCTAGGAAGTGGAATCTTGGATCTCAGACTCTGTTCCTAGGGGGACCTCTGTCTCAGTGCTTTCCACTGTTTCCTTTAAAGAACATTCTGAAGAGAAAGAATCGTTTAAGGGATGATAGAAAGGATGGAAAGATAGCACAAACATCTCCACCTGGCCTGCAAGCACAGCCTCCCTGACTAAAACCAGACTCACAACCCAGCTGTAGGATTTCCACACTGGTCTGGCACCAGCGGTCCAACACAATCTAATTGCCCAAATTTTATTTGTGTCTTTGCTGGGTCTGCCACTTCATTCAATTAAGTGAAGGTTACAGAAGGATCCACTTGTCATTACAGCAATTCTTCCTTGCACTAAATGCTCCTAGAATCTTAACTACCAAGCCAGCAAAATCGGAAAAGGAAGCTCTAGCAGAGACGGTAGTATTTCTTTTTCACAGAGACAAACACGGACAGACCCCCTACACTGGCATGTGCAGAAGCCTCATAAATTAGACAGGTCTAAATAAGTTAGGCCTGAGACAAGGGTGGAAGTGGGACATATATGAGACTCAGGCCAGACCCAACATTGTGTATAAACACTGGGAACCCCCACTACTTGGGCCATGTGTTGTAGAAGTGTAGAGCTGCTAGGCAGGAAACAGACCTAATGTCTGGCTCTTCCGCTGCCTGGTGTGGGAATTCCCAGTAAATTCCTGTCTGTCCCTAGTCTAACGACATAAGTCATGTGGTCCTCTGAGTCCCTCCAGCCTCTAATTCCATCATTTATCCACTTGCACCAGCCGTTCTCTCTGCCTTCAACTTCACCATCCATGCCCATGCCAACCTGGAGGGCTCCTACTCACTCCGTCTCTGGAAGGGTTGTCTTCCTGCTCTTCCAACAGCTGACATCTTTGATCTAATGACACTTTCTCAAAAAAGATTCTCATATTCAAAGTCAGTCTACCCATGGATCACTCTGTTTGATTCCCACAAAGCCCTCAACACAGTTTGTAATACTATACGGTCACTTAGCTCTTTTAAAGTCCATTGACTCCTATAGAATGATACTTTCCAATATGGTAGGTACAGATATACATGACTACTTAAACCCTCCAAAAATGTAACTAAAGATAGTAAAGTTTAAAATAAAATTCCTTACTCATAAGCACATTTTAAGCACGTACTAGCCATATATGACCATCAACCTAACAACTCCTACTGTAGACCTAGAACATTTCCATCACAGAAGAAAGTTCTACTGGACAGTGTTGGGTTACGATGCATGTGGTAACCAACTTTTGTATCTCTGGGTGCCTAAATAGTGCCTGGGCATATAGTAGCCATTCAATAAATCTTGAGCACACAAGTAAGGCATAATACTTCATTTAAATATTAAGTATTTAATTTTTATTTATTAGGTATTACGGAAGAGCTCAGGAAAGGGAATGGACTCACATGTTCACGAAGACTAATGGGATCTACAGAGGAAGGCTGCAACTAAAGAGAGTTTTAGCCATGACCGTGAGAGGAAGGTGAAGGGGCGCAGAGCACAGGGAATGGGTAAAGCGTCTATAGATGAACGATCGATCACTCTGCTGAATGTTTACCTGTTTGCTAAGTTTCTTGTGCCTCAGACTTGGGAGTAGAACTCAGGATTCCTATGGTTTAGAGTCTGACGTCTAGGGTCTCTTGGCAGAAATATCTGCCTCAGGGTATAATACTTTAACCAGGTTCCGGCAAAGCATATCTTGCAAAAGTTGGAAATATATATCGATTTCAAAATGCAAAGCGGATAAAGAAAAGTAGGTGTGCACATTACGATTACCAGGGGAAGAGCCCACGCCCTACCAGCGGTCTCTATCTCCTGGCAGCTGTGCTGCAGATGAGCAATGAGCGCAACAGGCTACGCAGAGCTCTAAGCACCTGTACACAGAGGTCCACGAAGGGTTATCTCTCTGCAAAAGGTTTCTGAACACAATGTCAGGCGGGAGTGAAAGTGCCCATTCAATACCCAGGCATGCACCTGTCTTAGAAAGTACCACACCACCCACCACCCCAGATACAAGGTTTCAGTCCCCGCCTTCCATGTGACCCGTGCCTCTTGATATTCACATGGAAAAGATGACTTGGCTCAGGATGCTGGAGGAGACAAGGACCACAGGAGAAGAATAAGCAAATCCTCCCGTCTCTGCCCCTTCAAGGGAGCAGGTTCACTGTCTTCTGAAAGATGAGCTCATTTATACAAGCAAACAGATCAGAATGGAATGCAGGGAGGAATTCCCACAGCACGCAGGCTCTTTGCTTCCCCTTGTGAAGATAAAAAGAAGAGAAACAAAAGACTTTGGAGCATGGAGGTGGTAGAAGCCCAGGAAGCCTCTCTGCATTCCTGGCCTCTGTAGCCCTCTTGCTGGCGCCCCTCTTGATGCTGGGCCCTGGGTCTTTCTCTGAGAAGAGGCAGGTCAGCTGCAGCTGGCTGGGGAGCTCATTAGCACTTCACCAGAGCCAAGGGCTGCCTGCCTTCCAGAAGGCATTCTGAACTCTCACTTTGGTTGCTTGTTTGAAATCAATACAGTGCGCTTTCTGTGGCTCCATCAACTGCCCTTGCTGCCGATGAAGGCTGCAGACTTCTGAGGAAAATCTTCTTTTGGGTTTATCAACACATACATATCTTTGTTATATTCTTGCACAACGGTCCTCTGGACTCTGTGCCTGGGAGTACATGTGCAAGTGTACATGTGTTTCTGTAGACTCATGTATGTGTGTGTATGTGGAGGCCTGAGTATAACATTGGGTGTCATTTCTTAGAAAGTACTTGTCTCTCTTTCAGTCTTTTGTGGCTTTTTGTTGTTGTTTTGGTGGGTTTTTTTATTATTTATTTATTTAGAAATAGGGATTTAATTAGGCTAGACTGGCTGGCCAGCAAGCCCCAGGGGTTATAAACACCACACCTGGACCGAGCTTGGGGTCTGCATGCTTCCATGCAAGTGCTTTCCTCACTGAGCTGTCTTCCCAGTCAAGCCCTCAGAGCAGTTAACACAGCAGAATCTAGACCTAGGGAGAAGCAGGGCTGCAGAGGGTGGAACAGGCGCAGGAATCCAGGCCTGAGGCGAATGCTGAGGCAACATGGGCAGGAAACGGCCTCAGAAGTAGCAGAGTTTACATGGATTGATCCTTCTCCCAGGTCTAGAGGAGACCCCAGGAGTCCTGGACGGCAACTAGATCCTGAATCTGCACCTGCTGCAGTCACAGGGCCACAAGAACGTTAGGTCTGTGTTTACTACCATTCACTCAAGGAGGGGCTTGGTGCGGGAGAATTATCTGTATTCTGTCAATCATATTTTAATAAAACACTGATTGGCCAGGCAGGCAGTACAGGCGGGAAAGCCAGACAGGAAGTAGGGGTAGAGCAAAGAGACTAGGAGTATTCTGTAAGCAGAAGTTACCTCCGCCATTCCTGTGCAGACCACCGAAGAGGCAGCATGTAACTTGCCCAGCTGAGAAAGGTACAGAGCCATATGGCTAATATAGATAAGGATAATGGGGTAACATAAGTTATAAGAGTTAACAAGAAGTCTGACCTAATGGGCCAATCAGTTTATAACCTTATGGAGTCCTGTGTGTGATTTCTCTTTGGGATTTGCCGGTTGTGGGGTACCAGGCGGGACAGAAACCCCAACAAGCCGGCCCCCTCATACTACAGGGGCTGCTCTAATTAGGGATGTCTGTGGGTAGAAACATGAATAGTTAGACTATTATGACTGATCAAGCTGCTTAAAACCAATGATAATTGAATGCTTAGCCCCAAGCAGGCCATTTGTACCACCCATTCTAAGGCCGAGAATAGGACAGAAGGGGAAATGGGAAGAATGGAGAGCTAAAAGTCAGAGAGAAGGGCTGCAAAACACGATATTCAGGAAATGATCTAACTACTGCACATACAACCTCACAGCAGTTCCAGCTGCCTGCACGACACCTGCGTAAGACTGGGCCAATCAACATCCAGTCATGGACTGAGGAGCCATTCATCGGGTCCTAACTTTCCTTGGTGAACTACTGGCAACTTACGGATTCTGGGGAAGGGATAGTTACTGCCTTTAGTTGGTACCAAATGATAAGCCCATCAGGATCTAAAGGATAGCTCCAATCCCATGGCCACAAAGATGACCCTAGACAGAACTAATGGGTCATAAAACAAAACCAAAAAAAACCGCATGAGATTAGAAAGTGGAACTGTGGGAAGGAGGGAGGGATGACAGAAGGGTGAGGGATAAAACACAGTAGGAGAAAAGAGCAGACAGAACGCAGTATATGTTAATTGTTAAAGAACAGATTTAATCAATAGAAGAAAGAACGCTAAGTCTTGGGTAAGATTTTAAATGAGTCCTTTGATGTTAGGCTGCTTTTTAGTTACTCTGAATGTGGCCAGCAGGATCCAGGAAAACCCTGGCTTTAGACATACCCCAGCAGGTCCCAAGGTCCCAAGAAGCCATCACAACAGCTGAGCTACAGGACTCTAGGTCTTTGGTTCTCATGGACTTCTGGGTCAGTAAATGCTGTGGAAGGCAGTCACTAGCAATTCTTCAGATGGGGTCTTCCAAAAGCCAGACTTCCCCATAATGTTCAGGAATGTAGAACACTGAATTTAGCCCATCCATGCACCAGCAGTGGGAACACAGGAAAGGGAGTCACTTTATGACTTCAGAACATCTCCAATGACATCACTTGTCATTTCCCAGCCTAATAACGTGCTGGCTTTCACAAAGCCTGTGGACCACAACCTCATAGGACACTAGGGCTATCAGGTTCCCCAGGCTGACAAGGTCAGAAGGCCAAAAGTTGGCAAGATACTAGCAGGAGAAGATTTAACACAACCTTATGGGCATAATGAGGTGATGATAATATTATCACGAGAGCTATCTATGACGTTTTAATCTAAGAAAGGTGTGTGTGTTGTGTGGATGTATGCTGTGGCATGTGTAAGTCAGAGGACAACCTCGCATGTGGTTCTGACCTTCCACCTTGTTTTGAATCAGGGTCATTGTGATTGCTGTACATGCCAGTCTACCTGGCCCTAGAGATTTCAGAGATTCTACTGTCTCCACCCCGTATCTCCTCACAGCACAACATTTACAGATGTGCACGTCATGGCATCCAGCTTTACATAGGTTCGGGAAGTTTGAACTCAGGTCCTCACACTTACAACTGTTTTGCCCACTGCTTTATCCTTCCCCCTCCCCATGTACAAAAATTTCATCCTTTTAAAGTACTCTATTAGTCATCTTTTTCAATCACAAATCTTAATGACAGACACAGGCTCTCATTTCTGGCTTTCGCATCTATAGCTCACTTACGGCTTAACCAGGACGACCAAGACTGGGTCCAGATCGGTTTAAAAGCTTTTCCATCTGCCACTTCCAGGAATGGGGCAAAAGGGGCAGCTGATGCTTGGTTCTCAGAAGGATGAGCAGCAGGTGAGGCAGGGAGCAGACACACGTGATGGCAGCTGAAAGTGCTTCTGGGAACTTTCTGCCACAGTGAAGCCAAGAAACCAAGCTCCCAGTGGTTTGGATTTTGTCAATTTCGAATAGGACACATTTCTGCCTCTGGAGTGTGATCAAATGAGCAAACTTTTACAGAATCAAAACACAAGTGTTCCTCAAGTGCCCAGCAAGGACTAGACAGACACTAATGTCTCAACAACTGTCAGGTATTATTGACATACTGATGACGGCCACCATCAGTAACAGCATTGGCTAAGGATTCCCTGTGGCCTGGGAAGAGATGAGCACTGAGGTGCCATCTTCAGGGACACTCGAGGGACCTGTCCCCAGGAAAACACAGCAGACAGGGTTGGACACAGCTGACTCCAGAGCCCATGGAGTCAGTCAGATTATAGGAAGGAAAAGGTTTAAGCCATGCTAAGTTCCACCCAAGCTGTCTTCCAGATGAGCAGGAAGTGGAGGAGGTGCCATTCCTTGGCAATACCAGTCTATAGCTGAGTAAGGACTTAACCCTAGACATCTTGACCTTCGGTCCCAGATAAATCCCCACTCTACTTTCACCAGGAGGGAGATTATTTTAAGGTGGGATTGATTTCTTTCAACATACTTATTCTAATATATATCTCTGTGTGTGCATATAAATATATATATATATATATATACATACTTTAATGTTTATTTTTATTTCTTTTAGACTGAAGCCTCATTCCAAAAATAGACAGTCTTTTTCAGTAGCCCTGTCATTAGCAGTTGCTACAAACACTAAGTCCCCCCACAGAGAACTACAAGCATACCACTTGAAAAGAGCAATTAGAACAGAAATCTCCTGGGATTCAGTGACTGTAGTGGCTGCAGCTTGTGGTACTGCAGTCCCCAAGGGCATGCCTGAAAGCCAGGACAGCCCTGGATGTCGCTGGGCTTCTGTGAGGGCTAGCGCTCACTGGGCTAGCCCCATCCATCACCTCTAGGGGACTTAGCCACTCATTACACCAAGTCCCCCTACTCAACTGTGTGTCCTTACCCAGGTTGCTTAATCTATCTGGTTTCTTCACTATGAAGTGGATATCAAAACTGTGAGTTATTCAGAGCATCTGTGTCAAGTTTCATACATGAAAGGAAGAACCATTTCATTTCAAGAGAGATCCACCAGAAGAGTTCCTCTTTTTAACAGTGGTCTTGCAAAAGAATGTACAAACTGGCCGTGGCCTTGGCTTTCACAGAAGTTAGAGTCTAGCAGGGAATGGATCCTGGCAGATGGCCTGAGATGTGGGTGCACATATACTGTGATGGTGGGGATGGCTGCCAAGAGGAAGTCCTCTCTGGGCACAAAGTGCCTCTGCTGAACTATGGCAGGGAAGGGTTTTTTAGGGCAAAGTCCCAGAGGTTGACCAGAATTGCTGTGGCTGACTTTCAGGCAGGGTGGGTAATGCTCAGGTCTGGAAGAGAAGAACTATGGGGAGCTTTGCCTGCCTTGCCCCAAATACAGCCAGCGATACACAACCATCTTGCCCTTTCTTGTGTATGTGTATACATGCAGAAATGTCTGTGTGCCTATTTATGCAGATATGTGTGCATGCATGTGTGCACACTCATGCAGATGACAGAACTTGATATCAGGTATCTCCTTCAATCTCTCTTCACTTTATTTTTTTAGACAGAGGCTCTCCCTGGTGCTAAAGATTGCTGATTCGACTGGTTACCACACTCCGAGGATTCTCCTGCTTCTAACTTCCCAGTGCTCAGTTTATAGGCACATACTATAGTGCACAGCTTATTCATGGGTAATAAGCCTTGAATGCAGGTCCACATGCTTGTGTGGCAAGCATCTCAGTGACTGAGCAATATCTCTAGTCTCCATATCTTGCATACATCCGCTGAGTATCCTCAGTGTGCCCAGCACAAGGGACAGATAATGAGGAAGCACAGACCCAATGCCTGTCCTTGTGGAACCCATAACTTAAGGAACTTGATACATTAGCAACAATCTCTGTACGGTGTACAGAGATTCCATTGGATTGCAATGGTGGATCAGACAGCCTCAAAAACCCAAGAAACAGCCCAAGGTCCTAGGTCCTGTGAAAAGCAATGCCACCATCTAGCAGGGGCAATGCGGAGGACTGAAGTCTGGTTGTTAATGGGAGCCCCTGGGTAAGGTTCCTGAAAACTACAGCTAAAGAGACATAAGGTCTAATCTTTGGATGGGCCCCCTTCTGTGGGGGCCACTGTTAAGGAGTACCAGGTTTTGTCTGACAGTGGAACACAGAGAGAATCTGAAGGAGCCAAGAGAGGCCAAGACCTGGAAGAAAAAGAAGTAAAGAACTAGTGTCTGGTCAGAGGCAATCACACTCCTGCCTGTTCACACCTCCAGGATGCCCTGTGGCCTCTGCATACACCTGAAGGCATACGCTGGCATTTCATCATAAGAGAAGGTGTTTGGACTCTACGGATGCAAAGACACACAAGAATAATTCATGAGTGGCTGAGAGAGGGGTTTCAAATGAATAAAACATATAGGTGCCATGGGTTGAATTGTGCCCCCAAGAAGAGATGTCTGAATTCTAATCTCTGGTGCCTGTGAACAAGACCATATTTGGAAGGAGTCTCTGTAGAAGTTACATAGCTAAGAACCCAATTTAATGACAACTTTTATTGCAAGCAGAGAGACATCTGGACACAGTGGCACCCATAGGGAAGTCTATGGTGCTATAGACGGAAGTCAAATCAACTAATTCACAAGCTAAGAAATCCCAAAGACTGTCTGTAACACCAGCCCCATGCTTGGCAGCTTGGAGATCCCCAGCCAGAGGTAAATCAGAAAGAGGAAGGAAAAAGCAAATACTAACACGACGGTATATAAGATGTGCACGTCCTCCTTAGCGGTTGCAAACGGAAGTTAGCAGCAGGTGCATTCAGAGTCACTAAACCCCACCTGTGGGACAAGGCCAGAGGACACAGAGCTGACAGCTACTGTTGCAGCCCATGTCACCTAATGGCTGACTAAAGAGGAAGGCCTCATTGTGGTTGCCTTGCAAATATGATGAGGGGTTTGCCAACGAGTGGAGGTATGCCCCAGTATGAACAGAAAGAGTGGATGTATGCCCCAGTACGAACAGAAAGAGTGGCAGAGCTGGAATCTGAATAAAGGGCCTCTCCTGGTTTGCTTTTAGACCACCAAACTATATGCAAGCAGTCCCTGACAATAAGCCACGTGCTCTTCAGAGTGAAAAAACACATTCTTCTCACGCTCTAAAACGTTCACACTCCTTAAGTCGTTTCTGTCCTGGTGTAAGCCAGAAGAGACAGAGCGTACCACTCTTAGCGTCAGACATCAGTGTATAACTTAGTTCTAAACACTAGTGTTGGGTCAGTGGGAGGATTCAGAGAAAGGGCCCTTTCCACAAAGCCTGTAGACACACACGCACACCTACAAAATAAATAAATTCATGCAATTAAATATTTAAGGACATTCCATTCTAAAATGGCCTACCACAAGAGTGAAATTTGTGCAATTTATCCAGCAGAAATTTAACTCAGATTATTTCCAATAGTATTTAAGTCTGAGTCCAGAGGATACAACTTGCAGACTCCCAACTATTCATCTGTTCTCATTCTTTCCATGGTTTCTTTTCTTGGGGGAAGCCCCCCATAACACTTCAGCCTCTCACAGCTGTCTCCTCTCTGTCTTACTAAGATCCTTCACGTGGAGGAATGTCTCCTATATCCTATTTCCATTTTCTTGGACAATCTGGATCCTCTAACTCTGGGCACAGAATTGGTTACAAAACTCTGGGCTCTAAAGACCATAGGGCAGGAAGGCTGTGCTAATCTGAGATGCACACCCCAGGCAAGGCGGGCAGAAACTTCTGCTAAGACTGAGACTCTGACATGGACAGACACATGCTCTATTAGCTTTGAGGTCAAGAAGTAGGGAGTATAGACACCAAGCTGCTATCCCCAACCCACCACTGTCTTGCTGTGTAATCATGTAGGAAGGACACAGCAACAAAGAACAGAGCTACATATGAAGGCAAAAGAAGGAGTTCCAGGTCCAGCATTGGAGTCTTGGGATGAAATTGGACAGAGGCAGCTCCATTGCCTATTCCATAATCTCTGGGGCTCTATCCAGTTAGATTTGGGATGCTGTCCCACACACTGCAGATGCAGGCAAGGTGACTTCCCCTTTCCGACTATGTCAACAATGTGTTGCTTTAACCGGATAGGAACGAGAGTGTGGGCAGAGCTGGGCAAACTTGGGAGGTATGACGGATTGAGGGTTGGATGGGTGCATGCTGGCAATGAGATCGGGTCCTGATTCTGAGACGCAAAGGAAAGGCAGAGGAGAGCCATGCATCTGCCAGAGGGAATTAATCCAAAGCCAGAGGGAGGAACTGGCAAGTGGCGCTGGCAGAAATGAGCTGTGCAAACAGGGCCCAAGGCAACTGTCTGCTGCCAGACTGCTCTGCCCGAGAGCCTCTGAGGGAGGGAGAGGGAGGGAGCAGCAGCAGCACAGCACCAGGCTCATAGGGCCACCGAGATCATGCTGCTGGGGTGACCGTGCTGGATGGTTTAATGTCATCTTGACACAAGCTAGAATCATTTGGGCAGAGAGAACCTCAACTGAGAAAACGCCCCTACCAAATGGACCTGTGGTATATTTTCTTAATTAGTGAGTGATGTGGGAGAGATCCACCCATTGTGGGTGGGGCCACCCCTGGGCAGGGGGTCCTGGATGCTACAAGAAAGCAGGTTGAGCAAGTCATTAGGATCAAGCCAGTAAGCAGTGTTCCTCCATGACTACGGCCTCGGGTCCTGCCTCCAGGTTCCTGCCTTGAGTTCCTGAACTAACTTCCTTCCATGATGGACCATGGCAGGAAAGTGTAAAAGAAATGAATCCTTCCCTCCCCTAAGTTGCTTTTGGTCATGGTGTTTTACAACAGCAGAGGAAAGCACTCAGACAGCGGCCAGAGGCTGAGGCACCTGGCAAAGCATGGATTCCTTGAAGAACACTTCATGCACTGATATTTCTCTGCTGCAATCTTTTCCAATTTCCTTAAAGCCTTAAAAGTTAGATACAATATGAGAGAGAGAGAGAGAGAGAGAGAGAGAGAGAGAGAGAGAGAGTTTGTGCATGCATGTGTGTGGGGGGGGGAGATTTTATTTTGAGGCACGGTTTCTCTGTAGCTTTGGAGCCTATCCTGTAGACCAGGCTGGCCACGAACTCACAGAGATTCGCCTGCCTCTGCCTCCTGAGTGCTGAGATTAAAGGCGTGCACCACCACTGCCCAGCTGTGTGTGTAAATGTAATAGTGCAGAGTAGAGAGGAAGTATATGACATGAGAGCTAATCGAGATCACCAAGAATAGAAGCCAAAGAAAGTAAGCTCCCCAAAATAAACTAAAACATAAAAGAAAGCTAGTTCTTTCCCACCCTTAACAACTAGAATCATGTTTGGTGGACTCCCTGGTTGCAGAATAACTTTGGGACAAGAACTCCTGCCACAGGCCGCCATGTGTGAAGGCTGTCATTAGTCTAACTAAAAGGCATACTCCATGATTTCCAGGGACAGTGGGGAAAACCATCAATGAAATAAAGGAACTAGAGTCAGTCTGAAATGCTCAGTCATGTCAGGATAAGGAGAGTGGGAAGAGTGGTGGCTTGGGCTGGAACAGTGAAGGCAGAGCCCACAGACAGGAAAGGCACAGCCAACCGCTGGATGAACCTCAGGTTATAAAAGGGAGGACCTGCGTTGTATATCATCTCTGTATATTGCAAAAGTAAAGGAACAATGTCAGCAGAGATCAGGATTCAACAGTAACATGTGAGGATAGCTGGACAAATGCCCCTTTTCTCCAGGCCTGCAAGCATGGCTGGTCATCTAATGGACTGTATTCGTTAAACAGAAGAAAAATTGGTGAAGGACAAAAGTAGGCAGTTGGTCCACAAGAGAGTCACAGAAGAATGTCTTGGGAGTGACTGAAAAAAATACTGAGGCAGTTAAGTCACGGAAAAAGAACAGCCAGCCTCTACGCCAAGTTAGGGTGGGTTTGAGTGTGAGATGCCCATACAAGCTCTTTTTGAGCACTTGCTCCCCACCTGGCACGGCTGTATTATCCAGTTGCGGAACCTTCAGAAGATGAGGCCCTATCTGGGATAAAGTGGCAGCCAGAATGTAAGGGACACAGGAGACAGGCCTTGTTTATAGTGTGGCCCTGCTTCCAACCCGAGGTCTTTGCTTCTGCTTCCTATCTGCTGCCAAGGATGTGAGGGAGACGCAAGCTCACATGACCATGGACAGAGCCACTTGAGCCACCATACCTTCCTCCATCATGATGGACTATAAACAATGGGGTAAAACAAACCTCTCTCACACCTGTAGTTACTTCTGTCAGGTACAGTGTGACAGAAAAGTTACTTATAGTGAACAACAGAAGTGCCATCTAACTCCCCTCTGTAAGTCCAGACTCATTGTTAGACGCCCACAGCAGGCTAAGCAGAAACAATGGCTCTCGCCAGAAGCCACAGATCTCTGTCTACTGTACAGGAGACCGGAAGAGGCTTCTCAGACATTCAAATAGGCAAGGCTAGAGCATGGGGCAAAGCCCTTCCTGTGGCAGTCCCGTCTGTCCCATCCTTGGGAATCAGACGAGCCATGGTTGGTCATCGTTGCTGATTCACACTGTCACACTCACTGGAGTTGCGCCATGGAGTATTGTGATGTTCAACTCCAAACAGTGACCTAACTTCTGTCTCTACTGTTTGCCTATAGAAGAGGTCAGGAGAGGCAGGCCATGCATGAAGGACTTTGCCTATACATGGTTTAAGAGGGAAATATGGCACATTGCTTTATGTTGCTCTGGCCTTACCTAAATATGGAGATCTGGGAAGGCCTGCTTGCTTGTGCAAAAGAAAAAAAAACAATTAAAGACAGACTAGAGGATGCCGTCATAGGAGTCTTTGAACATCCCTAACTGATAAAACGTAGATCCCACACTGCAAGGCTCCCATAGTGCTTTAGGGAAGTTGAGATAACATCATTCTTCCCTTTTGACAGGTCGAGAAACTGAGGCTCAGGCACTTACGGAGATGAACCAAACAGTGAGATGTTAGAGACAGAGCACAGACTGAAACAGCCCAGCTGGCTTCAAAAGAGCAGCCTGTCCGCTCCCAGTAAGAATATGTTCACGTGTTTGCAAGACATAGGAATCTGCGGTCCTGTCTCCCAGGCCCAGCAGCTCCTTGCTCACATGTGTGCAAGATCAGAAGAGCAAAGACTAGAGTCCAGGATGCTGCGGCTTAACTCGAGCGAGAGGCTCTCCCGCGCTGAGAACAGACGATCAGCAGCCCTGCCAGGATCTGCCTGCTCCCTGCCATCGACCGCATTCCATCAGAAAGAAACACACTCCACAGTTATTGGGTGGAAAGCGAGGCACATCTGCCCCCAGATACACATAGAAGCAACAGGCATGCGACTCTGATTAATAATGAAAGGCTGGGCACAAGCACATTTCAGTGTACAGGAGAGGGGGCCGTATCCTAGCTTCCTTTCCTACCACGCTCAGAAAGGCATGAAATAAGAGGAGAATCACGAGAATTGGGCAATTAAAAAAAAAAAGACTTTAAAGAAGCAAAGAAACCCACCTGCCCAGGTGGCAGAGAGACATGAATTTTATACTATTCCAGCCTGCCATTCCACACACTTGTGTCATTTGTCTCGTCCTGTTTTAGGAAGGCATTCTGTTGTTCTAGAAGGAGAATGAGTGAAGCGGACCATTCTAATCCAATCCTCACCTTTACCAAACAGGGAAACTGAGGACCCAAGATATGATCCTCCAAGTCCAATTGGCAGCAAGACGGGAAACTGCATCTCTTCTCAGATAAGCCTCCCCTATGCACAGGTTCTTGGCTCCCTGGATGAGAATGAGCATATCTTGGGCAGAAGGCGTAGCGTGGATTTTTAGGATAAGGTCACACTAGTAGGATGAACTTTTCTGATGGCTGGATGAGTTACCAGGGTCGCCTCCGCTGCTGAGATGCTGCTGTGTGGCATCTGCCTGCCTCCTACCTACTGTCCCCGTGTTGTCTGGCCAACATGTGCATGTGTTGACAGTTTATGCATGGGGATCATCAATAAGGGGTTGGTGGTGAGAAATGCCAAGCACTAACTCATGTCTCCACTCACTCTCCACCCCCACCGCACTATAACACACTACCCCATGGACTCACTAAGCTCCGTCCACGAGCTAGCCACCTTGGACTAAAGAACGGGGATGTTGAGTGAGTGTGGCCACAAGGACAGCTTCTATGACCAGTTGAACCAGTTGCATACCTTATCTAATGTACCAGGACCTGCCCGCAAGAGGGTACCACTAGGGTACCACTGGTTCTTGGAATTTTCATGCAAGACTCATCCTTCTGAATGAATTAACAACATATGGCATCAGGTCAACCTCAACCTGAGCTCCATGGGTGATAGCCAAGCCTATCTTTAGCCCTTGTCACTCATATAATGATATAGTATTTGTTCTTATGTCCTTGAATTTGCAGGGTCCTTCTCAACAAACAGTGGTTGGAAAATTCAACGCTCTATCCCATGCAAAGAAAGGTATTTTTTCAGCTTTTGAGTTGTATATAGCTTGAACTTTGGAGCCCAGTGTCTGTGGACAGGAGAAGATGCATCTTTAAATCTGTTTCTGAGACGCCTATAAAGCTTTGGTTGAAGAGGTTAGGCCTTCTTGACCCAACTTTTAGTCATTAGGATGCTGTTAGCTACTGTAACAAATAAGCGCTAACACATTTTAGCTGAACACGCACACACACACACACACACACACACACACACACACACACACACACAAACATGTCTTTACTGATTCAATAACAGCCCTGCTTAGAAGACAGTTCTTTAGCAGATAATTCACAGACCAAGGCTTCTTGAATATTTTGATTCCATCATCTCCTGGGAGCTTGGACTCATCATCACCCAGACAAAGTCTGACCAGGGAATGTGGACTCTAGTGATCATACTTGTAAGCTGTTTGAATTTGAGAGAACATGCAGACCTTAGAATGTTTTCTGCTTTGACTGTAGCCAATTAAATACAAAGCTCTAATGAGAGTTAGGCATTCTGGGAAATGTAGTCCTTGGTCATAGAGACTGTTCCTATTCTTAGAGAAAGGGGAGGCATTTATCTTGTTCTCTTCCAGAGGCAGGAAGAGTTACTATGAATTTTCCATAGATCTCAGCACTGAGGAGTTCATCTATTTTCCTTACTGGGTCTCCATGGGTATTTAATGGGAAAATAAGGGAGTGAAGGCAAAGGTCTCAAGACAGAGAAAATAGAAAGATCTGGATTCAAGCAAGCTGAATCACACACTGCATAACCCACCTGGCCAAAGGTCACAGGACTGAAACTCAGCACTAGGACATTGGGGATAAAGAAATCTCCCCATAGATATAGTCTGGCCCAGGGGTTTCCCTACGTCTCCTGGTCCTATGGAGCTGGGACATTCTTTCCTACAGAGCTATACTGTGTACTACAAGGCAGATGTTTGACAGCATTTATGAATTCTGACAGTAGGGCTCCCCTCCACAGGTATGGAAATCAAATCTGTTTGTAATATCATATGTTCACTGTGGATAGAAGGCATCAACCTCAGTGAAGGAGGCGTGGTCAAGGGAGAGGCTGCAAGCTTCAGAAGTGAATTGGGCTGCAGTATGGAGACAATGGCCCAATACCCTTCCAAAGTTGGAGTCTTTGACTTAACTGAGCACAGTGGAGCCCCAAATTTAGCTCCTTAGGAATACTATTCCACCTAAGTCTGGAAGAGAAGAAGACATCATGGAAGGTTAGCTATAGGCACAGCAGAAAAAAATAATCTCCTTAAGGAACAGGGCAGACCTAGATGGTATGACTCACGAGACTAGCAGAGAGTCAGGATCTTCCCATGCAACCCAAGACTACAGTGAAGCATGATCTCATGTGCAGACACCCAGCAAAGTGGCTGGTGTGCAATAGATGGTCCACAAATGCCAGCTAACTGTAGCCTGGCCCCCATCACTCTTCCACTTGAACACGGGACGGTAATGTTCCAAGTGAATGAGGATTTAATGCAATTGCCATTTGATTTAATTTCCAAATGCGTTAAAACTGTTAATTCAACACATCAGCATGCAGCTGATGAAGTAGTCAAAATAATTCAAGGGAACCAATACTTGTCAGGTTTTATTTATCCACATTTTCACTTCTTTAAAATAAGCTGGTCGCTGTGCCCGTATAAAGTACAATATACATAGATATCTCCCTGCTAGCTTCCCCCACACACATATGTTCAAGTTAAGTTTCCCACCCTTTTTCCATCTGTCATTTCTCCCTTCCCATGAAAAGCTAATGGAGACGCTATCAAGAGCGAGAAAGTGAGAGGCTGAGGTGGGGCAGTTGGCGAGTGCAGGGAGGATGAAACCGACAAAGACAGGCATCACATACACACACACACAGGCACATGAATACACACACACACACACACACACACACACACACACACAGAACTATGCTGGTCTTGGCTCTGTATATATGACTATCCTCCCAATCTAAGGCAGCTAGCATTCATCATTCCATTTTTACACTGAGGGAGTCACAGAAATCCATTCCCAATTCATATAGTCAACAGAGAGTTGAATCATAATCTGGAACCAAGACCCAGACTCCTTATCGATGTGTTCTTGGGAATCACAGCTACAGTCAAGAATAATGTAAGCTAGGATGGAAGCATGAGAAGGCTATCCTAGAGGGAACAAAGTCTGCAGGAAAAGATGATATTACTGAGCTTCTCCGAGGACTGGCAGGAAGTGGGGGGAGCAGGGAGAAATTGGGTTAATGTGAAAAGCTGTTCAACTTTTCAGCCTAAGTTGGATGCACACACTTACATCTGAAGCGCTCCTGGGTAAACAGGTAGGGTTCATCACAATCCAAGATTCTCCCATTAAAAGGGACTAATGAGAGCCCAGAAGCTTTTTCTTAAGGAAATGATGATCTCATGGCCACATGACAGGCTGCATAATCAACAAGACTGGAGAAGGTAGACTCGGGCTCCAAATCACAGCCAGCGAAGATCAAGGCCATAAGAACAACAGCACAGGACATCATAAAGCTTGCAGGCTCCACTGGAAGAAGAAAAGCACGATAAAATGCATGCTTAAAGGAGAAGGAAAAGAAGAAGCAGGTAGTTGCAAAGGAGATAAATACAACTTCATCAGGGGTAGAGGAGAAATGAGTTCAAATGAGGAGCGCCTCCAGAAGGAGGGAAATGCCTCTAATGAGTGAAGGCAAACAAGCATCCCCCGCATGATGAGTGCTTTGAGGTAAACCTCATGCAATGTGCAGTTCAAAAATAAGATAAGCCTTTCATAAAAATAATAATCAAATAAGGAAGGAATGACAAAGGGTTCCAAGTAGAGTTGCATGCTTGTCGAGGGTGACTTGGAACAATCCCTGGGCAGAGGTGTGGGTGTCACCAGCAAGAAACTGGATGTGCAAAGCTTCTCATTTCTGGCACCTGTGCTCTGGCAGAAAATATGCACAGCACACAGCTACAGTTCTGATGGTAAATACACCCCCAACACCAGTGTGGTTCCTAGGATGGCTCTGTTGGGAGGTGGTGAGACAGTTAGACGGGAAGGCCTACAGGGAGCTCTGCAGTGGTTACTACTATCAAGTGGATCAGAAAACGAAGTGCCTATGAGCTAAGGAAAGCCCTCTTCTCGGTGTGTCAGTTTCCAAAGACAATTAGATCAGAGGTCCCTGACCTGCTAAATGGATTAAACCTTTGGTGGATGATACGACTGCATCATCCATCAGGTAGTGGTGGAAAATAGAAGGCTGGGCCTTTGGAGGAAGTAGGTAAACAGAAGCATGGCCCTGGGACTCTGTCTTTCTCTGACCACTTCCTGTAGCCTCTTCTGTCTGCTTCTTGTCTATCATGAAGAATTCCCTTAGCCACATATAGAAGTACGGCCGAAGCCACTACCATGGTGTTTTGCTCAAGCACATGGGTCAAGAAATCAGGGACTGAGCCTTCTGAAAGTGTGAGCCAAGGTAAATAATCTGTCAGTTCTCCCTTCCTCCCTCCCTCCCTTTTTTATTTGTATTGTTGGGTCTTTAGTCAGGGCCATACAAATTAACTAAAGCAGGTCATATTCCCTTCAAGGGAACTACTACTTCAAAGGATTTTGGTCTTCCTGGCCATGGCGGGAGCAGTTAGCTCTTCCATACTATGCCCCCACTATTGACTTTCAGTATCCCCACCAAAATTCCCAAGCAATAGACTGCGATCCAAATGAAGTTTGTTTTTCTTTTTCTCATGTGTTAGTTATCTCAGGTATTTTGTTTTGGCGGTGACTTTCTCACATGTACAAAGATAAAAATGTCACTATCTGATAACGACAAGATCTAGGAAACCAGCATAACACCAAGGATGGAAGCTACAGAAGGTAGGGCTGAAAATCTGGTGAGTGTCCCGTCAGATGAGGCCTGCAGAGGAGACCCCTCTGAGAGGCTGCTGTTAGGGCAGAGGCCAGAGGGAACAATGCAAGTGGGTGATCTAATTACCAGAAAGAAAACTACACCTGGCAAAGAGACAAGCAAGTCCAAAGGTCTTGGGGTCAGAACTAGCTTGGAATCTTTCAAAAAGAACAAAGATCAATGTAGTTAGAGAAGAGATGAGAAGGCTAATGTGTGTGGGGTGGGAGGGTCAGGAATCAAAGAGACAGAGAAGGCAGACTTAGAGGCCACGGCAAATGTGTGAATTGTATTCTGAGTATTATCTAAACTGCTGAAGGGGGTATGTGATTCATGTGTTTGATTCGTGTGTGTGTGTGTGTGATTCACGTGTGCGTGTGTGCATGCACACACATACACACAAAGATATATCATAGCAATACCATAGCATATCGATTTCTTTGATCCTTGCTCATCATGTTTCAAAACTGAGCCACGCTAGCCCTATCCACATACCTCCCAAGGCCACGGGACCCATCACTTGTGGAATGACTCGTAGCAACCTTGCCATGCTTTCAAGACTGCATTGCTCACTTCATGTTGTATCGTGGGACCCACCATTCTGGATTTTTCAGGAAGTGTGAAATAGAAGGCGGAGATAGGCGGCTTACGTTTGTCACTTGAAATCTGCGTGAGCTTGAGAAATCTCCATCTCTGCTCCTTCATTTGTAAAAGGGGGCTGGCTACTAATGGTCTACTTCAGAGGGTGACTGTTAAGATGTCTAAGCTCATGTGGCCGGTGCCTGATACCAACTCTATGGTATGCGCTGTATGTCTGTATGTATCCTCTAGCCAGAACACACCTTCTTGGACTCAGTGATTATTTACTAACAACACAAACATCAGAGGGATTCAGCAGCTCTTGTCATTCTACATTTCAAGCCATCACTGTAAACTCAAGGTGGCTTAAATAAGAATTTAAGGGAAGAATTGTTCCCATAGGCTTATATGCTTGAATACTTAGTCACCAGAGAGTGGCACAATTTGAGAAAGATTAGGTGTGGCCTTGTAGGAGGAAGTGTGTCACTGGGAGTGGGGTTCAAGGTTTTAAAAGCCTACACCAGGACCAGTCTCTCTCTTCTTGTTACCTGCAGATGCAGGTGTGGATCTCAACTACTTCTCCAACGCTATTTCCACCATGCCTCCCACCAAGAAAAAAATGGACTAAGCCTCTGAAACAGTAAGCAAAGCCAAATTAAATGCTTTCTTTGTAACAATTGTGAGTAGTCATAGTGTCTCTTCATAGCAATAGATCAGGGACTGAGACACAGACTCAGGGTAGTGAATAAGCAAAAGAAACCAAGATAGGAGAGTGGTCAGTTGTAGAGAAATCAGAACATACAGCTCTCTGTCACTAGCTCAGGATACAGGATGATCAATGTGGCCCATCTTTGTACAAAAAAGCTTTTGGGGGCTGGAGAGATGGTTCAGAGGTTAAGAGCACTGGCTGCTCTTCCTAGAGGACCTGAGTTCAATTCCCAGCAACCACATGGTGGCTCACGACCATCTATAATGAGATTCGGTACCCTCTTCTGGAATGCAGGCGAACAGTGTGTACATAATAAATAAATAAATCTTAAAAAAGAAGCTTTTAAGCATGATATACAATATTTAAAGAAGAAAAAAAGAAATAAGACAATATCAAATGGTGTAAGTAAAGCATTTCTGCAACTAATAGCAACGTATAAGATGGATATGATGACCTCAGTCCTCTCTCTCTTTCAGAAGAGTGAGACCTAAATCTAACCTAAAATTACATGTCCAGTATGTGGAAAAGCCTCCCTTAAGACAGAACAAGGTATAATGGACAGAACCTTTGGGCAACAACCCCTAATAAAAATGGCAAAAATAAAATTGTTGATGATAACAGACATAATTTTGTGGGTACTTATGTTGTGCTAGGGTCTATACATATTCCATGTTGTCAATATATATTGTCTCTGTCCAAGGAACCTGCAGTTTGAGTAAGAATAAAACCCACAGACTCACAGATCTGAATGCTTGGTTATGAGGTGGTGGCACTATTCAAAAAGATTAGGAGGTGTGTCTTCGTTAAATAAAGTGTATGCTGGAGGCAGCCTTCTAAGTTTTCAAAAACCCAAACTGAGCCCAGAGTCTTTTTTTCTCACTGCTTGCAGAACCAGGTGTAGAACTCTCAGCTACTTCACCAATACTATGTCTGCCTGCAAAGACAACTCGCTCATCACCATGATAATAAACTAAACCTCTGAAACCGTAAGCAAGCTCCAATTAAATGCTTTATTTTATATGAGTTGCCATGGCCACAGTATCTCTTCACAGTAATAGGACCCTCATTAAGAGAGAACGCATCAAATAAATGTATTTAGCCCACTGTATAGATAAGGAAAATGGGGCCAGTAGTGAGTGTGTGCTTTACCTGAAGTCTCACGGGTAGCAGAGATCAAGACCAAGACTGAAATTCAGGTGTGTTCTAATCTACACTCTAGGTGACTCAGTTGGACTCACCTAATGATCCACACAGCCATCACATTTTCCAGAGACACTACCTCCATGTTAACAAGTCCTGAGTACTTGGCGGGGTATTGGGTGTGTGTGTGTGTGTGTGTGTGTGTGTGTGTGTGTGTGTGTGTGTGTGTGTAACAGCTCTGGCTGTCTTCCAGTTCACTTTGCAGACCAGCTGGTTTCAATGTCCCAGAGATCTGGCCGCCTCTGCCTCCCAAGTGTGCCACCACTGTCCGGGTGACAACAAATTCTAAAATCATTAATTTATAAATATTAGAATGAAGCTGAGCAACTTTAGTTGAGTAAATTCATGTCCTTTTGCCAAGCAAAACACCCTGAAATGGAAGAACCTAGAAAGATCAGAAATAAGTGGAGAGAATAAGAACGTTTATGAGCACTGGCCTGGAACAGGTAGGCAGGGGACGGGCTGTCAACTGAGTGAAACCTCAATTACAGGGTAATCTAACATATAGCCAGTACATTATCACAACTCAATAAACAGCTTCTTCAGAATTAAGTAATTCCAATTTGCTTTCATTGCAGTCTGAGTCTCCCAATGAATGCTGATACCACCTACAGCTAAGATTAGGCTGCATCTTCTAAAGCCCTGATTTGCACTGTGCTAGGATGCTGGTGAGCCAAGGAACATGAGGGCACGTCAGTGTGCATGGAGGCAGGGACTCATCTCAGGCTTGCTCTGCTCACCTCAGTGTGTGCACTCGGTATGGAAGCCATGGCACAGGCCTCCCTCCAGTCCTGGCACCTCAGGTACTGGGTGGGGAGGTTATGAGCTCTCAGTCACAGATAGGTCACAGTTTGAACAAAGGACACAAGGTGTAAGAGATGGCCCGTGTAACCAGGTGGTGCTGATGATAGCAGGACTAGCGACTGAGTTGCTGTAACTCCTAAAAAGTAGACACTAGAGGGGACCCAGAGACCTCTGACCTATACCCCATAATGCTGATGCTCCCAAGCTACACTTTCATGCATCTCTCTTTCCTTTTGCTCAAGCATTACTACATGGGGATTAAGTACCACCCTCTACTTTACAGAGGCCTTAAATGATTTCTCCAAGGCCACAGAGGTACTGGGTGAGGCCTCTGGTCACTGAGTCGCACCTGATTGTGCCATCCATTTGCTAACATCTTAGAGCATGAGGGTAAATCACAGCTCTGAACACCCCCGCACCGGTCATCCCGTTTCACCCTCACGACACCCTCCCAGGGATAAAACCCTATCACTCTATTTCAAGATGTATCTGTATTTCCCTGAGAGCTTTACACCCTGTTCAAAGTCACAGAGATGAATCAAGATAGGTCCAGGATTCCAAGCGAGGCATCTGGATTCAGCCATTACTGTGTGCATGGGAAGAAAAACACACAAGGATCATTTTCTTTACCCAGTGCCCCAAAGTCAGCTGAATGATCATGTCCAACTCCTTGGGCCACACAAACTGTATAATGAGCAAAAGGCATGGTCACTCAGGAGGAGGAATGGCAGTGGGGGCCACTACTTCAACAGCAAGTGGCCCTTAGGAAGTCACTTTTGCTTTTTAGATATTTCTCCTTTCCTCACCAAAAGGATGACTGCTATTCTTCTTTTCATTTCAAATACAAGTATTTCAGAATGGAAGCATGCAAGACAATGGCTCAGCTGAGACTAAGGGCTTTTAGTGGGGAGAATCTTTCTTTATAAGACTTTGCCCTCAAATGCTCTCATCCCCTGCCTTCAAGTGACCACTGGTCACAGACTGGAAGCTGATAGGTTTCCTTTGGGTACCTCCGAGTAACCCTGCCTCTCACTGCCTTACGTGTATTGGGGGAGCATCTCTACCTGCTTGCCTGTTATCTACATCCCTTTGGCACTTATTATAACATTGTGATACCAGGAGCCAACAAAGCCCTAATCCCCAGCCCCCTCCTCCGAACATAGCTATAGCAGTCCACCTCAGACTCAGATCCAAGCCTAACTCTCCCCTTAGGATGGCCCTCATCTTCTCAACCCTGCTCTGCTGGTTCTCTCAGCTATAAAAGAAGTTGAAATAAAACCAATGTGAATAGCTGCAATTAAGATAAAACGAGACAGCATATGTGAGGGGACCAAGCAAATGGCTTATCACTCACTCAATATTAAAATGCGAAGGAAAGGGGGACTTAAAAAGTGAAATTCTATGCCAAAAAAATAGATGAATGTCGTCAAGGTGTCATAAAATGGGGCCAGATTCCAGAAAGTACCAATTCTGCTGTGGAGGAGCCGCAGAAGCTCCCAGAGCACCTCTCAGAGGAGAGCATGGGCTGCAGGGGAAGGGGTTACGGAGCAGCACGAGCTGCTGGGTCACAGTCACACATCTGACTAATGCACCCGGGCCAGAATTCACACTCTACGCTTTGCCTTAACTAGGCCCCAGTTGGTAGAGCCAACAAAGGACAAAGCACTATCCCAGTGGCCACTTCTCCAAGCCAAGAGAGCACTGCTTCAGCAATCCCCCTGCCCTGGTAGCCCATAGATCAACACTTCTACACCTCTTCACCCTGACTCTGAGTAGAAGACATAGGGAAAGAACAAAGCAAGCATTTTCTGGCCCCATTTTTCTATGACTACAAACTTCAAGGTACAGCACTGACTCCCACGGTCCTTCCCATCACCTCACCACCACTCTGCATCAGTCAGGCACATGCAAGGTGCCTCACAATTATGTCCCAAGGCAACCAAATCTGGGTACCTCCTGATAGGCACAACCAGACGTTTGTCTCATTGGTGAATCTAGACCCCATCAAATTGGCAGCTGTTTTGCCTAGCAAAGCAGACGAGGTGACGTGAGTGTCAATACATCACCCTCCATGTGACTATCCACCTGGAGTCAGGATAGCTCAGAATACAGAATCCAAGCAGCGCTCTCCATTCTGGTCCCACTGAAGCCACCAGTCACACAGAGTCAGGAAAGAGAAGTCAAATTTTTTTTTCACCAATAAGAAGGCAGAAAGCATAAGAGAATGGGGCATTCTACTGTGGGACTCCCAAAGCAGAGTGGAAAATCAACTATGAAAAAGCACAGTGAGTGTTCCAGGAGACAGCTCAGGAAATTATAGAGTCACTGAGGATTAGAAGTGCCTGCAAAGGTCACTGTGTCATACGAATCAATCTTATGGGATCAGAAAAGTTAAGATCTGAGCCTAATGTGATCAAAGTGATGGTTTCCTTTATATATTAATGGCACTTCATGTGAATGAACTTAAAGGTGCCTTTTTAAATATTATTTTGTTCATGACCACCTAATTTGTTGATCTTTGGCTTGAAGGTTCATGACATTCTGGTGATGAAGTAAGTGCCCACTGAAGCCAATATGCACCCACAGTGCACAGAAATCTCCCAGTTGAGACTCGTGAAATGATGGACCATGCCAATGAAAGCAGTTGAACACCAGCAACTTCTGTTGTTCAGTGCACACAGAACCCGTGCTAGGTAGGTATAAGCCTAAAATGGGAGCGCTTGAAAGAGACCAGAGGATACCCTCATGCTTCCAGAGCTCATGTCTGAAAAGGGAGGCTAAATGAAGCACAAGCAAAGGGAAGTGTGATAAGAGCCATGGAGGTACATTATTTCCTTTCCCTATTTCTGAGCTGGGCTAGGATGTCCTGACAGAAGCAACTGAAGATAAGGTTTAATTTGGCTCATGGCTCCAGAGTTAAGTCCACTGTGGTAGACAGCCATCTCAGCAGCAGCTTGAGGCAGCTGGTTACATTCCATCCACATTTGGGAAGCAGAGGGCAGTGATGCTCGTTCTGGGCTCACTTTCTTATTATTCAGTCTGTGACCACAGCTAATGTAACAATGCTGTCCATAGCTAAGATATTCTTCCCAGCTTGATTTAATATAAATAATCTAACACAGGTACATCCCAAGGCCAATCAAATCTGGGTAACTCCTGATAGGCACAGCCAGAAGCTAGTCTCATAGGCGAATCTAGACCCTGTCAAATCGGCAGTCATTCTTGTCCATCACAGAAAGAGAGGAGATGAGGTGACATGAGTGCCAATTCACCCTCCTCCATGCGACTATCCATGCAGAGTCAGGATAGCTCAGAATACAGAGTCCAGACAGTGCTCTACATTCTGGTCCCATTGAAGCTGCCAGTCACACAGAGCCAGCAAAGAGAAGTCAAAGTTTTTACACCAATCCATGCTCAAATAAAAACAGAGCAGCAGTGACAGCAGCAACCACAAACAGTCAGAGCCTTCTGAGAATCAGGCGCTGCTTTTCCTCCCTTCAAACACAGCTGGCACAATACGAACAGGTTCATTATTTCATTCACTAAATATTGCTATATTGAAATTTTAATCAGTGAACATAGCAGTGATAAAATGAATACATTCATACACCATTGCTGCCTGTGTAAACCGCCAAACCATTCTTTGCAAAAGCAATATTACATTAGAGAGAAGAAAATTCATAAAGATATTCATATGCTTTGATCGACCAATTCAACTTGCAGAGATTTATCTAAGGAAAGAATCTGGTTCTGTAGAATAATTAAAAAAACTAAAATTATTATTAGTTGTTGTTGTTTTGGAAGAACTGTACTAAGATGTTAAGTTTTGCACACTCAAAGGAAGAAATGATATAAACAGAAACACCTGGAAATACTTAAATGACTGTGAATATGGAGATTTTTAAAAAGAGGGAAATGCACAGGACTGAACGGGCATTTGTTTCTTTTCTGCTGATGCGTAACACCGTGACCAGAGGCAGAGTTTATTTTGGCTTGTGGTTGTAGCAGGAAGTTATTATGATGGGGGAGGCAACAGCAGGCAGCCAGAACAGGAAGATGAGAGATGACATCTACAGTCACAAACACAGAGCAGAGAGAGCACAGCAGAAGCTGGGCAAGGCCAAGGCTATGACCTCTCAAAGCCTGTCCCCAGTGAGATACTTCCTCCAACAAGGCTCTGCCTCCTAAAGGTTCCCTGGCCTTCTCAAACAGTGCCAGGAACCTGAAGTCAAGAGTTCAAATGTGTGAGCCTAGGAGTGATTTTGCTCACTCAAAGCAGCACAAATGGCATGTGCCTGATAAGTAGGATAGCTCAAAGAAGAACTTGAGTAGGCGTAGGGTTTGCCAGAGTCCTCCAAAGAGGCAGGAAAGGGAGTGTGGGATTTGAATGAGGATTGCTTCCAGAGGAGCACACATTTGAATATTTGGTCCCCAGTTGATAGAACTTTTTGGGAAGGATTAGAAGGTGTAGCCTTGTTGAAAGGGGTGTGTCAGTGGGGGCGGACTTTGAGGTTTCAAAAGCTGAGGCGATTCCTAGTTCATCCTCTCTTTGTCTCGTGCTTGTAGATCGAGATGTATGTGCTCGGCTACTGCTCCTGATGGTGATCTATGCCTATTTGTCTGCTTCTGTGTTTCCCACCATGACAATCATAGACTCAAGCCCTCTGGAACCATGAGCCTCACATTAAATGTTTTATTTTATAAGCTTCCTCAGTCATGGTGCTTTGTCCTAGCGACAGGAAAGTAAGACAGGGGTCCACGTGCATAAGGGAAATCATGGACATACTTCAAGGTGAACAAACATAAGAAAACAGATGAGCGTTGACTCAAGACCATTTGGGAGGGAGGCTCCCTCTTTTAACAGTCTTCCTGAAATATTGTCATTATATGGAACTTGCAGCTAAAAAGCCCTCACAAACAATTCTACGAGAACATTTCAGTAGGACATTCCTAAACCACAAAGGACATGTAACCATCTTGATTTGAAATACAAATCCAAGTCAAACTTGCAGGTTGTGTCTGTGGTAAATATCCCACATGTAGGTATCTCATATGGGAGAATGTTCTGGAAAGCAGTGACTGTAAAGCTGTCTTGTGCTGTTGGGAGGAGGAGGAAGCAATAGGCGAGAGAAGGGAGTAGCTGTATAAAAATGGAGTTGAGATCCTGTAGTCAGCCACCTGGCACAGCGTGAGGCGACACTCACCTTTCACAATCAGCTCTGCATAGTTGGACACACCAGATCCACCGTCTGAGCGGATTACACAGCGATACTTGGAGATGCTGCGTTGAGAGGTGTCTGCCACGCTGACTGTGGCCGAGAAGCGCCTGTGGTTGACCACACGAGTGACCATGAGGGCCGTGTCTCTGCCATTCCATTGCTGAAGACACAGGAAGAAAAGAAAGAAGAAATCATAGCACCAGGGCTTCCCAGAAACCTTCAACATAGACCCCATGACCCTTGAATGCTCCAGGGGCCTAGGATTTCCTTGAAATAGAATGACAAACTGCTTCTATCTAGTCTGAGCTATGGTTCTGACTCAATCCCCACCCACCGATTGCACTACCGCAGGTCTGTCAGTCCAGCACTCTAGAAGCTGAGGCATGTGGCTTCCAAGTTTGAGGCAAGTCTACATAATGAACCCTGTCTCAAAAAATAGGAAGAAAGGAAGAGAGGGTGGGCAAGAAAAAATGATTCAAGAGGAAGGATGTCTGCTTGGAAGGAAGGAACTGGGACAAAAGCTTCTCCTAATTGCCTCAGCTCCTGGCTCAGCACACTTTTGGAGTTGGTTTTATTCCCTTAACCTTCCCCCTTCTTATTTTCCTTCAATCTCATAAGCAGAAACTGCAATATTTCCCCAAAGACGGCCTTTAGCAGATTAACAAACAATTCAGCCCACATAGAGTTTTAGTAATGTGCCTTGCACTCAGATCCTCAGCTGGTGATCAATGTCTCAATGGCATTGACTCCCATCTGCCCCAGGCTGTCACTGTAGATAATTTTTACCTCCCCTCTTTGCCATGCCTTCTTTCCTCTGCCCAGAATGTTCTATGTCCCTTTAGTGGGAACAGCCCCTTTCCCACTAATCAATGCTTAGCCTGCCACTGCCTCTAGGAAGTTCTCTCATCAATCACGCCACCATCTGAAAGGCAGCTGTGCCTCTCTGTACTGTGCAAACCTTTCCCACATCCTGGCCCATGACTGTTCCCCACTTGAGACCATGAGTCCCCAAGAGACAAAAATCCCATTCATTTTCCTATGCCAACTCTACCAAGATTTGTAGGATCAGGGCAAATACACATAAGTGTTTGTCTTCAGCAACCTGAATTTTAGGTGTGATGTTTTGGGTTAAATAGATTCTTTCACAGTAGCAAGCTGTAGTAGCTGGGAAGGCATGCATGAGGATGCATTTTGAGTGGATATTTACTAAGCACCTAGTATGCAGCTGATCCCGAGCTGGGTGCTTTTGTATAATCCTCCATTTTAATCTTCACAGCCTTGTTGAGGTGTGTGTTATTGCTGCTCTTCTCAGAAGAATCAAATGTCAGAGAGGTTAAATAAATATGTAGAGCAAACACATCCCTCATCCAGGCTTCCCCGCAGCAGCTCAAACATTTCTCCCTAAGACTTTATCCCCATTGCCTGCTTTAATGTAATTTTTATCTCTCAAGTGAAACAGAGGGTTTTAATCGTCTGGTTGGATTTAGAGAAACCTGGCTATTTACGATTCCCAGGCCCCATGTCTTTCCGGATGAGATCTCTTTTGCTTCTCCCATGAAGTACATAATCTATCCATGTGCATAACCCATTTTTTTCATGTCACTTTCCAATCTCCCTCCCATCAGGGACATGTTAAGATGGGGATACAGGAATGGGCAGGGCAGCTGATGAGGTAGTACCAAGCCCATTAGCATATAGTAGACCAAGAGACAGGAAGCAGATTCACCAAACTCCCACCAGAGGAAAGACCTTCTTCAAATTGGTTGGGGGAGTCAAAGAGGACAATTTCCTTCACCACAATGTTTTAACATTCTTAGGACTTTCAGTCTCAAAATGGATCACCTCTGCATTCCCAAATACTAAAGTAAATGGCATTTCCCCAAATCAGGACAGCAAGAAAGGTAGCCATACCCTCCTCCCATGCCAAAAATGACCCAGAATGACCAAATAATAATAATAATAATAATAATAATAATAATAATAATAATATAATAATAATAAAATAATAATAAATAAAGCCACATAAGGGAGCAGAAGTCACCAGGACTATAGCCCCCAAACACCCGTGCATGCCTTGGGGAATCCCTGCAAGAAATAATACAGCTTAGACCCAGGTACAAAAAGCTACCAGATACTAAAGAACACCCCCACTTTATGGTAGTGTGATAAGGAGGTTGAAAAGATTCTGGAAAATAGGAGAATTGAACCCTGATTTGGAAAAGGTGAAGAATGTACAGGGGAGGGGACTTGAGAAGATATAGGGCCACCCAAAGTGTTCCATCTTCACCCTTCCTTAGCAAGATAGTGCAAGAACACTTTAAAACAAGCATGAGTCAGTGATAGAGGATCAGTTAGATATTGTCTGACCCGATTTATTTTTAAAGCTTTCCTTTCTTTCCCTCTCCCCTCCCCTCTATTTCTTCCCATACACAATAGATTCATCAAAACCTGCCCACCTGTGGAGCTACTGTGAGCCATAAATGAGAAGGTACACAAAACACTTAACATTAAGGCACATTCTGGTGTTACAAGAGTTTGCAAATTAACCATGAAATCAGCAAAGAAAAATTCTGTCAGTGGAATAATAGCTCCCCTTCCAAAGATTCAGACACCCTAATACCCAGAACCTGTGAAAATGCAAACATATGCATATACAAACATATACATATATGTGTGTACGTGTGTATATATAATACACACACACCTGGGATCAATGTACCACAAAGACTTTCAAGCTAAAGTGGGGGTGGGGGAGCATGAGTGTCAGAGAAGAAGGTATGGGTAGAAGGACAGGTTAGAGGGAGGCAGTATTCACTTGAATCTGAAGGAGGGAGTCAGGAGCTAACTGACTCATGAGTATTGTTTATAATAGGAAATTGCAGGTCACGGTATCATTTATAAGTGGGAAGGCATTCTCCCCAGACACTCACAAGCATGCCAACCTTTTGTCATTTTAAAACAACATCATCATCATCATCTACAAAGTTCACAATAAAAAGAAAAAAACTACAATCAAGGCTAGAGAAATGACTTAGCATTGCCTGCTCTTCCAGGGGACCTGGCTTCAATTCCCAGCATTCATACAGCAGATCATAATCATCTGTAACTCCAGTTAGAGAGCATCCAGTGCCCTCTTCTGGTCATCTTGGGCACTGCATGCATATGGTACACAAATGGACACATACATACAAAATTAAAATAAATATTCTTTTGAAATTAACAAAAGGACATGCAACCAAACACAAAAAGAACTGCAGAAACTTCACAACTTCTACATTTACGATTTTGCAGTGGGCTTCACTCCTTGCTATCCAGGGCCACGTGCAGTCTATGGGATACACCCTCAGGGAACACAGCCCACCAACACCTGAGTGCCATATGCAGGACTCGCTGAAGCTCCTTTCTGACTGCTCATCTCAACAATGGCAGAGAAATAAATTTGTTCTGAACCGTTAGGTTTGTAGAATATATTTCAACCGCAATAAGAAACTAATACTAAGAGAAAGGGCTGGTTAAGTGCTAAAGCTGCATTGTGCGCATTTACATTTTATCTTGATGTTGCCTCCAGTATTATTTACTTATCTTCTTAATGATGTCAGATTCTGGCAGGACTGAAGAGGATTAAGTGCATTCCCCTGAACCGTTCACATTTTTTTTTCTGTTCAGCTCCTGAACTGAGAACCTTTCTCCCACTGAAGGATAGGAAATTGCAGGTTGTCTTATGAAATCTCTGGAAAGCAGGCCCTTTTGATAATCACACTTGTCATATTGGGAGCAGGTAACAGCAGGGCAGGAACAAGCAGGAGGGCCCCCGAGTCAAGGCAGGGAGAGTGCAGGGATGGACTGTGGGCAAGGAGAAATGGAGGTTAAATTCAGAAAGAGGAGCGCTGGTGGGAACAGCCTGTGAGTGTGACTGGCGCAGAACAGGCAGGGAAGAGCAGGTGAGGGCTGGAGGTCAAGGTGGGCAAGCAGGATGGAGGACTCCAGAGGAAGAAATCACGGAGTACTCCAAGAGCAGGGCATGCATGCTCAGACAGGAAGAGACCCGGGTGTTTGAATGCTATGACCACGCGAAGCGATTCAAACACAGTGAGTGTGTAGGAAGCATGTGTCATAGCTACTGGTCCAATAAAGGCAGAACAGGAAATGCAAAGGAGAAAACAAGAGGGAATTCGGTGAAACAAGGGAAGGACTTGAAATCTAGGCCCATGAGCTTGATGACATCATCGTTTCATTTCTTTTGCTATGATGACATAAAGCCATTTAGAGGAGAAAAGGGGTTGTCATCTGGCTCATAATTCGTATTAAATCCATCCTATCAGGGAGTCCCAGGGAAGAAACTTAAAGCAGCCGGTCACATCCACAGTCAAGAGCAGGGAGAAGCGAATGCATACGTGTTTATTACTGAACTAGCTTTGTCTATTCTTCTGCAGCCCAAGTATAAAATCAAGGACTGGTACCTTTAACTTTTCAACAGTGTCCTTGCTAAGTAATCGAGATAATCCCTTACAGACCTGCTGATGGGCCAACATCTCAGATAATCCTTCACTGAGACCCTAGGGTGTGGCATGAACACTTGGCACTGTGTATGCCACCATGCTACGTAGTGATATCTCATTTGTACTTTAATAAATAAAGCTCGCCTGAAGGTCAGAAAGTAAAACAGCCTTCTAGGCCGGGCAGTGGTGACGCACACCTTTAATTTTAGTAGTCACGCCACTTTGCCATAGAACCGGGGCTGTCGTGGTGCATGCCATTAATCCCAGTCCTAGAGAGAATTATAAAAGGGAGGAGACAGCTCTCAGACACAGTCTCATTTTGATGATTCCTGGAGGCAGGATCACCATTTCCAACTGAAGTAAAGGAAAGAGTCAGTGGCTGGCTGTTTAATTTTTCTGACCTTCAGGTTGAACCCTAATATCTGTCTCTGGGTTTTTATTAATCATTCTACAATGCCAAATTTGACTGGTCAGCTATATTTGATTGTTAGAACTCTTGCTTGAGTAGCTGACTTGAGTTTTATTTTTTTAATTATTAAATAAAACAATTTCTGAAATGGCCCTAAACATACTCTGCAATTTTGTATTATATATTTATATAGAGCAGAGTTCTTATCACGGGCAATTATAAAATTAAAATATTGATCAACTCTTAAAATAGTTGAAGGAAATTTCCATTCTACAGTATCAAACATTTAGCCAAGATTTAATTCTTTATGCAAAAATTAGTAAGCACATCCATTTCATTAGTACTCAAATTTGCTTTGCTCTTCAATGTAAAATTATATACATACATATATATATATATATATAGAGAGAGAGAGAGAGAGAGAGAGAGCAATAAAATATTTCTTTATAATTTATTGCCAGTGAATGTTTGACTTACATGCCTGTCTTATATATCCTATATACTCAGGGTAAACTCTTCTATGGTTAAAAGGGTGTCACTAGTGGAAAGAGAACTCTTTGACCTAGAAACAAGGGGCCAACACTTGAACCACCAGTGTGGCCAGGTGTAGTCATAGCAACATGAGGAAACTTACCATTGGCTGAAGTTGGCTCCTAGAGAAAGGGAGCCAGAGCCTTAGGCAACTTACATGCACAGGCTCAGGGAACGAGAACTCTGACTTCTAAAGAGACTCTGGTAAGGACAATAAAAGCATTCATGCTGCCTGACACTTTCCTGTCTCCACCTTCTCCTAAAATAAATCACACATGGTGCCCCTGAATTCCAGCAAGCATCACTTTGAAACCTATGAGTACTTGGTTTCTAAATAATTGGCTTTCATAGGTTGTATTGTTGTTTTTAATGGGAAGTGACCATGATAGAATACTTGCTAAGCAGAAAGCTCAAGTTTTCTACAATAAAACATTGTTTCATAATACAACACAACACACACACACACACACACATACACCACACACACACACACACACACACACACACACACACAAAGAAAGAGAACTGCATAAATGAACTGAACTGAATAAATATTTTGTTTAAATTAAGATAAATGTGAACACTGAATAAAAGTCAAGTTAATATGATTGTGTTTTAAGGTCTTAAAACCATCTTTTCTATCGCCCAGGCTAGCCTCCTAACTTACCGGATAGCCCAAACTGGTCTCGACTTCCTACCCTGGCATCCCTGGAATACAGTCGTGCTACCACATCTGGCCCTCACTGGCATTTTGGAGTGCTTAGTCTTTACTCAGTACTGTGTTCACTGGCCAGCACACGAGGGATTCCTTTCTCTTCAAACCCCTGGGGAAGTCCTCCAAGAGTGGTCCTCGGACTGGCCATCTCAGTAGCTCTGGGGAACTGGTTAACAGAATAAATTTTCAGGAGAACTGCAGCTGAAATCCGCCTGTAGATGCTGTTGACTGGAGCTTGGACTTCAGGCTTTCTCCTCTTTCCCTATTCTATTATTAATCACTCTGGAAATGTACTCATTATTTTACAAAACAGAAAATGAGAGACTGTGGGGCGTGGAAGGTATAATTTCTGCCCAGAGGAATTCACAGGCTGGCTAAAGATTCTAGCAAAACAACAAAAAGGCAAAAACATAAACATGAAGTAGGGCATTGAAATAGCCTACTTCACAGTGGAAGAGTGGGGTGGGCGTGGAAAAAAGGCCTGCTCTTAGAATAGCCTCCAACAGTGCTTCTCAGGGCTGGTGCTCAAGCTGGATTACATTAGCATTCCTTGTGAAGTAGAAATGTGGGCTCTCTGGCCCTGCCTTAGACTTCATCAACTGGGAACTGACTGATTCTAATCAATCAGGCTATTTGTATCTTAACAAACTGACGCTTGGTAAAGTATGCTATGGGTCATAATAATTAATAGCTCTACTTAAGCAAGTGGTGATGGTGAACATTTCTGATCCTAACACTTGGGAGGCAGACACAAGAAGGTGGGGTGTTGGGGGCCAGCCTGGGCTATATAGTAAGGCCCTGTCTCTAATACATTGGACACCACCTTGGAGCAAAACTGGAGCAGAAGTGAAGAAATATGGCTTAGAGTAGAGACCTTGTTAAAACTGACTGGGATTGTGTGATTTGGTGAGCAGGCCTGGGATTCTTCATCTTTAGCAGGTTCCCGAGTGCACTGAAGCTGGCCTGTGAGCCCCAGTAGAGCATGTTTTTTGTCACTTTGCTGAGGGAGGAACAATACCTAGATGATCTGTTTCAAGATCAGGCCATTCACCACCAGCACCCATTGGCTCTCCACTGTGTAACAGTCCCAGACCCTCAGTGGCTCTGTAACAGAAGGTGGACCCTGTAAGATTCCAGATGCTTCTGTGTTTGAAAATCAATGACTGCTCTGTGGAAAGCCCAAGCTTGACTCTCTGGAGATAGTTGAAGCCTATAAGTCTATAAGTCATAAACAGACATTACACACACACACACACACACACACACACACACACACACACACACCTGTCCCACAGTATCAAGTTATAGCAGCTGACAGATCAGTAGGGGAACAAGGCTTTCTGAAGCCATCTTCATCAGTATAGATCCATGGCTCTCAGTTTTTAGTGTTCATCCAAATCACATACACAGTGATTCCAGGGGTTTGGGGTGAAGGGAAATATTCACATTTCTAACAGCTTCTCAAATGATGCCAGTGCCGCTCACCTTGGTCTGGGTTCAACAACTTGAAGGCTAATCTCCTTCTCAGTCCTTCAGGGGAAAGCAAGTAGATAAATAACACCAGAATACACAAATTGTAAGCTGCTTTATGGCTAGGACAATTTCCTGGGGCTGAAAATTTTTCACTGCACCAAAGGTACCTAATGGCAGAAGGCTACACCCAGCCCAGGATGTATGTACAGAGCCACACTCCTGACCTCATGGTGACTGAGTCCTGCCCATAGAAGCTTACCAGAGGTTCTGTCTGCTTACCAAGGTCAATGGAGCTGAATCTGGTCAGAAATAAACATACATTCCAATTCATCCAGCAATGGGACACATGCTCTAACCAGAACAAAGAGGTCTTACAGCCTAAACAACCTTCAGCTCAATCTCATGCTTACCAATGTCCCTCACAGGGTAACAGTTTCCCTTGAATTCAAAAGCAATCTCTCAATCTATCTATCTATCTATCTATCTATCTATCTATCTATCTATCTATCTATCTATCTATCTATCTATCATCTACCTACCTACCTATGTCTATCTCTCCTCTCTATAAAATAAACTTGCATTCCATTTCCTTTGGGCTTGTATTGTTTTATGTGGGTAAGCTAGCTTATCCATTGGAGAAAATGATCTAAAAATATTTACACTTCATTATCCCCTGAACATGCATGCCATTCCACCTCAGGTCTTGGGAACCACCTAGAGAAGAGGTGCGCCTAATATACAAAGCATGTTCTATTCCTAATAATGTTCCCACTTTCTAATTATCTATCAAGGCATCTATTATGGCCTCACTGCTTTGCTGTTCCTTCTCTACTCACCTCTTGTGCCATGACATTATCCCCTTCACAAAGAGATAAGACATAGAAGGGGGGGCTGTCATTATTTCAGAGAGAGGAGCCAGGCTTGCAATTGATTTGTAATTGGCAGAAATGAGGACAAGGCTGTCTTTAATACAAGAAAACTGTGGCTGGTTCTACACAACAAATTGGACACTCGCTGAATAGAAGATATTCTAATACAGTGTCTTGCCATCTTGCAAGTTAGTTTGAGCTTCAGGAATCAAAAATATAAGTAAATAAATAAATAATCAGGTCCAACATTTCTAGCTGAAATGGTCTGATTGCTCCAGGAGTCTCACAGCCAGCAAATATTTAGGTGACATTCCCACAATCCATTGGTAATGAATATTCTTTTCACCCCCAGTCCTCCCTGCAATGGTATGACATTTGGAAACTTACTAGAATCGTGCCCATCAATTCTCTTAAGAGCACATTTGTACCTTTTTGGCAGTCTCTAAAGAATAGCTTTTGATTATTCTTTATTAAAAGTTAAAAGAAATAGAAGTAGACATAAATCATTTTTGATTAGCTGTTCTGAAAGCCTTCCAAGGGTCCACTGCATTCATGGCCAGCGGCTCATTTGGGTCTGATGCCTGAGTCCAGAGCGCCTGTGGACTCAGAAGAGGACTGGTGTAGGCCCACAGAGAGCCACAGACTTGCAGCAAAGCAGACATGACAAGCAGGTGGGGAAGGGCCTGCAGATTTGCCATCTCCTAGTGAAGGCCTCCTTTGTTTGAGAGTGGTCCATCCCTCCAAGCTCCACAGGAAGGCCACTTCCTCCCAACCTGCTGCCCACATTGAACCTCCCTGCTTCCCCCATCTGGCCGCCGCCGCCAGTCCCATCTTCCCCAAGCAGGCTGTCCACTTTGTGAAGGAATGGTTAGCTGTGTGGCTCAGTGGTCTGTCCCCGCCCGTACAAGGTGAGCTCCGGGTGGGAGGCGGGGCAAAGATTGGTTCTGAGTGCTCTCTGTCCCGCCCCCAGCTCCTAGCCAAGGAGGAAGCCAGCTGAGCTGGAATAAATCCTGAAAGCCTAGGCGGAGGATGAGAAAAGACACAAAGAAGCTGCGTAAGAGAGAGACATATCCAAGGGGAAGGCTCCAGGTCAGAGTAGCCAGGGTCCTCAGAGCTGTCTATGACAGGAGAAAGGAGCGGGTGTTAGGCGCAGATGAAGCTGTTTTCCATTTACTTTTCACAGTGCTGGAAATGGAACCGGGGGCCACAGCACACACTTGGGAAAAGCTCTACCAGGAGTGTCATGCATATCCTGGAGCTATTTGTTGATCTGGAGTGACCTTTGGGTGAAGAATATCAGAGAAGATAAAGTATGAGATGTCAATACCATAACTAAAAAAAAAAAATAATTTATGATCATAGCTTATATCTCAATAATGTCTACTAATAAATATTAATATATACTTTTCTTAACATAGGGCTCCCTGACTATGACACAGATCTCCCATGTTGGGACATCATTTTACATCCACCCCTCATCTCTGAACCAAGAGTCCCGCGACTCCTGGCGGCATCGTGTTAACCTGTAAATCAGCTAAAACAAGAACATAACAGTGATTGCCCCATGACCTCAAGGACCCAGGAGGGCAGGGAGATGCTCACGGAAGGAGTACTCAGTGGAAGAACAGTCCAGCACAGACAGTGATCGCAATGATGGGGGTTTGACGGAGAACACCCCCAACTCCACAGCAGTGTGAACGTGGTACATATTAAACAGGACTTGCACTTCCATTTTCGAATTTTCATTGGTGCTTTGGCTAGCAGTATGTGCAACACTACTTGTGAAGATGATGGACAGCAGGCAGGAGCCCCAGCTTCCAGTCAGTCAGCAATGAGATGGGAAAGCACCTGGAACTCCACAATACACTGCATTGCTGAGCTGCGCTGACCCTTTGCTTGAGTGCACTAAATGTACCTTAAATGCCATTCACATTCAGTACAGGTTGATCGGGATGCCACTTCATCCTTAAGCCAGGGAACATCTGTATAAGGACTGATAAGCATCCCTCGGTTTTTAACAAGGATCACACTGCTGATATTTACAAGGGTGGCTTTTAGAACGAGATGGATGTTGAAGAAAACCACATTGCAAATATCAATCTTATATTTATGAAACATGACTAAGGAGGGGGCGATAAAGCCAACATGCATCCAGAGAGGTCAGTGTGAGTGACATTTCAAGTATATTTTTATTTCAGTGATTTTTCTCACAGATTGGGGAATTCAAATACATTTAAATCTCTAGTACAGTAGAGGGAAAAGTAGAGGCATAAATGTATGCTAATAAAAGGAATGTGTGTGCATATGCACTCATGTGCGTGTGTGCATGTGCATATGTGTGCACACATATGCGTGTGTGCATGTGCATGTGTGTGCACGTGTGTGTGTGTGTGTGTGTGTGTGTGTGTGTGTGTGTGTGTGTGTGGTGGGAGTACAGAGACTGACATTAAATATTTTCCTCAATTGCTCCCCACCTTACTTTTTGAGACAAGATTCCTACTGAAGCTTCGGCTGTCTGAATCAGCTAAGGTGACTGGAAAGCAAACCCAGGGGTCCTCTTGTCTCTGCCTCCCAAGCACGGGGCTTGCAGATGTGCATGGGAGCTGGAGATTAAACTCGAGTCCTCAAGCTTCCATGGCAAGCATTTTTCAACTGAGCCATTTTCCCAGCTTGAAGTTACATTTTTTTAATAGGGATCCACCTGCAAAGAATGTCTAGATTTGGTGTGGCCAAGCGACATGAAAGAATCCAAGACTTTAGGATGCAATACACATCCTTATCCTGGCTCTCCTGCTCAATCCCAGTTTGACCCTGAATTCCTCATTTACACCCTCCTTGCCCATGCTCCCCCTCATCGGGGCTGTTAATGTCAGCTTTGTTGTTGTTGTTGAAAGATCATGGTGAGCATTAAAAGTGTTTTGTGTGTAGGCCCTCAAGACATGTCTGCTGTTATCCATACTCTCTTGGCTTTACCATCATTGTTGATTTTCTCTGACCACCATTTAGAAGCCCAACACAGAGGGACATCATCAAATTTAGAGCTTCGCAGGGGAGGAGATTCCTCACTCAGCACTCTCTGCACGTTGGTGACCACTGCTTCCCCTAGGGATCAAGGTAAGAAGTTAACAGGGAGAATGGCTGCTATGCGGACTGACGACAGACTATGTGGACTGACAGACACGCCTCTTCATCTCACAGCCCGGCACAGCTGACATGGAATCAGGGGCTCCCACAATGAGACCCTTTCCCTGTCAGACCCTCTCTGGTGCCTGTGATTGTCTCAACACATACACGGACCCTGCTGGGATCCATGCAGAGCATCTGGACCTAAGGCCTCATTTCTGACACGGCCACTGTTATTGGTTGTACAGACTTCTAGGGGAGTATACTATTTGCAGAGAGGCCTCAAAGGTGAGCTCCATGGTGGTGGTCCTGACAGGTGGTCCTGCTGTAGAGTCCCTGGGGAGTTGGATGAGGGTAGAGCCCCATCAGCCATGCATTGCCCTAAGAAAGGAAGACACGTGCAGAATCTTCTAACCCCCCATCTGGATAAACGGTATGCCTGAGAGAATCTGGTCTGCATCCTCACCAGGAAGTCAGCCTTCCCGCTGAAAATGGCCACTCAACCCTAAGAGACACTTGCTACTATCCCCAGAATACCTATATCTAAGGGAAAGTGACCATTTTATCCCCTTTTAAAAGCATTTGTTTCTGTTTTTGTTAATTTTCTGCATTCACTTTTAATATTTCAATAAAATATTATTTCTATTTCAATTTCAATGAAATTTCTATTTCAATGAACTAGAAAAAGAATGAGAGCGTATATGGTCTATTATTACAATTAATAATATTTATGCATGCTTTATATTATTATAAGCATATATATACACATATGTATGATATATAGGGATGTTTGTACATTATATAAGCATATAACTGTATTTAGGGATGTACATGTGTTTTTTTCATTAAAATATTAAATATATTAACTGCTTTACGGTTTTCACTTTTTACTTAATTACATACTATGAGAATATCATTAAGTATTTGTCCACTATCTGATATCTAATTACTTCATTCCAGCATTTACTTAATTAACCACTTGCAGAGCATTCCAGTTCTTTCTAGTTTTCCGTTCATTTGAATACAGTTACAGGTACATCTTTGTCCTCATTTCTGGTCATTTCCTTGGAAAACTGCCATAAATAAAGCTAATTTTAGAAAAGTTAGCACTGATGGTTTTAGACTTTGTGCCTAATTATCTTCCAGAAATGAAGGACCTGTCTATATACTGCATACACCTGTGTGTACATGTGTGTGTTCTTCATACACCTGTGTGTACATGTGTGTGTCCTGCATATACCTGTGTGTACATGTGTGTGTCCTGCATATACCTGTGTGTACATGTGTGTGTCCTGTTGTTTCTCTTTCCCTGTGCTTACTATGTTCAACAACTTCCAACCACACAATGTTACACTCATGCCTGGAACTTCACTAGTCAACACAGGCCTTTGGCAGAAAGCCCAGTATTTAAGCCCTCCTTCCTAATATTCCCTAAAATATGGAGAAGGGAGCCAATATCCAAGGAGCCTTCCTTGAAGGGGTAGTTGTTGTATCTATCTACTCACTGCATTAAGTTTAAAGCCTCCCGGGGTAGAGATAGATTAGCAGAAAGCTGAGGACCCCTGCTCGAGCTGTGCCCCCTGTTTCCTTCCCCCTCCTAAGCCTGTTTTCACACAGAGTATTATTATGATGGGAAGCAGACCCACAGAAGCCACTTGTGTACCCTCAATAGGACTGTGGTGAGGGACGCCGTTCATTACATCACACAGTCTCAGCTTTATGAGGGCCCCCGGGAGCTATTTCTGTCTGGCCTCTGTGTGAACAACAGTTAGAATTTTCCTGAGCAATTGGTTTGTGTTTATCTCGCAGACATTGTAAACTGTATGTCTGACAAGCTTTCTTTATCCCACTGGAGGCTGTGGTGCTCGGGCGTCCCATTCGCGACCCCAGAGCCAGCAGCGGGAATGCGCAACCGAGAGCCAGCAGAGGGAATGCGCAAATACAGTCATAGCCTGAGAAGTAGCTCTCATGCGTTCTTCCTGCCTCGTGGTGCCGTGCTTTTAGGTTACACGATCTTGTCTTGCTTTGTATCCTATTGGAAGCCACGTGAAAAACGTTGAGAAGTCGATAAATAAATAAGATGTGAAAGAGCTCCACAATGTGTATTTTCGTCTGTTTTCCTGAACACTTCTGCTGTGCTCTGCGTTAATATCCTTCTGTTTACAGACCTGAGGCTTCGTGCACACAAGTCAGAACTGCAGCGATACTGACCTTACAATAATTGGAATACCCAAATAAAGTTTCTGAAGGTACCATGATTGCCCTTATCTCATTCTCATGACCCAGTGGGATCAATGCCATTGAAATGACAGTGCTTCTCCAGAGCAAAATGTGCTTTAACTCTAATTATGATGGAAAAAGTCAATAGTGCTACTTCATATGGAGTGACACAGAAGGAGGACAGAAGTGCCAAGGGGAAATTGTTAGTGCCTAAGATGGGCTTTGTTGCCCAGGGAGCTTTCAACTGCAGGGGAAAAAAGGTTCAAATGTAAGAAGAGAGGCAACAGGATAAACTGCCATTAAAATGTATAGAATCTGCCTGGGCCGATGAGTACATGAAGACTCATTGAACATTCTTGGCCACTGGGGAGACGAACTTTCCAATACACCGAGGTACAAACGAACACCTGCTTGAATTGAAAAGACCGACGACAGCAGGTGTTGGTGAGGATGGGAGACAAGTGACTGCGCAGAGTTCTAGGGGAGACGCCATGTTTGAAAATAGCTCCTGGTTCTTCTGAAAGTTAGACTCACACCTACACAAGACCTGGTCATTTCACTATTAGACATTTGCCAAAGAGAAATGAAAGTAGATATAGATATATCATATTGTTTGTAGTAGATTCTTCTTAGCAAACAATAGTGGGAGCAGGGGCTGTCTCTGACTCTGTTGCCTGCTTTTGGTACCCTTTCCTCCTACTGCATTACCTTGTCCAGCCTTAATAAGAGAGTGGTTGCCTAGCCTCACTGCGACTTGATACACCTGCTGGGAGCTTGGCTCCTAACATGTGCATTCTCCAGGCTAGCCGGCTCATAAGCCTTCAGGGATGCTCCTGTCTCCACCTTCCATCTCACCGCAGGCACACTGGGATTAGATACCATGCTACCACATAGGAATATTCATGCATTCTGGGAATCTGAACTCCAGTCTTCATGCTTGCACAGCACGGCCTCATCCGCTGACCCATTCCCCCAAACCCAACGTTGATACAAACTTGGAGAACATGTAAACTAATACATAGTTTGAGAAAACACACCATTGGTTCTTTATTCCACACTGGAGCGGGGAGAGATTAAAAATGGAGACAAGGACACTTTGGAAGGTGGCACCAAGCTTCATTAACTTGATTATGAAACTATTCACACACAAATATATTGAATTTGTCAAGTTGTATGCCTTGAGCATTACATCTCAATTATCTCCAGTAAAGGTCTTTGAAAATATTTCATATTAAATGGAAGTTGGGTATGGTGGCTCACACCTGTAATGCTAGCACTTGAAGGGCTGAGTCAGAAAGATAAAAAGTTTTGGGCCAGCCTGGGTTACATAGCAAGACATTGCCAAAAAGAAATGTGTGTTTATGTGGGAGGTGAGGAAGAAAGAGGGGGGGGGGGGGAGGGAGAGAGACAGCGACAGAGACAGACAGAGAGAGAGAGAGAATAAAGATGACCTCGTGGATACTACAGGGAGAAGCTTATTTGCTCTACGTTCTATGCTGCCTCAGACCTTTGTCCTGTGTTCGCAGTGACAGAAGCATGACAGTGACATCACCATGAGTGTTCTCATTCTCTGTCCCATCCTCTGGCTTTGTACTCTACCCAGATGCTCTCTCATCTCGCTAGGGAAGTAGGATCGATGAGCAGAAAGGAAAGACAAGTGGATGCATGCTTAAAGCACTGTCCTGAGGGACTCCACTCAGTGATGGGCTCATTTAGCCAGAGAACAGTCTGCTCAGCCCAGGAACAGTTTTCTAAGAAAACAGTAACTGTTTCATGAAGATACCCAAGTACCTTTTTGTCAAGGACGTCAGAAACCTAGACCCTAAGATATTCAGTTCGTCTTAGCCTTTGTAAGGGTAGCTTTAATAACAAAGCTTGACAGAGAGTACTTTGTGATAGTTATGGGGGGATCATATTCACAAATTCTAGACCTAGAATTTTGACATTGTCATCAGCTTCTCCATCTATAAAATATCAATCTAGTGGAACAGTAGATAAGTTTTCACAAAAGCACAGGCGGAGAGCAATATCCAAGAAGCAGGAATCTTTTAAAATGATACCCCTCCCCCATACCTCCCCACCCCTCTTTGAAGAATATACTTTCTTTCTTGCAAGGGGAGGGAACAGTGTGAATAAGATTCTCTCTCACTCTTACCTGAAGCCAAAGCTTGTCGTGCTGAGACCACTTCCCACCAGCAATGCACTGAAACGTGGCATTCTGCCCAACATTCACCTCAACGTTCTGGAGTCGCAGAAAATGAGGTGCTTTTCCTAAGAGAGAAAACCAAAGAACACATGAGGACAGGATGCAGCTTCCCACACCACTTCTCCAACAGGGACAGCAGTCCAGGATAGGCTGTGTTCCTGAGAAGATGCCAGGCTCAGATAAGAGTTGATGAACCACTACAGAGTGAGACCTATTCTGTGAATTCCACATATTGTTCATTTATTAAACTTCATGGTCTATGGAGTAGACAGGAGAGTGTCTTCAGTTCACAGATCACAAATCTAAGACTCTGAGCATTGCGTAGTTTGGCACAGTTGGGCATCCAGAAAACAGGGGAGCCAAGATGTGAATCCTGTCCTATGAGACCCTCAAAGTTCCTATGACAACTTGGTCCACACATGTCTAGAATGGTCCAAAGTGAATGTTGCCCCTGGGAATGACAATTGGTTAAAGGCAGAATCATAGAACCCACAGCTCCTCCCTTGACTCTGGTGAAGATGCTAATGATGGCAATGGATAAGGACAAAGAACATAGTAGGAAGAAAACAGAAAGAAACTATAAGAGCTTTTGTTTACTGAATATTTCCATGGGATAGGTGCCATGCTCAGCATCCAGAATTTACTCAATACTGTGCAACTGCCCCTGTGAATTCCAGAAATTCACCCATGTTCACAAAGGTACATAGTTTACATTCTCAGCTTTACACTGTGGCACCTCTTAAGCACGGGTAGGATGTAGAACACGGATTCTGGGGATTTAGCACAACATGATTTTCAAACAAAAATCAGCATGTGAGATAATCAGCCCTGGGATCAGCCTGGATTTCATGTTGGATAGCTTGTGTTCATCTCTTCCCTTGTTTGTGAAGTCAAATGTTCTTCTATATAAGTTCCCCATAAAACAGTAATATCTGGTTTCCATTAGCTGATCTCTAATGACAAGAGGAATGAGCTTTGTCATTGAATCCATTGAAGATTCTCTATGATCAATAATAAATCATCAATAAAATCAGTGAGAAGCTGGGCTCAGACACCTTATCCCAGGTAGGGTTAAATGGAGGGGCCTTATAATAACAAGGACATCAAAAAAATAGGAAGAATAACACCTACTAAACACCAGTGCTAAGTAGGAGTCTTAGTTGAGGTTTCTGTTGCCTTGGTAAAATAATACAAACAGCTTGGGGAGTGGAGGGCTTAATTAATCTCACAGTTTGTAGTTCATCATCCCGGAAAGTCAGGACAGAAACTCGGGATAGATACATGGTGGTAGAAATACAGCAGTGACGATGGAGGAAGACTGCTTACTGGATTGCTCTCTGTGGCTTGCTCAGTCTGTTTTCTTATACCATGCAGGACCACCTCCCTAGGAGTGGCACCACCAGAAATGGGATAGGCCTTTCTACATCAATAATGAACCAAGAAAACTCTCCTACCATGCCCCACGGGTTATTCCAGAGGCCAATCTAGTGGGAGCATTTTCTCAATTGAGATTCCTTCTTTTTAAAAATGACTGTATCTTGTGTCAAGTTGTCATCAAAACAGCCAGCAAAACACTTTGCATCTTTTATCTATTCTAATTTCATGGTATCCCTGTGAAGCATATGGTAAAGAGTAGGAATTAGCATCAGCAAGCTCGCCATTGTTGTGACAGCTAACTTTAATTGTCAACTCGATGTAACCCAGGGTCACCTGGAAAGTGGATCTCAAAGAGGAAGGACACCCTACATCGGGTTAATCTCTAGCCATGTCTATGGGGATTATCTTTTTCTAAAGTAATAGTTTTGTTAATTTTAGGATAATTTCCTACAACATACTTTGATCATATTCATTACCAACTCCTCCACGCTCTTCACTATGTCCTCCCTCTGCTGATCCTACCCCTGTATACTAAGTGCAGTTGAATTTGCCCATCTTTATGGAATAAAGTCTTCCCTAGAATATAGTCCACCTACATGGTCACAGCATTAAACAAACCTGACCCTCCCTCTTCCCACATCTATCAAATGCCAATAGTTCCTAAGCTAGTGGTAGGATTTCATACCACCCCGTCTTTATCCTGACATTTTATTTGACTTGAGCTCACACAGATCTTGGGCCTGCTGCTGCTATTAGTAAGAATTCATAAGTGAAATGCCCCTGCTAGGAAACAGCATTTCCTTGATGTTCTCCCTGGTGTCTGGCTCTTACAGTCTTTTCATCCCCTCTTCCACAATGATGCCTGAGCCTTGTGAAAAGGGCGTGATGGTATGCATTTTCCATTTAGGGCAGGGCACTCCAGCATCTCTTATTTTCTGTACGTTGGCCAGTTGTGAGTCTTTGTGTTCATTGCTGTCTGATGCAAGGAGAAACTTCACTGATAGTGTTTGAGATGCACTGGTCTATAGCAATAAGTCAATAGTAGTTATTTTAATACTGTATATTCATTTAGCAGAATAGTGCTACTAGGTCCTCCTCTAGATCCCATGACCTATCTAGTCACAGTTCTTGTCCCTATTAATGATGTCAGGTATGGGTTCCATCAAACGGTACTATCAGAAGGTGATTGGGTGCTCTCATGACAAGTGCACCACAACTGTACCAAAGACATATCTTCTCTTGTCACTAGCTGTTATAGCATTCAGGGTCTGAAGCTGTGTAAAACTGATAGCTGCTTTTTAATTTTTTTCTGTTTTTATTACATTGTTTTGTTTTAATTAATTTTTCCTCCTGTGTCCACATAGCACTCTCTAGCACTATAAAATGTAGTCAGTATGGTGTAGGAGGTCCTTCTGTATTTCTGTTGCTTTCATTGGTTAAATAAAGAAGCTGCCTTGGCCTTTTGATAGGGCAAAATTTAGATAGGTGGGGAGACAGAACTGAATGCTGGGAGGAAGGAAGCAGGGTAAGAGAGAGCCGCCATGGAGCCAGCCGCCAGGTCAGACATGCTGAATCTTTCCTGGTAAGCCACAACATTGTGGTGAAATAGTGAAATACAGATTAATAGAAATGGGTTAATCAAGATGTGAGAGTTAGCCAATAAGAGGCTAGAAATAATGAGTCAGTGTTTAAATGAATACAGTTTCCGTGTAATTATTTCAGGTGTAAGCTAGTCGGGTGGGATGGAACAAGGAAGGGGCCCATGCTCAATACTACATCAGTAGAGATAGAGCTTCTAGGTCAATATCAGCTTCATTTTTAAGTATGTAGAGTCTTAAAAATATATAATTTTATCATTAAGTTCTGGAGGGTAAACAACAGTACTGACAACAGCTTATAATACTTAGTGGGGTCTATGGGACCCTGTTGGCCAACAACTCAAAAAGAGGTAGCCTTTTTCTGTTATTGGGAATTTTATTTACTAACATGTGGTCTCTAGCTGGGGTATTATCCTCTTCTTGCAGGACAACTCTTAAAATTCTTTTTTTTTATGCTTCAGTACATATTTCAGAAAGCTCCTATAGTAGTAGATTTCCATAGGACTTTCTCGAAAGGCCTTCACTGTTAAGTTTTTCCTCCCTATATTCTCTCCTCTATATTGTCCTGTTGTATAATATTTTTTGTATACTTTAAAGATGTGTCTTTACCAAGGCACCTTCTGATTGGTTTAATAAAGAGTTAATGACCAATAGCTAGGCAGGAGATATGGGTGAGACTTCCAGGCACAGAGAGGATTCTGGGAAGAAGAGAGTTAGAGAAGTCAGCCAGATGCTGAACAAGTTGGACACACAGAATAGGAGGATAGAGATAAAAGCCACATGGTAGAACGTAGATTAATTTTAAAAAATATGGGCTAAGTTATAAGAGCTAGTGGGACAAGCCATAGATAAAGTTGACCTTTCATAAGTAATAAGTCTCTGCATCATTATTTATGAGCTGGTGACCCAAACAAAAATCAGACTACACTGTTCTCCCATGTGTCACCCAAATTTGCCCCTTCCGGTTCCATTACTCCTTTTTAATCCTCCAGAGTACTGTGGTCTATCTCTCCTCCCTTGAAAGCTCCCTTCCTCCTGTAGCTCCTTACTAATTTCCTAATCTCTGTGGGTTATTCCTAATCTCTCCAAAAAAACATACACACATACCCACACTCATAATCTGACTCAAAGGCAGTATCTACAAAGGAGAGAAAATACATGAAGTTTGTCTTTCTGGAACTGGGTTATCTCACTCAGAATCATTGTTTCTAGCTTCATCCATTTACCCTAGAATTTCATAATTTCATTTTTAACAGCTTAATGGTTCACAAGTTCATTTTTCTTAATAGTTTAATATTCCATTGTGCAAATGTGCCACATGTACAGTATCAATTTGTCAGTTGATGGATACCTAAGGCCCTTTCCATTTACTAGTTATTGTACATAGAGCAGCAATGAGCATGAAGGAGCAACTCCCTCTATCCTCTACGCTGAGGTACAGAATCCTTTGGGTATATTCTCAAGAGTGGCTTAGCTGGATGCTGTGGTAGATCTATTTCCATCTCCTGAGTTTGGATTTTCCTCCACAATGCCTTTCATAGTGGTTGTTCTAGTTTGCATTCCCATCAGCAGAGAATAAGTGTTCCCTTTCTGGTAGGGGAATGAAGCTAATTGATACTGGAAGATACAGCACAGCATGGGTAGGGTGCCATTTCCTAGGCGGGGGACCCTAAATTTTGTCACTGGAGAAATTGAGCTGAGAATAAATAAGTAAGCAAGCAAGAACGTGTGCATGCATTTCCTTCTATTCTTGACTGTGAATGTATCCGCTTCAAGTTCTGCTTGCTTTGTGTTCCCGACTATGATAGAGTGTAACCTAGTATTTTAAGTCAAATAAATCCTTTTCTCCTAAGTTGTTTTTTTTTTTAATCAGGTATTTTATCATACAACAGGGATGAAACTAGAACAGTTACCAAAGCTACAGAGCTTCACAGAGAGACACAAAGAATTCAGCCTAGCCCCATCTGAGTCCCAAACTCCATTTTGAAGTAGTCACTCTCTTGCCTTCTTGACCTTGAAAGGGAAGATGATGTCATTGGACAGGCCTGGGAGTGCAGAGAAAGGACCCTCGGGGCGGACTGTGATGACTTTGCTGGATTCTCTTTTTGCTCCCAAATATTTTGCAAGGGACCCCCGTCCATGCTCCTTTCCCTTGTGGATGTTTTGACCTGTCTTGTCTACCAAAATGTGCCACTACCTGTAAGACTCTCCCCAAACCCAGGGACTTCAGTGTGACTGAGGACACTTGCTGTGAGAAAGTATATACCATCTGCTCTGGTCCTTAAACCAGCTGACAACAGTTCAGACACCCCCACATGCTACTGTCAGAGCCCTGCGGCTAAAGTGTCACGGGTGCAAGGCCCAGATGAGAGGGCTTCTGCAGGTCATCTTCTTCTACCAATGTGACAAGTGTCATGCTGCTCTGGTTGCTTCCAATTGTTCTCCTTTGGCTCCCGAATAATTCTGGGAAGTGGGTTTGGAACTCTCAGTGCTTTAGCTAGGGATGGAGCAAACCTTGTAGGTCTGTTTTTACTTCACTTTCAAAGGGGAAGGAAACACCCACCCTATATAGAGAGGGATGAAAGGGAATACCCACCATATAGAAAGGGATATCTAGGCTCCAAAATCAAGTCATCCTGTTGTGTTTTACAAAAGCCACCCTCCTCTTTTCCTTTGGGTCATGGGGCAAATGGTTAAGTTCCGGGAGACATACGCTTAGAGACAGTTCCCCTTTGATTGGCACCTGCAGGTTTCTGACTCCTCCCCCTTCTCCCTTCTCAGCCACAGAGTTCCACTCTTGTTTCTTTCATTGTTATTTCATCTCCTTCCTCCCTTCCCAATTCAGAATGCAGATGTGGAATGTCCACAGGTGTTCACGTTCTCGGGAAACACGGATGATTCTGCTTTACAGCAGAGACATCAAACCCAAGCCCTCCCAGCAACCAGACCACTACACAAATGAAGAAAGTGGCTCCACTTTAAATCAAACCTAACAAAAACACCGCCTTCTTGCTCCATTTTTCATCTTCCATTTTGGAGAGACATTTCCACAAAATAAAGAAAAAGTGCTGCAAGCAGAGTGAGGACTGGTATTTAGTGCCAGTTCCAATGTTGGCAAATTGCTACGGAATGGTGGATACAGAGGGGAACTTAAAGGACCTCATACCACATTGAAAGGGTTGCAGGGAGTGGGGTGGAGGCGGGAGTATTTTGTTCAGAGCTGTCAATCATCTGATTTCTCCAGAAAAATAACAGTCTGCATTTTATGTGAAGTACCTTACCGTACAATCTTGAGTACGTTTGATGAAAACACCACCATTCAGTCTTAGCCAAACTCATCAGTACTCAGGTCCTACCAATTCGTGGCCTCTGATAAGTTGCTTCTATGTTCAGTCATTTGGAAAAATTAACGATGGCCAGTGGTACCCTATCTGAGCCCCTAAATCCAGCAGTGAGTCCGCCCCCTCCACACACTGTGGGGACCACTAAACTACAGGGACTTTTCTCAATTGTCTTCTCATTCTGCAGTCTCCCCATAGGCCCTCCCTCTCATGTCTACTCTGGATAAGCCTTGGATCACCCCTGACTCATGATCAGTATGTTTTGGTTGGGATCTTCCTTGCATTTGGTCTTCTTGGGGCTCCTGGCTTCTCTGACTCTCCCTTCACCCCCAACTCCAGCCTCCTCTCCAGTCACTCTTTCCCTCATTACCTTCCCTCTGCCTCTGCACTTTGGGGGAATGAAATGATTGTACCAACGTCAACTCGCCGACCTTCAGTCAAACACAGGCATTCCTGGGTCCTCCAAGAAGCCATCCGCTAGGCTTGTGGCACCCCCTGACTACTCACTGAGACCAAGTTCCCCTTAAAATGGGATCCTGCTGAACAGGGTTAAGAGGAAACCGACTGTGCATTTGGGGCAAAATGCCTTGATGTCGGTGACATTTAAACTCCTGCAGATGTCAGTGCAGCATCTGAAGACGTATTATTGTGCCCTTTACTCGCTCTTTAAACCTGACAATGCTCAGCAGGAGGCCACACAATTGAAGCGAAAGCTCCTACATACATTAGAAGCGTGTTGCAGTTGCTCTGTGGGCTGAGGGACATGGCCCCATGATAGGGGGAAAAATAGGTTCGAAAAAAAAAAAAGAAATCTAAAAGTCAACTTGGGAGTTCGAAAGTTTGAAACTGAGTGGAACAGTGTACTGACATTTCTCGAAGTTATAACTGCGGTGGCCCTGCTAAGGGCTGGCACCAAGATCTAGCAGAGAATGATAGCTACAAAATAATTCTGAATCACAACAACAGCAAGTTAAATGGGCTCTAAAATATGGGTGAGAAGCTTTCCATGGTAAAAGAAAATAATTTCTTTGGAGGATTATGCCTGACTTTTGGTCACTGTTTTGGAAGCTTTGAGGCAAACAGTTAAAGCCAGCTTCAATGGGAAAGAGGATAAGATTGCAAATCAGTCCTGATTCCTCTGTCCACAACTTTTAGAATAATTAATTGAATCCTTTATTGATAAACTATGGTCCTGTGTCAATAGACAAAATGTCTTGAAGGACAGAAGCAGAGACTCATAAAAATGTGAAGATAGAAGGAAATATATTTTTTTCAGTATAGTTAAAATCTTGCAAACTTCTGAGTAAAATTAATTCTGTGGCTGAGGATGTGGGGGAATCACTGCAGTGCAGCCGGCTGCCCAGGAGGCGCAGAGGCGAGATGATGTGAAATCCCATGAGCAGCTACAAGGCCTGTGGTTACCTCAGAGGTAGAAGGAATGCTCAGAGACGGGGAAGCTGCCTTCTTTGGGGCTTCTGTCTCCTACACTAATCATCAAATAAGACTAGTTTCTTCCAATCCCTGATTGCAGTACCCGCCTGGCCAATGCTTTCCCAAGGTCTGTTTCTCCATAGCACCGCTGTCTCCTGGAAACTCAAACACAGAATGTGTCTGTATCTAGCAATACTGCTTCATTAGAACTGATTAAGCCAAAAAGAGGCTGCTGGGGAGCCCCTGATCGAATCCAACTCGTGTACTTTCAGGAAGAGGAGATCCAGACACACAAAAAGACACCGAGGACTTTTACACAGAGAGAAAAGACCACGGGAGGTTTCACTGAGGAAAACTTCGCCAGCCTAGGACGGTATCTCTAAAGTTAGTTTCTCAACACCTTAACCTTGAATTCCTAGCCACAAGGGCTCTTAGGAAATGCAGTGTGATCACTTAAGCCACCTCATCTCTGGCGATGTCTGGGCCACAGTCCTTGCGAAGCAGTAAACCATCTGCTATACATCTGTAATATAATTGTGGCATTGGTGGTTTTGCCTCTGTCTCACTCACTTTACTGGAGACCTACGAGGACAGACAACGAGCTTGTCTCCTGGAGCTCCACGATCCCAGAACAGTGTCTGGCGAGTACAAGCTCAGTAATCGCTTCCTGTGTGATGAGCGGCTGATTCTTCCCCTCCCTGCTCCATCCAGGTCACCACTGTGTCTAGCCTAGCTCCAGAATGCTCTTCCTTTTAGTTTCCCCATATACCGGATAGCACCTTTCATGAGTTAACTGAAAGCATTCCATCCACAAATAAGCCCTCCTGGCTTTGCCTCCCTGCACTTATGACTAATATCCACCCACAATGACGCCTGAGGCCCTGAGTGTTGAGGTCCCAGTTCACCTGCCCAAAATTCACCTGGGACATAGATTGCTGTGCTCCACCTACCAGGACACACTGCCAGCATGGGGCTGTTACCCAGTGCAGCAATTCTGCCCTTGCTGTTCCCTCGCCTTAGAAGCCCCCTTCCCAGATTTTTAGAAAGCAAACCCTTTTCCATGATTAGGGTCCCAGCTCTGGTCACATCTTTGAAAACACATCCCATGACCACACTGTCTGCATGTCCCACTTCCTATATTTATACTATTCACAACACTTTCCCATATCCCAAACCATCCATTGAGATCTAGTATTAGATACTCAACTTCTTTCCCCTTCTCGCCCCCTGCTAGTTAAACACCCAAGCACAGGTGCCAACCCTTTCATGCTTAACTATCTGCTACACCCAGAAAAGCTCAAGAAAACACACCACTCACAATCAATAACTTACTTGCTGAAATGAAGAAAGGGTAAAACCCCAGGCTAGCAGTGACCTGAGTGTAGGAGCCGTGAGTGTACCTCAGGGGACTACACACCCTGGCAGTGTTTGCACATCTCCTTAGTGTGATTTTCTCTGACTCCAGCTACTCTTTCACGGGTCTCACATTGTGTTTTCTGGCAAGGATGTGCTTAAGCCTCCTGAGCGCTGGGCTTGAACACTACCACAATACGCCATGCAGAAATAAAGCCAAGGTCATGTCTTCTAGAGTTATGGCCCACGGTCCATTTGCTGGGTAACCGACTCTCAGCAATTCTATAACTATGCAATCCACACTTCTCAGCAGGAGGAGGATGGGGCTATTAGGAGAATCTTAAATTCCCAGACATCCTAGTGAAAACAGAGAAGATTCCCAATGATCCTTATGGTTTTGTAGGTAAAAAGCCATCCAAATGCACTTCAGGGGTTCTCTCGTCCAGCGATACAACGAAGAGAAGGGAGTACCTGCTGGTGATGGACAGGACTCGGAGATAAGACAGTGAAGCTGGTCAAGAGATGAGCATCAAGGTATTATGGTGAAAGTGAGGTTTCCAACAGGAACACGGAGCACTAGGACCCAAGGTCTGACCAGCATGCTGTATTCTGCTGGAGAAAACCAAGGGTCACCAGGACCAAGCCCAGGCATAAAAACAATGAGCTTTGGAGGCAAAGGTGGGTGTGCTCTATGGCGATAGACACGTGCAGGATGTAAGGAGATAAAAGGCTTATGGGGGAGACTGCTCAACACTGAAGAATGCATAGGGTTGGATGTGTAGTTTAATGGATGTGAGAAGAACAGGTGTTCCTGACACCATTGTCCAGTGTTAGAATACAGATCATTCCCTAGTGGGTATCTGACATTGATGAGACTCATGAGGATCAAGGGAGGGAGACAGTCAGGACAGGCAAGGGGAACCCATCTGTATGTCTTCCATTGAAACCCTGCATTGTTGGGGATTTTGGATCCTCTTCACATGATTGTGACTTCCGCAGAGATATTTCCCAAGCAGGAGTCAGTGGACATAACCACCTAAGACACTCTGAAAGGCTTGAGACATAACCCAGATGATAGCAAGAACAGAGAACCCAGTCTACCTTGTGTTTCTAGTGGCTGGTTTATCGCTGAGAGAGAGCGTCTCTTACATAGACATCAGACCCAGTTCCCCTTAATATTGTCTGGAACTTGGAACTGGCCATAATTTTTTCCAGAGAAGGTGCTTTAAGCCAACGAGTCAGACCATGGTGGTCTTCTCCCCGGAAGTGGGAAGGAAATGATAATAGAAGATCTGACAAACGAATGGCAACAGAAGTGGAAAGATTCATTTCAATGGCAGCAGCACGGTGGGGCTGATGTGAGACTCATGCCCAGATGTGTGTGTGTTGGGGAGTGGTCATGTGAGGCTATTAAAAGGCACACAGAGAAGAACTCAGGATGCCTCTTGAGGTGGTGGTAAGCTGCCCCATTACCCATAGCCTAACTGTTGGGGTTTGAATGATTTGTCTTCCCAACTCACACCAAGTTGCGTCCCCAAAGTCAAGTGACACCAAGAGGGTAGGGTCTGACGGTGACATTTAGAATGGGCTGTTTCAGAATTAGGTAAGGCGTGGACAAATTCTTCACAGTGGAGCACGAACAATTCAATCCTGGTGTTAGACAGAGATTTGACACCCATGTGTGTCCTCCCTCCGTGTTTCCATGTGATGTTCTTCTCTGATCCGGAACTCTACAAGCTGGAACGCTATCACCAGGCCCCAGTCTATGCCAGTGTTATGCCCTTGGACCTCTAAAAACTGTGAGCTAACAAACCTCTTTTCTTTACAAAGCTAGTTTGCTTGTACTAAGGGTACTATTTATAACAGTAAGTGCCTGAATCAAAAATATATTGTGAATTCTCAAATAAATAACTTAATGATGCCCAAATAGTAGATGGAAAGAGATAATCAAAATCAGGACTGAAATTAATGGAGTAGAAAAACTACGACAAATAATCAATAGAACAATGAGATGGTTCTTGGAAAAGATCAATAAGATTGGCAAGTTTGTAGACAAGTTTACTAAAATAAATACAAAAAGACACAAATTAGTAAAATAGGAAATTATTTGGGAAAGAAACACTAGAACAGATACCCATGAAATTCGGAAAAAAAAAATAAGAACATGTTTTTAAAGCCTCCGCTACACTAAACTGAAAAAAAATCTAAAGGAAATGAAAAAATATAGATGCAGACAACATACCAAAATTAAATCAACATGAAATAAAAATATTAAACCGGTCTCTAACGAGCAGCAAGATTGAAATAGTAGTTACAAGTCTCCCAACTGAAAACAAGGCCAGCACTGGATGAGTTCTCTGCAGAATTCTACAAAACCTTCAAAAAGGAACAACTCAGCTCTGTATGGGATGTCTATGGCAGTCTGCCTCCCCAGACTCAGGAAACACAGCGGAAGAGGAGCCTGAAGGAATGGAAGAGCGAGACGATAAGGGGTGGGCGTGAGCTGCTGCCCTTTGGGCAGGGCATGGCTGTTGTACAAGTGAATTCATATTCTCTGTGGTTTCCTACACATGGCCTGCATAAAATCGATCCAGTTAAAAATCCTAGCAAGAATAGAGTAAGGGCTCCCTAGAGCCTCCACTCCTGGCTGAGGAACTATTGGCAGCTGATGGCTGCAATATGTCATGGGAACAGGAAGTTTCTCTTTTCTCTAGGTGTGTGATCACTGGCAGTTCCCCATACCCCAAGGATGAACTCAACAACCACACATATATGGAAAACATTAATTAGACTCTGTGGATTTTAATTAATTAATTAATTAATTAATAAGCAAGCAAGAGAGAGAGAGTGGGGGAACAAGTATTTGAAGCTGGGAGGGAGATATAATGTGGGATCCTGGGGGGAACTAATACATAGATATAATCAAAAAACACTACATTACATGTATGAGATTGTCAAAGAAAAAAACGAAGATTTTTTTTTAAATGTCAGTCTGCCATGGGTATTTCATCCTATAAAATCTATTTAACTCAATGTCTTATGGTCACATGGAAGAGTTGAGGAACCTCTGGGAGTCATCTAGAACTAAATAGCTGCCAAGAAACTGGTAGGAATATAAAACACAGTGCTTCCAAACTGAGGACCTGGCATCCCAGCCACCTCTGGCAGTGGCTTCCCTGATCCCTTAGGCATCCCCAGACTAGAGTCTTCCAACCTATGAGGTATAATATCAGCACAACTGCCTGCACCCGGGACTTGGCTGCACAGGGGCTGTGTGGCCCCTACTGAGGCACATTCAAATGTCTTTGACTGAATGCAGCAAAGAGGGAAATTTCAAGGAGGAGTGAGTGGCATGCCACTGAGGACTTGACACTGTACCATTAGTATGAACCATGGTAATCTTGCCCTACACCTACACAGTGCTGATACGTGTGTTTAAAGCTATTTGTAAAGAATTAATAGCTCTGGGGTCCTTTTCCTTGTGGGTGAAGAGTATGCTAATTTGTTTCGTGTTTAATGTTGTTCTTTTTATTTTTTTTTTAAAGACAATTGCAGAAGATTCTATCCAAAGGCCTCTAATTCTTCCACTTCAGTGGTCTGAATCCCACTAATAAACAATCAGGACTTTAGACTCTCTTAGTAATGGAGAGAGATTCAGACAAATTGTTTTTGCCAGTCTCTGCAAATTCCTGGAGGTTCTGCCTCTTGAACCGGCCAGCAAAATTATGGATTTCTTCGGGACTGATTGCATTGGGTGTGTAAGCAGTTTTGAAGGATTAAAAGAGAGCAAGTGAGATGGCTGTGAGCTGAATGAATAGGGGCACTGCATCCTTGCGACTACCCAGTCTGGCACGGAGAGAGGATGTGTCAGGGGAAATGGATAGACTTACTGCATGGATGAGCAAGGACCCGGACCTCGTCCACAGCGATGTAACCAGGATGACCCTTCAAAGAGACGGATTCAAATATGACCTGCAATACACAGGGCTGACATCAGTTTCACAGAAGCAGTTGTCCATACCCACCTGAAGAAGCCACACAGCCCCCAATCCCTTTCTGTGTCAGTTTTCCCTCAGAACCAGGCACCAATGCCTCACAGTAGGAGAGGACACCAGCGCTCAAGCATTCACTCTGAGGGTTCAGAGAGACAGGATCTTGCCCCGCTCCGTCTGAGGATTTGGTAGAGATAAAATATCTCTCTAGTTTACTAGACCAATTAGAAAATGTGTGACATCCTGCTAGTTGACCTGGGTTTCCAAACAAGACAAAAAACATCTACACTCTGGTGACCCACAATAAAAGTAGCCATGTAGAACATTTTTAATGGATTTCAGAGATAACACAAGATCCCGGGTCCCCATCAGTACCTCCCTCATTGTGGTTCCAAATGAATTACAGAAGGAACTATTACAAATAGCCCAATTTCCTTACTGTCTTGGGAAACAGTGTAAGCCAAGGAGAGTTGATCCTGGTGTGACTCTATAGTCAACTTGAATTTCCTAAGTATGTGTGCGTGCGTGCATGCGTGTGTGCGTGTGTGTGTGTGTGTGTGTGTGTGTGTGTGTGTGTGATTTACATGTGTGCTCTGTTGCCATTCTTCAGGTGCCACCCATCTTAGTTTATGAGATAGGGTCTCTCACTTGGCTGAGAACTTTCCAGTTAAGCTAGACTGTCTGCGCCTGTCCAGCCCTGGGACTATAAGACTGTGCCACTAAGAGCCTGCCTCCTTTGTACAGGGGTGACAGAGTTCAAACTCGAGTCCTTGTGTTTACACAACAAGCACTTTGCTGGCTAAGCCATTTCCTAAGGCTTCCTGGATGTCTTCATCACACCTCTTAGAGACTAATAGCAATCTATCCAGGAGTGAAAGGAAGCAAGAACTTTTCTCTTCTCCACTCTGAGCCCTACCCAAACTTTTTACTCCCACAAGGATGTTATAGTTCAGCTTCCCTTGTCTTCCCACCCAATTCACTGAGGAGGAATGAGTTCCCATGTGAATCCCATGGCCAGGATCTTTTACAGTACTAATTCGCACTCCCCCATCTACACTAGTTACATTCCTGAACTTGGACGTGACACTTTGCAATCCTCAGATTCTAACCCTCCAATCATCCCCAGCTCACTATTCTTTCATCCATTCCTGAGACCCACACAGTACCCGCATCTGCACTGCCCTGGAGTCTGCATATTCACCTAGAACTTCTGACCATCTCTCCAGGCCCAGGCTCCTTCTACCATGGTGGCTAATCACCAAGGTGATTCTGCCTATAAAACTAGTTCCTTTGCACCTCCTTTTGAACCCTGTCAAGACGATTGTGGACCGTCCCTCTCCAGCCACAAATCCTACCCTGTGTTCTCCATCTTTCTATCTTCCACTCACCCTATATGAGAAGGCACTCCAGCTTCAAGATCAGGGAGGGGCTGACTTGTCCCTGTTAAACGCAAACCTACCCTTCTTCCACACCAACCACAATCTCTGCAAGTAAGTCAATATACTTGAACCTAGCTGATCCCTGTTGAAGTTTCCAGAATTTTGACTCTTCTTGACTTTTCTTTCCTACTCTATTTCTAGGCTCTCCCCTTTTTCCCTCTGACCTTAACATATATAAATGGTATCAGCTTTTCCTAGTATTAAAAAAAACTCCCTTTTTGTAGGAAGCTCTTCTCTGTGGTCAATTGTATTTCAATCACAATTCTTAGTAGTTTAATAAAGCCATTCATATCACTTCCTTACTTCCTCCACAAAATGTTAAGTATAAAAATCCCAATCAATGGCCAGGCGGTAGTGGCGCACGCCTTTAATCCCAGCACTCAGGAGGCAGAGACAGGCAGATCTCTGTGAGTTTGAGGCCAGTCTGGGCTACAGAGCAACTTTCGGGACAGGCTCCAAAGCTATACAGAGAAACCCTGCCTCGAAAAAAATAAATCCCAATCAGTCACAAATATCTCTCTCAAGACTGCTTTTATGACAGACACTAATATTCTAATTACTAAATCTGATAAAAATTCTCCAAATCTTTCTCCTATTTTCAGAAGGAAGATGATGGGACTGGAGGAATGGCTCAGCAGTTAAGAGCATGGGCAGTTCTTCCAGAGACCCTGAGTTCAATTCCCAGCAACCATACTGTGGCTAACAATCTTCTATAACTGTAGTCCCATGGGACCTGATGCCCTCTTCTGGAATACGTAGACAAAAAAATCTGTATACATAAATAAAATATTACATAAAAAGAAGAAGAAAGAGCTCTGTGTTTTGAGCCCCAGTGTCTGTGCAATATTGACCCCATTAGATAACTTTTCAGGTGGAGAGAATTAATATCCTATTGAAAATGTTGCACCCATGGCATTCTCAATAAATGTATACTATAGTTGTTATTACTTCTTAAACATGCTTCTGGAATTGCCAGTATCCACAGCTTCTCTCTTTCCATCTCTGCTTAGGCTCAGAGGATATTTCATATTTGATTTTTCTCATATCTATGAGACCATCCCCCGTAAGTTTATAGGCATTCCTCCTTCTCCATCCCTTTGGAGATTGCGTCTCCTCTACTCATCATCTGACTGTTTCCTAGGATCCATCTAATAAAAAAGATGGAAAAACAGAGGCATATTTGAGAAATTCTAAGGTAGAATCAAAAGGAAACTGAAGATAAGGGATGGGGTTGAAGTAGGAGTCCATATAGGTGGCGAGAACTCCAGCTCGGATTAGTGGATTCAGCCACTGCCAATTCATTGGTAACTCCAAGCCCAGCTCTGTGTCCTATGTCTTTCCTCAGAGCATTAGTCAGCATCATCTAACCAGTTCATTGTTCTGAATTACTATACATATCATGACATTTCCTCATATGCAATCAATACATAACAGTTCTGAGCCTGTTTTCCCTCAGTGTTCTACCTTACACCCAATGGGTCATCCCTCCTAAAATATAGGGCTATTCCCTCCCCACTAATCATAGCTGGAGTCCTGAGGACCTATATTGGCTTCTACTTCAACCTTATCCCTTATCTTCAGTTTCTTTTTGACTCTACCATAGTAGAATTTCTCAAATATGCCCCTGTTTTTCCATCTCTTTTATTAGACAGATCATAGGAAACAGCCATTTGTTTGTCAAAGCCAGTCAGGTATCAGTGCCAGTATTTAATTCAGCCTATAATTGTTTCTCACGTCTACCACAGTGATGACCTCCAAGATGAATCCCCTGTCACTAGACTCAGCTCAAGCCTGTGGTTGGACAACAAAGTAGGTGCTGAGATCAATAGGAAATCTCCATGGGGAACCATGTTGTTCAGGCCAGCGGATTCAAAGGTTAGAGCTCTCAGTGGGTCCTGGAGCTCTAATGATTATACTAAGAGAGCGGGAAGAGAAGGTGGCAATAGCTGTGAAGAGACGGTTTCCTTGGTGATAAGATCACCAGTGAAATCTGAGAGTTCTGTGAAATGATGATGGGAGTGACAGACATGCAACAACACAGGGGCTTCTGCATAATGACCACTCTAGAAAAGTGTTTTCAAAAAAAAATACAGTCCTTCAGAGAGAATTAATACATGGGATTGTGCATGACCTGAAAAAAAGCATGTAGAGATAAAAAAAGATATTTTCTTCATCCTGCAGAAGGGGAAATCTATCAACATTGTTCTATAAAGAACCAGGTGTCTACTTGCGCATCTGTGTGTGAGTGTGTATGTGTGTGCACGAGACAGAGTTTAAGTAATTCAATGGGAAAAAACAAAGTAAAGTCCATAGACAAAAAGAAAATAAAGTAAATATATTTCAAAAGAAATAGCAGAAAAGCATTCACACTGTGAAATAAAAAATGACAAACCCAAGAAAAAATGTTTCTGTTTTGACAATAAATATAAATGGGTTAAAATAGAGGAAAACACCCAGGCTGTCTAAATAATCAAAGTCTAATTGTATGCAGTAAGATAAACACCTAAGGCAGAATAACTCAGTAACCTTACAAATAACACGTGGAACAAAGACACAATAAGAAAAATGCAAGCGAACAGAAAACAGTTGTTACAAAAAATAATGGGATTGTTTCAAAGTAGATTTTTAACCAAACTGAAAAGTATAGCCATTAAGTAGACTAAACTGACCATTAAAAATTGTATTCAAAGTCCCTCAAGACAAGAGACTTGAAAGGAAAATAATGATAGGATCTAAAGATTTTGATCTATTTCTTGGTCAATCACATAGATCAATCAATAGAAAAACCAATATGACAACTATATATTTTTCCTAAGTGTGTTACTAAATATTTTGAGAAATCAAACCTTCTGTTCAAATGCTCACGGATTTATAAAGTGATCACAAGCTACATTACAGTGTAACACCAATAAGTCTCCCAATGAATAAAATTTGTATAGGTTTGGTTTTATATGTTTTTGAAACCAAATTTCCTAAAACTAGAAAATAATAACAATCATAAAAATCAAGTTCTTAAATTACCAATGCATATTAATAACTATGCTGTCAGAGTATGTTTCTTATGTTAACAAGAGTCTGAAAAAGCTCAAGAGTCAAATGACAACCTGAGAACAAGACATGTAATATTTATGCCAGTTAATATTTATGCCAGTTATTTGGGGACTTCTAAAGAATTATTGATAGCCAAGAAAAGAAATTATTAGTCTTCCTCCATGACCCTCCCCCCAAAATCTGGCAAGTAATTTCAGTAGGAAAATCACAAAAAATAAAATAGGAATGATATTAATCTCTGAGTGCAAATCTCTTAAATGTCATGGAAGATGTTCAGAGGTGTTTCAGAAGACCCTTGCTGTGTTGAGTGGCAGAGACCGCTCCACAGCTCTGCATTGGGATGGGAGGTGTCAATCACTGGCTAGGTCTTAGCCAGGGCCATTTTCTAAGGACAGATACCACAAAGGAGGATGTTAATCTCCTGTAGAGGGAAAGTCCACCTAGGAGCTGTGAACAGAGAAATAATGGCCAACTTTGGTCATGAAAACGAGAGAAGTGATAGAGGGAGATGGGAGTGGAGATCTGAGAATACTCTCCAGGTGAATGTCTCCAAGGAGCAGGGAGGGAGGCAGTGCAGCTGGGTGGAACACTGCAGTAGGCCGCATGTCCAGAAGGGCAGAGGACACTCAGAGAAGCAGGGACCCTGGATGAAAGAAAGACCACAGTGGAAGGTCTGGTCCCAGTATCTCAAGCTCTGTAAAGGACATCCCTCAGCCTCAAGGCTGCTGCATGAACTCTACTGTCAACTACAGCGATCCAGAGCCTGAAGCCCCACTGGAGATCCGCTGATGCAGATATGGAGAGGAGGCTTATGCAGGCCAGTTCAAACCTGTCTCTGTGCAGAGTCAAAGCCTGGAAGCAACTCCCAGGAGAGACTCAGAGAGGATTACACTAAAATAAAATAAACTCTGATGTATTTGTTCGGGGAAGGAGGTGAACATATCAGGTCACGGATTAAGAGACCCTGGATTTCTCTCTGATCTTCTGCAATCCTTCTGCAGAAAACACAGCAAAAGTTTCCAAGGGGTGCAAACATCTCTTGAAAGATAGGAGGAAAATATTGGCTCATCGGGGTCTGTCTTAGGAAGCATGCTCCAGCAAGATTACTTAGAGTACAATCAAGGGACATTCTTTCCCACTCTGTCAGAGGAACATTCCGGACATAACAGAAAGAACTGGAGTGTGGGACAGGAGACAGGGTGCAAGTCAAAGGGCGTGAGAGAGAGGGTGTGCTGTATTATCACTGTCAATACTAAACCTAAAGTGCCAGGTGCCTGGTAGATCCTGAGAAAGGGACTGAGCTCTGAGGAGACTGACAGTAACATCAGGTGAGTCCTTCATCTCAAAGGTCTATGGACACTGTTCAGGGCTGAATAAAAGGCCATTTTTCTAAGGTAGGAAACAGAGAGAAGAGCGGGCAGGTGGCTGAAAAATTAGTAACAGTGTTATTTTTTCCCCTAAATATTAGGGCAGAGAAGTTCAGAGCCACTAAAATATGAAATCGAATTGATATTATCTAGAAAGTTGCATAGACCAGAAGCACAAAGATTCACAGTCATTAAACCAGCATTCCAGAGCAGGGAGACGGGTGGGGTGGGGTGTGTGGCCAGCAAAGGGATTTTTTCTCACCTGGGGCCCTCAGCCGTCAAAAGTCCAATAACATGAAAGATGACATTTTTGTTTATTACAGAGCTAAAGTCAATTTTAGGACTGTGAAATATGACTTTAATAAATGAATACACAAACCCATAAGGTCCAAAGCCCAGGAATGTTAAAATCCGAATTTGACTCAGTCCACAAGATCTAACCACAGGAGTGGAGCCTGAAGTCTTTTGCTCCCATCTTTGAGTCTCTTGAGGGGTCCCCTTTCTCCTTAGTCTACCCCTGAGCGTGCGTATTTGAGTGTTTGAATCTGGGCAGACACAAGAATTGAGGTGTCTGTGTGTGCTCAGCTGTGCTTATGGCCACGTGAGTGCCCAGAAATGGCTGAGTGTACACAGGGGTGACATGTGCATTTTCCAGCGCTGCTCTCAACACATGAGTGATTCGTCCTCACAAAGCTCAGAGCCAAGGGAATGTGAGGGTGATGGAAGCTGTTTGGAAGTCTCTGGGCAAGGCTACCGTCCTAAGAAAAAACCCAGAGGCCACAGAAGGCAAGCCCACGGACTCTGTCGTTCTTCAGGGATGGTTTCCTCCCTTCCTTTCTTTTCCCTCTACTTCTGCTCCTTCCTCCTTCCAGTCACTTCAAACCTGACATGCCTCTCCATATATGATCTATTTTACATTACAGAGAGACTACTTCTGGTACCCACCTGTTCCCCTTTCTATCTTATATGTGAGACAATTGGAACCCTACATGATAGAGGATAGGGCACAGCCAACATCCCATAGTTAGAGAACAGAAGATTTCCAGAACAGATATAATGCTTCCTCAAAACAGAGGATGCAGAGCTCGGAGCTGGAGAACTCAGTCAGAATTATGGGAAATCTGATTTACTAATGATGTCTCCTCTTCTAGAAGGCTAGAGCTGCTGCCAGCCAAAACAGGGAGCTTCTGTACAAATGCATGGGATACAGAAATAGGCCTACCACAGGGCCAGGGAGATGGGAGCTCATCAAATATCCTTTCTTTCACAATCTCCATCAAAGAGCAGGGAAAATGGAGGGATGGTCCCTTTTCTGGGTCAACTATCCTGTTTCGTATACTTCAAGCCGTGACCCTCTCCTGCACCTACTCACAGCAGGCTCTAAAAAAGGTTGTCTGATTGAAGCCTAAGGCCTCAGTGGGAGTGTTTGTGAGTTTGTGGAGATAGCAGATGTTCACACTCAGTGGTACACTGGGAACACTATAGACCAGAAATTTCACTGTGGCTCGAGATTGGTCAATGTTTTCCTATGTGCTGCTGAACTTGTAATGTATCTCAGCCTCATCCACATCAGAGTACAGCAGACTAAGGCCCAAAAATCAAAACTCAGTCATCAGCCATTGCTACACGTAAAACTTTTATTGGATCAGCTACATTTATTCATTTACATATTGTGAATATCTGCTTTCGTGGCACAACAACAGAGTTAGGTAGTGATAGCAGACACTTAAGGCCCAATAAACCAAAACATTTTTTGTCTGGTGCACAAAATGGATAAGCCAAAATCACTTGTGCCAACAAACATGCTCCAAATCTCTAAAGACTGTGTAATATAGTAATCCCAAATGATCCCCACAATAGACAACAATTCACCAAGATAAGGGGAATAAACTTTGGCTATCTCAGATAAATCAGGAAGCTGGGATACTACTCTCTAGAATATTACCTCTATGCTATGATGTTCACATGCTGAAGTCAGGTAAAGGTCAAACTTACATAGCAGACAGTAGATTAAATACTAATATACAGATTTCTTTCTGGCTCCCTAGAATCCTACTTGGCTAGCTCTGTTTCCTAGATAGAGATACCACAGGGTTTTCCAAAATCCTGGACCACTTCACCTTTACCAATGAGCATCTCACAGAACAACTAGTGTGAGTTCTTCCTAAGATAGCAAAAAGAACTCCCCTCATCCATGAAACTGTACAAAACTGGGGAGCTACATCCCAAGGGTGACTTAGATACCCAGCATGCGCGGAAACAACCTATGTCACACGGGTATTTTATAATGTAAATTGGTGATAAAAGCTAAGCCGAGCTGGTCAGATATAATACCCAGCCTTAATTTATGCCACACCTTGTGTATCTGTGCACTTGACTCTGGTGCACCATGAAGAGAGCCTGTGACGGGTGTGTCTTATAAAGCACATGGCGAATGTAAATGTTATAACCCTGTGAATTGCAAATACTGTGAACTCTGAAACATATTTGACACCGTGAAGCCAGATCAAGGTTTGTGGACCCGGTACTACTTAAAAACCTCTTTGCAAGGGGAGAAAAGACAAAGAGCTAAGGAGGCCAAAGGCACCTTTCTCAAGACATCTACAATAAAAAAAAAATGTCCCAGTGTTAATGATACACATGTTAAAACCATTATATTCTCTTTTTAGCCACTTTTCTTGATAAGACATTACTGCTCTCACAGAGGGAGTAGGTGCTTTACCTGATACAAAATGAGTATAGTCCACACTCATTACCAGACTGCCAGGCTCTGCCTGACTCACCTCTGCATTTCTAAAAGGCTATTTTGTGCTGTGCCTATAATATAGCACTCAATAAGTGGTAGGTATCATCACCATCATCACCATCACCATCACCATCATCATCATCATCATCATTATCACCATCCCCTCAGCATCACTGTCGTGACCATCATCATTCTCTCCCCTCCAGTTCTAGAGGAATTGCAGGAAAGGCCTAACAGAGGACAATGCAGTCACTCTAAAAACAAATCACAAGCCACTGAAGATAAAATGGGAAACAGATGTGGCAAAAAAATCTAGGCTAAGTATTGAAGGTAATTGAGTATTAAATGCTGATTTTTAGTTGCCAAAACAAAGAAGAAATAGGGCTGAAGGTGCCTCATTAGCGTAAACAAGCAAGCTCAGGAGAGAACTCGGTTCCGAACACCGACTGGCTGAAAGAGCTGCAAACTGGGTGTGGAACTCGGGGCCATCTAGGAAGCCCTGGCCACTCATCTGCCATCCCAGGGCCATCTAATCTTCTGCTTCAGACACCAGACATTGTCTCCAAAATGCAGATTGGTGGCACTTCTTTACTTGAGAGCTTTCATCAGTGGGAATGGGAACTGAGAGGGTGTACAAGGGAGCTCAGGAGATGAAGGAAACATTCTAAAAATGGGTGATGGTGGTGAATGCAGAACACAGTAGCTTTTACTTAGAAAAGGCACTAGAGTGCACACTTAAACACATGTCAATTCCGTGATATGGAAATTTTAACTGATGATGTTTTTTAAGAAAATTTCTCAATAATTTTGACTAACACCTTTCTAGAGTTGTACCCCTGCAAACACTCCGTGGAATTGTGTGAGTCTGTACCATTTGTCTTCATCCACAGTGAGATAAATAGGACAAGTAAGAACAGGGTTCCAGGCAGACATAACAATCTAGCATCACAACGACATAGTTTAGTGTGTCTTATAAAAGTATTGGTCAGCAATCAATCAGGAAAGCGTGGTCCTTTCTTCCCAACCAAAGCACTGCTCTAAGACGGGCCTGTTAGCCTGGCCTCCAAACCCCCATGACCTACATGCTCTGTGAGTTAGTTTCCCTGTATGTCTCTTCTGCAAGACATCCTTAAAGGACTTAGTTTCTGCTGGGCATGATTACGTACATCTGAATTCCAGCACTTGGGAGGCTGAGGCAAGAGGATTGATATAAGTTCAAGGCCAGCCAGGGACGTTTTGTGAGTTCCAGGATACGCTGGACTATAGTGCGAGACCCTGTCCCAAAATGAGGGTGGGTGGGAGGACAACCACCCAAAACAAACAATAGTAAGAAAACCAAAAAGAAAGAAAAAAAAGAAAACGTAGATTCCAAATTCCTCAAAAATCTCTCACTCTCTCATGCTCTGTGTCCTGCATGAGCCTCTTTCCCAAATATTTCAAATGTCTTCCCCTCCCTTTCCAATCTATTTGAATCCAACCTTCCAAATAGGGCCCAGCTGTCTTCTCACCTTAGACACTACCCTATTGCCCCATCAACCAAATAACCTCTACCCGACTAGTCACCTTACCTCTCCTGACCTCAACCTTACCACGTGTGGAATTCAGTCGTTAGTTTACAAGAGACTCCAGTGTCTGCATGTCTCCACTCCACATGACCCCTGCTATGCTGCCACTGTTTATCTACACATCGGTCCCCTCCTGATGACCTCCAGGGAGGCAGGGGCTAGGCTGGGTCCCCTCTGCATCCCTAGAAAGGGGTCTTCAGCATGAGTTGAATGAGTAAACAAATAAGGTCCTTTCTAGATCTACCCACTCTAGGAAAGTTAAGGGGGATGAAGATACATAAGCGTTAGCTACTAGAAAGAGAGAACGGTTAAGTGTCATACCTGGTAGAAATGAGGCCAGAAGGTGCTGATGGCTAGCTCCGCCTTCACCCAGCCCTCGGTGACAACCCCAGACACGTTCCAGACAGGGTTCCCTTGGGGACCACCGTTCACCTTCACGTAGACATTCAAGGCTCCCGGGCTGGAGCGATCTCGGCTGGAGAAGTAGTAGTGGAAGTCAATGCAGTGGGTGTCATTCTCCTTCAGGGTCGGCAGAAGAAGATGCGCTTTCTGGCCAGAAGCCCTTCCGGAGCTGTTCACCATCATGAAGGAGCCTAGAGACCCACAGTGGGTAGCAGACAGAGACAAAGAGAGAAAATGCCCTTCTGAAAACATGTCACACCCATACATGGTACCTAATAGGGAGGCTGGAAATGAAGTCCCATTTTAGAAACAGGTTAGGGTGACTGAGAAAGTCACATCCCTTCTCAGAGTTCTGAGAAGGATTTCCATAACTGGGGCTAAAATCCCTCTTCATGGTGGCATTGGAAGAATGAGGAGATCAGGAATCAGTGGTCCTATACAGGGAGCATTTCTACCTGGTAGATTGCATATCTCTAAGTGCAGAACCTTAAAGGAGGAAACGGATTAAAAACCTCAGAAGGGAGTCAACCACAGTCCCTACAGGTAACATGGGATGGGAAATAACCTCACCTAAGATGGGGCTTGTCCCAGCCAAGGCAGAAACTCTATAATATGGGAGGGTCCTGTATATGGACAGACTCCATCTGCACTCAGCATGGGAGACTCCATATTAAAGGAGACAATATACAAATAGAAATTATCTGTGGAAGAAATATAGCTCCCCCCAAAAGTATGAGAACCAATTCTAAGATACTCGAGGAGGAATGCGAAGTGAGTGGCACTCTATGCACTTGGAGACTCATATTAACTCACATTAACAGTAGGTATCTACTGGTAGAACATATAACTCCTTCTAATAACTATAACTGCCTCTAAGAAAATTAGAAAACAACCTTCCTCAAGACCCATGTTTGGGTATATATCCAAAGGATGCTCAATCATGCTACAAAAAATGTGCTCACCTATGTTCTTAGCAGCTTTGTTTGTCATAGCCAGAACCTGGAAACAACCTAAATGCCCCTTGATCAAAGAATGGATAAGGAAAATGTGGTACATTTACACAATGGAGTACTACACAGCAGAAAAAAAATATAACGACATCTTGAATTTTGAAGGCAAATGGATGGAGCTAGAAAACATTATTTTAAGTGAGGTAACCTGTAATATGAGGGGCGGGCTTGTTGGGGTTTCCGTCCCACCCGGTACCCCAAAGCTGGCATACCCCAAGGAAAAATCACACACAGGACTCCATAAGGTTATAAACTGATTGGCCCATTAGGTCAGGCTTCTTGTTAGTTCTTATGACTTATCTTAACCCATTATTCTGATCTATGTTATCCATACAGCTCTGTACCTTTCTCAGCTGGGCAAGTTACATGCTGCCTCCTCGGTGGTCTGCGCAGGAGTGGCTGAGGAAGTTTCCTCCTCCCTAGCCTTCTCCTATTCTCATTGCCCTGTCTCCACTTCTTGTCTGGTTGACCCACCTATATTTCCTGCCTGGCCAATCAGCGTTTTATTAAAATATGATCGACAGAATACAGATAATTCTCCCACACCATTTCCCTCTTTTTTTTAAAAAAAAAAAAACAAAGGAAAATACCCATAGTCCATTTGTTGGGAATGTGGGCGTAGTATTTCAGGCTACTTCCTGCTGGTTGGGGGCGCTGATAATCTTATGGGGACCTAAAGAAAATATAGAATTATCATCAAGTCCTGACTAGAGTATCCTGTGAGTCTTGATCATCTCAGGCAGCAGTCTTGAACCTGTTCTGGATGAAGAACTCAGACATCTGGGCCATCTGTTCCTGTCGGAGATTTCTCAGGTGGTCTTCCTTGATCATACTGGATTTTTATTAACTCAGAATGAATCCACAACCTCTCACTTTCTGTGGAAACAAAAGCAAAATCTCTTCTCCAAAGTAACATACCTGTTGACTTCAGTTTTGAAAATACCTTGACTTCTAAATTTGGATCTAAGGATATGATACTTTGGAAAGGATGTTCTTCTTTTGTTTTCACAGAGGATGAGACCCTGTGGATTGCTTCTATCCCAATATGGTATGATAGACCACACCCTCCTGAAAGGTTGCTGTGAACACCCTCAAAAAATTACTTCACTCAACTGCCAACTGAGATGAACCTGGCAGACAGGTTTTACCATGAAAGACCTGATTAACAGCGCCCCTATACAGCAGAAAGAAGTTTGGAGAGAAATAAACTATGTCCATATTCCCAAATATTGTTTATAAATGTTCTTTTACATTTAAAGGGGATATGCTATAGATATGAATAATTTCATTGGTATAGATTTTAAGGTCAATTTTGTTATATGTATATATATTTCTGATCTTGACTGATGTATTGTGATTGTGTAGTTCATTTTAAAAATGTAATGTATAATTAGAAAATATAGGTTGTTAATGGATAATTATCGATAATAGTCAAGCTTGTAGTAATATTAGTTTGGTTTTCTAGAGGTGCATAGATATATTTCAGATAGACATTCATATCTTTCAAAGACTACAGAACATGGCATTTAATGTTTTAATAACTTAGGACTTTTCATGACAATGAGACATGTCTGCTCCTGGCAGCACCAATCTACTTCAAGAGGAAGATGGGCATCGAAGAGGCTCCTTATGGAGTTGGTTAGCCATTTGGGCAAGAAACTGCTCTTGCCTGGACTGTTATATAAACTGGACACAGAGAACCCGCAGAGAGAGGACTGCTGAACTTGCCTAAAGGTGAGATGATCTTTCGGAGTTCCTGATTCATGAAAGAGTCTGCGAGACATTCTGCAGGACACAGCAGATAGTGACTGAACTGTCTTTGAAATTTCCTGCTTCATGGAAATGTCTCTGGATACTATGGGCCTGTAGGCTGAAGACAGATACCCCAATGATACAGAGGGACTTTGGGTGACTGTCCAGGCAGCAAGATGTCTCTGTCATTTCTAGAGTTTTGGAAGTTGCTTAATTCTTGTTTACTTAGGTAATATTATATCCTTCTGGAGTCTTTGATGGAGTTGAAGAATGGATAGTCATAGTTATAGTTTTCCATTATTATGATAAAGATATAGTTATAAATATTGTGACTATAATTCTTGCTTGATAACTGTTTTGTTATATGTAATTTTACTATGTTAAAATGAAAGCCTTTCTTTTTTGTTTAAACAGAAAAAGGGGAAATGATGGAGGAGGGTTATCTGTCTATTGTGTTATTTTCATTGGTCAATAAAGAGACTACCTTGGCCCCTTGATAGGACAGAAAATTAGGTAGGCGGAGAAAACAACAGAATGCTGGGAAGAGGGCTATGGGGCAGACGCCATGGAGCCAGCCACCAGGTCAGACATGCTGAATCTTTTCCGGTAAGCCACCACCTCGTGATGCTATACAGATTATTAGAGATGGGTTAATCAAGATGTGAGAGTTAGCCAGTAACTAACTCTCTAGAGATAATGGGCCAGGCAGTGTTTAAATGAATACAATTTGTGTGTTGTTATTTCCAGGGCTAAGCTAGCCATGTGGGAGCCGGGCAGGACAAAAAGCAGGCCTGCCAGCAACCCTCACTATAGTAACCCAGAAACAGAAAGACAATTATCACAGGTACTCACCAATAGGTGGTTTTTAAACATAAAGCAAAGTAAACCAGCCCACAAATCACAATCCCAGAGAACCCAGACAACAATGAGGACCCTAAAAGAGACATGCATAGCTCTAAACTACATGGGAAATAGAAAAAGACAAGATCTCCTGAGTAAATGGGGAGCATGAGGACCTTGGAAGAGGGTTGAAGGGGAGAGGAGAGGCAGAGAGTGGAGCAGAGAAAAATGTAGAGCTCAATAAAATTTAAAAAAAAATCAAAGGCTGTGTCATAGACCTGAGCGAGCCTCTTTCCAGCTGCCAGGATGGATAGAAATTGTCTCCTGTTCTATATCCCTCTCTGGATCCAAGTCCTTTGGCACAGACTTTACTGTCCCCTCTGTGGAACGAGAGGCTATCACTTGACACCGGGCTCCATTATGTGACTTGTTAATAGAAGCCACACAGGTGTTAAAAGGTGCCAGTCTAGACAGGCTTGTCTCCTGTCACCACTATTTTGGTGATAAGAAGCTGATGTCAAGATCAAGAATTAACATACACAGGAAGTTCACGACTGAAGAGCCAAGCCCCACCCTTTGAAAGCAAGGAGCACAGCCATGTGGCCAACATATCTAGCCCACATCAGTCAACCTGCAGTCGATGCATGGATCTGCGAGTATAAGAATCAATGCTCACTGCTGTTTGCCACTGCTTTCCTCCCGAGTGTCCCCACAACATTGCTGTGACAGTGGCTAATTGATAAAGCTCCCCAAGAACAAGAGAACAAGATTCGGATCCATCACAATGAAGAGGCACATCTCATTATGCAACAGATTTTTATAACAAGGGAAATTTGTGCAAAATGGAATCAACTGCCCAGGGGCAAAGCGAGTCACTGCAGGTGGCTCCTCAAAGGCGGCACCAACTGGGATATCAAAGAGAATTTCACAACTGAGGAGGAAGGCTGAACTCCACAACTTACAAGTCTTATGGTTCTCCTGAATAAAACGCATCATAAAACACAGTAGATAAACTCCACTAATGCTGGGATAAATGCTTTCTATTCTGAAAACCAGAATTGCTTTGAAACCTTATTGTGACCACTAAAATCTTCATTCTGAATGAAATCTTAAGACCCCTTATCCCCAGGCAAAATGAGCTGCTTCAGTAGCCATAACTCCCCTCGCTCACCCTGATACCAGAAAGACTAAGGAGCTGCAAGGTAATAAGGCTGCGCCATCCATATCTTGTTGGGGTTTTAGACAGTACAAACCATTTGCACCTTGTCTCCTGGGTTCTGAACAAATTTACAAGTGGACACAGAAGGGAGATTATATTTAAAACCTCTATACAATCGTCCACAAAGCTGGATTAAAGAAAATATCAGTCTTGAAGATAAATTAGGCTTCAACCGCTCCCCACATTCAAACATAAAAAAAAATAACCAGATGCCTTGGAATCAACCCTAACTCAATCCAGATTCCTAGGGGGAATGCTATTCTTCAGGGAGATGACTGGGGGCATTAGAATAAGCTCATATTAAAATAAACAAACAAAAGACTCAACAAGGAAGCCAAATAACAAGAACAGAGAAAACTGCAGTCAGATTTTCAATAATCTACCAATCAGAAAACTCACCCAGCTCCTGGGTTACTATCCAGCGGAAGAGGAACAAGAGTTGTCAGTAGTGTAAAGAACCCTCCTTCATGACCTGGCAATAACTGAGGCAAAGTGGAAAGATGTGTCCCTATTACAGATGACATCTAGTTATCAAAAGCCCCCAATGAGCTAGCCAGGAATAAACCACTAAAAGAGGAACTGAGACTCAGAGGTAAGTCTGAGCCAACACCCACACCTGCCCTCACTAGTCTGCATACAGGCTCCTTACGGGTCTCCTTGACAGAGGGCTGATGGCCCACAAGTGCCACAAAGAGTGGTGAGCTCTCTTTGCCAATGAGCAGCCATGCATTTCCCAGGAGGAGAGGCAGCCCGCGAAGTGAAATATGCTGAACTCTCTCTATCCCAGGTCACATGACGGCTTCTGTATACACTCAGCTCCTGTCCAGCTGCCAATCTACACCATCGCACATGTCCCTGCCTCTTCTTACCCTCCACAGCAGAGAAAACTAGGGAACGTTCCTTCCAGCAGCTCAGGCCCCCATTTCTCTTCTTTCTAGCTTCAGTAGCTGAGCAAGCCTGCAGAGAACGTGGCATTTATCCTACTTAGTACAGCCTAACACAACTCTGGACACAGAAATATTGTTCAGTGGGGCGACAGAACTCTGTTCCAAAGAAGTCCGGGTATGGCGTGCACCTGTTCCATGCTTAGTCCTTAACAACTGGCTCCCTCTCATGCTCACATCCATCCTTCATTATTTTCTCTACCTAACAGATGGTCCTTCATTCACAGCCTCAGCATCATCCAAGAGTTTGGGAGACATGAGAATCTCAGACCCCTGCATGCCTCTGCAGCCTGCACCTACATTTCTAGCAAGAGCCCCAGTGATAGTGCACACATACATGAAAGCATGAGGGTGACTGGTCCCTTCTCTAATCCCAATCACACTGAACGCTCAGGATTTCAAGAATCCAGGAGATGGTAGAATCACAGTGAAAGAGCCAGAGTAGCCATGACTACACTGTAGGTCAACCACCTGTCAGGAGCCTCAGTTTGGACACAAAGAGATTCTTTAGAAGGAATAAACTCTAATTGGGTCATGAAGCCAATGAAATGCTGAGGTTTATCTTTTTGCAGCAGTGTCATGATTTGGGCTCCTCAAGAAGACCACCCATTATCTCTCTCCAGCCCCTTTGTTAAAGGAATTGAAAGCAAAAAGCAAAGTTACAAGATGCTGCAAGTTAGGATGCCCATAAGAAAAGCAACCCTGGGTGGTTTGAATTAGAAGGAAAGGTACAAAGGCACAGAGGCGGAAGTCACAACAGCCAGAAAAGCAAGAGTAGTATCTTATGGGACACGGGATAATGTTCTGATGGCCCTCTCCATGAGAGGTATTGCCACACCCTCTGGAAAAGCAAGAAGCCATATCTCAGTGTCCTTTGAGCCCAGGCCTGCCATTTCTGAGATTGTTCAAGTGGGAGAGCCCCGTTCTGCAGCGGCTCAGCGGGGCCTTCTTTGATCAACAGGTTGGCATAATTAATATCATCCCAAGGCTGTCGGTTTCCTAGAGATCAAAAATGAGGCAGTCATTATGCCAAGATCAGTCAAAAAACAAGAAAGAGGAAGACTGTAAATACAGTCTTTTCCTTTCCCCTAAAAAAAGAAAGTACCAGTGTGATAAGAAACATAAAACAGCATTAGTTTCCTCATAGTTATTATACACAACACCGAAAATCATGGAATTAAACCAGGAAGTACTCTCTGGCTGGCCATAAATTTTGTGTTTTCCCTCTCCGTGCATAATAATGCCTTGATAAGCGCCCTGTTACTGATGTGTCTGCCACACAGATACCCTTTTTGGAGGCGCCACACTTCTCAGAAGCAGATGGCGGCTATTGTGTTTACACATGAGCACCTCAGGATTGCATTTCCTCACGTCGGTAGTAAAAAGAAAGTCCTAATTGAGTTTTTAATGGCTTTGCACATTGTTCATTAAGATTACATGAGTATGCTTGGGCGACTGGCAACCGAGGGCCTGCAGCTCTGAGAACAAGAACACGAGGGGTCCCTGAAGACAGGTGGGCTGCCAGCTTCGAGCGCCAGGACCTGTGAAGGGAGAAAGGACAGAGGCAGATGCCCAAGAGCTGCTGAAAGCCAAGCAGCTGAAACAGCGCGGAAGGGGTGCTGGATCTTCACCAGACATCGAGTTCTCCTTCCGGGTCTTTTGTTCGTTAGAAATGTGACTCTGAGAAAGTCCTCAACCCTCAGTGGCCTCATCTATACAATGGGATGTGCAAAGTGACGTATGGAAGTTTGACATTCATTTCAGTGAATACAGAAGGATGAACAATCCTTGACTTGGTGAAGGTGGCTTTGCCAACAGATAGCAAGTAGCAGGTGACAGTAACCCACAGAAAGCCCTGCACACCAGGAATTGGTTTAAAAACCATTTAGTACTCCAAGGAGGCACTGATGCACAGACCAACCTGGGGCCTCAACTCAACATGGTTGAGCTGCACGTCGGAGATCAGGCTGCACATGCCTCTATGTTTGGTGCAGCAGCCCTGAAAGACAGAATACTTGGGGGAGTTTAACTTCCTGGAGGCAACATGACATCTTTCCCTCTTGCAGCGCTGTCTGGGGAAACATGCCTAGAGTTTCTAGGAAGGAAGTCAGCAACTCAGAGTCTCAGGCTTTGCTGTGTGTGTCATGTGACCTTGGACAAGCCACTGGCTTCACATTATGTGACTTTATAAAATCACGAGGTTGGACAGAAATCTAATCAACACCTCGTTTCCCTGGACTGTGTCAAGCAGGTCTCTTGAACTCTCTCAGCTTCTGCCTCCTCCTCTTTCAACACAGCCATAAAAAGCCATTTTGCACTGTATTCACAAAAGGGTTCCCTGAAATGCTAAAACCACACTTCGACAGGGCGGTGACTTCTGAGGGCCTCAATCTTAGCTTCTTTCCTAGCTTTCCCACTGTCCCAGATTTTTTTTTCCGTATAGCAGGGAGGGCTTACCACGCTGGAGAGAAATTAGCAGGGAATAGGAGGTTATGGACAAGGCTGACTGTGCAATCATGAAGACTGGAGTCTGGATCCCCAGCACCCGTGTGCCTGCCTGTAATCCCAGTGCTGGGAAGGTAGAGACATGAAAGCTTACAGGCCCGTCAGTCTCAAGGCTCAGTGAGAGACCCTGCCTCAAAAAAAATGAGGTGCAGGATAATAGAAGAAGGTATGTAATGTTGACCTCTGGCTTTCACATGTGCACACACACACACACACACACACACACACACACACACACACACACGAATGCACACAAACAAATACACCTTTAAAAAGAAGACAAAGAAAACAGTAATTAGCCTATTAAGAAGCAGAATAAAATACATTGCCCCACCCCTACCCTCTACAGCTGATCAGGCATCAGGGTCTTGGGGAACCTGCTCCTTAGCTTCTCAGATCCCCCACCTTTCTCCTCGTCTCCCCGACCACAGCCTAACAGGCCAGCCAGCAAGCAGCCTTCCTTCAGAATTTCTGCTTCAAATTCCTGCTTGACTTCCTGTTCTGGCTTCCCTTGATGATGGGCTGTGACAGGAAGTATAGGCTACATAAACTTATTTCTCTCCAAAGTCACTTGTGACAATAATCATAGTACCAGAAAAAAAACTAAAACAACACCCAAGTATCCCTCATGCCCACGCTACCTAAGCCATCACACTCCACAAATTTCACTCACCCTGTGTAGCGGTCACAAATACCCAGAAGGCAGTTACTCCTGAGCCATGGTCCCTATACACAACACACGAGTCTACTGTAACTATTTTGGATGAGGCTGATTTTAAAAGTTCAAAGTGATGAAGTTAAGCTGTCTGGTCACAAAACAATGGTGGGTGTGAGGAACAAAACAGTAAAAAGCACAATATTCTGTCAAGCTTGAAGACACATGTACAAGAGAATCACTTAACATAACTAGCATTGCCATGAAAACTTCTCGTCATTAAGCCGATCAAAAACATAACAGTAAACCAATAGCCACAGTCCCAAACATATCATTCAGTATTACCCATATTATCTGGGAAAGCAATCTAATTACCACTTGTCAAAAAAAAGGGAGGGGGGAGAGAGTGGCTTCTTTTTTAATATACCAGAAAATGGGGGAGGGTGTTAATTACAGCTTAATGGATGCATAATGTGCATTTAAAACAAGGAAAATAGATCCTGGAATTTCAAAGGAACTGCACATTGTGAATATTTTGTCAGTCAGTTTGTGCGAACAAGTCATAAGTATTTCTGTAATCATCCATTCAGACCAGCGAGCAGGGATTCATACATTTCATATGCAAATTTGTTAAGGCAATTTCCTAAGAAACTGTTATCTGATAATCCGTGTAGGTGTGGATAATGTTTAAAAATGGAGTGCATCTAGGTGATTGGATTTCGTGTGTGACAGGAGGGGTTCCCCACTCCCCATGCTCTGTGCCCTTTCTCAAGCAGACTCAGGCTCGGGATCCATAGGAACTCGGACTTTTTGCCAAGTTCCAAAAGGTTAAGATACCCTTACCACTCTCCCTCTGAGACAGGGTTAAGGAACAAGGGAACAAATTAAAGCAAAGAAGGAAAAGGAAAAGAAGATAAGGAGAGGAAGAGGTGATGCCAAGGAGCGAAGAAGAGGTGTAAGTCAGGAAGAATAAGACACGGGAAGGGTAGGATACAGATCCGGGGCTGGGGGAGGAGGAGAAAGAGCTGTCGCTGGGCAGAGCAAAGCATAAAGCACTTAAGAAACTTACAACTTCCTCCTCCCAACACACACACACACACACACACACCTTCACAAAAACTAAAGCAGGAGTCACTGGTGAGCCAGGAAATAAGGCTAACTTGGAAGCATGGTTAACAAGGCTGTTCTCCTGGGTTCCTTGTGAGAAAGGACAGGAAGAAAAGTGCATTCTCCATTAATCTATTCTGGGATAAACACAATATTCTCTCTCTCTCTCTCTCTCTCTCTCTCTCTCTCTCTCTCTCTCTCTCTCTCTGTGTGTGTGTGTGTGTGTGTGTTTCTTCAAGAATTCCTTTCTCTCTTTAGCAACTATATCAAACACAAACTACCCAAATTATTTGCATCCATACAGTTCATCTAAAATCAGCCCTATGAAGTACTTACTATAATCACCATTCTTAAAAAAAAAATGAAAACAGACACTGAGCAGTGAGATTCCCTCAAGGCCGCACAGTTAACAGCAAAGCTGAGATTCAAACCTAAGCAGCGGCCACTGATATTAAAGCTCCTAGTTCAGGCCACTCATGGGCATGTTAGATTCGGGGGCAAGGAGTGGACACAAACTCACTCCCTGGGGTAATCTGACCTTAGTCTGGGAGCTGGCACAGGTAAGAAGAGGGGGCAAAGAGTAGGGAGAACAAGAGACAGTGTAGTCACCTGGCAAGCTGTTACCGCACGAAGGGAAAAACGAGCATGGTGGCTGAGACGGTGTCAGACCCCAAACTGTTTTTGACAGTCGCTGGGCTAAGGCCTTTGTGTCTACCACTCAACACTGAAGTGACATGGGACTTAAAATAGATATAGATTTAAATCTCCCAACACTTCACACATCCGTTGGCATGATAATATTTTGATTAGTTACATTTATGCTCCAATTACACTCACAGAATGTTCGTCTGTGCCCTGCTCTGAGGAAAACACTGAATTATTATATTTGCAGTGGGAAAGGAACAAATGGGAAGGGAGAGAGGGAGAAGGAGAAAGAGGGGGAAGAGATAGAGAGGGAGAGAGAGAAGGAGAGAGAACAAAACAAAGAGATGACTAAGCCTGCTAAAATAATGCTGCCTTACTTTCCCATTACTAAATTGGGTCATGGCTATTAGTTCCCAAGTTTTAAAATGCCAGGCCTGGGAGAGACAGGCAGTGTCACCACCTCCTTCCCCACTCAGTGGATGCTTTTATGTTCCCTACAATAACTGGTCTGAAAGCAACCTGGCCAGGTTTCCCGTGATTGGCAAGGTCAGCAGACGGGGACATTTGCTGTGTTTCCTGTTTGTTTTCCCCCTGGGAAGGACATCCATCTATTTCCCAGAGAGGTCCACAACCCTGTATCTGATAAATAAACAAAGGCTAAGAGCTTCTCTGAGCTTTCAGAAATCCTGTCCTGGTGATAGAAGGAGGGTGTGTGTTCAGGTATATGTGTGTGTGTGTTTGTGTGTGTGTGTGTGTGTTCTTCTCTCTCTCCCTCTCTCTCTCTCTCTCTCTCTGTGTGTGTGTGTGTGTTCTTCTCTCTCTCTCTCTCTCTCTCTCTCTCTCTCTCTCTCTGTGTGTGTGTGTGTGTGTGTGTGTGTGTGTGTGCGTGTGGTGTGTGTGTTTCTTGAGCACAATTTTTCAGATGTCATCTACTTTTTGTGAGACAGGGTCTCCCTCCAGGAGCTCACCACATAGGGCAGACTGGCTGGCAGCTGCCTCAGGGATCCAGTTTTCTCCAGTTCAGGGAGTCAAGCTCAGTCAGCTCCTAACCTAGATCCCAAGCCCAAGGGAGGTCTTCTTATCACAATTGCTGGCTCAATATCCAGCAGCCCCCACCATGAAGGCTGAAGGTGAGTGTGTGTCTCTGTCAACGGGCCTTCCAGCCAATGGACTTCTGCTAAGATTTATATATACCCCAATTTCACAGCACCTATCCTCAAACATCAAAGTTTACTCCCCCGTCTTGTGTCCATAACTTGTAGAAGACTTCTAGTACTTACATGCCTCAGTTTCCCCCACATGGCAACCCAACCCTCACGTCAGTTTCTTCACGAAACTCACCAGAATGAGTATTCTAGTAAAATTCAGAAACTTTTAATGTTCCTCTGGTGCAGGAGAATTGTCTGTATTCTGTCAATCACATTTTAAATAAATGCTGATTGGCAAGGCAGGAAGTATAGGCGGGAAAACCAGACAGGAAGTAGAGGTGGAGCAAAGAGAACAGGAGTATTCTGGGAAACAGGAAGCTCCCTCCACAGTTCTGCCCAGACCACAAGAGAGGCAAGATGTAAGCTGCCCCACTGAGAAAGGTACTGAGCCGTGTGGCTAACATAGATTAAAAATAATGGGCTAACATAGTTATAAGGACTAATAAGTAGCCTGAGCTAATGGGCCAATCAATTTATAATCATCCTCTGTGTGATTTTCTTTGGGGCTTGCCGGCTGTGGGGTAACGGGGAAGATAGAAACCCCAACAAGCCGGCCCTCATGTTACATTCCTCCTCCAGTTGCTTTGTGTCTGACACTTCAGGAGGACAGGAGACAGCACTTAATATCTCCCCTTCTAGAAACCAAAGCAAAATTAAAAGCAATCTCAAGACTATGGGAGGTCTTATGATAAATAAGTTATGCGTATGGTGGAGTATCTAACCAAGACTCGACTGGAGGGAGAGGGCATTAGGAAGAAAGAAAGCAGCAATCAGCTTGAGCAAACAAATATGGGAAGGACTGAGGGGATGAAGGAGATGTCAGGCGGGTGAGAGGGGAAACAGAATGTTCCACGCAGATAAAATGTTCTGTTTCAAAGCCAGAAAGTAAAAGAGTCTCAGTCTTGTGGAGTGCACCCACTAATCGTTACCCTTTGTCTTCTTGGCTTATAGGGAAGAAACTCGACAGTCACAGAGGTGCAGTAAGTTGCCCAGAGCTACGTAGCCTAAAGAGACAGTGCCAGCAATTGATCTTCATTATGTGTCTAAGATGAGCTGTGTAGCTCGAAAACAGTAAGTCCGGGATTGTATACTATAACCAGAGCACCTGGAAATCCTTTTAAACTTTGCTGGATTCCACCTGCAATCAGTCTGGGGTAGAGGGCAGGAATTTGCATTCCTGATAAGCCTCTAAGTGAGGTTAATGCAGTTGCTCTTTGGCCCCACTTAGTAAGCCACTGAAGAAACTGGGCTGTAACTGCCCAGGCTTAGTAAACCAGGAGCCTATGAACTTAAGAAAATGAACATGCAGTCCTGGCCCCTGTCTCCTCCTGGGGCCACAGGAAGCTCAGCTGCTTGGAGACACTCCCTTTCCCCTGAGCCATGCCTTGCATACTTCTTACAGGGCACGAGGTCTCTGGCCACTGGTTATCCACTGTAAAGGCTTTCTCTACTGCCCGGCTCTAGAAAGACCTCTCCTCTGGCCTGAGCAATCTCTCTTCCATCAGTGCTAATTACCAAGAATATCATTAGACGTTCATCAACTCCCCCAAATGTACTAGGGTCTGCATGGAAAATAGCACAATAATTATTCCTCCTCTTTCACCATCCTCTAGGGAGCTACAAAAGTTTGACAGCTGTTATCCAATTAATCCAGACAGCTTTTTTTTTTAATCTAAAAGGTATTTCTTTTTTTCACATAAGATGGGGAAAGCTATTTCCTCTTCTGAGAGAAGAATGAGAGCAAAGAAAATCCAAGTATCTTGGCCAACATCACTAGGGCAATTTTATTACCTCTTTTCTTCTACAGAGTCATTGAAATAATGGAAGATAGGAACAACGGACTCGATTTAGAGAGTCAGATCCAATCCCGACCCTGCTATCTCCCAGCTGTGCCTCAGTTGGCAACTTCCTTAAACCCCCTGAGCTTCAGTTTCTTCATCTGTAAAGTGGAGGAGATGAAGGTAAGAGTAGCACCCACCTTACTTCCTCGTTGTAAAAACTGAATGTATGATAAACATTTAATATCTTAACTATCATTTCAAGGCCACTGGGAGCATCTATGAACCATACTATGGAGTGCCAACCACAAGATAGCTGGTCCTATGCACAGTAAGCAGGCCCCATCATTCTCACTGTTCATACAGGCAAAGGTCCTAGGAGACACCATGAAGCCATCCATGGACATCCATCTCAACTAACCTCTAAAGAGCAGATCTCTTTGTCAGGGGGTCCCTGGACAGCTACATCAGCATCACCAAGAGCTGGTTGTAAATGCACATCTTCAGGCCCATAAAGGTATCTGACAGTCCTCATGATTTTTGTAAATATGATGTAACATCAGATTTAGAGGGGGTGTGGGATATTGATTTAATTATGAGTGATACATCAAAAAAAACCCAGAAAAGTAGTTAGGTGGGGTAAGAAAAGGAAGTACCTGCAGTCAATAGACAACCACACATAAACTCTCAAGGTGCCTCCGTATAGCCTTGTTTCCTGGCACAGGTAGGTGTTTTCTACAGACTCCTGGCATTTAATTGGGCTTGTGATTGCAGTTAGTAAACTTGTCCTGAAGAGGAAGCTTAATGAGGGATAACAGTTTATGGAGGTCTGGTTTGCACTGAAGCTATGCCCATGTGCCACTGGGGAGGAGCAGGCATCCTCTCCTATCTACTGGGCTGCCTGTTCATTGGTGACACAGCGGGTTATTTTTTGTGTGTGACAAATGTATAGAGCGCTCCTCGAATGATACACCAGACACTGTTGTAGGCCCTGGGAAGACAGCTGTGAGCAAAAACAGCCAAGACACTTAATCAGAGTCACTTTGCCAAGATGACAATTCTCCTCGGGAGCTTTGGAGCAGGTTGAACGGGGCTTCTGTAGACGACCCCCAGGGAGACTCAGCAGCCTTTTTATCCTATGATTTGCCCATTTTCAGTTCTTGATTTTTAGCTCATCTTTCAATGCACTGAAGTACCCCTCAATGATTATTTCCCCAGGCAGGATCCGTGAATGGTGCATTATCCAAGCCCGTGCATTTGTGATTCTGCATCGCTTTTTTATAAAATAAATCATATAGCTGTGAATAAATTTCTTAATTTCAGTCCATTCTTTAAGATGAGAGAAAGAGAGGCAGAGACAGAGAGCGTGTGCATACCTAGATGCAGAGGCCATAGGAGGACCTCAGATTCTGTTCTTCTACAGGTGTCATCAATCATGTTTCTGACAGGATGCTCACTGGTCATAGGCCTAGTTTGCCAATTAGGCGAGGCTAGCTGGACACTGAGCTCTGGGGAGCTATCCCTGTCTCCCAGCACTGGGATCAGAAGTGTGTGCCTCCACACCCAGATTTTGCCCATGAGTTTGGGGAACTGAACGCAAGTTTCCATGCCCGTGTGGAAAGCACTTTATAGACTCAGCTATTTCCGCAGTTCCCTCAGCTTTTCCTGAACAACACAGCTCAGTGAGTCCTGTGCTTTGTTAAAGGACAAAGGGAGCAAGCTTGTGTCAGCTTTTCTCTGTAAACGCTTTCCCAGAAAGCAGGCAGACACATGTGTCTCATGCCCTAATTCCTCGTACATAGGAGATTCTCTTATCTTATTGGTTGACTGTGAGACACACAAGGTGGTTAAGATACGGGCTCTGGAGCCAGATATGGGTAGTCAAGTCCCCTCTCTGCCACATCCAGAAGCCCTTCCCTTGACAAATGACTTAGGCACTCTGTCTCCCAGTACTTAAAGTGGTGACAGTAACATGGGCACCTTGTAAGGATTAGCTGAATTAACGTGAGAAACAGCTCGTAGAAGAAGCTGACACACATCTTATGCAAAGGGCATAAGGGTCAGTATTTTAGGCTTTGAAGGACATAAAGTCCTTGTCACAGCTACTTGGTTGCAGTGGTGAAATGTGACAGACACAACAAACGGCAGATACATAAAAAGATGAGCTGTTGTGTTAGTTACACTCCTCACTGCTGTGGCTAAATACTTGACAGAAAAGGAACTAGGTGCACAGAGTTATTTACTTTTTGCTCACAGTTTGAGGGGATGCAATTCACAATGCCATGGAAGGCATGGCATCGAGGCTCTGAGAGTCTGGTCCTGACTATATTTACAGTCTCAAATTATATAGGGATGAATGGCAGTGTCCAGCTGACTTACCCACTCTCCTCCCCCATTCTATTTAGCCTGGCACCCTAGGCACAGGATGGTGATACCCCTTTTAAAGGGTAGGACTTCTCTCCTTGGCTACAGCTTTCAGGAAACACTCTCGCAGACATGTCCCGAGGTGTGTCTCCCGGGTGATTCAAAACACTGATGATGTCAACCTTCACAGGTAGCTTCTCTAAGGCTATGCAAGATGAAAGGCAGCAGGCATCACACATGAATGGCAGCTTGCAGACCCCTGGCTTAGATCAGGTCTAGGCAGAGGCTAAGTTCTTTATAACTAGCCATTGTTATCATGAACTATGATGAGGTTGCAAATGGGTGGCACTTTGATCCTCTAAACGCTTACTGTTTGGTTCTGACACCGAGAACAGATGGCATACATAAAGCCCCCATGCTCATAAACATTCCACCAGCCCACCTACAGCACATCACTTGTGAAAACCACACCTATCAAGAAGTAGTGTGCTGCCACAATCACCTGCTAATATTTCCTTGGAACTGGGAATTTTTACCTCAAGCAACAGAAAAGGGTGAAATTAAAAACTATAAGAGTTTGAGAGTTTATGGAGGTACTGTTCCTTAGATGGGAATGCCTGTCCCATTCTTCACTAGCTCCAGTCTCTACCAGAGGAGCACAGAAGAATAAGAGCCCATCTACGCATAAGCTACTGAACAACTATTCCAATTAGTCACAGAGTAAGGGACACTTCCTCCAGATCCCATCTAGTGTGTGTGACTTACTTGATGCTATTGCAACGGCCTTTTGCATTTGTTGTTTTTGTGGAAAACTTTGTGGGAAAATGGAAGTGGCTACGATTTCCAAAGGCTCCTCCAGCTAATCTCCACCCTGAGTTTCTGAACACCAGACCCTCCGGATCTACTGTCCCGTGCCATAAACACAGACACAACCCTTTGTCCACATGATATTTTATGACATTTCCTTTATCTCCTGTATCAAATAGTAAAACAGTCCCGCATCTTACCTGCCTAGACCAAAGGGGATATACTGGACCCTAGAGTCGAAAGTCACAGACAATGGCTGCCTACCAACCTTGCCATCTGGAGTAGAAATTCTTGTTCATGATAGTTTTGAATCCTCCCTTACTCTTAAATGCATTCACTCATTTGGTCATGCATCCATTCAGTTCTTCATGTATGTATCCATCAAACATTCATGAGCACCGCGTACATAGATTGAGTGATGGAGACATACATGATAACATTTCTTCCCTTGAGTACTTCTTTGTGCAAATGGGAAAGGGACCTCGTGACATACTTTCCATGACTCTAAAGATTGCCTCATGACTTCAGATGGTAACCTTATTCAAGGCATGCATTTTCAGGTACTCTATTCAATGATTGATGGAGCCAGGGGTGTGATGTACTCCTCGACCTGTTTTTTTATCTGTTTCACCTCAATCCACTGTGTGGTCCTCACAAAGCTGTTGGTCCTAGAGCTAGTTGCCAAAAATCATACCAATAAGCACCCAACTCCACCCCTGCTTCTGCTTGATAGGCAATATCACAAGTCATTCCAGAACCATTGATTAGCCTTACCTAACTAGTGTGTGGGAGCATGAGGGCCAAAGACACGGACAAAACAGACCAAGGGATCGCACATCAATGAGGAGCCAATGGATGTCTGGAAGAACTGAGATATGACAAAATACTCACTCACTTCAGAAAGAGCAATGTCTCTGTAAGGTTCTGTTGGGACAACAAAAGCCACTCTGCATGTTTCCAATAATGAATCTTTCACAGAATTACTCTGACTTCTCCACAACTATGCGAAGACTGGGATGATAGTCAGGACCACCTTGCAAAGGAAACTCCTGGTATGGGGATCACAGGAAATTCAACTTGGGCTGTTTGGGTGACTTCCAGGAAAGACAGCAAACAGAAGCAAAGATCTCTAGCTCCTGACCCCTAACACAGACGCTTGCTCTCAACTACACGCTGGCTCTTCTGCCTTCCAGACCTCTTACTGGTGGAGTCTGAGTGCAACCCTCAGCCTAAGGAGCAATTTTAGGCCTTGGTGTCTTCTAGTCCTAGAAAAGACCTTGAGGGCTGCATAGCAATAAGCAATATGGAGGAACCCAGGACAGGCTACTGAAGAAGCAAGAAAGCAAGAATCAAGAAGTAGAAAAATCAGTCGAGGGCTAAGGCAAAAGTTCACTCAAGAGATGGTATCCTTGTTGTCACCTAATTCCTCATTCTTCCACTGGGTTCCAAACCTGCTCTGAGCTGGACAATAAAAGTGGGCGTAACAGAAGATAAAAAGGGACCGGAACAAAAAGACAGGTAGTACTGTCCTGCCAGGTGATATTACAGGGAACTCTGGCCGCAAATCAATATGACAGCATCTCCCTTCCTGGCCTTTGAGTAAAGGAGTAGTAAGGCAGAGCAGAGAGACCCAGTTGTTTTGGGTTTGAGAATTTCATGCATATATGATGTTTAGATCAAAATTGACCCCCATTTCCTCTCCAGTTCTCCCCCTACCATCCCACTTTGTGAGCGCTCTTTTTAAACATACTGAATCCACTCAGTGTTTCCTATATGTAGAATACTGGGGCATAGGTAGCCTCTCAGGGACTACATCCCTGAATAAAAGGGATGCCCCCCCAGGCAGCTAGCAATTGTAAAATCTCTTCACTGAGAGGTAGGATGTCATGAGCCCTCTCTTCACCCATGCTGGAACTTTGGCAGTCTTAATATTGTGCAGTTAATAATAGTTAATTATAATTTCTTCCTCTTCCTTCTTAACCATTGATGCTGTTTCTATGATTTTTTTTTATTTTAATGGTCTTTATCATGTAGCTTAGCCTGATCTAGGCCTTGCTCTGGGCTTGAGAACTTCTGGCCTCAGCTTCCCATCACTAGGATCACAGGCATGCTCCACTTTGTGCTTATAAGACAAGCTCTTTACCATGAGCCTCCTCCCAGACATAAGACCCGATGTCAAAAGTCAGAAACCTGGACTTAGACTCTGCTCACCATACCCAGCAGGAAGACGGCTTTCCAGGGGCGTTCACAGCCAATTAACCCAAGCTTGGGTTTCAGACAATAGAAATTCATTCTCTCACTATTTTAAAGGCCAAGGTCTGAACTCAAGATATTATCGACAGGACTGTGGTACCTCCAGCAGTTCCATGGGAGAAAGCTGCCTGTTCTTCTCCAACTTCTGATGGGCACTAGAGCAGACACACCTTCCAATCTTCTCCGCCTCTGTCTTCCTTTTGGTCTTCTTTCTGTCCCTCTGCTTCAAACCTTTCTCTGCCTTTCATTTACAAAGAACTTAGGGCCCTGTCTAAATCCAGAATGCTCTCATTTTGAGATCTTTAACTTACTTATATCTGCAAAGACTTTTTTCCAAATGAGCTCATGGAGACAAGTCCCGGGGGCTGCGGTTTGCATATGTATCAGAGAAAGGAGTCCCTATTCAACGACTATGCTGTGACAAGTTCCACAGGCTATGGTTTACATATACTGTAGGGAAAGGAGTCACTATTCAACGACTATGCTAAGATGCGATTTTGTTACAATGAAGTGAGGAGTAGGAAGAACATCTGATCCACTGGATACTGAGACGATTTTATGCTCTAGAGCAAACCAGAGACCCTGACACAGCTGTAAGTGCATGGAAGTCCAAATTAACCACTGGTGAATCAGAATTAAGTCTCCCATGTCTGTTCAGAATTTGGAGTCAGACTTAGTTCATTCAAGACTACCATGGCATTCAGTTTTACTCATACTTAGGAAGACACTGGAGAGCCTCAAAAGTAGTCCCCACAGCAAAAGACCATGATGGTGTGAAACTGCATCTGTCACCTGCAGACCCTCCTCTGTCAATATGCAACCGCCATGGTGTTAGACTCTCACAGTCCGTCAGGATTTCAGTCAAAGTTTGAGTCTTAGCTATACTAAAAGTAACTGCCCCACCACTGAAGCCCTGGCCTCCCCTGCGAAGGAACTGGAGCTCCATCAGGATGACTTCTACCACCGTGGGTCTCCATTGCTGCTTCCTGCTCAGGCACGAGTCCCCTCCAGCCCATCTCAATTCCTCCCTTGCCTGAATTTATGTTTGAATCACAACTTCAACACTCTGACAGAAAAACATAGGATGGGCCTGTTGCACTTCACTTTTTTTCTCTTAATTCTTTGCACATTTTAATAAATTAAAACTGTCAGAAAATAGAAAAACTACAAAGGAGAAAATCATAAACACCCACAGTTCTACCAACTAGGATCAAACCACTGTGAACATCTTGACATATTTGCTTTGACTTTTTATTTTTAAAGAAAGATCACTTTATTGTTATTGTGAAAGTGATACATATTCATTTTTGAAGAATTCAAAAAATGCAAAGAAGTACAAAAATTCAAGTTACAAAAACAAAGATTCCAGTCTCATCGTCCAGAAATAGCTATCATTAACATATGGCGAACATCATTTTAAATACCTTCTGATACACACAGAGATACACAGACGGACTGCTGCATGATAGATGGCAGAAGAATAAGAAGAAATATCAACTGTGAGGATAAACTAATAGATGCTACTTTAAAATGTTTAGCAATTGTGTGTGTTTGGACACAAGAGAGGGAAATTGAAATAGGAATGAAAGAAACCCAGATCTTTGACTGTGCCTTCACCAAGAAAGGGTCACTCAAGGTTAAGAATACAGTGGGGAAAATAGCACTGAGAATTTGGAGGAATGCTTCCTTAACTATCCGTCCTAATTTTAGACACTGGTTAGTAGTTTCATGATGTGAAGGGTGTAGGCGGAGGCTGTGTTTCTGTGGGAACACCTTCAGCCAATAGCCGAAGGGTGTGTTAGTCTCCCTATTCCTTCAAGTTTCCTCCAAGTCTCTGGGTGCTGGGTGCTGGTGACTGCTACTGTCACAATGGCTGGGTTTATTACCTCCATGGCCTGATCTGTAACTATAATGGTACAAGTTGATCACTGTTAGTTCTCTGTAAAGACAGATCGAGTCTGGACTATCAAGTCTTGCACCCTGAGCTCTGCATTCATGAGTCTTTTCTTTTTACTCACTCTTAATTAGTTGGACTTGTGATTAATTACTTTTCCAAGACGCCCTGATGATAGAGTACTCAGATACATTTACCCATGAAGTCAATCACTGCTCAGCCGTATATGCTGTGATCTTCTTGAACTGTGCTTTCTTTCTTTCAGATCTTTGAGACACCATTTATCTTCAAAGACCAAATGGTGCCATAGAGAAGTCTGAAGCCAGATGACTTTCTTCCTACTCAACCCCGCTCTGTATAAAATACCCTGTCTAGAAAACAGGTCAACTCTTTGTCCCAAGGTTTAGCAACTTAAGTAGGCTGTATCTTGCTGTCTGTCCAGGATTCTGTACAAATTTCTGCTACTGTGTAGTTTCTTATTATTTGTCAAAAATATATAACATAGAATTTACAATCCTAACCATGTTCAAGTGAAGAATTCTGTGCCACCACCCCCGTGAAACTGTGCAACTTTCATGATTATCTATGACCAGAATGTCTTTAGTGCCACAAAGAGAAATTCTGTAGCCACTATGCATCAAATTTACACTCTTCCTTCCCAAGTCTGGTAACAATCTATTTTCTGTTTTTTGGCTTTTTCATATTCTCTATATTTTTCTTGTGTGTGTATGTGTGCATGCGTGATATGTATGTGTGTGGCATATGCATGTGAGTATACAGGAATGTCCATCCATGTGTGATTATGTAGAGGACAGAGCAGGACATTGGATACCTTTATCACTCCCAACCTTGTTGCCTGGAGACAGAAGCTCTCATTGACTGGAAGCTCACCACTTTGTTAGCTGTGTGTATGTACATGGATGGCAACATGGCACCCGTATGATGCAGGTGGCACATATGTGTATGCATGGACTAAGGCTTCCTTTCTCTCCACCCGTCTTTACTTACTCCTCCCTCCACCATCCCCATCTCTTTCCCATCAGCATCCTTATACCTGTTGAGATGCTCACTCCCATTTTCCCCAGATGCAGCTTTTCTGTTTTGCTTTGATTTTGTTTCTGTTTTCACTGTCAGGAATTTACTGTGACCTCTTGAATCCTGCTATGCACAGTCTGTTTTCTCTTTGTCCCCACTAATCTGCTGTTCTTTTCCTGCCTTGTCCTTGAACTTGTGTTTTATCAACTTGTTCATTCAAAGTTGTTTTATAGAGTAAGAGGATTGTGAATCTTTTACTCCTCTTCCTTAATATATATTTCTTTCTAGACTAGCATCACTGCCCTGGCACAGTACCCGGCTTGCCTGCTTCCATCTTTTTTTCTCTCTTCCTTAAATTCCCCCCTTTGCTGTTTCTGATTGTAGTTTGCTTTTCTGTTACAGGAACATCCTTCCCTTTTGTCTACAAGGCTCTGCTTATGTAATTCCATTCACACTTTTGATTTACTAAGATATATAGCATGGGGGATACCTGACTCTCTTCCCACCAGATCAGGGAACAGTTTGTTTTTTTCTCGAAGCTGTCTGAAGAATGTGTATTCTTTGTTCTGCCTGATTTCTGAGACCTGGTGGAATTGAAGAAAGGACAGCTCAGCCAAGTGACATTTAGTTTGTTAGAACACCAGGTACCCATTTCTTCTTCCTAGATTCCGGGAAACAGTCAGTACTCAGGTTCGCTGCACCCAGCTGTACATATTTGTTCTTCCTATGAGGATAGAGTCTCCATTTTCATATATTTTATCCAATCTAGTAGACATCCCTGAATATTTGACTGCATGAGAAAAACTTAACTGTCTGTCTGTATACCCTCATTAATAAACTTCATTTTCTTTATTTATATTCCCTGCATCCATCCATCCCATGCCATTTTTCATAGTTTTTAATTGGATGAGGTATACCTACTGAGTCGATTTTGTTTCCTAGAGATGTTTGGGCTTCAGAGAGAAATTTTAGGGTTGACACTAAAATGGGGGTGGGCAGCGAGCAATGTTCACCTCCCTCTTCATCCCACTACGTGATTTCAGTGTCTTTCTGTATTGACGGGTATTTAAACACCATGTTTGTTTTCTTTCCCCTGTTTAGATCTCATGGCGAATTTTATTCGCTTATATTTCCTCATATTGAGAGTTCTCCATGGTATTGGAGGACAAATCTGTAATGAAGATTCATTAATGCGTTTCTGAAGTGTGTTTTCATATGGAAGCCGGGACGATAACCATAAATACAGTACTGAACTCAAAGTTTTTCTGCAGCGCTAAAACTACTTCATACTTAATCTATGTAAATTGCTTTGCAAGCTTTCAAATATTATATGAATAGTGAGTTTGCAATCATTTTCACTGTGAATGAAATATCTGCGACTGTACAATAACGAATGTCATTTTCTGATTCACAGGATTATGCAGCGCGAGGACTTCCGGAAACCCTAGGAACCATGTCATCCACTCCTCTCCCTGATATGTAAGAAGGCACAGGCTGTGCTTCACCAGGAAGTGAGGCATACAAGCACCCTAGGGTCGTAATTACGAAAAGCAGGCTATTCACAAGAAGTCTTCTCGGAAATGAACTTTGTGTGTTAAGAAGAGCTCTCCTCCCTCTCAGAGTTTACTGGTACTGTCTAGGTAGATCTTGGAGGGAAGATTGTCTTTCAGAAGGGAGTGGAGGAAAAAGGGCAACAAAGGAATGAAACAGTGAGTTAGACCAAATGCTGAGTCAGAAAAGGGAAAGGCTCTCAACAAACGGTGCAGGGCTGGCAAGGTGACTTAGAGGTTGTGAGCACTCGTGGCGCTTGCAGAGAACTAGAGTTAGGTCCCAGCAGCCATTGCAGGAACTCCTGCTCCAAGGATCTAGTGCCTTCTTCTGGCCCACGCACACATAGCATACATTAAACACACACACACACACACACACACACACACATGCACACACACAGAATAGAAATTTAAACAAATGTACTACTAGATAAGATAGATCATTTAAAAATAGTAGTTGCTTGCGCTAACTTTCATCTCCTTGCTCTGAAGCATGTCTGTTTATCATCTCACTCAGGACACATGCAATAAAGTCTGCCCTACACTGCTCAGCTTTAGTCTCATTAATTCTTGTCAACTTGACACAAACCTACATGGATCTGGGAAGAGAGGATGCCCACTGAGAATGTTCTTCTATAACTCTGGACTGTGGACATGTCTGTGGGGGTGTCTTCATCATTGCTAATGAGAGGCCACTGTGTATACTGCAGTTCCTAGGTGGGGGGGAACACAACAATTTAAGAGTGGTAGCTTGACGTGGACTCCCCTCTGCATGCCATTAATATGTTTTATTGACATTGCTTAATAAAGGAGCTGCTTTCGGCCAATATCTTAACAGAATATAGGATCGAAAACATAGAGAGAGAGTAGGCGGAGTCAGAGAGATGCCATGTAGCCACTACAGGAGACAGATACTGGACAGAACCTTACCAGTAGGCCACAACCACGTGGCAATGCACAGATTAATAGAAATGGGTTAATCCAAGATGTAAGAGTTAGCTAGAAATATGCTTAAGCTATTGGCTAAACAGTATTGCAATTAATAGAATTTCTATGTTTTTATTTTGGGTCTGGGTGACCGGGGGGGGGGGGGGGAACAAGCAGCCTCTATCAACAGTAGCTGAGCAAGCCACGAGAGAAATCAACAAGTGACATTGCTTCATGTGTCTACTGTAGTCTCTGCCTCCAGGTTGAGCTGAGTGCTTTGGTCATGGTGTTTACCACAGCAAGAAAAAAGAAACTATAACAAACATCAGTACTGAAAAATAATAAATGTGCATGTCACAGAATCCAAGAACTTTGAGATGTGATAAAGAGTCCAAACCCAAGAATACATGGGATAGAATGTGGTGATATTTTGTTTATGATCTGACAAAAAAAAGCCTTGATTGAAGATCAGAGTACAGAGCTAGCCGCATCAGTTAACCATAGAGGTCAGGCAGTGGTGGCACACATCTTTAATCCCAGCACTCAGGAGACAGAGGCAGATGGATCTCTGTGAGTTCAAAGACACCCTGGGCTACACAAAACTGACCCAATCTAAAAGAGAAACAGAGCCAAGCAATAGTGGCTCATACATTTAATCCCAGTATGTAGGAATCACATGCCTTTAATCCTAGCACTAAGGAGGTGGAGGCAGGAAGGGATATGGCTGGCCAGTGAAAGGAATATAAGGCAGGAAGAGACAGGAGCTCAATGTAGTCAGTCTGATGCAGTAATCTGAGGACAGGATTGTCCCTTTGGTCTGAGCATTAGTAGAGGTCAGAACTCTCTAGTAGCTGGATAGCTGACTCTGAATTTTTATTATTATGACCAATTAGAATTCATGCTACAATAGAAGGAACAAGTTTGAAAACTAAATATGTAGAAAATAAACTCACAAAACTTCAACAGGGAAAAATGTGGCTATAAGGGGAAAAAAATGGACATTCAAGCACAAGAAACTAAGAACTCCAAATAGACATGACCGCAAAGACCTCTCCATGGCATGCTGTAGTCAAGATGTCAAAAATATAAACAAATAAACACTGTAAGGGGAAATACTTACTCACAAAAGGAAACATATCAGAATAACATGAGACCTACGATAGAAACCTGAAAGTTAAGAAAGTATAAAATGATATATTTCAAGCCTTGGAGGTAAATAACTCCTCAGCCAAGACTATGTCCACAATGAAGATATCTTTTACATCTGTGGAGAAATAAAGACATTTCAAGACCAGTGGGAAGTACAGAAATATAAATCCACTGAGATCAAGGCAGAAGATATTTAAAGAGACCCTAAACACAGAACAGGAAAGCCTCTGTCATAGGAGTGTGAGAAAGTACAATTCACAAGAATGAATGAATAAACAAAAATTAGGACAGAAATCACCATGTTCAGCATAGTAAGGTAGAAAAAATGTAGTATGAATAGAGAAGAAAGAACAAACATTATCTAGCCAGATAGAAATAACAACAAAGCAAGGCTAATGAAAACTATATTAATAATAAGCCCTAAACATAGATGGTTTTAACTCTCCAAGTAAAAGACGGAGACTAGCTGACTGGATTAAACAACTAGAACCAAATAACTGTTATCTCCAAGAAATATATATCACTAGCAAAGGCACATACAGACTGAGGGTAGAAGGATGGAAGTCCACTTACTAAGCACATGAAAACCAAAACTAAGCCTATGTAGCTGTCCTATTATCTGATAAAGTATGTTTCACATCAAAATTACTCAAAAGAGATAAAAAAACAACACTATGCATTCAGAACGATGTGTCCAGGATATGTAACAATTGCAAATATATAATTGCTAAATATTGAGCTTCCAATTCTATAAAACACTAACGGCCATACAGAAACAAATAGATCCTGATGCAGTAGTAGAGGGTAACCTCAAGATCATACTCCCATTAGTAGGTAGGCCAACCAGTCTGAAAACCAAAAAAGAAACAACCAAGTTAAGTGGTAGCATAGATTAAGTGGATTTTGTAGACATCTACAGAACATTCAACCCAGCAGTTGCTAAATTGTAATTCATCTCAGAGGCCCATGGAACTTTCTCAAAAATACATAACATTTTAGGGAATAAAGCAACTCCTCATAACAAAGGAATCAAAATAATTTCTTGTATCTTATCAAATCACAGGGAAATAAAACTACAAATCAATAGCAAGAGAAACCATAAAACAGTGAGCAACTGAGCAATATACTCTTGACTATATGCCAGTGCGGAAATTAGAGAAGAAATTTAAAATCCCTAGAATCAAGTGAAAATGAAAATCACTGACCAGAGCTTCTGGGGTGCAGCAAAGGGATTTATAAGAGGGGCTTTAATAGCTATAAGGGCTTATATAAAGCAATCATGGAGAGTTCAAACAAATAACTTAATTATGGACCTCAAGGTCTTAGAAAAACAAAAACAAGCAGAAGCCCGAAGCCGTGGGTAGATGCAAGCAATAAAGACCAGAGGAGAAACTAATGAAGTTCAGACTGAAAACTGAAGGAGAACACAAAGAAAATGAAGCAAAGATTTAGCTCTTTGAAAAATAAGTAATATCAACAGAGCCTTATCCAAACTAACCAAAAGAAAGGCAAGATCATGAAAAATAAATAAAATTAAGGGTTAAAAGGAGGATTTTGTGAAATATACTAATGAAATTCAAGTCTCATTAGGGTATGCTTTGAAAACTTCCAGTTTAAAGAAACTGGAAAATCTGAAAGAAATTAATAAATTCCTAGACACATAAAACCTATTAAAATTAATTCAAGAGAATACATATAATTGAAATAGATTCTTAGTAAGAAATGGGATTAAATTAGTAACAATTTCCCACCAGAAAAGAGTTCAGACTAGCAGGTAAATTCTTACCAACTTCTAAAGGAGTCAGCACCAATGCTCCTCAAATTGTTTGAGTTCGTACAATAAGAGATAAAGCACTAGTAGCCTCATTCTATGAAGCCAATATTCCTCTGATACAAAGACCGGGCAAAGATGTGACAAAAGGAAACTATGGAGCAATTTCCATGATGAATACAGATGCAAAACTCACCATAAAATATATAGAATACTAATTCATAAGCATATTATGATTAGACACCAAGATCAAGTTAGTCTCATTGCAGGTGCCCAAAGATGGCTCTATAAATGCAATCAATAAGTGAAACTCAGCGTATAATTAGACTTAAAGACAGAAAAGCAGATGCTTGCCTCCATATATAGAGAAAACAATCCTTACAAAGTTCAGCATCCATGCATGACAAAAGTCTATGAAGCAAGCCAGGAAGAAGAAACACACCCAATGCAAGGACTGCAAATAACACACGTACAGCCAGTATTACCATGAAGTGGGGAAGGATTGTTAAAATCAGAAATGAGACAAGGTTGTCCACACAGACTAGTCTTTTTCAAGGAGTGTTTCCTGTCTTAACCAGAGAAATAAAGCTAGATAATGAAATAAAAAGAAACAAATAGGAAATAAAGTCAAAGTATTCCTGCTTATACCCCTATACTTTAATGATCTTAAAATCTCTATTAGAAAAAGCTTATATCTGATAAACATAGGCAATGCAGCCAGATCCAAAATCAACATTAAAAAGAAGCAACAGGGCTAGGGAGATGGCTCAGTGGTTAAGAGCATTGACTATTCTTCCAGAGGTCCTGAGTTCAATTCCCAGCAACCACATGGTGGCTCACAACCATCTGTAATGAGATCTGGTGCCCTCTTTTGGAGTATGGGCATACATGGAGGCAGAATGTTGTATACATAATAAATAAATAAATAAATAAATAAATAAATCTTTTTTAAAAAAGAAGCAACATAAGTAAAGAATTTAATATTTAAACTGAAAGAAAGTTTGATCACAATAGTATTAAAATATATTGAGTTATAAAACTAATCAAAGAGGTGGAAGATGTCTACACTGAAAAATGTTAAAAGTAAAGGTACTGGAATATGGAAGGATGCCCTTGTGCTCTTGGATCAGTAGAATTAATATTGCAAATATTACTATATTCACAAAAACAATCTTATAAATTTAATGCAAACCCCATCTAAACTTTAACAGTTTTTTAAAGCTCTAGAATAAGCCATTTTCTAATGCATATGAAAGCACAAAAGCCCTGAGTAGCCAAAGCAACCCTGAGCAGAAAGAGCAGTGTTGGAACTATCAGAATACATGATCTCAAATTGTACTACAGCACCATAGTGACAGAAACAACATGGTACAGAAAAAAATCTGTGGATCAATGCAACACACACACACACACACACACACACACACACACACACACACACACACTGGAGAAAAGAGAACCTTTTCAACAAATGATATCAGAAAGGCTGGATATCCACATATAGAAGAATACATGTATATCACATCTTGGAAAGGACCCATTCAAAATGGATTGATCTAATTTAAGGCCAAAACTCGAAAACTCGGAAACACATGGGGAAGTACTGGGAAAGTACTGCAAGCTGTAGGCAGAGGCAAGGACTTTATGCAAATGACTCCAACAACTCAGGAAATAATTCTAAGAACTGACAAATTGGATTGCAAGAGACTAAAAGACTTCTGTATAGCAAAGAAAGTAATAAGGGGAGTGAAGAAACACCTTATAGTGCAGGAGAAAATCTTTGCAACCCTACATCTGACAGAGAATGAACATCTAGACTCTCTAAAGAAGCTCAACTACAAATTTTAAGCACCAAAACATACACACACAGAATCTTTATATGTCCTCCTATCAATAAACAGGCAAGTGAACTAAAGAAGGGGAGGGGAGAAGTAGGGAGGGAAGCAGAGAAAAATGTAGAGCTAAAAAAAAAGAGACAATTTTCAAAAGACTGAAGACAATAAGTCAATAAACATAGGAAGAGATATTTAATATGCTTATCCATCAGAGAAATGCAAATTAAAACTGCACTGAAATTCCATTGTACCTCAGTCAGAATAGCTATCACCAGGAGAACAAATGATGACAGATACCGGGGAGCAAGTGAAGATAGAAGAACCCTCATACAAACCGGCGGGAGTCTACACTGGTGTAGCAAAATCCATAAACAGGATTATCGTCTGCTACGGCTATCTATGTAGTATACTTTTTGCCATAAACCTGAAGAAATCTAAGTAAGCACGGCACACAGATACTTGCACATCCATGTTTATTGCTACAATATCTATAATGGCCAAGATGTAAGACCAGCATAGATGGCCATCAACAGATGAATTAAAAATAATGGGGTTTTAGGACCATAACGATGTCTCAAAAACTTGGTTAGCAGGAAAGAAGACAGCAGTTAGTTTGGATCACCAGACAGAGACTCACTAGAGAAAGCTGGCATTGTAGGTTAGTTCTGTTTTTGATGGAGACCCTGCCTCAAAAGGCTAAGGTAGAAGAAGGGCTGAGAAAGGGGTACACAAGGTAAATCACTTGTTGCTAAGCCTGACAGAATAAACTTGGTCCCCAGAACTCACATTATGGAAGGACAGAACCATCTCCTACAAGATGTCTTCTGATCTCTCTCTCTCTCTCTCTCTCTCTCTCTCTCTCTCTGTGTGTGTGTGTGTGTGTGTGTGTGTGTGTGAGAGAGAGAGAGAGAGAGAGAGAGAGAGAGAGAAGGAGGAAGAGAGAGAGAGAGATGAAAATATGAGTCTAGTGATTATGAGAGAAAGGTAGGGGACAAAGGAAAGGAGAAAAATCAAGGGCAATGGGAGGAGAGGAAGGCACACATGCTTTCTCACATACACAAGATAACTGTCAATCAATCAATCTACCTGTGACATGAAAGCAAATGGGGAAAGAGTTGGGAGAAAGAATAGAAAGAGTGAGTAGGAGGAACTGGCATGTGCAGTGATGGGGAGACACAAGAGCACAAGTTCATCCACCTAAATATATAGGCATCAAATGCCATAATGGAAGCTGACAGTGGTAGCTGTCATCCCAGCACAGGGGATGTAGATGCAGAAGGTCAAGGAGTTCAGTATCATCGTTGACAACACAGCAAGTTTGAGGCCAGCCTGGGCTACAAGAGACCTTGGTTCAAAAAAAATAGTGTCAATGAAACCCATTATTCTGTATGCTAAATTTTAAATAACATAAAAATTTATATACCTCCAAATTATCAAATATGACCGAGATATTTGGAGTCACATAATAATGAAAACTTAGACATATCACACAAGTTGTATTAGGCAGTTACTTGATAGTTTTGGAACTTAAATATTTGTTTATTGGGCTTCTACCATTTTACTAATACTAGACTTTTATAATCAGGCACAGGGACAAAAGCCTAAATCCCAGTCCTTGGGGACATTGAGGCAGAAAGATTCTAACCTCAAAGCCAGCTTGGGATACAGAAACAAAACCAGTACTAGGTTTTTGTAAGCCTGTAACAAGTGTCTGGAAGCAAAAATCTTTCCGGTGTTAGGGTGTTAGGGGTGGTAGCAAATACATACAAACAAACAAAAAACAAAAGCAAAAACATCTTCCTTGTTGGTCTCAATGAAGCTAACTGTAAAAAGAAAGACCTATCATATGACTTCCATGCAGAATGTCGTCCAATAATTCAATTAATTTTAGTAAGACAGCTAGCTCTGGAATAATGCTAAAGCCCGGAGGCAACTTTCATCCCATGGAATAGAGACATGAGTGAGGTGAGTATCAAAGATGAATGGTGGATAGCTCAGACGGTATTATAAAAGAAAATAGTAGGCTGTGATCAAAAGAGCATCCATTGAGCCAGAAGGAAAAAGCATCCTCCTTTAAAAAGTACAGAAAAAAATACCTGAATCTAGCAGAAGGCAAGACAAGACCTGTGCACATTGGACAGGACTTACAGAGTACTAACGATGTAAGATGTACTTATGAATACTCCACATTTTGGAATCATGACATCAATTAGTCGTGAATGACAAGAATTACAGAGAAAGTCTAGAATCAAAAACCTTGACCACAGAAGAGCAAAGGCTAAGCGAACAACAGAAAAGAAGGAAGGGAGCAGAGGAGGGGTGCCAATGTCTTCCTCGCCGCCTCAAACACACTATTTCCTGGACCAGTTTAATCACACCATCTGAACGTAAAAGGATTACCAGGAGGAGGCAGAAAACATGAGACCTCAATCTCCTAGGAGGTAGAGAGTGATTGAGAAGAGTAAATCCCCTTTTCTCTTTGCAGAAAGTCAGTTGACGCCTAAAGTTAAGGAGTCAAGAGAAGCACTTTAAGGAATTATTTGCACATGCAGAGACAGCTCTCAGAACAAACAGAAATAGAAACGGACAGCCCGTGAGAGTGGGATTGGAGCAGGAAAGTGAGCAGCATATGGTGGCTTTTCAGCGAGCGCCTTTTCGTGCTATTTCATAGCTACACTCGGTTTCGGGTGTTTCCTTCACAAGCTTGTTAGCTTTTTAAATGAAATTAAATATGCAACTATTGAACAACATGACATGTGTGTGTGTGTGTGTGTGTGTGTGTGTGTGTGTACAAACAATGTTCCCCGAATTAAAGTAAATTAACCACAGTTATGAAAAAGACTAGTACAGGAAAGTGAAGACCATTTGCAAAGTCGATATGGATGTCTATGTTGGATAATTTTAGCAGGAACACAGTAGGAGAAACAATGTCCAACCTATTACTGCAAAAGAGGCTTTTGGGAAGAAATATTTCCATATTCTTGGCTTTAAAAAAAACCAGCATTTTAGAACCAGAAAAAACAATAACCTCAGAATATCACAGTATCCATATGAAGCCGAACAACCATATCATGTGTGGGAGTCAGACACTGAAGCCATTCATTTCCATTAAATTCTAGAATGCAGCCAGGTTACACCAATATCATTCACATTGATTTACAATTCTATGCAATGGAATTAAAAAGGGAGGGAGACAAGAAAGAGGCGAGGAGGAAATATTTATGTGATAAAAAATTCAAGAGATAAAATTACATTTTGTGTTTGGCCCATTGGTTTCTGGATGCTGAGAAAACCCAATCATCTACCCAAAGGCCTCAAGGGTTGATGAAGGAATCCAGTAATACAAGAGCTTTAAAAATAAGCAGGCAATCATAGCAGCTCTTATATAGCAGCAATAGTCACTTGCAAACTCTAACAAGAAATAAATTAAATCATGACAGCAGAAAATACTCAGAAATCAACTTAAAAAAGATTATGAGAACCCAACAAAGAGACCCCTAAAACTAAGGGACATAAAAGGACCCATAGAAAAGTAAAGATATATATTCATCCTGAATCAGATCCTAAATCTGAAGATGCCACCATGTCAGAGGGAAATTCTCACATAAAAAACCATAGTCTGTTTAATATTTACCATGTGACTGAAGCTCAAGAATTGTTCTGGATCGTGAGCAGATAATTCTAAAGACTGCCCTAAAGGAGATGTGGAGAGTTCTACTTCTGCCCCAGTGATGTGTAAAGAGAAAATCATGTGCTTTTGTGCCTCAAATTCCTCGTAAAGTCATGGTAAGTAAAAGTATGCTATGCTACCATAAGAACAGAGAGAGTAAGGGCACCAAGAATAGCCTAGGAGAGAGAGTTTTCTGAGAAAGACCCACTCTGACATTCCAGAAGAAGCAACAGAAATACAGAAGACCCACCTACATCACGAGAGTAATTTTTATGTAATCATCTGAAAAACAGTGGATGAAAATTCTTCTTCATCCAACGGCCCAAATATTAACAGTTAAGCAACCAATACACAAAGAAAGTTAAACATAAAGAGGGATTTTAAACATAATTTAATCTAGAAAATGATCTCGGAGGATATTTATCCCTTTAATGGATAGAGAAATAAATTTTGAAGCCTAAAAGCAAAAGAAAATACAAAGTACTTTTATTATGGACAGCATTAAAGTTAAAATTATTCATCAGAGACATAAAAAAGTCTGAAAGCAAATAAAAATGAGAAAAATGGACTTTAAAATAATTAGCAAGTGGAGCATGATATCCTTCTAGAAATAACTTATAAGTATGATAAAAGATATAAAGTATTCAGGAAAAGAAACTTTAGAGGACAATCATAAAATACAGTCATATTTGAGCTAGAGATGAAGCTCAAGTGACTGTCACACATGTGTGAGGACCAGAGTTCAGAGGCTCAGAACTACACAAAGCTTGGTCAGAAACCACATCCCAGTATCCCAGCATCAAGACAGGAGGCAGAGGCAAGAAAAACAGTGGCATATATAGAATGACCACCTGTCACAAACAAGGTAGAAGGTGACCTCCCCCCACCTCCACACACCCACTATGATATGTACACTGCCCACAGCATCCCACACACAGGTATGCACAGACACACACATGCATACACTCATTCACACACATGTACATGTGCATGTCTACATACACAAACATAGAGTACATGTCTTATCAAATTACTAAAGAATCTACAGCAGGGGTAGACATCTTAAGTTCACATCTTAGCGGAAGTTCAGTGAGTAGTCTCTAGATGCTTGGATTACACCCTAACAGAAGTATTTTTTTTCAGAAGTATTCATTGAGAGGTAATTTGACACATATCATACCCCACATTATAGATCACAGTGTAAATCAGATTCTGTCAAAACACACCCTAGAAAATGGACAATACCAACTTGGAAGACAAGTTAAAAATATCAACAAAGATTTGCATGAGACATCTCAAAACAAAATTATTTATAATACTATAAGACAGGAATTGTTGTGGATTCCCTGGGGGCAAAGACATGATTCAATAATTTATAGTGTGGCAATGTAGTGTAACATAATGATGAAAATGTGCAGTCACTAAAAATACTAAATGATGGAAAAATACTGGAAGAAATTCAAAGGAGAAGAAAACTTCACCATCACAGATATAGTTTCTCTCATTGTATGGATATATATGCATATATATTTAAAAGAAAATGAGGTACACAAATCTGAAAGACTATGCATAGAAACAGCTGTGTCAAGGTTGATGAAGAAAGGGTTGAGGAGAGATCAACTTCCAATTAACTATACTAGATTAATCACACACATTAAGCTTATTTTCTCCTCGGTTCTCACTAAAATAATGGCGTAGGAGTTGCAAAGACACAGCTCACACGTGCATGGGAACAGGAAAGCAAACAGTCAAAACAGATGGATGCCAACATTTCTGAATGGTGGAGAACAGTAACTGGGCAGGGCGGTGAGGGTCACCACCGGGGGTGAGGAGTAAAAGGCAACAGACTAAATAGAACCCTAGAAAGATCTAGAAATTGACAACACCCGATTCCTCTGCCTGGAGATTCCTCTGCCTGGAGGTGGGGGTGGCACAAGGAGACAAAAGGGAACTAAACGTTAATTTCACTAAATTCCCTCCTATACCCATCAAGCCTTCAGAAAACCATCTTTCCCTTCCTAGGTGAGATTAGCTGCAAAAACAGATCTAACAGAAGGGATCTCACACAGAAGATGTGGTGACCTGTTGTGGAAAGGTAAGGAGATGGGCAAATCCAGGAGTGATAACCCACTAGAAACAACACACTGTGTCAAGTGTCTCTTGCTCTGACTGCACTGAGAGCCAGCCTTCTATATACTCCATGTTTCCTTAGTAGAATAGCCGGTGTACCTCTTGGGGAACTGAGGCACTGCAGGAGAATAGATCTCAAGTAAAAACATCATGAAGGTCTCAGTGAGGTCTGCTTCTTCTCCATGCAGTGCGTCCTGTCACTGAATGAGCTCCTTTCCCAGTCCACTCCTTCTACATGTTAATCCTCCTCTTTAAATAGGAATAGACAGCCAGAGACACCAACAACCCAGCAATTCTTATCATGAAAGGGAGAGGCAGGAATAATCTTAAGACTGCAAAGAGAAGCCATGTAATCCTGGAGACCAAGGGTATTTAGAGAATCATAGGAGGACTCTCCCATGTCCAAAATGTAAAAACATAAAGAAAATACAAGAGATATTTTAGAAGAAAAGTTGAAGGAACTGAGCAGAAAATGGACATGATTAGGGAGGGAAGAAAGGAAGAAGAAAGAAAAGCAGGAAGGGAGAGACAACGGACTACAAGGAGGGAGAAGGGATGGGGTTTGAGAAATACAGAAAGACATAACAATAATACATAGTACGTGATTCAGAGTAGGAAAATGTTTCTCTTCTTAATCAGGCACGTTATGGATATAAAAAAGTTTCCTAGAAGTTTTTTGAGTTAAAAGTTGTTTGAAAGTTGATGAGATTTGGGGGAGGGACTGGGTCACAAGGGCTCTGAACTAACCAACAGAGTAGTCTATGATGGGCTCATAACTGGGTTGTATCATAGGAGGCACTGCAATCTTTCAGAGGTGAGACCCAGGTGGAAGAAGTCTGTCACTGGGGTTTGTCCTGTGGGCACCAGGGCTTAATTCTACCCCTTTTCCCAGCCCCTTCTCTCTGCTCCCTGGCTGCCTGAGGTGAGTACTTTGCTCTTTTTCTGTGATGTCTCTTCTTTAACATCTCAAAGAAGTGGTTGGGCTAGAGAGTGGCTCAGTCAGTAAGCAGCTTGCCTTGCAGGTATGAGAGAATAAGTTCTATCCAGGGAAACCATGAGGAAAGAAAGATAGGGTGGGGATGAGTAAGAAAGTGGAAAGTGGGTGGGGGAGCTGGGTGTTGTGACATGCTTCTGTAATTCTGGAACTGGGGAGTTAGAGACACACGGATGAATCCTTAGGGGCCTGCTGGCCAGTGAGTCTACTGAAACTGGCAAGTTCTAGGTCGATGAGAGGCCCTGCCTCAAAACAAAAACAAACAAGCAGACAACCTTGATGGCATTTTGAATAACGAAAGCTGAGGTTGCCCTGTGGCCTCCACATGCATGTTCACATGTGTACATAAACACACAAGTGTTCCAAGCACACACACACAAGAAATCTGTCTGACAACAGATCTAACACAAAGAAAACCATAAAGAAAAGCTAAGCCTTATTAAGAATGAGTTCCTTGTGTCCAGAGGCCAGGAGCCCCCTCTGTGACCCACTGTTGTAGTCAGGCCTAGTTCCACAGTGGCAGATTCCAGGTATTTGCATATCTTACTTCAAATAGAGGCTCCCCAAATAGCATAAATGGCTGCTGAGACATGAAGACTTCTGTCTAGCCTATGCACTTCAGCTAGTAAACAAAAAGAACCACACTTTTTGTTATGCCAAAAGTACCATGTATTAGCTTCTACTCACACAAAGCTCTCCCGTGTTAGAAGCTGAGTCTCGTGACTTTTTCTTACACAACTGGCAGTGCACAGCCAGGCAGAATAGGGAAAGAAAAGAAAGACTATCATTAAAGGAGTTCAAGGCCCATGGTGAGATCTGGGCACAGCCAACAGCTGGTTTTCAGGGCTGTGGGTTCGAAATAGAGTAAACCACAAAGTGAAGAGTGGAGTTTTGGAGCAAAATGATCTTAGGATTGATTCCCTGGTCAGGCACTTACTTCCCGACACTAATTTCAACACCTTTTGGCAGATTTCTCACCCATGAAACCAGGATGATAAAACCTCCTTTATAATTAGAACGATTAGCAAATAATTAGATGACAACAGCTAATGTTTATTGGACACTTGCTGCATCTGTGGCATCATGCCAAGCTTTTAATGTTCACGATTTCATTTAATCCTCAGAAATTAAGAATTAACTATTACCATCTGCACGCTAAAACATAAAGAAATCACAGCACAGAAAGCCCAGGAAACTTGTCCAATGTCAGTCAATAAAGACCATGAATCTTGGGATTCAAACCCAGGAAGGCTGAGGACAGATTGAATTACAGAGCTCTTCATTTTCCCTTGGGCACTTCATGGGGTAGGTAGGAAGCGGCCCTCTCTCTTTGTCCCCTGCCAGTGTCATAATGAGAGACCAAGACCCCCAGTACAAGGACAGGACTGCCCCAAGTTCTACAGGTGGTGGGGATACAGCCAAGATTCCCTTCCTTCTCCTTTTTTTGTGATGGCTGGAGGCACCCCACATGCAAAGCCCTTAGAGCCCCATCTGAGAATGTCCAGAATCTTGTTGACTCTCAGAATCCCCAGCCCTTAAACTGAGTCACCCCACCTTACTCTGATACTCATAGACTTATATTGGATTCTTTAAGAGTCTAGATCCCAGCACCATCACCTGCATTTAGCAGGCTTGCTTTGGTAGGCATTTGTTTTCTTACCACTAAGGTCATCTAATTATTTATTCATCTAGAGATATGGTCCAGAGACAATATCTGAAGTGGACTCTCAAAGCCTAACCAAAAACAGATATTAAATGTGTTCCATGTTATCTCAGTCCGTGGGACTCTCTTTTCCATCCCTACCACCATATTCAATTCTGAGCGGCTGAGGGTTCCTTCTCCCATCACCTGCCTCTGGGGTGTCACCTTGAAGAGCCACATTATGTTCCAAACACAATAGTGTCACTGCCTACCTGGGTGACTTTTCTCCCTCAATGACTCAAATATCCCGTATCTGAAAAGTCTCTTTTTGGAAGCTTTTAAAACAATGTCCCATGGCCATGCTTTCATTCTTCTTCGTAGTTGAGTGAAGCCCCGTTGTGGGTGTATAGACACCTCATTTTCTTTAGTCCTCTGCTGGTGTGCATGTAGGCTGTTTCCTTATCTTGACCATTATGATAAGTTCAGTAGTGATCAGGGATGATCAGGGAAGTCTATGGTATACAGACTTGGACTCCCTTGGGATTCTGAGACCTGGAATCACTGAGTCATATGAAAATTCTACCATCAGAAGAAATCCATATGATTTGAGCAGCGGCTATGTGTGTCCCAACCAGGAATGCATAAGGGTTTGCTTTTTTTTTCTCCCCAACCTTGTCAGATTTTTTTTGTTGCCATGTACCTCTCTATACCGGCACTTTGTTGACAAGTCAGTAAACCCTCCTACACATCTGTGAGTGATAATTAGCAAGGACAGGGAAGGCCCAGGAGGGGACACAGATGAGCCTCATTGTCCTGATCCATGGAAGTGACCAGAATGGAGACTCTCGTGTGTTTCTGGAGAAGAAGGCGTTCATTTCTTCTGGGACATAGGACACTAATCTTGGCACAGGAGAAACTCCATGGATTCCACTGTACGGAGTAAGCAGAGAATCTATGGGGCTTGGGAAGAAGTGGGCAAGACTGTGGCTCCACCTTTATTACATACTAACTGCACTCAATAAACAAGCTAAATGTTATTGCAAAGTCTAGTCTGTCATACATTCATTCCACAGCTAGGATTCCATTCACTTACTATTTCGTGCATAGGTAATGTCAGATGTTTGTGTGAGGCACTAGCATATGAGAGTTAGGAAAATGATTTGGTGAGGGTAGGAAGCAGGTAACAGGTCTCCATTGACCACTACACCAGTAAGTACATAACCGAAACTTGTGGTTTGCTCCATAAAAGAAAAATATCTTAAGACCACTTGACAGAAGCAGCACAAAGGGAGATACTGAGTAAAGAGTTAAAGAATGAGATGTGATTTGGGTTTTTCTGGCAGAAGGAAGAGAAAGCATATCTTATCCTCAATTGACTGTATGTGTGAAACTCCCGGGACGGGGTGGAGCACAGCATACACTGTGGACATGAAAGACATCCTTGTGTCTCCAGGATGAGCAAGCATACTTGATGACACAGGGAGGCCGGCATATATGTGACATAAGACTGCAGCACGTCGAGGATTCTGGAAGTATCCTAAGAGAAATGGGGAAGCGTGACGATTACTAGGCATCCAACTTAGTTACTTTTCTTCTTATTTTAACAAAATACCTGACAAGAACCAACTTAGGGAGGTGGGTTTCCTCTGGCTTGGAGTTCCACTAGAATCCATCCTGGCAGGGAAAACATGACAATGGGAACAGTGGCTGCCAGCCACTCTGAATCCATAATAAGGAGGAGGTGGGGCAGGGCTATAAAATCTCAAGACCTACCTCCCATGACCACCCTTCCCTAGGCACAACCTTGCCCAAACAGCACCACGTGCTGGAGACCGAGAGTTCAAACACAGGAGCCTATGGGGGACATCTCCTATTCAAATGACAACAGCATCAATAGAGTTTGGCACTAAGGTCTTTCCACTTGCTATGTGCAGACAGGAACTGGAGAGACCAAAGGGCGAAACAGGGCAGCTAGAAGTGACATCTAGGAGAGAGATAATGGTGATGGTGATAACGACATCCCAGTGGCAAAAGTAAGAACAGGCAACATCCAGTCTGTTTATGGGGACATTGTCAGGACTGGGGACTGAGGGGAGAGCAATCGTAGGTGACTCTTGATGTTCACATCACATCATTGCAAGTCCTTCCTCCTCCAGGTCGGGAACCGAAGCACAGATCAGACATCTCATCTTACTTCAGGCTTGACACCTGCCCTTTAACACATAACATCACAGCTCAGTCACCAGGGACCTCTTCACCAACAAATCAAAATCCTTTGAAATCTCCATGTGTTTAACTGAGCCATTCATGATCCCTGTGCATTCGGGCACATCACTGAGCTGCCCGTGAAGCTGTGGAACACAGATTCTAGTTCACAACCTCATTTCCAGTCGCAAGCCCTTGGGACAAGGGGCAAGTGACAATTCAGAACTCAAATCAGTTCTAGTTTGTAGACAGATAACAAAGACACCTGTACTATCTTATGGCTTCTGAGACAACATTTTCAGCTCAAATAAATACATATTTCCATACAAAAACTCTCAACAATGTGAGGTAAGTAAGGAATATACATAGCTTCACTTCAGTTTGGGTCAGATTTCACAGGTAAATTAATTTAGTGTTGAACTTGAGAAAAGACAATTTCCCCTGATCATTGCTTTGGGGTTTCTCCTTTCACATAAGAGGAATCTATTTCATGAATTCATGGCGAAGCACAAAAGATAGTCTACATGTAGAAATACCCGACTGAATGGCTAGTTCTGGATAGCTAAATTCTTATGAATGGGTATAGGGGAAAACATTCCATTCTCCCTACACCAAAATCCAACAGTCTCCATAAACATTATACTTTGGCCTGAATGACTCCATCTTCTGGGTTACAAGTGGTCAGTGGCTCTCAGGATGATCCAGTCTCTTTATTCTTTTTCAGTTCCCAAACCAAGGCCTCAATAAGGGACAATGTCCACCCTAATCATTATGCTATGACTTTTAATTCTACAATTACTAAGGTTTGGAAAAAATCATTGTCCCACAAAGACCACTGTTAGAAAAAATCCTCAGAATCACCCAAGTCCCACATTCTCCAAAGCAGCCTGGTACAGTGAAAGGTAGGCAGACAGGACTCACGGGTCTCCTTCCTTGCTCGTGTATGAAGTAATTTTTAAGGAGCCTGTACCAAGAGCAATCCCCACATGTGAGAAGATGTATGAAAACAAAAGGAGCCCATGTGAGTCCCTGTAAGGGAGCTAAGCAGCTGAATTGTGTAAGCTGTGGTCAGGAAAACCTATCTAATTAGGCCTGTGTGATGCTGGACAAGCTATTGTATGTCTGCCTGGGTTTCAAAGGCTCCACCTGCCTCGTAATTTCCAGTCAAAGAAGCTTCCAGTCTTGAGAATGCCAATATTCTTCCCGAGAGCAATAAATGTTGGTTCCCTAAAGAGATTCAGAAAATAAACTGCAGCTATGGATATCTTATGATAGGCAATCCCAGGCAGGAGGTAAATAAGCAATTATGCAGTGTGCATCTTGGTTGACATGAAGCCTTTGCGGCTGACACCGTCTCAGGATAAGGATGGTTCTGCAGCACCCTGAGGGACTTCGTTCCTTGGACCCTATGGTCTGACCGCCCTGGTCATGGCCTCTTCTGGCATCACAAGGCAGATGCCTGACAAAAGAAATCTCAAGAATGACTCCTTTTAAAAATAGTATCTTTCGAAGCTGAGGGTAATGCAGGTAAACACAGCAGATGGCAGCATCCAAGTTGTCACTTTTTTCCCCAAACCTTGGCAAAGGTGACCACCCTAGGCAGCCTGAGTCCAAAGTTGAGAAAATCAAGACTGTGACAGGTTAATGGTATCAATTGGGAAGGGATGGAGTGAGGCAGGTCTCAGTACTTGCTAAAGTATATAGGAAAGAAAGCATTCCCCTGGCAACAGGTTCAGCTCCCAGGAGAAAACAGGGCAGGGCTACTTTAGAATTGGGTTGAAATCATCTCTGTGCTTAATGTTGGATAATGTGTGTGTGTGGGGGGTGGGTGTGTGTGTGTGAGAGAGAGAGAGACAGAGAGAGAGAGAGAGAGAGAGAGAGAGAGAGAGAGAGAGAGAGAGTTTATGCCACTATATTGGTGAATACGTATGTGGGGGTGAGGGTGCATTTTCACACGTGTGCACATGAGTATAGAGGCTCTGCCCTCTTTCCTCTTTCCCCAGAAAGAAAATCAACGGATCAGAAACAAAGTATGTGTCATACACAAAAACCTCAGAAACACAGCTAAAAGAAGAGTGAAATCAATAACCCGTATTTGGCCCAACCAGAGGAGATGAGGAGGAGGAAGATGAATCTTCAGAATAAAACAGTGTTCCAAATATGCACACTGGGGCCACAGCGGCAGTGTGAACGGTGGTGATTATAGGTAGGAATGGCCTAATGCTCTGAGTGCCAGTACTTGGCCATGACGTTCTGAGTGCCAGTACTGGGCCATGACGCTCTAAGTGCCAATACCTGGCTGTGATGCTCTGAGTGCCAGTACTTGGCCATGATGTTCTGAGTGCCAGTACTTGGCCATGACGCTCTAAGTGCCAATACCTGGCTGTGATGCTCTGAGTGCCAGTACTTGGCTGTGATGCTCTGAGTGCCAATATTTGGCCATGTGATATGCACATTAATTCATCACTTTACTTCTTTCTCAGCAGTTGCTATAATGGCACAAATAGTAGGGGAAATGGCAGAAACAGTCATAGAAATAACAGTATTTTCAATTTTTTCCCACTTTTCCGTGATTAAAATAAAATAGGACAGGTCCCTGGAAGGAGTCTGTAAAATTCAAAGGGCACGACGAGGAATGTGAGAGCCGAGACGAACCTGGTGCCAAAGCTGCTGCCGCCTCCAGAGTGTCTATACTGCCACTTGCATAAAGAGGCCTTTCCTACAAGGGTCATCTGCCTGGCCTAGATGACTTCCAGAGGTAGAGAATGTCCCCAGAGTCAGTGATTTCTAAAATGCCAATAGTTTCTTCTTCCTTGGAAACCTACAAAGTATCAGACTGAAGACCAATGCAATAGTTCCCTGGGGTGGAGGAAGGGCCCTGGCTGGAACCATTCAGACAAGGGTTCCCATGGCAGCTTCCCACAGCAACGAACCCATACAGCCTCTATAATCTATGTGCCAACACCTCCCTCTCGCCCAAATGCACGATCCCTAGTACATCCAATGTCTCCAGAGTTTTCTTTATACTCAGACATTCATAAAGTCATCTATCCATTCATTCATTAATTCACCAATTTATGCGAGACCTCATGCCTGGACAGGGGGTTTTACAGTAAAGATACCATGCGGTGTTTGAGGGTCATTCTGATCCCTGGTCCAGCAGAGGGTTGATTCTTCTCTGTCTTCGTTCAGAACTTTGGGCTGTCTCTGAATTCCTGAGATTCTGGGGATAGCCCAGCTCAAATCAGTCAAGAGGCAGCCTCACCTTTGGGGTTCAAGGATTGAATCCCCAAGGTTCTAGAGAGAAGGCTGAGCATCCTGCAACCTCTGGGCTAGCGCAAGGTAGCTGAGGGACTTAACATCTTCTCGTCACCACTCCTGCCGTCAGCCAGCCTCCATGTGTCACCTGTAACTGCGGATGCCTGCCTGTTCTATTGCTGCCTGCTCACTTCCTCCTGCTTTGATAAGGTCACCCACCGTGCTTTATAATGCAAAAATAATATTCCTGCTGCCAATGCAAATTATGTCTGAACCATCCACCCTTCCCTGCCTCATGCGGAAAGCAGCTCCACGGGGGAGAGGCGGGCCAGGCTGCACATACAAGGCTTATTAAGACCTAATGAAACACCTTGTGGTGACCGCCCCCTCTGAGCAGAGCTCAACAAAATGCATTACAGATGCAGATGTGAGGGCTGGGGCAAATGCTTCCACAGCACAAAAGCCACTCAGGGAGGAACGAGCTGTTCCCCAAGTGTAAGGTTATAAGGCTTCTTCCTCTTTGCAATCAAGATATCACAGCAATGGCTCCATCCAGCCTGGGGGTGGAGCATAGATACATCACCCTGGTTTAATAGGAAACTCACCCTACAAATCAACTACAAGCATTTGTTGAGATTGAAACACAATAAAGGATAGGGGTTCCATGTATCCAAAGGGGTAAAAGTTAAAGCGTTTGGAGACTTAACTCTTCAGAGGTCTCTTGTGTGCTCATTGGGAGCCTGGGTGCCCCTCTGGCTGCATATGAGGTGATGAGCTCTGGAGAGCCCTGTTAAGGGCACATATGGGTCTGGGGATGGGTTCCAAGAAGATTACAATGCCTGAATTTCCTCCCTTTCTACGTACATGTGTCTGTCCCTAACCTCAAGTATGTTAACAAGAGGTTATAGGATCAGGGGCCCGAGCACAATGGTCAGAAGCAGAGGTAAGTACAAGCTTTATCTTCATTCCTAGCCAACAATGTGACTCTGAAAAAAAAATGCCCTGCTCCAAATTTGACTTCTCATGCTTCAGTAACAGAAACAATGATAAAGTAATCTCCTCTTATTTTTTAATGAAGATTAAATTAAATCATGCCTAAGTAGTCAGGATCATATTGGGTATGTTCAAGGAAGGGGAACCAAACAGAGCTGGTGAACAGCTTATTTACAAGACCATAGATCTCCCATGAGTCAGGACAATGTATGGCTGGGACTAGAGACGTCTATCTCCAAGGTCAGTTGGAGTGGTGGGCACAGCTTAACCCTGAAGTCTTAAAGATTTGAACCTCAGTTCCATGATATACTTATTAGATAGCCTTGAGCAAGTAAGTCAGATCCTGACCCCTGGTTTTCTCAGCAGGACTTTTTGGAGAATTATCTCTAACTCACAGGACCACTTTGAAACTATTAGTTCTTGCCAGACTCTAGTTTAGAGAGGGAAGTGATAAGCAGACTCCTTGACAGGATCTGTGACCCTCAGTCGAATGACATGGTTGGCCTAAGGCAAGGTAAGGGAGAGGTTCACAGAATAAGTACCAACAACATACTTTGCTGCTTCTCTCTAGTTCCCAGGCGTACAAGGGCAAGGTTGAATCATAAAGTCGCCATCCAAGGACAGTGGACGTGGCAGAGAAGGACAGAGGACATTCAGAGGGTCACGTGGACAGCAACAGCATAGACTATAAAGCATGCAGGGTTTAAGCAGGCATGCTGACTGACAAGTTTGCTCTAGCAATCACCTTGGATACACAGATCTGACTCTGGTCACCAGGAAGCTAACTAGAGTTCTGAAGACAAACGCCTTAGTCTAGGCATTCAGTTATTTTAGGCAGCGACCTGACTTACCTAGAGAATGCTCCTATATTTTAGAGGCAAAGACTCAGGGTAGGTAGTAAGAGGCTGTGGGCGTTTCTGTCCTCAGAATGGAAAATCAAGTTCTTCTAGCAGCCAAAATGGCCTTTGCCCTGCCTAGTGTCCATGGCATTGGCTAAGAAAGAGAGACACAGTTCCCAAAGAGTAAATCTTACCTGCTCAATCACAATCAGCTAGCACCCTTTTAAAATGTTCTTGCTTGTTCTGGGTCTGAATACAGAACTTCATAGAAAATGTAACACTTTTTTTTTTCATAAAACAACTCCCTGAAGTGACAACATTGGACGGCCATCTGTTCTGAGACATATATTGTTTCTGACATCACCCTTGCGCAGACATCACAGGGTACACCTATATGAACCAAGATGCTTACATCACTAGGCAGTACAATCTTATGAGACCACTGTCATGTAGGTGGCCCGTCACTGGCCACAACATCATTATGCAACACATAACAGTAAATCAACCCAATTGATGCAATATTATAGCTAGCTGAGCATGCCCACCTATGAGGAGAACTGAACAGATAAGATATATTTTCAGGCACCACCCTGGAACTCTCCTCATACATCCCTAGGTTTTCCAAACCAGGAAAGGCTCCTTCTCCAAGGTAGATTTTAAACAGGCTCTTGTATATTCCAAGTTGACCTTAAGTTCACCGCAAAGCTGAGGACAACCGTCAACTTCTGACCTTACTGCATTTCTCTTACCAGAGCTAGAATTATAGGCATGTGTCACCATGCTTGTTTTGTGAAGTCCTTGAATTTGAACTCAGTGGTTTATGAATGTTAGGCATGCATTCTCCCAGCTGAGCTATATCCCCACTCTGAAAAGGCAAAATTTTAAAAAAACAGGATATAAACTATGGTTCATTCAGTGAGGGCTAGGCTCACCAAGGAGAGACTAGGGATTTAATTAATTACTAGTGCCCATTAACCATGTATATGTATGTCATACATGTGCTGTGACTGTCTTCCTGGGAACCACCTTTTGGCATCCCCCAGCAGCAGGACGCCAGATCCATTTTGTTCCATTGCTACATACTCACTATCTTGTGGTTTTCTCCTCAAAGGCATCCACCTATATCACCTCTTTCATGACTGAGTTTATCAGCTTTACCCACAGCCCATGGCCTGATCCTTACTCTCCAAGAAACCCGAAAGATGCTCCAAGACCCAGGAGCTTGTAAGAAAAGTTTCGCCAGGAGTTTACTTGAGATTCCTCCTGACCACGCAGAGACTTGGAAGTGGCTGCCTAGAAGCGCAGCCCTGTAGCCCATCTGCCTTTTCGCCCGCTGTCCTCTCATGTCCCAAGAAACTCACCGACCCGATTACCGAGGTCTCATTCCACACAAGTGTCATCCTCCTTGGTCCTCATTAGAGCCCTTGGTAGCTGGCTCATTGCTAAGTCAAACGTGCAAGCTCTGTCTCCCTGCCACTTCCTCAGATCTTCACTTAATTACAGTTGTTCCCTCCTGTCCACCACTCTGCGCTGTTTCAAATGTCCCTGCTACCCATCCTCTGATGTTCTTTTCCACTCATTAGAGGGGGACATTTTGTTCTTGTCTCACATCTCTGTCCCTTGTACAATTCAAGGAGCACTTGAGCTTCTATCCCTGCTATTATCTCGCATGACAAACAGCATCCTGCCCACTGTCGACTAGAGGATGGCTGCCTGACTTCCGGTTTTCCACGGAACATGGCTAAAGATACAGTGAGTCGGGATGCCTCCAGCTACTGATGAACACTGTTGCTTTACTAGCATTGATTTCTATTATTTTTACTTAATTCTATTAATTCTCACCTTGCTCGATGCACTTCTCTCTTCCTAATCTAATTCTCAACGATCCATTACAGCATCCATATCTATAGCTCCCTGTTTGTCTAGGAGATGCATCCTTTGCGTCCTTAAGAGTATCCAAGTTGGGAGAAAAATATCTACAGTCACCATGGTTTCCGAGAACAAGATGATTTCTGTTTCTTAGCCATCACTTCAGCTCCAATTCCAGATGCTGAGGAGACAAAGCCTGGGGTCATGAGTTATTAGCAAGGAGGCAGACAGCACAGTCCACGGCTTTGAAACCATCCTGGGGGCTGCTGCACCTACTTAGCTCTGCAAGCACAGTCACAACAGTTAAGAGAGATGCAGCCCCGTTTCCACATAGTTGTAACACTCAAGCTGCCAGACCTGAAATTTACGCCATGGTTTGCCAACTTGTGATGAAAAGAAGGTAGTATTCACTACATGTTTATTTTATCTGATCATGAGATTGATATTTCCCCCACTTCGTGAAGACCATGCGTTGCCATTTAAACCTGGAATAACCCCCAATGGGTCATGATTTGATTCCTGGACTCAGGTGTGTAGTACTGTTTTAATGACTGTGGAACCTTTAGGAGGTGGGGCCTGGGGCTGGGCTTTAGAAACTTATAACCACTCATGGTTCTGGCCTGTTCCTTATTTCTCGTGTGAAGAGTAGCCACTCCTTTCTCTCACTTACAAGGACTGAGCCACACTGGATGTCCTTCCCGTCATAATGGATTATGACTTTCTAATAACAAACGTCAAAACAAATCTCTCCTCTCTCAAGCTGTTTCTTCTGTCAAGTATTTTGGTCACAGTGATGAAAATGTGATGGTGACACTATGGGAAAAGCTGAGTGGGACTACGGGGACACTGTAAGCTTGACGGTGTATTTGCTATACTGAAGAAACTAGTAAGACACGCAAGTGACCATAACATGCTAGCAATTGGTCTTTCCAAGCATAGTTTGATAAAAGCCTAAGTTTGAGATAAAAAAATTGAGCCTACATTCAGACTATGGTAGACTTCAAGACAACCACCTAAGATAGAATTCTCAATAGAATCTGCCCAGCTGCGTAAAAGCATGTGCGGTCTAGCCATTCTATGAGGGCCTGAAACCAGCCAAGAGGGCTGAGAAAAATCAAAATGGTCTGAGGGCTTTCAAGAGAGTATGATGATCCAGGAGCCAAGTGATAAGTCAGCTTCAAGAAGAGGGTCATGGACTGACTGCACTAGACAGAATTCACCAGGTAAGACAAGTGTCACCATATCTGGCTATGGAGGTCACTGTGACCTTGGCTACATCAGTTCTGATGGGGAGGTGGGAACAGGGGCAGAATGGCTGCGGTGACCAGGTGTGGCATCATGAAAGAAGAGAGACTGATGGCAATGACTACTTGTGGTCTCTGTTTCACTATTTGAGGTGCTTAACTGGAAAGGGAATAGAGAACCTGGGTCTTTTATTTTAATAATACTTTTAAAATTCATCTAACATATAAAATCAAACATCATTACAGTTCCCAAATCTTCTCATACAAATACTATGTAAAATCTAACTACATTTTGTTTTATCCTTTCTAACATATAATGATCTACTTTCCCCACTAACTCACCAATTTTTCTAATTGTATTAATAATCAATTCTTTCTCCACTGATGCAAAATCCATAATCATACATTATAAGTACTTATGCATACTCACATTATTCTTATTTTCTTTTCTGTTTGGCTCCAATTATATTTCAGTAGCCACAAAAAACAATGTGTTCATAGAGTTCTATCATTTTAGGAGTCTTTATAACTTATTACTGTGAAAATCACCCATTTAGTTTTAAGTAATTAGTTGTTACTATTCTTAGGGACATACTCTTTTTCCATACAAACCTAGAATGATTTCTGACAGGTCATAAAAACACAAATAGGTAAGAAATTTGAGGGAAAACTAACATGACTAATGCTTCCATTCAAATTTGTGCTGTTTTCCCAAGCATTCAAGCCTTTTGTGTGTTCATGTTTTAAGGTTTTTCATCCAGGCCCTATATATTCCTATTATCTTCATCCTGAATCCTTAAAATACTCTGATCTATATTATTATTGGGAATTCCTTTGTCCTGTATATTACATCTCTAAAACTGCACACATGAGAAAAGCTAATGTTTTTAGAATTTATTTTGTATCTGGCTCCTGAAACCTCTCCCTAATGCCAATGAATTTTTCGTTGATATGCTTTATTTAGAATATTATTTTTTTTAGAATATTAATTATATTTTTTTCACGAGGCCTCTGTCCTTTGATTTTTCTGATCCAGGTTTTTTCATCTTAGGAGAATTTTTTTCTACAGTCTGGAAGTGTGTCCTTCACACAGGGATTTTATCCACACGAGGCTGTCCCACTTCACAAACCCACTCATCTGACCTGGCCATGTGTCTTCAGTTCATGGTACTGTACAGAAGGGAACTCTAGCTCACCAGCCTCAGGTAAGAAAGAGAATATACCAGAACTACAGAAACTCAACGAGAAGTCTAGACCTCCTAATGGAGTGGCCACCCGCCAATCTGAGTAACCGAGAGAATATGCCAAATACAGGCTCGACCTGGGTTGCCAGGATATTTAAAAAGTCAAATGAAGTAACGAAGTTTTCACAGCAAAGATCAAGCCAAAGCATCAAGAGGTGGGATGCTGGCAGCCAGAGGCTGGATGGCAGAACTGCTAGAGGCACCCTAGTGATATTTCAGAACGATAGCAAAACAAGTTGGATCAGGGATGTCTTTTACTCTTGTGTACCAAGACCAATTCAACAATAGAAATGTGCCTTCTATTGTGCAGCTCTTCCCTAAATCCTTTAATCTAAGCCATGAACCAGAGGGCCTCTGGACAAGTGGGCAGGTGGCAATTGGTAAAACATGAAGACTTGAGTCTCATCCCTAAAAATCACATAAAAATCCCTGAGTGATGGAACATAGTTGTCATCCAAGTACTGGGGACACTGAGACAAAAGGACCCCTGGAGCTCACTGGCCACTCAACCCAACCTAAAAACGGCAAGAGACCATGATTCAAAATATAGAAGATGGACAACTTCTGAGGAAGGAACTGAGGCCCATTTCTGGCTCCCACACGCACTTGCACACAGACGTGCAAAACACACACAAATAAAATTTAAATTTGAGAAATGCAGGATCCTACAATCTAGAAGCTGCTGAGAACGCAGATAAGAAGGGAGGAGTCCCTCGCAGAGGCACTGGTCCTCTCCACATACGACTTAAGTTTAAAGAAAGTTTAATGAATTCCTCCAAAGAAATAAACTACTGAAGTCACAGAAGCTGAGTTTAGTGCGGGATTACCTAACCATACCTGTTGCCCATCCTAATTCTCCCCAAGAAGCTTCCCTAAGCACACAGTGACAGAATGAATGGGAAAAACCACCTGCCATGTGTCTTATCCTCATCTCTGCACGGTACCTGGCAGCAGCTGAACCCACAGCCCACGTAATCCCAGTTCCCCCAGTTCCTTGCAGCCCAGCAGACAGGGAGGCACAATATGCCTGACTGCCTAGGAAGCAGCATGGTAGTTAAGCAATCACAGGGGGAAAGTTCCCAAATTCTCTAAGCTTTGCTCATTAACATAAACCTTGGAGAGGTCTGATAAGGTTCAGCCTTTATCTCCAAGCCTGCTTGCTCCCTCTCTGCTCAGAGTAGCAGCTGGGCGAGGGATCACCTTCTTTGCAAGGAAGCGAATTAAATTAAATTAGATCCGTGATGCTAGGTCCAAGAGCAGCAGCAATACCATCAATAAAATTAAGATCTTGAAGGGAAAACAAGAAAACAGTCCTCTGAAAGCCATTGCCCAGTTAAAATCCACTCACCACTGAGACCCTCTATAACGACTTTATATGAACAGGAGGTCGGGGGTGGGGAGAGCGGGAGAGGCCCTGCAATATCTCTTGGCAGCCTGGACCTGGGTCTTTTGTTTGCCATCCTTCTATTCTTACAAAAGCACTTATCCAATAATGCGTTTGACATATAAATAGGCCATTTCGGTGAATATGGTCATTGAAAACCCTTTGCAATAAGAGCATGTCACACTGGCTGTGCAAGAGTGTATTTATAATCACACAGCAAGGTAGAGTGGAAAGGGTGCCAACTCTTCCAGAAACTATGGTGGCTGGCATGCCACTCACAGAACTGCCATCCCCAGAGCTATATGACATAAACCAGAAGTCCAAAGGACCAAGAAAACCCAATTGATCCTGAAACACAAAAAGCACCATGACTTCACGTTGAAGATTTTCAAGGTCATCTGGGTCAAATTGAAAGGAGAAGAATTCACATCTATCCTCTTCTTTCGAATGGGATGGCACCATTGAGGCTAAATGCAGAAATTCCTGCTTTGAAAGAAACAACTGAAAAAGCGTTGTCAACCCCTAGGGAAGACATGAGCCACCCGGAGAAGGTGACCCCGCTATAGCTGGACATCTTCCCCTAAACTCCTCCCTAGACCTTTTTATCATGAAGCAGTGATAATGAGTCACTGGAAACATGGGACAGGTTAAGACAACAAAAGGGTTTAAGAAAACAAAAACTAAAGCCTCTGAAACAGAGGGGCCTCTTCTTAAAAAGGGTGATTCTAGCGATTCTGGAGAACAAAAAAAAGTATAGCCAATGACCCCGATCCCCTGACGGTTTGCCCATGGCCAAGTCAGTAGAAATGATCTTACTGACAACTATTAGATATAGTTAGACATAGAGACAAAGTTCCCGTTGTCCCTAGTCTCTCTGCCTAACTACATCTGATCATCGCATTTACAAGTCCCCAGAGGCTTCCTTTCTCCTAAGAGGGGAGGCGGACACTGCTCAAATAAACTAAGAAACTTAGCAGAAGAGAATTTAGCATAGTGGCCGAAAAAAAAAATGACTCAATGATTAAGAGTACTTCTTGCCTTCCAGAGGATCCAAGTTAAGTTCCCAGCCCCCACATCAGGCAGCTCACAACTACATGCAACTCTGGCCACATCAGGCACCACATGTGATATACACACATACAAACACACACACACATACATATACATGCATACACACACACACATATGAATAAAAGTAAAATTAAATCTTAAAAGAAGAAAAGAGATAATTCAAAAATAACTAATTTGGGTCAAAAAGCATTATCATGTGACTGCCCCGCTCCTTGAAACAACAATCAAGTGAAGGGAAAAAATTAAAGTTCTTCATATTTATTCAATGAACATTGTATGCCTTCAAAGCAGGTGTGGCAAGCAAATGTCTCTTTGCAATTCTTATGCAAGAAGAGGTTCTTCAGGAAACAGAGACAGATCATTACTTTGTAACACCGGGGAAATGAACGAGAACATAAACTCCCTGGAATAAGCAATTAAGTAACGAGAGCAAGCAACGGTGGTTTACACCCTGGGAACGCCTTAGCTTCAGGCAAAGATTATTCTTTCCACGAAACTCTGACCCGAACCCCTGACTATGTGTTGGCAAGGTGTGTGGAAGCTTGGCACACTGTCAGGCCTGCAAAGGCTCTCATCTCGTCTCCTACAGGAACTGGAGTGGAAGCCAAAGCCATGCATTCGTCAATAGGTGCATATGGATGAAGAGGGAGGAGAGATGGGCTGGAGAGAATGGGAGGGCGAGCACCAGCTGCTGTGGAAGGATGACCACTCACCAGCACGCACAAGCCACGCTTAGTCAATTCTGCACGCTTGTTTCTATTCTGTGGGGCACATGCCCACAGGTAGACTACAGGCTCATTTAAAAATTCCATCTTTCATTTTGTTTTGAGGGCTGTCAACTGTTTTCCACGCTGGCTTTCCCGTTTTTGCAAGCCCAGCAGCAACACTCCAGGCTCTAGACCTTCCTTATTTTGTTGTGTGGCCTTGATGAGAAGCTTCTTTTCCCAGAGTCTCTGTTTCCCTCTCTTGTTGAGATGGCGTTAGAGATCGCATCCCTATTTCTGGGCGTGTTTCATGTCCACACCTTTCATCCCACATCAGTCCTGACCCTCCACCACCCACGTCTGTTTCTGTGAGTTCACTGACAGTGTGAAGCACTGTAATGAAAAGTCTTGGCTCTGCTCCGACTTAGCACTGGAATTATCTTAATGCATGTCCTCAACTTATATTAATGCGCTTCCATTTCCATCCGTATCTCTCGGAGTACCTCCCCTCCATCTATTCTCTTTACCTTTTTGCAAGCATCATCTTGTTCCGTCTGTTGGCTGTCAGCTTTTCTCTCCAAGCTTTCGCCGAGTTGCCAGATTCTTGGCTATTTCTCCACCCTTAGCTCATAACTACTTTCCCCCCCAAGCTCAGCAACTGTTAAGTGGTCTTTGTGAAATCCTATTAGGATAATCTCCCTGCCTGTGTCTCCTCTCAGCTGGGCTGCCTCTGGAAACCTCAGCTGTCTATTTCCCCACAGGCTGGCTCCTGAGCCGTCCAGCATCTCACTGACTCACAAATGTGCTTACAAGAGCTCTGAAACCATAGAGCCTTGCAGTCCATAAGTGACAGTTAAACACACTGGGGATGGAACTGAGATGTTACCTCCTGTAGGGAGTGTTTCTTCTTCTTGACTGGGGATCCCTATTTTCTGCATAAAACCAGAGATGAGGAAGCCCCTCCTCTGCTCCCTACTGAACTTTGTGTGGGTGTATGGGGGTATCTTGTTGGCTCACAATTGCGCTCCCAGGATCACCTGATATAGTATAACATATTATACATCGTCATTATATATCTGTTGAGTCAATGGATGAATGTGTTCTTCTAAAGAGCTGATTGGAGTGCTGCCTACCAATTTATCTATCAGATCTAAAACTCCTGTAGAGTAGGCCATGGCATAGATAAAAGTATCCATAGTATGGATACTTGCCATAGTAAAATGTGAGCAAAGATTTTTTAAAGATTATTGCAATAGGTGACAGAAGTAGGGTAAAAAGCAGATTTAAATAACAGAGAGATACCAGGAGCAGTAGGAGGAGACTTAAGGAACTAACGTAGCAGGACTCTGGCTAAATGTCAGTCACGGTGATCAGAGAGATGCTCTGATTCTTGATATCCTCCCCAAATTCCTCTGTTGAAATCCTAGCCCCCAGGGCGACAACATTAGAAGATGAGACCACTGGGTGGTGGTTATGTCTCGAGGGCAGAACCCTCATGAGACTCCCTTCTGGAGAAGACCCCAGATGGCCACATTGCCTCTTCCACCACACGAAGACCCAGCTCTGTGCTGGCTACTGTTGTATCAACTTTGACACGGGCTAGAATGATCTGAGAGGAGGGAACCCCAATTGATAAAATGCCTCCACAAGACTAGGCAGTAGGCAAGCTCTTAAGTCATTTTACTAAGTAGTGAGTGGTGTGGGAGGGCCCAGCACATAGTGGGTAGTGCCATCCCTGGGATGGTGGTCCTTAGTTCTATAAGAATGCAAGCTGACCAAGCTCTGAAGAGCAAACCAGTAAACAGCACCCCTCCATGGCCTCTGCAATGGCTCCTGACTCCAGGTTCCTGCTCTGTTTCAGTTCCTGTCCTGGCTTCCTTCAATGATGAACTATGGATGTGAAAACATTGAGCCAAATAAGCCCTTTACGGTCCAGTTTGCTTTTGCCCATGGTGTTCATCATAGCAGTAGTAACCCAGATGAAGACAAACTCCAGAGCTCCATCTATAAGAAGAGAGCCCTCAGTACACAAAGTCTACTAGAGAGGTCATCTTGGAATTATCCTTCGTAGGAAGTCAGACTACAAAGGAAAGAAAGAAATCGCTGTTCCTAAAAGCTACCTAGTTTATTGTATTTTTATAACAGCCTGTTAGTTATAACTGACAACTTGATACAACTGAGAGTCAATTGGCAAACAGCTCATTGAGGAAGTGCCTGGACTAGGATGGTGTGTGTGTATGTCTGGGAAGGATTATTTTGTTTATGTTAGGTGGGAAAGCCCATACACTCACCATGGGTGGAACATTCGCAGCCTTTGAATCCTGGGCCGTATGGAAAAGGAGAAAGTGAGGTGAGCCTAAGCATTCAGGCCCGTGTCACTCCTCGTACCTGACTACGAATTATGAATATGACCAATCCCCTAAGCTCCTGTCACTGTGACTTCATTGCTATGACGGATGATAACCTGGAGTAAAAGCATACCCTTTATCCTTTAAGCTGCATTAACCAGGGTGTTTTTAAATACATTAACAGGAAAGCAAACTAAGGCAGAATCCAAACAGGCTGAACAGACACCAAGGGAGATAGATGGTCCCGTAAATTAACCTAATCCTAGAAGGGCTCTTTTGAAAACTAGGCTAGACAAGACAAGGGTCAAAGTCAAGGACTAATTGGAGCTTCACTCACAGATAGGCAAGCAGGAGCCCTTTTTACCCAATACCCACCCAAGCCCTGGCCTGTATGCTGTTGGCACTTACTAAATGTATGTCATGCCAAACCAAACATCCATCCTTAAAGACACTCCACTGAACTTGAACATGGGTTTCAGGCTCTTGACTTTCATCCTCCTGGAGCTGAAAAGTAGCAGGTGTCCTAACGGTGCCCAAGGGACTCCAGGTATATAAGGAAAGTGAAGAAGATATGGGAGAACGAAATGAACTAAGAATACACAGTGCCATTCTCCCCGGACTTTACGGCAAACCATCCCAAAGAAGCCTCGAGGCCATCCTGGGAAGCAAGCCGATATTCTCTGTAGTGCCATAGCTAGAGCAGAATTCTGGGAAGTCGAGGTCACACAGCCAGAGCTTGTCACTTTATGCTTATCTTTGATTATTTCCTTGAAATACCATTTCAAGAATAAATTCTGGGGCCAGAGATATACATAGTTCATGCTTCTGACAGATGTTAAATTGTCTTCTCTAAATATTGTACCAATGTGTCTTACACTGACAGTATTTCTCAGAAGTCTCACCAACACAGACTTTGTCTAATGGATCATTTGTCTTTCTTTCATTGATTTGTAAAAGCTCTTTTCATATTCATGGTATCAATCATTTGTTTTGTACAAATATATACACAGTTATATATATATATACACACACACACACACACATATATATATATGTACATGTATCAGGACTCATTTTGATGTAGGTCTTTTCATTTTGTTTAATTTTTAGGGATAAATATTTGTTGTTATTGCTACTTTTTTCCAAAGAAAACTGTCCTAAGATTAAAATTATTTAAACATTCACTTATGTATCATATAATTTTTTATAGAGATTTAATTTTTTTACATTGAAATAGTACTTATTTCATCCATCTTAAATACCATTTGTGGCGAATATTAAAAAATCAATCTAAACTTGTCAAGATTATTTATAATATACAGGTACTTGCTCATACACACACAGTCATACAAGCATATACATGTTTCTTTATAGTACATATTCTGTTTTGTTGATCCTCTGGAAGTAGGAATCTTCCTCCATTGCTGTCTCCCAACATCTGCCTGGGCATCTGTACTCATTAATTTTTTTTCTAGATAAACTAAACAATCTATTTGCAACCCTGCTCATAAACTGCCACTGTAATACACTTTAAGTGTAATACACTGTAATACTAAGCCCACAGGATTTAAGATAGGAAGTCTTTGTCAAGGAATGAGACATATCCATCTCTGCTTGTTTTCCTGCTTTGCTCTTCAGCTTCCTTCTAAAGTTCCTTCTAAAGTTCTCGAGTTTCCTCAGGTTTTCTATTCTTTTGATGCCTTCATAAGATTAGGCATTTAATATTATTTTTATAACTAGTTATTACCAAGGTAGAGGAAATTGTTGATTTTTGTATGATTATTCCCTGACTAGTTGCCCTGTTGGACTCTTTTTATTGGGGTTGTAACAGTTTTTTACTTATTTCTCTTGAGTTTTTTGGTGAATAATAATATCCTCTGCAAATAACAACTTTATGTCTCCCATAATTACACTTTCCACTCAATGGCCAGAAATCCCTTCATGAATGTTAAATAATTTTAATGCTCATAAGCATCCCACGTTTAGGATATGGGTTGTTAGTCTGGAATAGGCATGTTCCATCGCATTAAAGAAAATAGCTTTTTAGGTCTTTTCGGGATGATAATCACCCTCTGTCCTCCCACCAGCTCCCTCCCCATCAGTGTCCCTGCTTGTCAGTCCAGATAGAATCTTTTCCCTGCTCTGTACTTAAGGGGGCAACCTCTCTGGCCTTCATCTCCAAGCATCCTGTACCAGCTACCCTGTCTCATTGTGGCCAAAAGGCAAGCACTGGTAGAAGACAACAGTATGTCTGTGTTCTCCATAGTCCAAGCAGTCTCCTGATGCCCTTCCCTGGCCTTACCTCTTAGACTCTGCACATGGCTTCCTTGTCAATGCATATAACCCCGATTCTACCAAATCCATTACCCTCCATTTACATCATTCACCAATCACACACTTTTCACTCAGACTTTCTTTGATTGATAAATTAGGACCTATTGTTGACTCCTTTCCAAACATCAACAATGCAAAAACAGCCAAAATACTTTCTCCTTTGCAATCGGAATGAAATAATTAACTATTCGTGAATTCATCTAGGAAGACAGTTTGAGGGCCTACTATGTGTCAGCTGCAGCAGTAAAATGGAGCTCAGAATTGAAAGCAATGAGCTAGAGAGATAGCTTGGTTGATAAAGTATGCACTAGGAAACCCTAAGACCTGCATTCAATACCTAAGCAAAAGAGTCAGGCACAGTAGTGCTTACTTGTAGTCTGAGATCTGGAAACGGTAGCATTCTGCAGTGCACTGGACAGCCAAGCCTTACCTGATCAGCGAGCCCTCAGGTTTCAGTGGAAAACTTGGTCTCAATACATTGCACCTGAGAACTGACACCCAATGTTGAGCTCTGGCCTCCACCTACTTGGTGTAGACTAATGAATACATGTATATACACGCACATACACACACACACACACACACACACACCTGAAAACAACATGATTTAAACGAGGAACACTCTCTGCCCTTCCTTTTGTTCTCTTAGCAGAAACAGACACTCAAGCGAGTAAATACATAAAACATCTAAACATGATGGAGGGGGACCAGAAAGGATGTTTAACAACCAGAGGCTACATATGCTTAAAGGATGGTCAGAGACTACTTCTCACAGAAGGTGACAGTTAAGGTGAAAGACAGCTGGGGAAAAGCCTCCCATCGGTACCAAGACCCTGGGACAGCAAGCAGCAACTGGGGCTGAAGGTCTCACAGGGCAGCCCCTGCAGGGAGTGTGTCAAAAGGTGTGGGAGGCCAGAGAGCAGATTCAGATCCACACAGTTCAACTGAAGTAAGGACGAGCCGTACTAGTTCTTTGAAAATGTTAGTGGCTGTGATTTTAAAAGTTTGTTTTTTAAAAAGTAAAGTTAATTTTATCATACTTTACTTAGCTCATCAGAATCCAGAAGTCCATGCAAACAGAAAATCCTCCGGTGCCCCAGTCCCTCACAGAAACTGTGTGCTGCTGATGTATAACTAACACCCTCCGGAGTATCTGGCCGTTGTTTTTGCACTAAATCCTTGTGTTGCAGTGTGTACCTTAGACTTCAAGCACATCACATTAAGACTAGCCACATCTTAAGTGCTCAGTGGCCACAAATGGTTGGTGGTCACTATCGTCACAACACAAAGCTAGATGTCCCTCAGGCAGGGGTGACAAGGTCTTGTGTGACCAGCAGGGAAAGGATGTCTGGAATTATCTCGCTCCCAACATTACGTGGAGCATACAGTAGGCAAGAGCTGTTCCGTAAGCACCCGCCATACAGAGCCAACTACAGAATGGATTCAAGGATCTTGAAGCAGAGATACAGCACCAAAATTATTTCGGTACCTTCTTTAGAAAACTAGGCCCATCCTGGGACCTCAGGCAAGGGAGGAAGTTGGGGTCTACTTGTTGAGGCTGCTATCATGGGGCTGTTCAAAGCCAATGCTGCCATGGCCAGGAGCTTGGCACAGCTGCTCTTTTAATTCAGAGAGATCACGTCGCACCATATGCCAGGGAGCAGGAGGGAGGGAGCCCATTAGCATTCATTGTAGGCAGCTTTTCATTTGGAAAAGCACCTCGAATGTGCCGATTCACATGGCTTTGCTTCATTTTTCAACATTCATGAGTGTAATTGCATTTATTTTTCTCGTCAAGACTGCAAAACAAGTGATAATTTACTATATTACAGCCCGTATTGGCTGGGTTTGCAGTCACAACAACTTTAATCTGCCCTCCGAGGGGCTGGGTGGGTGAGCGGGGGTGGTCTTTTCAGGAAGCACGACAGTTCTTCGTTCTTCGACACAGGAAGTTTGGAACCAGCTGTTCTTGAAGGTCACAGTAACAAGCACAGTAGTAACAAGCAATGCCCAGAATGGCAGAGTTCTTCAAACCTGCTCACCACCGTCTCCTCACGCAGCAGCAGCATGAGACAGACAGAGGTTTCCAGTCTTACATCACAAGGTACAAAAAGCTGGTTCTTCACTCTGCTATTCATGATAATGGGTTCATGAACCCCAGGACTGTGGCTCACACCTGAATGGATGTGACAGAATAGCCTCTATGACGTGATTTAGGTAAGACATGGATGGCTGGGAAAGCAGGAATGATTTAAGCACTCAGCCTACCCTCCTGTCCAGGGCAGCTGGGCTGATTCGGGTGACCTATTTGTTCAAGTCCACCATAAAAGTCCTGCTTTCGGAAGCAACCTGGGGGTACGTATGCCCACCATGGGTGGGAGCTAATCCAAGTCCAGGTCTAAAAGACAACTGAGTTATTTGGTCTTGGGCCTGCTTGCTGAGACAAGGTCTGACTATACAGACCAAGCCAATCCTGAATTTGTGATCTTCCTGTGTCAGCATCTGGAACTCTGGGATTGAAGGCATGAGCTGCCATGGCTGGCTAAGCTACTGGTCTCCTAAATTTATTTTCTAAGTATGATTACAGTAGCAGGCATGTCAGGGGTCCAGGGGTAGGAAGTCCTTCATCTCTGCCTTCTAGTACCTTTAAAGAGAAGTAAGCTCCACACTGTAGCTGATTCCCTACCCCAGTCATGACCCGGGGCTTGGGAATAGCTGGTGTTGCCCTGATGTGTCTAGGTGAGCTAAACAAACCATGCAAAGCCTCAGATCTCAGGTGCAGACAATTCCCAGCATGCAACTTGACATTTCCAGCTCCCTCTGGGGTAGGCACCAGGAGATAAGGCATTGCTGGAGAGTCCAAAAGGCCATGTGTTGATTTGTGTTCAAGGGAGTCCCTTCAGACACCTGGCTGGATATTCTGGCTTAGCCAAAAGGAGGCTATTTACAACTGTCTGTTCCCCCTCTGCAGGACCAGCACCCCTCGATCATATGTTCAGCCTAATGCTGACACTAGTAAGGGTGACTACATGTGGACTCTAAAATAGCCACATCTGGCCATCCTGGAGCCTGCTGCTGAGCCTCAGTAAATAAAGATACAAAGAGCCTCTTGCAACCAGTGGTGTAAGGGAACTATGAACTCCAAAGGGTGTGGGAGTCCAAGTTACCACCTAGCACATATTGATAGGCATACAAAGAAAGAACAAGGCTGGGGTGAGCTTAATCTAGGGGACAGGTGGACATAGCAGGACAAGGGAAGTCCAGCTCCGAGGTAGGCTAACACTTGGAAGCCACAGAGATCTGCCATGGGTCCATACACCCAGCATTTTAGTCTAGATTTTTCCTTGTGCTATTGAATCCCACTGCTCCCAGTTATACAATTTTCTCTTCAAGCTTATATAAACCCCAAGTCAGTCGGCAGGGTCATTCAAGGTCGTTCAGGGGCCTCTTCTGCCATGGTACCCTGGAATTTCATATGGGAAGAGGCCCCTGGTAGCCCTCCTGAAAGTCAGCTACACAGAGAATCCAGAGCAAAGGTTGGTAACTTTTTTTAAATTTTAATCAAAGGAAAGAAAATTTTCAACCCAGGCAAATAATCCTTCTGCTATTATTCCCTACATTATAAAATCTAAAATAGTGTGTAAAGTTTAAAAAAATCAGGCTTGTAAAGCTGATATTTTGTTTGAAGCAGCTAAACACTGGTGTTAAGCGCAGTCTATCTTTTAATTATCGCTACCACACCCCCCACAGAAAAGAACAATGAGAATTCTTTTACCAAGACTGAACTATGTTTCAAGTGAGTCTCTAGCCCCATCTCCACACCTTCTCACGCAAGTGAGACTCCCCTCATTCTGTTTAGTGAAAACACCATAAAGTCCTTGGCTGCCAAACACGCTGTACCATAGCAGAAGGACTTCATAGACCTGGGGGGACAGCAACAATACAAGAGCTCTGTAATTTTATCTACCTAATTTTCCCTCGTTGTGCAGGGCCCAGAGAGACTAAACATCTGGCTCCAGGCTGCCCTGAATCTCAGGAGCACAACAGAGGACCCAGGCCATTTCTAAATAAATAATTATATAGTGCTAACTGTATTCAACTGTTACACAGTGTATCTATAGAATGTTTCATTTTGCAGCCGGGGCGGTGGTGGAGCATGCTTTTAATCCCAGCACCTATGAGGCAGAGGCAGGCAGATCTTTGTGAGTTTGAGACCAGCCTGATCTGCAAGAGATAGTTCCAGAACAGGCTCTAAAGCTACAGAGAAAGAAAACCTATCTTGAAAAACAAAAACAAAATAAAAGAATTTTTCATTTTGCAAACCTAAAATCCTGTCTCCACTTGCTACATATTTGCATGCACACAACCCTCAAAATTGATACGTAGAAAGTCAGATACTAACTTGTGGACATCAAGAGGTAAAGAAGTGGCTAAGTCATGAGACCCAAGTCCTCACACATGGTGTGGGAAACCGTAACAGGGCTGCAGAGACCTAAGTAGGATTGTTTATCCTTTGTCGCATGAGGACACAGTATTTGTGATACCATATTAGAGGCAGAATGTGATTCTCCTGCTAGGACCTTGGCCTTGGAGTCCTTAGCCCCTACAACTACGAGAAATAAACTTCCACTATTTACAGCCTAGCCCCTTCCAGACTTCCGCTTTTGCAGCATGAACACACCATTTAACAGCATCCCCTTTCCCTTCTCCTCCCAGTGGTAACAATCAGAAACCTATTTTCGGGTTTTATTATTTTCTCTATTATAGAAGTCTCATTGTGTGTTTTTACATCTGAAATGTACCGCACAGGCTAGTGTCTTAAATGCTTATTCCCCAAGTAGTGGTGCTACTTGGGAAAGCTGCAGAACATTTATGAAAGCTGGGCCTCCTCGCTGGCAGAAGTAGGTCACGGGAAGACATCGTTGATGGTTACATGCAGTCCCCACTTCCTGTCTTGCTATCTCCTTCCTGGATGTGAGCAGCTTTTGTCACATGTTCCCACCACCATCAGGGAGTTGCTCTGCCGTATCTTCCCTGTCATGATGAATTGAACCCTAGGAAACTGTCAATCAAAATAGACTCTGCCTCCCTCAAGTTATTTTGGTTGGATTTACAGAAAATTTGTACCAGACAAATGAGCAAGCAAACATGACCATATGGTTTTGGTTTTCGAGTCTTCAGAACTGCTGTAGAATTTGGAAAGGTTGGAGACGAGGACTTACAAACTCGAGACTGCTTAAGTGGAACATAAGAGCAGATGCTGCTGTTAGTGCCTGAGACCAGAAGCAAGCAGATAAAAAGGAAAGTGATCACGAGGTTGCAGAAGGGAGTGAGCACACCATCAGGAAATGGTCTAGAGTCCATCCCATGTTAAAATCTGGCACACACACCAAAAAAATCTGTAATTTGCCTACGCCTTGAAATTTGAGTAAAATTGAACTCAAATGTAATGACCTTATGGATTAGTTAGAGGAAAATTCTATGTAGCATAGCATTGTGAGGCACAGTTATTTCTCTATGCTTTTAGTCAGGTTTTCAGAAAGAAATGAGATAAAACAGTGGGCCTGAAAGATGTAAAAAAAAATCTTGGCATTTAGCCATAAAACGAGTATGGACCCAGCTAACACTGTGGGCAGAGAGGCCGTGGATATAAAAGAAATTCGTGCAACTTAAGAAGAAGCAAGCAATCTGCACCCTGATAATAGGAAGGGGCCAATGCAGGAACTGATGGACCCCACTCATCACAGCTTCCAGAGTGTAAAACTATAAACTCATTTTGGAAACTGTTTCCTTTAAGAAGAAAGTAACCCTGGAGTACTCATCTAGCAAAGACCTTCGTAAGGAAGTGTTGTTTCCAGGTTCAGCCAACCAAGCCCCCAGAAGCCACCAAAACCTTGGTCTAAGAGGAGCTAGTACTTCTGAAACTGACAGAGAAACCTAACCAAATATTTCGTCCTCCAGTTGTATGTCAGGTATTTGGCCACAGTAATGTGCTCCTGTAAGTGGAATCACCGGGGTCGTCATTTTATGAGTTGTATTTTCTTTAGCATAATGGTTTCACAGTTCACCCATGGAGTCAGAAACCCCATCCTTCTGAAGGCTGAATAATATTCCCTTGAGCATATATATATATATATATATATATATATATATACATACATATATATATGTGTGTATATATACATATATACATATAAATACACATACACACATGTGTATATATATATCTGTATATATATATATATATATATATATATATATATATATATATATATATATATATATATATCTCATCTGATCATGGACTGTTCTGGTTAAAAATCAGAGGGTCTCAAAACCAAACAAAAAGTCATGAGTGAAGGAAAGGGACCTGTACAGAAAAGAGGGAAGAATTAGGGGTGGGAAAGGAGATAAGAGAGAATGGAGGGGGCGGTCAGAGTAATAGAATGCACTATATACATGTATGAAATTATCAAATAATGAATTGATTCAATAAAATGTCTATTTGAGTGGCATAAAGAAAAGAAGCCATCCTTTCTCATCCACTCAGCTGCTGATGGCTGTTTGAGATAATCCTGCCTCTTGGCTATGATACTGATATGATACGAATGATACCGAAAGGAACATGGATGCATACATACCTATCTCTTCAAGGTCTTGCTCACGGTTCTTGAAGACACGCAGCTAGAAAGGGGGTTGCCACATCATGTGTGGCTCCTTTTGATTTTCTTGTTTGTCCAGCTGCTGTGCCATGTTACCCTCCCACCTACAGCCCAGAGGTCACAACTCCTCCAGATCCAGGTCATTAGCCTTGGCTACCTTCAGTTGTTTGGATTTTCATTTTATGAAGCCATCCAAATAAATGTAAGGTAATGCTTTGTTGTCGTTTGGATTTAAATTGATCTAATTATTAGTGATACTGAAAAGCTGTTCAGATGTCTGTTGATAATTGTATGTTTTCCTTAGAGAACTGTCTGCCCAAAGTCTTTGCCCATCTTTTACTCAACGCCTTGCTGTGTTGTTGAGTTGTGAGGGGTGGCTATAGTTTCCAGCATTCACCCCTCATCAGATATGGTTTGAAAACATTTTCTTCCATTCTGTGAGTTTCTTTTTCAATGTTGCTCTCTCTCTCTCTCTCTCTCTCTCTCTCTCTCTCTCTCTCTCTCTCTCTCACACACACACACACACACACACACACACTTTCCAGTTTGATGTAGCTCCATTGACTATTTTTGCTAACAACCCTTATGATTTTGATGTCACATCAGAAAAGTCACTGGCTAAGTCATGAAGCTTCCTCCCATATATTACTCATAACCCAATGTTTTATAGGTAGGTATCTAATGCATCTTTAGTTAATGTGTGTGTGGCATAACGGTTCAATGTCCTTCTTTATATTTTGATGTCAGTTTATCCAATACCATTTGTTGAAGAAATTGTCCCTCCCCATTGCAGAGCCTAAACTTCCTGTGGATGACCACTAACCACATACATGATGGCTTCAAAGGTATATTAATCATCTGATACCTTCTACAAACCCCATTTATAACAAAAATACCTATGTTATCTTTGGTTTTCTTACCTAATTCCAAACTGACATGTTTAATAGGTTTCCTCACTCCAGCTCTGGCTGTTGATAGTTCTTGGTACCCAAAGTCTTCCTTTAATCTTAGAAACCTCCAAGACTCTTAAAGGGCACAGTATACTCGGGATTGACCCAAGCTTTTATAAGTTATTTCACTGGTGACAAATAATATTTTGAATTCTGAGAGAGTAACTTGATTTCTTAATGGGAAATACAATACTTAGGAAAGGAAGCAATTTTTCAAAGACTTGAGGGTGATTTAAAGCATGGTTGCTTCCTCAACCGAAAGCTAGTACCGAGTGGTGTCAACACTATGTGACAGAAGATATTTTAAAAAAAAATGGGGTAATATTTTATTATATGAGCCCTTTCTACGTTCCCTAGGCTGGGCTTGAACTCGCAATGTAGAACTGGTTTCAAATTCTCAGTCCTTTTACCTCTGCCTTCAGGTACTAGAGTTACAGATACACCTCACCAACACTAAAAAAATGGGAGACTTTCTAAAACTCTGATGAAATGAATCAATGTCAATGAGTACTGTTCTGAAAAAATGAATTCTGAAGCAGTCCTCTGTCCTTCCTGTGGCACACAGTAGAGACCTGTAACTTGGTGGGTACCTGGGAACCTATTAAGTACCTTATGCTTACTTGGGGGATTTATATTAATGTGCAAGCCTCAGTTCTTGGGGACATATTGTCTTGAATGTGCTTGGTCTCCATGCATTCATGAAGACAAATTCTCCTGTCAGAGAATCAGAGGCACCTGTCCTACCTGACCGATGAATGACGGGGATGGATGGGTGAGGGCTGCGAGATTTCTCACAATGTTTTATTTTACCCAGGAATCACTGAATTCCCACACTTACAAAGTCCCATTTCCTTCGCCCCTCAGTTACAAATCAAAGAATGCCAGGCCAAAAGAACATGGCTTCCGTTTTGATTCGTAATGGTAAATAAGGCACAGACAGGGGTGATGCATGTCCGAAAGTTACAGAGCAGGTTAATAGCAGAGCCAGGACAAAACGCAGAGTGAATTGCACAGAAGCAGTAGGAAGAGGAACAGAGAAAGCTGCTTACTGGCTCTAGAGAGTTGCAGAGCATTACAGATACACAGACATCTCCTTGTCTCATTCAAAGAATGTTAAGGCTGAGTGAAAGATCCACAGTCTAGACATAAATGTGCGTGGACATGCCTGCATGTGCATGCACACGCATGCATGCACACATGCACACATGCAGGAAGAAAACAACTAAAAGGTTCTGAGGGATGGCCAGTTCACTTCTTGGTAGGAAAACTGAGAACTGAAGAGTGAGTCGGCACAGCAAAGGAGGAACATAAATCTTAGGGCGTTCTGCAGAAAGCAAGAGCCTTGAAAAGTATCAGTAGGAGCCACTGAACAGGCTTTGGGTCCAATCCTGCCAGTCCTTTGCTCCTTCTGTGACTAAGGGCAAGATGTTTAATCGCTCTGTACCTCAATTTCTGCATCTGTGAGAGGGGGAATCACAAGAGTAATTAAGCAACACTGGGTTTCTATGATCCATCCAGTGGAAACATTTAAACAGCCTGGTATATAATAAGTGCCCAATACATACCAGTTGTTATCATCAGCAAAAAGAAACATCCCCGTGGGCAAAAGGACAGTTGGCACAATAAATTCCAACAAGTCATGGCAGGACTGGCCAAGAGAAATATGATGAGAACCATCATGGAATTTTAAACACTCTAGTTGCCATATCTAAAAGGTTAAAAATGTGTATGATCGATTTTAATAATTTTACCATACCCCAAATATCTAAACTCATATGGAACACATAATTGTCATTAAAATCACCACATAGAATGTTTTATGTCCTCTTTTGATGACGAAACCTTTGAAACAGGTGTACATTTTAGATGTATTAAGACTAGCCATATTTCAAGACTTGGTTGCCCATGTAGCTATGGCTCCTATATTCTATGTTCAGGTCCAGGATAGCCTCAAATGAGATGGCAATTGACTATTGAATTTTCCAGATTATTGGACTATGTTTTATAGAGATGCCTCAGCAGTCTTATGCTCACTAAATTCAAAGAAACTATTTCTACTAAGCAATTTTCTTTTCTTACCAAATCGCTCAGTAATTACAATGATAATTCAAATCACTATCACTTCCACAGCTTTAAAAAAGCTGCCTCCTTGATAGGAAAGATGGAGCATACACTCAGAAGGGAAGTTCACTCAAAGGGATCCTGGACCCTAGAGTGGCAGTCCTGTCACGTGAACAGTCGAAGAAGTCACAGGACTGGAAGGATGTTCAGCCATGGCTGTCAACAAGCTGTCCGGAGAACAGTGCTGTCAAAGCAGCAGGAGGTTGGAGGGCCCAGGGAAGCTCATCTCTCCCTCGTCCTGTTCAGGGAGTTTCTGGGACATGGCTGCTCCCATGATGCTGACACTAAGCAGAAGGTAAGCTTATTATGCCCACATTTCCACCTTGACAGACTTAGTCAACACCACAAACCGGCGGAATCAACCCTAGTCATTAAATCAGACTTAACATTCTTGGAACAAAGTATTTGCTGTGTTCAAGCATAAGGATCTGAGTTCTAATCCCTAGCACCCAGATAAAATCTGGATATGGCACCACGTGTCTGTAACCACAGGGCTGTTACTAGAGACAGGGGAATCCCTAGAGCCCACAGACCAGCTAACATAGCTGAATTGTTGAGATTTGGGTTCAATGAAGGATACTGTCTCAAAAAAACAAAGGTGGAAAGCAACTAAAAAAAAAGACACCCTGTATCAACCTCTGGCCTCCATTCACAAGCAAACTCACATACACATATGCACACACCCACTAAGAAATACACAGACCACACATACACACACATGTTTATCTTAATGTGAAAAAAGAACATTTTCAGTAAACCATTCTTCCCATTTCAGTGAGAAGCCTACAAAAATTTAAATTAATATATAAATTTTTAGGTGTATAAATTAGTTCCTCCCCCCTTCTCTCTCTCTCTGGCTTTTCGAACCTGTCCTAGAACTAGCTCTTGTAGACCAGGCTGGCCTCACACTCACAGAGATCTGCCTGCCTCTGCCTCCCGCAAGCAGGGATTAAAGGCCTGTGCCGCCACCACCTGGCACAGCTCTATTTTTATATTTAGTATTTAATTATAAATATGAAAGACATAATTGAAGCTAGAGATAGTTGTGCCCACCTCACTCAGTTGTGCCTATCCCAACACTCAGAAGACCAAGGCAGGATTCTGAACAAAAGGCCAACCTCAGTTCCACGGGATAACTGATCTCGAAACAACCCTAACAAAAACACATCTCATAAAGTTACTTATTGGTTGAAAAACTAATTGTGGTGCAAAATATCTGGGATCATAATGCAGAAACTCAAATCCCAGCTCCTCTATTTCAAATATTTCAGGGTATTAGAGAACATTCACTCATTTCTATAACAAGAGAAATAATATTCAGCTATCAGTGTTGTTGAGATATTAAATAATAACACACAAACAACTTAGACTATTGATCATCAAACAGTATACATATTAAGGGGAAGAATGTTGGTTGTTGCCGTCTCAACATTATAATATTCTTTTTAAAATGTATTCCTTCAGGAATTCTGTCTGTCTGTGAACACTGGACCTGGACCTGAGATGCCAGAAGAGGGTGCCCTGGAGCTGGGTGCCATTTACAGATGGATGTAGGTTACCATGTGGGTGTTGGGAATGGAACCCAGAACCTCTAGAAGAGCAGCCAGTGATCTTAATTGCTGAACCACCTGCTCAGTCCTGATTTTTAAATTCTTTATTAAAACTGTCCATATGCATTCTGGACATCAGAGTCCACCACTGAAATATCTGAATGACCCATGCATATAACTCTTAATTCTAATTCTACCGTCTCGGTTACCACTCTGCTGCTTTAACCCATACCCAAGATGAATGTGCTTATACAGAGGACAAGTGTATTGTGGGTAAGAATTTTGGAGGTTTCAGCCTGTGTATTAGGCTGTTCCTGTTGTTTTGGGCCTACAGTGAGGCAGTACATCTGGTAGGGAGCACATAAAAAGGCAAAACCTTGTGTTCCAGGAAGTTAAAAGGAAAGGAAGAAGAGATGGGGGTGGAGAAGGAAGAGGAAGACATAGAGGAAGAGATGGAAGAGGATGAGAAGGAGGAAGAAAAAGAGAAGAAGGTAAAGAATAGAAGGGGAGTAGAAAACAGAAAGAGGGAGAGAAGATGAAGACTGAGGTCCCACTATCCCTTCAAGGACAGGCCTCCAACACCCTAAGACCACTTCCTAGCACTTCCCACTGAAGGTTCCACCAACTCCCATTAACCCCATGCTGAGGACCAGACCTTGGACCTGGATGGGGCGGGAGTGGGGGACTGAAGATCAAAACTCTCCCATATACTGCTGAGCATGTGACACATCTGGAATCCAGGTATGATGTCACTAGAAGCCCACATATCAAAATAGCCATCCACCTGTGCGCTGAAGCAGATGTGTTACCCTGTTTATCTAGCAGATGCGCATTCTGAACACTGCAGGATGCTTTCTTGCTGCTCGAAGCAATCCTTAGGACACTCGTTTGTAACAACAGCTCGCCGTCCTTATTACACAGTCATATCCGCTGCTATAATTACTAAACCTGCACTCAATTTCCTGCCCATTTTTTCTACCAATTCTGTGATCCCTATAAACATCCCAAACTAGCACTGATTGGGGTCATCACAGGCTAATGCAGTTTTCCCAATTAATTGTGGAGTCCCAGGTACACAGGAGACCATCTCATAAGATGAGATGCTTCGTAAGCAATTTTCTGAGAGCCGTCGGAGACAAGGGCTGTCTTCTGTCTGTGTTGGAAGCCTGGCACCTTTATGCATTGTTCTCCGCCGCCATTTCTTTGGTGCTGGGTTGATTTAACTAGTACCCTAGCACACAAATACTAAATGTCTCATCTACCCAATAGGGCAGCAGGTCATCGTGGAGGCCCAACTGAATCTGCATACAGTAGTGGGAGAAGAGATGGGTGACACATCAGTCAGGGGACTGCAGAAGTAGTTGGAATCTGTATCCCTAGAGAGCGAGGCTGGACCCACCCAGAGTTCCTGAGGATGAATCCTTGCTCAAGCACATGCCAGTGGTGACTCTAGACGAGCCATTCAAGCTGTCTGTGCCCAATTCTCCTCATTTTCAAGCTGTAGATAATAATATGTACTTAAGAAGAATATTTTAGGGATTACATTGGTGTATGTCTTTAATCTGCTTAGTATAGTACCCTGCTGCAAGATAACTATTATATAAATACCACTCCCCTATGATCAGGACAAATATAATAATCTGTATAATATATATGTATCTGTATATTTATAATTACTGTCCATCTATGCTCTCTCTGTCTTCATCTTCTGTCATTTAGCACCCTCTTTCTTTTTTTCTCTTATTCTCCTTCCTTCTTCCTTTTTCTTTTCCCTTTCAACACATGCCAATCTGTAAATAGTGATATTTGGAAGAGTTGAGACAAAAACAAGAAAGAATTAACACATATATACAAACCAGTCATTTTTTAAAAGATTTAATATACAATATTTTATCATTAATGAGGGAAGACAAATGGAAGAGAAACTGAATGAAAATCTAGGAAGATGGAGTTTTGAGCCCATCAGTAGTGATATTAGGATAAAGAATATTATTAGTGATATCAGGATAAAGACCATGTATCTGGGCTATTTTAGCATTAATAATTTGAAAGGAGCAATAAATGAGATTGGGATGTACAAATCTTTTTCCCAGAGAGTCCCTCCCAAATTTTACTCCCCATTATTTTGATTGTTTGTCCCACTTCAGTAGGATGGAAGGAAATATCCCCAAAATTCTTTTACCTGGTCTACGAATTCAAGGAACAACAGAAAACAAGCCCCAAGTGACCTTCAAGGATGAACCAGCTGATGCTCCTCAGTACAACCTCATCCAGCAAACAGCACACACTCAAACTGTGAAGGCCACAGGGCTTCTGAGAATATGAAAACATCAGAGCTGAAAATGCTTCTGAAACCACTTTCCCTCGACTCCACTAATATCCCACTACCCATGGAGTCCACATGTGCACCACCATGTGCTCAACGCGGGAAACATGAACATCAGTCCGGGTCTTGAAGAGGCTCTCGGCCCTAGTGCAGCACCAGATACAACATCCAGTGAGAAACTCAACAACAGAAGCACAATGGAGGAAAAAAAAGTGCTTAGAAGAGTCCAGGCAGGCCTGCTAGAAGAGGTGGGCTCTGATAGGCTAAGATGGGCATGGTGTATACTCTAGCCAAATGGCTCAGTAAGTACAGCAAATATATGATAGTATGACACGTAGGGATTGTGGCTAACAAGAAAAGTCAACTATGACTTTCTCAAAACTAGAAATGGTCTCGAAGAATGCTGTCACATGTCATAAAGAGAAGAAGACCAATCTTTTAAAAAGCAGACTATAAAACAGTTCTGGCTGGCCAGTAAGCAACATCTTTTAGTTCCAGCACTGTGGTCAGGCACTACCACTCTCCCATGACACCCAACTCTCAAGCTCTGGATGCTGTTCAAGAACTCCTAAATAAAATCCATGGTAGGACAGTCCAGATGGCTGCATCCAGGTTACCTGTGCAGCCACCTCAGACTGTTAGTTGGTACTTGAGTGTCTAGCTCTATAATTTTCCAAGGTTCATATCAATGGGAGATTGTTAAAATTACCTAGCAAGATGGTCTTCCAAAACCAGACACAGAGAAGATAGATAGATAGATAGATAGATAGATAGATAGATAGATAGATAGACAGACAGATAGATAGATAGATGGAAAGATGGAGGAAGGAAGGGAGGAAGGAAGGAAGAAAGGAAGGAAGGAAGGAAGGAAGGAAGGAAGGAAGGAAGGAAGGAAGGGAGAAAGGGAGAAAGGGAGAAAGGGAGGGGAGGAGAGAAGGAAAGAAGGAAGGGAGGGAGGAAGGAAGGAAGGAAGAAGGAAGGGAGGGAGGGAGGAAGGAAGGAAGGAAGGAAGGAAGGAAGGAAGGGAGAAAGGGAGGGGAGGAGAGAAGGAAAGAAGGAAGGGAGGGAGGAAGGAAGGAGGAAGGAAGGAAGGAAGGGAGGGAGGGAGGGAGGGGGGAGGGAGGGAGGGAGGGAGGAGGGAAGAAAGAGGTTGAAAAGGTAGAAGAAGCTAGCCTTTAGGGTGCATGCCAGAGTTATATCATGAGAACACCCAGGCCAGTGGTAGGGCTCGGTGAGTTAAAGCTTGTTATGCAAGCCCGGTGATCTGAGTTCATCAGAACCCACAGTAGAAGGAGAGATTCAACTCTGGAAACTGCTCCTCAACACCCCCACTCTGGCAAGTGTGTGCGTGCACACACACACACAATAAGTAATACTGCAGGGGAGAGATGACTCGGTGGATGAGGTACTTGCTGCATTTCCATGACTGGAGGCTGGATCCCCAACATCCATATAACAGGCACAGCAGTAACCTATGGTCCTGAGAGTCACAAATAGGAGATGAAGAAGGGCAATTTCCAGGCATGCCGGATGACTAGTCTAGCAAAACTGGTGAGCTCTGGATTCAGCAAGAGCTCTGCCACAGCAAAAAAGCCAAGAGCAGTGATCAATCCCGAAAGATAACCCATGTCCCTGGCCTCCACAAATACACATGCACATACAGGCAAGTTCATAAATGCACACACATACACATAAGCAGGCACATACACACATACATGCATGTACACACGTTTATATGTGCACACACATACACACACAACCACACACACATGCATGCATGCTCACATGCACACCCACTCATATATACATGCACAATGACACATACTCAATTAATTTGATAGTTACATGTTAAATCCCAGCATTGCAGTGACAGATACAAGTAAGATGTTGACCTTGTCTGCAAATCAACAAAATCTAGCTTGGCACACAGACCATGAACAAACCAGCAATCCATCTAATCAACGTTGGCAATCCCATGATGCTCTGCATAGGTGACGCCCATCTTGGCATAAATAATTCCTTCAAAAACACTGCGGAGAGTCTCCATCCATCTAGCAATCAAGCTATGAGCTATTCCGTTACTCTGAGCCGACCGCCATTAGCTCCCAACTCCTCTGCTGCTTTAGAATTCACAAAGCGTTTTCCCAACCAGGTTTGACATGGGGATCGTGTTCTTCCCCGTATCTTATAAATAACGCGCAACCATTCTGGTTTAGGGGTACATGAGGGAACACACAAACATATTCCACTGAAAGCAAGTTTGGTAAGTCCTACTGGAGAAGATTACCCCGGTGTATGCACACAAAGAGTGCCTGCAATGTGGTTTAGACGTAAATACAAGGAACTTAAATATGCAATGAGCCTGGGATGTTAAATAAACTGTGGAACAGCCGTTGGAATGGAAAACCCTGAAGCTTTTAGAAAACATGATTTGAGAAATATTTAATGATATGGGAAAACACTTTTCAAAAAGTATAGGAAGAAACATATTTATGTGTATTTGTATGCATGCATGACTTCTACTTTGTTCTCTGTGGCCATGTCTATTGTGTATATTCCCCGGCATGAATATGCATTGTTTTTGCCACCATAAATCACACTGCAAATAGAAATCATTTTAAAAGATACTCAGTTGATGACAGAAACATGCACACAATTTATATCTCATTGGCCAGGATTCCAAGCCTGCCTCCCCCTGCTGTGGAGATCACGTGATCTTGGACCAGTTACTTAGTTCTCTGGGACCCAGTACACTCCAAGATGAAAAGGTAACAGTAGCATGGAACTCCTGGGGGTGTTGAAAAGTAGATCAAATAGGGTATGGAAAAATGCCTAATCTAATTCTTGGTTAGAGGAGGCACAAAGTAAATACCAGCTTCTAGCCTTTCCAATGCCTTTGGATAAATAAATTCCTGTGTGGAAAAGGTGCCCTGGGCATGGGGGCTGGGCAGTGTGGCTGGGCAGGGGCACTGATATGGGATTTACTGGGCTTCAGCTTTCTTAACTACCACAAACTGGTAACCAAAGTCAAGAGAAACCTGTTCTATCCCAGGTCTGTAGGCCAAAAGTTCAGAATCACGCTGAACTATGTTCCCACTAAAGGCTCCAGGAAGGCAGCCTTTTCTACATTGGCTAGGCCCTGCCTTTCTCTGGCCACCACTGGCCTTCCTTGGTTAGTAGAAACATTACTCCAATATCTGCCTTTATCTTCATATGGTCTTTTCCCCTGGGTATCTGTGTGTCTCTGCCCCATGAGCTGGTTGGGTTTTGTCAGCTTGACACAAACTGAGACATATCTGAAAGGAAGAAACCACAACTGAGAAAATGCCTCCATGAGATTAGCCAATAGGCAAATCTCTGGGACATTTTCTCAATTACTGATTAACGTGGAAAGGCTCAACCCATTATAGGAGTTGCCAACCAAGGCAGGTGGCACTGAATGGTTTAAGGCAGGTGAGCAAGCCATGAGAAGCAAGTCGTCAAGTAGGGTTGCAAGGGCTTCTGCTTCCCGCCTCTAGGTTCTGGCCCTGAGTTCCTCTGACTTCCCTCAGTGAAGAACAGCAACCCGGGCATTGTAAGATAAATTAAACCCTCTCCTCTGCAAGTTGCTTTTGGTCATGCTGTTTTCTCACAACAATAGAAACCCTAACTGGACCTCCTGTTTGCCATATTAGACTGACACCCCATATAACCAGTATGTCTTCATCTTAAAGAAGTCAGGGAAATAAGGACTCCAAATCATTTCCAAACAAGGTCAAAGGCACGAGTACCAGCATTTAGAACTTTTCCATGCCCTCTGAAAAAGCATAGTTCAGTCCATAGCTGATGGCAGTCCTTGATAAATATTAGCAGAAAGGTGGAGACAGGTGGCCTACAGGGTCAAGGGCATGATAGGGAGCCCAGAGCCATGGTGGAAGTGTATCTACTTCCACAGGAGACTGATGGGTAGAAGTGGGCTGGTTGCAGGGTGTCCCATGTTCTTCCTGGATTATCTCCAGCTCCCATCCTTTCCAACGTTCTATACAGGCAACTACTAAACTCGGTATCTCTCTGTTCTCCCTGGACGTGTGTGGTCCAGAGAGAAGCTACTTAAAGTCAAGGTTGCTTTCTTCTTTCCTCCAGTTCTCAAAAAGTTTAAAGTTACTGTACAGAGTTTGCCATAGGCTATGGAAAGGCAGGGACCGAAGGATGCATTTAGGGGGAGGCAAGTGGGGGAGGGAGGAGGTTTCCCATCCTGGCAGGATTCAGAGAAGGACTTGCTAGAAAGGCCAAAGACAGGATGGTGAGTGGGAACCAGGACCCGCTAGTCCCAGCAAAAGGCTCCCAGCCTCAGAAAGAAGCAGAATGGGGAAGGCTTTCTTAGTTGGGGTTTGTGTCTATGACTGTGAAGAGACACCATGACCACAGCAACTTTTAAAAAGGAAAATGTGCAATCAGGGCTGGCTTACAGTTTCAGAGGTTTAGTCCATTGTCATCGTGAAGGGAAGCATGATGGCATGCATGCAGACATGGCGCTGGAGAAGGAGCTGAGAGTTCTATATCTTGATCCATAAGCAGAAGGACACTATGTGCCCCATTGAGTGTAGTTTGAACATACGAGACCCTTATGGGGGCCATGTATATTCAAACCAGCACAAAGGGATTTAGGGGAGGTAGCAGAAGACTTCCTAATGAAATCATAATGGCCAGCATAAGTCTCAAGATATTCACAGAATAAAAGAGTAAAATTTAAGATATCAACTCCCTGTGGGATCAGAGTCAAAGCTAAGGTGATGTAAAGATGAGATATGAAGAATTTCTTGTACACACAGACATGTGGCCTGAGAGTCACAGACTGTGGGCCTGGAGATGTAGCTCTGTGGGTAAACAACTTGCCGTGCAAGCATGAGGTCCTGGGATGGAGCTCTAGAACCACATAAAGAAGCTCAGTGTGTTAGCATGAGTATAGAATTTCAGCCCTGAGGAGGTAGACAAAAGGAGATGCCTGAGGCTTGCTGGCCGGGGAAAGGAGAAAGATCCTCTGTAAAAATGAAGCAAGGTAGAGGACAACTGAGGAAGATACCCAAGACTGACCTTCAGATGCACACCCAAGCATGTGGACACATACCATCTCAATGTACCAACTGATGCGAGTGTGCTCATGTTAGCCCACAGACAAACACATACACACACACACGGCACCTACAACACATGCATTGTTATGCCCCTTCCTCTGGATAAATCTTTGGACCACTGTGTGGAAACCTTTAGTTCATGCCAAGCATAAGGATCTGTGGCAGCTACAGTTAGATAAGACAGTGCCCTAGAGAGGGTTTGTGGGTGTTGCAAGCCTTACTCTATTCCTCTGTGATGGAGCCACAGACATGATGCATGGAAAGCCGGTTTGAAGCCTGGAATGCTAGCCCAAAGACTTCTCCATGGAGAAGGTGGGGAAGAGTGTGATGGGGGACAGTACTGGATTCGGGGAGCTGAACTACAGGCAGTGCATTCTGGGAAGTGGGAAGCTTCTCTTGCCTGTGTGACTCACACCAGAGCAGCTGCTAAAAGTCTCCCCCTTGTGAAGTAGCACTGGGTACCAGTGAGCTTGAGGGAGGCACGGGATCTCAGGTGGTCCTACTCTTAGATTTCCATAGGGTTCAAGAACAAGGAAAGAGTCTGGGGCCGCTAACACTGCCTGAAGCCCACCTAGGCTGACCATTCACACTCACCCAGCCATCTCCAGAGAGCTCTCAAATGGATCTTCCAGTGAGAAGTGAGAAAACTGGGACAGGAGCACTCAGGAGCACCCAGGTACCAGCATCACTCAGGAGCACCCAGGTGCCAGCATCACTCAGGAGCACCCAGGTACCAACATCACTCAGGAGCACCCAGGTGCCAGCATCACTCAGGAGCACCCAGGTACCAGCATCACTCCACTCTGGCACAAGACTGGAAGAAGCTAATGTGCACTGTGGTTTGAATCTGAAATATCTCTAGAAGGCCCACATGTGAAGACTTGGTCTCCACTGCGACATTCAGAAGTGGGAATTTGGAGAAGTGACTGAACCACAAGGGCTTCACCCAGGGGATTCGTTTATTGATAGATTGACCATTGAATGGCCTACTAGCAAATAGGGGGGAACTGAGAAAGCTGAGCCAGACGGAGGGACAACCATCATTGAACATGTGACTTCTTCTCTCTGTCTCCTTGCTTCCTGGACTCCACGCAGGGAGGCATCCTCTGTCTCGTACCCTCACTGCCATTGCGTTCTGCCAGACCTACCTCAGGACCAAAGCCATGGATCCACTTCACCTTGGCCTGAGCCCTAATAAATGTTTCTTCCTTTAAGTTGGTTCTCTTAGGTGTTTTCCCGCAGCTGTTGCGAAGCTAACATGGGGTCTATAACAAGGGCTTTGAAAACAAAGAACAGGAGGTGACAATCACATACCCAAGGAAATCTCCTTCAGTTGTGCAGTGAGGAGAGGTGTCTATGGGAAGCTGCACGAGCCAAGACTTGAAGAGGATGATAAATGATAGAGAAAGGCTTTCCAGTGAGCAGGGGAGCATGCTCGAGGGTCCTGTGCCAGGGAAGAATGCGACATGTCCAATCACCAGGCCAGCCAGGGTATCTGGATCACTGAGAGGTAAGGAACGGTGTTTGAAAAAAGATGGCATTAGATGGCCCAGGACTGGATAGGTCTCACAGTGTGTGGATCACAGTCTACTTAAAGGCCAAGCCACTAAAGAGATTAAGCTCCAAAACGACATGATCCTATCCATTCAGGCCAAGTATGACACAGAGCCTGTCGCCCAGAGGGGATCAATAAACAGCAAGGGCCATCTGAATAAACAGACTCAAGCTAGATTTCCGAAGAGATGGAAAGTACTGGGCCACAGAACATGATAAGATTCCGGCCGCTGCCTGCAAGAACAGCTTCTCCCCTCATCCAAATTCGCTTCCACGCCTCTCAGCCTGAGCAGCACACAGAGCCGCTGAGATCCACAGGCGCCCCTGACAGACTCATTTCAGCGATCACTATCAAATGCCTCTATTAGGAATGCTCAGAAGATTGTATTAGCATGATCCAATATTTACAAAATGACACTCTGCTGTAATAAGGGCCCAAGAAAATTAAGATTAGAAGTAATCATCATGCCTCAGGGAGGAGAAGTAGGAGGGGAGGAGGAGGCATCCATCTTGCCAGGTTGCTGCCCAGAACCTTGGCTTTCTTCTCTGTAAAATGGGAAGGATAGTAGGAAGAAAACACGATTGGGATAAGCATGTGATCAGGAAGAAGAGTGCCAAAGGCCTCTAAACTGTAGCTCGCATCTTTGTTACTAACCACTTCAGTACGCAACCCCATCCATGCCCGCTTCCAGCACATTGTGACGTGGATGCTCCATCTGTCACACCACATCCCGCAGCTGCAGACGATGCAGCTGTGAACAAGGCTACTGTGGTCCCCAGTAACATGGGAGACGTTAGTCACAATGTGGGGATCTTTACCAAGAGCCACCCCAGACTGAATGGGAAGAAGTCACAATGGCAGGGCAGACTGGAGGGAAGGGCTTCCTGGGAGCGCCGTGTGCGAGCTCCTGAGGCAGGGGAGTCAGAGTTTGCCAGCAACTGACAGGAGCCCATGTGAAGCAACACAGGGGAAGCAGAACTGGTCAGGGCGGAAGCTGAGGCAGGTTAAGCTGTCAGGGTCTTGAGGAGACAGCAGGACTCTGTCATCTCAGAGCAGCAAGAGACCTCAAAATTTTGGAGAGAGAAACTGCAGAGGGAGGAAGGGGCAAGGGAATGGACGGCTCTGTATCTCACCAGAATCTCTTTGGCTTCTGTACAGATTAAACTCAAAAGAATGACTCAAAGAACCAGAACAAAGGTCCCCAGGTTCCCAAAAGAGAGGCAGAGGTGATCTGCACCAGAAGAATGAGAGTCTAGGCAAAGAAACCAGACATACCAGTGATGGAGTCAGAACTGGGGAGACATTCAGATGAAGAGACTACCACACGGGGGACGGGAGAGACAAATAGAGCCACTGGCTTCTGAATCATTCCAGAAAGTGCATAGACATGAAAGGGGAAAGGGTGAATTAAGAGTTCACTTTTAGCTAGACATATTGGTAGACATTAGCAACCCCATCACTTAGGAGGAAGAGCTCAAGTTCTATGTTATCTCAGGAAGGAAGGAAGGAAGGAAGGAAGGAAGGAAGGAAGGAAGGAAGGAAGGAAGGAAGGAGAGGGAGGGAGGGAGGGAGGGAGGGAGGGAGGGAGGGAGGGAGGGGGAAGGAAGGCTAATTTTGAAAATGTTGGATCATGACACACTACATGATTTTGAGTGGGTTAAAGATATACAGATATGTGCATGAATATACACACACTCACACACACATGAATGCATACAAATGCACACATATATGCACTTAACACTCATGTATATATACATTTACACACTGATGCATACACACGTGGATGAATGCACAACCATCGCCCATACACACATGCACACATACATACATATATGCACGCACGTGCATGCACTATAAGATCCAGATTTGATCAATCTCAAAGATGGCCAAGAGAGCAGAGAACATGCAGAGATTGGTGACACACACTGTTAATGCCAGCACTCAAGGGACAGAGGCAGAGGCAGACTGAGTCCTGTGAATTCCACAGCAGTCTGATCTGCATAGTGAGTTCTATGCCATCATTGGAATTAATTAATTAAGCATGAGTGCTTTAGCTTTTGGGATCCTAATGGGATGAATGACTGGGATACTACAGAAATGAAGTCAGCATTACTAAAAACCACAAGGAGGCAACAGATATCGTTTTCCCATGCTGCCTTAGTCATTGGAACATGTGACAACTGATACCTCTGCTCAGACAAAATAAGACCCCATCTAATCTGAAATTTCCAATTTAGCACTTGAGGCTTGTTTCTTTCCTTATAGACAGCCGTGAACTCAAGACCCTCCTGAGAAACAGGCATGACGCAAGCCTCAGTAGGAACCATGCAAATTCAGCCAGGGGTCTCCTGCTTTGGAATCAAGCTCAAAATCAGAGAAGACACTTCTGCCCCTAGATTCTTCTGAGAATCTCCTCTGTCTCCACTTACTGATATCCCAGAAACCCTCTGCCCAGAGTTGAGCAAGAGGACATAGCCGTGGGGGTCACAGATATTGGCATATCTGTGCTCAGATAGAACCTGAAGCAATGGTGTTGGAGAAGCCATGCACGAGGAAAAGTTCAGAACAAGCACAAAAAACTCTAGTTCTTAAGGGCAGGTTGAACTAGCAGAGAACAGGGGTGAGCCTCACGGCAGGCAGAGGGGCTGGTGCAATATAAGACAATGTGTGCGCTACATGGAGGCACTGGCCAGGAAGTCTCCACAGACAACGTCCTCTCGTGTCCTATATCCAATTGGCTTTCCTACTGTTCAAAAGGATGACCTTCACGTCCACAGGGATGTAGGACATCCTGGCTCACATCACCAAGCAACCTTGCTGCTATGCCCTGCCTGATTCACCAACTCTGACAGGGTTCTCTTTGAGTATGTGTATTCCTCCTCCAAATACATCCCCTAAAACCCAGCAGGTTCACCTCTCTCACAGGCCTGCCTCATGCAGCCCCCCATCAAGACTTTACATTGGTTAAATAAGCCTGGTATTTTGGGTGTTAGGGCAGTCATCAAAGCTATAATAATTTAACAGTGGGAACGTCCTGATGTGTACAACTCATGTTTATAGAGAAAAGGAGTAATCTCATCTTTTTCTAAAATGTCATTACCATCAGACTGCACAGCAAAACTCAGTGATACCCTGTGCATAGGCAGAGCTTAAAAATCTCTGAGTAAAAATAATCCCAAAGGTCTCTGGATCCTGATGGTCTGTAATCATCACTCCATTCTAAAGAACTCACTTAGCCTTGCCTGAACACCTCTAAAGATGGGCAATTCACTATCTACATATTAACCTACTATTCTCTCACCTCAATCCATAAAAAGGTTCTTCCCCCATGAGCCACTGCAAAGCCAGCCACCTCCATCTCAGCCCCAAACATGATAGGTCACATACCTGTAGGCACAGCTGGGTCCAGCATTGGCTTCTCCCATGTGTTAATCTGCTCCCAGGTAAACCCATTGGTGCCCAGAGCCACGCTATACCCACAGTTGCTGTAGTGCTCATCAAAGGAACAGCCACCTGCAGACGAAAGAGAGATGGGTAAGTACAGTCCCACGCACGGAGCTTGGCAAGTTACCCCTTCCCCACCAATTCTTCATTTACAGATTTGGATTTTAAACTCTACAGGGGTGTTGGAGGAAAAATAACCAAACCAAAATTGGAGAAGAAAGAAAGAGGAGAAGGAAGAGGAGGAGAAAGAAAAGAGAAGGAAAGAAAGAAAGAAAGAAAGGAGGGAGGGAGGGAGGAAAGGAAGGAGGGAGGAAAGAAAGAACCAAAAGCAGGCAACTGTCAAACTAGATTTTTATATTTGCTTTGGTAATCCCAGAAAAGTTTTTGGCATTGGTGACCCGTCCCCCATTTAAGAAAGTTAATAAGGCTAGTTACATTGATTTCAGTCTGACTTCCTGAGAATATAAACAAGAATGTCTCATTCTGAGTAGGAACAAGGAATACCAGGGCATGCCTCTGTAACAGCTTCCAGCTCCAGGTAAGGGGTGCTGGGATGCTGCGGAACAAACAGGAGCTTCAGAATCCAGCAGGATTACATGACACCTCAGCTTTGTAGAACTGTGAGTTTGGGCCACCTGATTCACACCAGGGGTGGGAGGTGGGGAGTCTCGGTTTCCCCACCAGTGGAAGGGAACACCCACCTTATGATATGTTATTAAATGGATTGACTATGAAAAGTAAACACAGAATTTTTCTACACCCACCCCCTACCTTCTTCCCTGTAAAAGTAGACTGAAAACCCATGCTTCATGGAGTTGGAAGAACAAACTGGTAAAGAATTAGACAACCATGCATTTGGAAGATGAGAAAGTCAACAATGAGAGTGTCTAGGTTTTCCCAAGTTCAAGACATCCGTCATTTGACATTATGCTGTGTCTGTTTCGTATTGGCAAGGATAAACAGCATATATTTGGGTTGGAAGTCCATTCAAGGTGACATCGAATGTGATAAGAGATTAGAATGGAGGCTCCAAGTAGGAGAGCTGCTGTGACCAGAGAGAGTTAACAGGGCCCAGCGGGAGAAGAGCATCTTCACAGGCAGAAGGCCGGAGGAAGGATATCACAAAAGGAGCACAGGCTAGTCCACAGAAGGAGCTGGCACCTGCTAGCCTGAGCCTGCTGTGGCCTCCTGGCTGGTGGTCCACACCCATTCCTATTCTAATCCATCTCTTCCCTGTGTTGTCTCCCTGGTGGTTCAGCACCCTGCCCCCCTCCAAACGCCCATATGTCCCCATCATAAGCTGAGCCACATCCACTGCAGGCCTCAAGTCTGTGCCCTTTTCCAGTTCCTATGTTGGAACTTACCCCTTAGGAAGTGGGATTAAGAGACGGGATTTTGAGGAGGTGATTGGATTATGAGGGTTTGGCTCTCAGGTAGGAGATTTGTGTCCTGATGAAAGAGACCCTAGGGAGCACACTCCCTCCTTCTGCCAAGTGAGCTTTGCAGAAGGAAGGCCAAGAAGAGGACAATGGAATTCATATGCCATGAAAGCAACATGAAAGGATGACAGGAGAGGAACAGGGAGATGGAGGGGGGAGGGGAAGAGGCCAATGGAAAAAACGTACATGTGAAAATGTCATAACCAAACCTGTTATTTTGTGTGATAAACAAAATGAATGAAATGTAAATAAGATAAAAAGGAGACACCTGAGCAGAACGGGCTGACGTCACACCCTACATCAGCTGCTGTTCTGATTGCAGGCTTCTAAACCTTCAGAACTGTGAACAAGTTTTTCTTTCTGTTCATAAATCACCCAGATTAAGGTATTCTGCTATAGTCACTTGAGCAGGTTATGAAAGAACCCCAGTGAATGCTAGGCTCAGCAATAGAGGGCTGGTCCCATTCTGGAAGTGTAGGAGTTGAAGTGTGCTTTGCATTAAATAAAAAAGGAGCCACACAAACACAAACATCTTGAGAGAAACAAAAAGGTAAATAGGTCCAAGAAACACAACAAGAAACTGAAATCTGCAGTAAGGCCAGTGGGGAATTTCTGGGTGGGAAGTTGACTGATGTGCTGGTGGAGAGAAAGATATTTGCTTTACTGTAGTTCTTTGCTAATTCAACAAAGTCCCTTACTAAAGATTAGATATAGTGCTGGCACTGGCTACACGGGAGTTTCCAGAGAGATGTCTGAAGATGATTAGTAAGGCAGACCAGCAATAAATAAGCAAGTTGAAGAATAATTGCAAATGTAAGTGTGTACTCCAGAGGCCATGGTTGGGAGTGGGTGAGAGAATCATGAAGTTGGAGTGGGACAAGATTTCTCAGCATTAATTGGAGGCAGACCTCCACTATGATGGCCCTCCACCATGACAACCTCTCAGAGACAGGGGCTACACACAGAAAGCACCCCTGACCCGCTGTCCTTCTCAGCGTCTCTGACGCTGCAAAGGCCTTTGGTGGCCGAGGCTGCAGGAGGTAGCATTCAAAGACGGAAGGAGTGATGGTGGAATGTTCCTACAAGAGGAGCTTACTGAGAGCAAGCGAAGGCAGCGCCATACTCTGTCCTGAGTCACTGTTTTCTTCAGATATTCAGACCCTGTTTTATACCAGAGTTTATCATTGCTTAAGCGTGTCTTTGATGTCTCACCACAAAACAGTTCTAGATACAGACCCCTGTGTCACACAACATCACACAGACACACACACACACACACACACACACACACACACACACACACACACACACAAAATCATCTACATTTCAGTCAGGCACACAGTCAGGACTTTTCCACAGTGCCCGGATGACCAGTGGATTTTTAAGTTCCCATCTATGCTCTGTGGTGAAACCTAGACAGCAGAGCATCTTTAGGAGATGCCAACTGTTCACCATCCTGCTGCATCAGTCCAGTGTATTTGGAAGGAGGGTGTGCAGTCTGGTGACACTGAGGACAGGGAAAAGAAAGAGCAAAGCAGGGTAGAAGGAGGGAGTTGTGAAACTATACTTTAATTTCCCACATGTCCATCTGCCTAAATGGGGCTATGCGTGACTCTGAGCTCCTGATTCCCTCTGTCAACGGTGAAAGCTTCCCAGCTATGGGACACTGTGTTCTCATAATAAAAGCCAAACTGTCTGAGGAAAATGACAACCAATCCGTGAACACAGATCAGACAAAAGCCTCTGCAGAAATATCCGTGGTGACCCTCATATCCCATAATGAAACACCACCCCTATCTGAGACTACATCCACACAAGGAGTACATGGTGAGTCTCATGAGGATGTTTCTCATAATCCTTCTCAATATAAATTGATAGTATCACCCAAACACACACACCAGGATAAACAAACCACTGGGACCCAGCGCCAACCAATAGAGACACCTCCTCCCTGCTCATGTAGCTGGAGGCAGACAATGTTTCAAACTAGCAAGGAGAGAAAATACACTTAAGGATGATTTCCAGCGCCATCATTCCTGCATTTCCTTCCTCCCAGACAACAGATAAAGAATGAGAGTGATCATGAGCTTAAGACTGGGCCCTGACAGCAGGTGACACGGTCTCTAGAGACAATTTCCCAACCACCCCCATCCATTTCCATGTAGTTTCTGGTATCTAGGAACAAGATGGCCACAAGGAAGCCTCTCATCATAAGATCTAAGTAGTCTAGAATATCAGAAGTAGCTAGGATCCCACAGAAGCCACAGAGATGCAGAAATGGCAGTAAGGCATGGTGCTGTGGACACTAGGAGTCAGCAGGAAAGGAGAAGAGAAGAGAAGAAATCCAAACTCTCCCAAACCCACTGCAAGAAACACTGATCCAACCCCCAAGACCTTATGACTTTTGTAGGTAATGCTGATCATTCAAAAATGACATCTACCTGTCTTCCCTAGAGACCATAACATGAAAGGCCTCGCAATCTCTGTAAGGTATTTGTGGCAGGTCACTTAAGGAAGATATACGATTGGAAAGAATGCCTAAAGAAAACTCATTTGGACACTGACCTCATTCAGACACAAGGAGCACGCAGTGTCGGGTAACTGATGCCAACCTTAGCACAATCATTTGGGGAGGAAATAGCACCTTTGTCTCCACTTCCACCCCAAGAACTAGCTCAGGCTGCCTCCAGAAGCCACCATCAAGCCAGAAGGAGACTCACAGAGTCACAGGAGGACAGGGAAGGGCAGCCACCACCCGAGGACTCTCCTCTTGAGCAGATGAGCTATTTCACTGGACAGGTCGAGGTCAAAATGTGGCAAAAGCCCCAGATGCTCTGATGCAAGTCAAACATAAAAAGTCAACAGAGAAACGGAAGACTGGAGCAAGGAAATTGGATTTTGAAAATCCATTTGGATTTGGTAATGTATAGCATATCAGCATCTGTAAGGGAGTAAAAATAGTGTGGGCTACATACTTTAGGAGACATTAAAGCATAAATAAGGTTTATAGTGCCAATCAGAATTTTTTTTAAACATGAGCTCTTCTTTTGGAAATGAGAGAGGAATAGAATTCAATAAAAATATAAATGTGCCTGCCTCTGCAGTTCTCAGATATGATCCTATGTGTTCCAGAGCAGAATTAAGTTCAGAAGAGGGATGGAAGCTTTGTTACCTTCTGCCGGGTGCCAGGCACTGTATGTGAACTATGCGGATGTCTATGTAAATCTGTTTGCATAGGAAACAGAAAGCCCCAACCCCCTCCCCAAAGACAGAGTTCAGCAAACTTTCCTACAAAGGACCAAATAGTAAAACTCTTGAGCTTTGTGTCTACACAGTCTCTGTCACAACTGCTAAGCCCTGCCATCACAATGCAAAAGCAACCATGGCCAAGACAAAAACAAGCCAGTGTGGCTGCGTTCCCTTAAAACTTCATATATAATAATGGAGGCAGCCTATATTCTGCCAAGAGATTGTCATCTGTCAGTTCTAGCTTTAGGAAAGAAGCAGTGATCTCGGCCTTTCTACGTGGAACCTCGTGGCAGAACTCCCAAGGGACTTACCCAGCTGGAGAAAAAGCATGACATCAGTTAGCAAGAACAACAGCGACACTCCTTTTTATTAACAGCCATTTACGATTAGCCATTACCTACACTATTTTCATCCTGCTGCTCTGTCTACCCCATCCTACAGACGCAGCCTCACGGACCCCGTAGAAGCAGCTCAAACACATGAAGAAGAGGAAGCGGGATGCTCGCCCTGGCACCATGGAACCGAAGCTCTCCAATGCTCCGGCACAGCCTCTTTTAGAATACTCCATATTCAGACTCTGAGCCTCATCCTGCTTCTTTGAGAATAGAAAGCAGTGCCTTTAATATCCAGCCGCAGAGCAAAGTGAAGATAGCAAACTAGGGCAGACATGAAAGGGGAAAATTATTTTTAAAAAGGTGGAGATTTGCCTTCAGTTTCGTTCCGCACGATCAGTACTGCTGGTGGAGTAACTCACAGTGTTGACAAACACGACCAGAAACTGAGGCGACCTGGCATGGGGGAGGCAAAGGAACGCTTCCTACCCTGGTCTGTGTAGCTAGAATGGAACGGAACGTACTAGGAACCCACAGAGTGCCACGCTTGTGGCGCTCGCTCAGAGGACACCTCTGGTATCACAGGATGTGAGACATCTGAGGTCGCAGGGTGATATCTTTCCAGTTGCAGGTTCCAAAGATCCAAGAGAACATATGTAGGCCACAGGAGTCTCCATCAAAGTCAAGCCGCAGCGTGGGCTTGACTTTATTCAATGAGTAGTTGAATACATTAAAATAGACCTTATTCATGACAAGGTGCCAGATTGGCGCCCTCACCGGGGAATGTAGTCCATCTATGCCTTTCTCTTGGGGGGGTCACAGTGAACTCAGTGAACCTTTCATGAGGGGAGGGACCGGGGGCTCAGTGTTCAGGCTGGGACTTTTAAGAGTATTTCGCCCAATTCTGCAAAGGTTGAGACTTGAAACTGAGTGGAAAGGGAAGTCAAAGTGTGAACTAAAGAGAAACCATAAGGCCGCCTTGGAAGAGAGAAGGTGAGGACAGGACAAACAGGATATAATAAATTAGATGTATATTAATTTGAATAAATTAGGATAAGAGATAGTAGAATGGCAGCAACAGGTGTGGGGAGAGCCTGCTAAGGACTCAACTCCAACCGGCAATGCTCTAGGGTCAAGGAATGGTAACATAAGGGCACAAAGACAGAGAAGAGAACTGTAGAGCAGAGGCCAATCTGAGGGATGGCAATAGAGACAGCACTCTGTGCCGTGCATGGTGCCGGTCAACTGTAACAGTCATTTAGTTATCACAGCCAATGCGTGAGCTAGACATGATCACTGATGACCATGACATGCATGATGAAACTAACATATAGAATGCTCCAAAAATGTTGCCCAAGATCACAATAATCTCAAGTGGCAAAGCTTGACTTTGAACCCAGACTAGCTCAGTCCACACACGCACTTACCCATTAGACTAGGTCGCCATAGCAATTAACACACCTTTTTAAACAAAACTGGTTGATGGTCCTGAGCCAGTCTTCATGTCCTCTGCTCCCAAATAACTCGCTGCTGCAAGCCTACAATGTGCTAATTCTTAAGTCTAGAAAGAAAGGCACAGGAGTAGGCTCTGTACCTTCAGCTTGCCATGGACACCATGATGCAGAGGGTAGGGCCAGAGATGGGGGGAGGCTCAGAATTAAGCAGGAAGGTTCCCTACTGGAAGATGGTACCAGCTTCATCCATGTATTATTCACAGATGTGTAGACAGCTCATACGAAACATGGAAAGAGCTGTACACACTCCAAATATAGCAAGAATACATGGGTACAGGTAACTAGAAAGAGAGATGTGACTTAAATAATTCTTATTTATTTGTTTTTATTTTATATATAAGAGTGAACGGCTGTACATATGTTTGTACATGTGTCTGGTGCTTGCAGAGGCCAGAGAAAGACACTGGATCTCCCGGAGCTGGACTTACAGTAGAGGTAAGCCACCAAGTCCTTTGCAAGAGCAGAACGTGCTCTTAACTAATGAGCCATTTATCCAGTTTGTATTACTTCTTAACTGGAAGGGGTGTCAAACTTTCTCCATGGAAGAACAAGGAGTAAATATTGCCAGCTTTGTGGCTTGTATTAGTCCACTCATGCTGCCTTAACAAAATGCTAGGAAGAGTCTTACAAATCAGACATTTGTTTCTTCCCAGCTCTGAAGACAAAAGTTCCACACAAAGGTCAGGCTAGGTGGGCTCTGGGGATCACATCCTTCCTGGCTGTGGATGACCACCTTCTCAAAGGTCCCCATGTGGCCTTCCTTGGAATGCTTACAGAAAGACAGCTTGACTTCTAGGGTCTCTTCCCTGCCTAGGAAGTGCTGACCCCACCCACCCACCCCAGTGACCCCATCTAACCTTTGCAGAGACTCTATATTCAAAGCTGGCCGTTTTGGAAGCAGGAGTGAAGCATATGGATCTCAAAACAAGACTCTGAGGAAGACGAACCACAGTCCACAGCAACACATTCATTTCCCATGGCTTTGTAATAAATTGCCACAAACACAGCAGCTTAAAACACCTACTTAGTATCTGCAGTGTCTATAAGGGACAAGCCCTGATATCAGCAAGACTGTTTCTCTCCTCCCAGGACAGAAACGAGGTGCCCTCAGAACTGTATGTACTCTTTTTGGACCTTGGAATTCTCTTTAGAATTCGCATGGCTTTTGGTGGAATCCAGTTCCTTAGGTTGCAGGACTGAGGTCCTGTTTTTCTTGATAGCTACACCAGCAGCCATTCTCAGCCCACAGATGCTATCCAGAATTCCTGACCACGTGGCCCCAGCACGAGTCTTCTGTGGCAACCTCTTCCTTAAGGCAGGATCTCGTTCTTCTGCATAACTGATCTGCTACAGCAGGTCCACCCAAGCGTCTCACTTAGAACTAACTGGTCAAGTGATTTGGGACCTTAGTCCTCTGCACAACTGATCTGATGTAGCAGGTCCATCCAAGCGTCTCACTTAGAACTAACTGGTCAAGTGATTTGGGACCTTAGCTACATCTGACAGTTTCTCACCTTCGCCACTAACCTAATCAAGACATGGGGCAAACACACTGTATGCACTTTGCCGTGTAGGGGGTGGGGACTCTACAGGATGTAGATCCCTGTGCAGGTCAGGAATCTCTGGGGCTACCTCATAGTTCTGCTTATCACAGTGGCCCCGAGCTCTGTTGCTAATGCTCAGCAAGGCACTGCCTCAGTGTGGAGGCATAATGTGTAAAGACTGAGCACAGCTGTGTTTTCTAAATAAACAAATAAGTAAACAAATTAAATAATGACCTTGTTCTACTGGAGACAGGTTCTTGTTAGATACTTCAGGCTAACCTCAAATGCATAGTCGTCCCCTACACCCCTGTTTCCCAAGGTGTGAACCACCATGCCCAGCACTTCCTGGATCTAAAGCTGCATATAAACTGCTTATCACGAGATAACATTCCTTTATCGCCCTAGCCATTTAAAAATGCTAAAACCGTTATTCATGGTATGTTGAAAAGCCAGGAAAGATTCAGGCTTGAGGTGCAGACAACAATCCTAATTCAGTGACATGAACATTCCCAGTGCTAACACGATCACTGAGTGCCAATACAGTACCACCCATCATCACTCAAGTGTCTGATGCAATGTGATTTCTGGCACTCAATTCCCATTTCTTGCTAGAGACTGATACTTCCTTTCTCTGGGAAATGGAGAGACATACCTACTGTTTTCTGATATCACACACATGGCTCTGGGAAAAGGGACCACCTGAGTGAGCCCCTGACTCAGAAAAACACCTCCTGGGTGAGACACTGACATTGCCACTATACCCAGATGAGAAAACCGAGGCCAGAGCAGAAGACATATGTAGTATCAGATGGAGAGCAGAGCTGAATTTAATCACGCTGTGTCTGCCAACCAAGGCAGACTCCAAGGAAGGTTCGGCTGTAAACACTGTGAGGCCAGCACAAAACTACAATACAGAATACCGTGCTGTAAAATTAAGAAATCGAGAGGGCAATAGCTGTGCTGTCAGCCAGCAGCTGGGGCCTGAGCAAGCACCGTTTGCAGGCCCAGGAAGCAAACCTTGTTCTACGGACACACGCATTCTAAAGAGCTCCAGCCCCCGAGTCATTGAGATTCTACCCTCGTGCAGACAGATGCTCTGAAGGCTGGGCAGGATCTAAGTAGGGCTTATTAATCGTGAGCAGCGTATCGTGGGGAGTGCAGTCTTGCCCCCGGAATGAATGTAAACCAGCCTTGCATAAATTGAATTTCTTTTTTGAATATCTAATTGAATTTGCAAAAGTGTGTGCCAGGGGGGTGTTTAAATAAGTGCACAAATATGATAAGAAGGCCTTCACACCATTATATCTAATTCAGTAAGCAAAAATAATGGCAGGGCACGTTCCAATTAGTGTTTGATTTATTTGCTTTAACAAATCCAATTAGTAGAATGTTTTATAAAGTCATCCAATGTCAAATACTCATGGACTCAACAGATAGAAACAATAGTCCTAATAGGAAAAGGATGTTTCAGAGCTCTTTAAATGGTCGGAGCGTGATACATGAGATGATGCCTCTCTGATGGCTTGGACAATCCCCAAAGGACAGGAAAATAGCATATGATCTGATCAGCAGGCTCTTCTCGCCAGGGTCTGGGCTTCAATATGGCCCACGAAGAATGAAAGCAACAAAGATGGGAGCCAGTCAGGACATTTCCAGAAAGAATAATGACCTTGCTGCTGAGTGTCTTTGAGACCAACAGTGCGTTTGGAAAACAAGGCAAGGCAGAGCACCATGGGAAAACCATAGGGCAATAGAGGCGGTGATGTCCTTGGACTGGACTCAGTCTGCTTGCATCTTTGCTGGGCTCTGGTTTCATCCTGTGAAGACGAACACTGAGATTTGGGGTTCGCAAACATACTTACCTTCATTGGAGGAGGCTGGTCTTGGTCCAGGGAGATACAGCCCAAGGGTTGGTGAAAGCTGTAGACCCTGCAATCAGCCACTGAACTCTTCTGTTTTACTAACTGTATGACTTTGGCCAATGTAAACTGAATGAGCCTCCCTTCTGCCATCTGTAAGCCTCAAATACTAATTGCTTCCACCCCCTAGCACTGTTAAGAGGATTGGATGAACTTGAAGTCTATGAAGACCAAAAGTAGCATCTGGCACACAGTAGGTACTAAGTAAGGACTTGAAACATTAATATTTAATCTCCATGTATAAATCCAAAATGAAAAGGTTAAATGTTTTACATGTATTTGACTTGCAAAATCTTTCCATGCAAAGCATTAAAGAAGCCATATCTAAGTCTGTCATGTGTGTCCTGGATGGATGGGCAGTTTCCATAGTGACAAGGAACTGTACAGCAACCCCAGCACCCTCAGCACTTCCTTCTGGGTGACCTTGGGAAAGACGGTCTCCGTGGCCCAGGTTTCTTCACTTGTCACAGAGGCAGTAAGCAAGCCCTCTCCTAGGACCCCTTGACTTCTGCAGACTGCCTGGCCTCTGTCTGACTCACTGCATCACACGGCAGCAGAACTCTACCTTCTCTCATGCCTGAGCTTCCTGGGTATCAGTTTGTACAAAGGCATTGTGATGTTCTCTGACAGCGAGAAAATTATGATGGAGAGTAAGGCAGGCTTTCTCTCAGCCTCAACCTACCAATGAGGGGAGTCACCTTCAGTCACAACAGACGAGGAAGGATCAAGTCAAGGGCAAGGGAGAGAACCCTATCAGTCGGAAAAGCAGCCACAACTAAGATCAATTCATTCTGCCCCCAAACAGCATGGGAGCAGACACAAGGATTCCATTGCCCTCTCAAACATGAAGACCAAAGGTTCAGCTGGTCAGGCTCCTAATTTTACAGGTGGCTAAACAGACAAAAGGGCAAAGGTTACAAAGAGAAGGGGTCCAGAGGTGGGACAGAACCCAGAAGCCCTGAGCCCTGGCCAGACCTCTGCCCCCTCAGCTGCTGGGAGAACAACTTTGATCTTTTCCCACACAATAGCGATGTCTCTTTCACTTTTATTTAGAGGGAATAGTAAAAGACAGAGAGGACCATAGGTCATGCCCCATCTCAAGGAGAAAACTTTCTGTCCTTTGGGGTAAGGTGAGGAAAGTTTCTGGCAGGAATCATCACCATCGTAAGTCCTCAGAAGCCAAAGCCAAGATCCCAGCATGCTCAGGATCTTTGCACTTCCTGCTCAGATCATTCATACACTGGGGCTTTGCGAGGCTCACTCCAGATGATTCCCCATGAGAATTCAAATTCCCTGAGAAGACGTCTCAAATACGCAGACAAAAATAGCCCCTCCCCTCTCCACCAAGCCACTTTGTCTACGCCTGAGAGGCTGCTGCCTCTGCACCCTGGCTGCTGCCTCTGCACCCTGGCTGCGCTCTCCAAATGCTCACACCCTCATTTACTGTTGGCCCCTGGGAGGCCACCCGTCTGAGTAGGAAGACTGTGTCCACTTATTCATCACTGAACACTCAGGACTCATCTACAGTCTGAGGGAAACACAAACAACACTGTGTGAGAGAGAGAATGAATGGGAGATGTCTACAGAAAGTGAGCTCATTAAATATCGTATTTTATGGCCCCAGAATCAAGCCAGATATTTCCTCTTGCTCTTTTTGTTGCTGCTGTTTTGTTTTGGTTTGATTTGGTTTGGGCAGGGTTTCTGTGTGTAACAGCCCTGGCTATCCTGGAACTGGCTTCACAGACCAAACTGGTCTTGAATTCACAGAGATCCGCTTGCTTCTGTCTCCTGAGTGCTGGGATAAAATGCACGTGTCACCACCACCCAGCACCAGGGATTCTCATGGTCTTACCAGATCATAACAGACATGCCACGATTTAATAACTAATCATAGAGGAGGTGAGTGAGCTGAAACCATTACAACTTCAGAATCCAGTGCACATCCCCTCTGTTGGCTGATTCTGGTCATTTCCTTTCCCCAGAGGCCAGCATCTGTCTATTTCACAATGTCAGGCATACAAAAACCTAAGACATAGCAAGGTCCATCTGATGGATATAAGTTCACATGCTTTAATTTTATAAGTTTATTAATATTTAATTACCTAAAGTAAAGACCAAGGTCCCATCCATTCATTAAGCCTGGTAATAGCATCCAGAGTTCCATAAATCACCAAACTGGTAACTATGTCGATAACATATCTACTGAGGTCCGAGTATTATGCTAAATATAATTGCTCGTGGAAGCCCCGTCAGACAGTTCAGCTTTGGCAAGTCAGGCTGTGGTAGCCAGATGGGCTTCATCTACCATGACCTCTTAGATGGGCATTAAATGTCGAATAAAAGGCTTTTAAGGGCAAAGCATAAAGCGGCCTCAAACAATCTGAAGCTTAAATCTCTCAAATGCCAGTACTGGGCCCACCCACAGAGCTTGGTCTCGGGGATAGTAGGGTTAACTGTTGGAAGGGCTGTATTAACTTGTCCTCGGTTCAGCCAGCCACTGTCCACTCTCAAATACCGACATTTTGGTTCCCTGCCGAGGTAAAACTCACCTAGGTAGAGACATATGCCAATGGAAAGGGAGCACCGTTGTAGGAATTAAAGAAGTGGCCTTTGATGAACACTTCAAAAGGCAAGAAGATTGCTCGCTAAGGTGCCCAGCATAAAGCAGAATCGGTACCTCAAAGCCGCCTCATCCTGGCCTCTCAGACACCTGAAGTTCATATCCAGGACACACAAACACATTTCTCATCTCTAGAACAAGCACTTAGCAATTCCCAGCTCGGTGCACATTTAAAAAAAAAATCTATGCAGGCCCAAAGCAGAAGTTTAGCCCCTGCCAACATGACTTCACCACCTCGGGCAAAAACTCTCTGATACAGAAATGAACTTTTACCAAAGCTGCCACTTGCTAAATCACATAATAACTCAGGACCTGACAGGACAAGGAGGCAGGTGGTCCTGAAGATTGAGGATTTGCCTGGGAGAAAAGAACCTTGCATTGAAGACTTGGCTTTGCCGCCAGCCGGCTGCGTGACCTTGGCCGAGTGCACTCTGCTGAGGATGGATCTGGCTGGAAGCGCCTGGCTGTCTCTCATAGACCCTGTCCCAATATAACCATGAAACTCCTGGAAAAGGGGAAAACTTTCAGAGGGTGTGAAAAGGAACTAGCATAGTAATGAAATGGGGAAGAAGATGGGGGAGAAAAGGCAACACAATTACAGAAACTGAAATGAATTTTGAGATGCAAATGACAAACTTTTAGATCCTTGTTAGAATTTACAGGAAAACTGTTAAACCTCTGCCTAGAATTAACTAGGCTGGCTGTGTGGTTTTTCCATACGGTCAATGCCCAACTTCAAAAATGTACCACATCTAATGATCAGAAATCCAAAGATGCCAACAGTCTCAACAGACAACATGGTTTTGGTTCCATCTCTCCCTCCCCTGATATCTCCTACCTAGAGTCATGAAATAAAACCTTTGGGAGGAAAATAAAAATCATAAATTAGGAAAATGAATTCAAGAGAAATAGAAAAAGAAAGCATTGCTAACAAGTAATGAAAAGAGCTGTGGCCTGAGCTGGGAAGCATAAGGCATTCTCATTGAGGGGCTGGGAGATGGTTTGGTCAGCAAATGCTCGCTGCCCAAGCCCGAGGACCTGAGTTCAAGCACCAGAGCCTCTGTGAAAAACCTGTGTGATGGTGTGTTCTTGTCATCCTACAACTGGGGAAATGGAGACAGGTAGATCCCTGGGAGTTGCTGGCCAGCCTGCCTAGCTGAAGAGGCGAGTTCCAGGCCACCGGGAGACCCAGAGATCTTGTCTCAAAAACCTAAGATGAAAAGTTAAGTGAAGAATAATGCCTGAAGCGGCCTCTGCATGAATATACACACAAATTCCCACATTCCCACATAAATATTGTCTCTCTCTCTCAGAAAAAGCACAGAGAGAAACTGAGGTAAAAATGAGATGATGACAGGATTAGGTGATACATCTGTAGATTCTTAAGGACTCTCAGAGAAAGTAAATAAAATGCAAAACACTGAACCCAGACCAGCATAAATGGGGGGGGCAGGGTTGAGCACCCTTTGCTTTCTGTACCAACAGCTCTCCTTCTTCACCGTTGCATGCCCATTCTCCAAAAGTGTCTAGTAGAACCTTCATGCTGGAAGGGCAAGAGTTAAGAGCAGAATGAAAATAGAACAAAATAGCAAAATGGTGTAGAAGGAACAGCGGGCCGCTTCCCAATGCCCGCCCGGCTAGCTTTACCCGAAATAATTACACGGAAACTGTATTCTTTTAAACACTACTTGGCCCATTATCTCTAGAAAATTAGTTACTGGCTAACTCTCACATCTTGATTAACCCATTTCTAATAATCTGTGTAGCACCACGAGGTGGTGGCTTACCCTATCAAGGGCCAAGGCAGTCTCTTTCTTAACCAATAAAAGTAACACATAGACAGATGACCTTCCTTCATCAAAATGGCTTTAAGATGAGTGCCAACAGCAACACCCCAAACAACAGGTAGCCATGAGCCCCATACAAGTCACACTGAAAGGCAGACTCAGCTCTAAGACCATTACAAGGGACGCATCTTCTGGAAGCCACCAAGTCTGTGAATACTTCCTGGAGAAGGAAAGTTCTGGAAGTCTGAAGAAGGCTGAGCAGAGAACCTTCCCTGGTCATCCAGGGACGTGGCCATTACAGATGTAACTGGAGTCAGCTCCAGAACAGCAAACCTACATGGTGAGGAAGCAGAGCGCATCCAGTGGGTGAGAAGAAGCCCCAAGAATCCCTGTTGTGTGTGCTGCCCAGCTCATGACCCAGGACCCAGGACTGGCCATTCATCCCAGAGTGAAGTTCTAACTAGAAAAAGATAATTCTGTGGCACCTCCAGAAGCATTCTGAGTTTTGTGAAGCTTGAAGGATAAACCCATTGGTAAAGGTACAATCTTCCAGGAAAAGAATGTAAACTCAGAATAGACCCTATTGATTTAAAATGAGAAAATGAATTACAAGAAAAAAATAAATGTCTAATAACCAAGAACCACTACAAACATTGCATTACCCTGAAAACTATCAGCATTAGGAGCTATCTTCTCTCTGACCTCCTGGACGCTGTTCCTGGGATCATTTCGCAATAACAGCAGCGTCGTGATATCATGTTTTTAGAGACAGACACTAAAAATGTCCCCTCTTGCAGCTTGATTAATATCTCTTCTTCACTTAATATTTTCCTTTGTCCCTTTCCATGACTGTGTGTGCTATCCATGTGCATGCATGCATGTTTTTGCGTGTGGCTAGGCACCTGTGTGGGATGGTACACATGTGTGTAGAGACCTGGAGTTGATGTCAGGAATCATCTTCCATTGCTCCTCAACCTTCTCCACGGAGGCATTCTCAGCCAAACCCAGAGCTCATAGATATGTCTAGTCTTGAAGGCCACGCTGCTTTATGGATGCCCAATCTCCACCTAGAATTACAGAGAAGCAACCATGCGCATCTGGTTGTAGTGATTCAAACTTCAGCCCTTACACTTGTAAGGCAAGTACTTTAACCCCTGAGCCATATTCCCAGACCTATTTCTCTATTATGAATAGCTAGTTTACACTCCCCTTCAAGTTCACAATACAGATTAGGACTCTTGAGAATTCTCATCTACGATATTTCTTTCATCCATGTGCAATAATATTCCAGGTTATTGTATGTGCTCTTGGGTACTAAATTATAATCAATAAGCTATGAATTGATGGCACCAGGCATATGCACAGTAACTAGTTATAAAAATCTCCTCTCTCATGCACACACACACACACACACACACACACACACACACACACAATGTGTTTGTTCCACTAACACAGACTAAATTTTAACTTCTGCTTGTATACATCCTTAAAGAACTCTGACTACTCCAAAGGCCTCACCTTCCGCCTTTCACATTCAAAAGAAAAGTATAATGAAAAGCAAACTGGAGGGGAACTCATATGGCAGGCTTAACCAATGGTCACTAAAATGATCTCGCTTTGGATCATTTTATAAAGTATACGACTCTCTGAACAAATCACCAGGCCCCTCTCTGAGTTTTGGAATGTAATATGACAGAGAGGAACATGGAGCCTATACCCCTGTGACTTGGGGTTCAGGGCTCTGCAACACTCTCAGAGAGGCATGAGAGGTGCCAACCCTGGAAGTGACCAATATTACTACATGTAGCTATGCCATAGTTCTCAATGGTGATATAGCTTCCCCAAGGTTTCTAATGACTGTGGTAAAACACCACAGACACATTAGGAAAGGGCGCAGCAGCGTTCATGTGGCAGCTTGAGGACAAGTCTGTGGATTCAGTCCTCTCCTTCACATCTCCATGTGCCAGGGATTAAACTTAAGTTTCCAGAATTGTGCAAAAAGCACCTTGATCCTTTGAACCATCTCACCGGTCCTTATGCCACATTCTGTTGGAGGCGTCTGTGAACTGCCCAGCATTTACCAACCTCTACTCCACCTGGACACAGCCTGTCTCAGGATCCTAACTTCACACTGGGGCTCAAGTAGGAGAGGAGCTGGGTCTCAGAGACAAGGTATGTTCCATTTCCTTACATGCGCTTGCTTTCATATAAACATTTAGGATTTTACCTCTGGGATAAACACATGCAACAACAGTGCTAAAAAAAAATGTTATTGTCCACAGATCTGCCAAAATACTGAACTTTGGACATTTGCCCAGTTTTCTGAGATACACTAAGCCCTTTCAGACTTGCTTATTTCAGTCTTGCCTACTCTCCCATGACTCTCTGCTGCTCTCTCCTCCCCGTGTCACCTCTGAACCCTGTAAGTGGATGCTGCAAAGCTGTCAGCCTTATCCTCTTCCATCCAACAGGTGGTTTGGCTGATGAGTTTCAGATTATGTTTTCATAAGAAGCCCCAGGCCATACCATCTGACACACTCCAGCCCGCAGGCCCCGAGGATCATCTGGGAAGCCTGCGCCCTGTTGGGAGTTTGAAGCTGTTTTGATTCAGACACACCAGAATTACCCTAATCTCCACTGGAAGCTTTAACAAAGATTTCTCACAGAAGCTAAAACTTGGAACCTCCTCGAGGCTAGCCTTAAGAAATAGAGTTAGGGACCAGGAAGAAAGATCACTAGGTAAAAAGCAAGCATGAAGACCAGAGTTCAGGTCCCAAGAACTCACATAAAAGCCAAGCACATCCTCACATGCCTCTAATCCCCACGGAGGAGAAGAGAGGCGATCCCTGGGCATGCTGATCATGTGTACACATGAACACATACATACATACATACACACACACACACACATGCACACCCACACACACAGAGAAGAGCTATGACCCTTGTTGCCAACTGCATGCCAGAACCATATTGGAAACAGCTTGAAACCATGTGGTTGGATCAGTGGGATTTGTCACGTGACCCTTCTTCATGCCCTAGTCCTCTGAGAACTGAGAGAACTTTCACAGACTAGCAAGACTCAGAGTCTAGTTGTTACCGGAAAACTTAAACAGAAGACACGGTATTGACTGGGGGTGGACACAAAAGGAGCTGGTTCCAATGACTCCCCGAGGAAGTCAATTTTCTGCAATTTTCTGGAATCAACCAGACAGATGAGTGAGAAGTGTATACTGGGCCTGCACATTGCAGTGAGCCTCAAGACAGCTCTTTTATTCAGTGATACCCAAAGGGGTATTGTAAAAGACAGTTACACAACATAAAGATGGGACTGAGGCACATGTGATGTCAGAGTAAGTTCTCCTTACATGCATCTCAAGAGCCCCCTCTTAAATCACAGTATCTCCCTCCCAAAGCTAACACGGTCATGTCACATCATTTGTGAGTCTTGACTTGGTATGTAGCACATATGTGCATGTATACACACACACACACACACACACACATCTTTAAAGGAGACCATAAGCATCCGGAAGCAGGAAGGCTGATGCACTTTAAAAGCTAAATATACAATCATTATTATTATGACCAAGAATTTACATGTGTAAAATGTATTAATAACCTAATAGTTCACATTTTAGGAAACCGTAAATATTGATAGAGAGTAAGGCGCACCTACCAAGTCTGGTCATCCTATAGCCACAGATATTGGCAAGATCCAGGCTTGTGAGGGTGAGATGCTGAGGGTGGTCACAAGCATAAAAATATCTGCCAATGTCACACACTGGAAAACACCGCATTTGAGGGCTGTAATTAACACCAGAAAGTTGTATATATGCTACTTAGAAACATCCTACACACATGTATTTGTATTTTATCCCTACATATGCATATGACTATATAAGCCATGATTGTTGGGTTTATTTAAATGCAAAAAAATAGGTTTTAATTGCAGGTAATTTGAGGAAAAAAATGAAGAACACAATATTCTTCAAACTCATCTCTCCAGGAGTTACCCTGGTCACATTTGATTACGGCTGCTGAGTTTTTCTTTTTCTACTTAGAGATACATGCAATTATTTTCTTAAAAATATTAGAAGCATGATGTATAAAGAAGTTTCTACCCAACCAGCTTTTATACTGCATTGTTATATTGGGAATATTTTGCCATTTTACTATTCAAAAGGCAAATATTAATGCTTGACATAATATCTTATATGCCTTCGATAAGTCAAATCTTTTATCATTTTTGTTGTTTTCATATTTTAATATTCATAAAATAAGGAAATAAACCTTAAGGCCTAGTTATACTTCTTTCCTTGGGATAACTTTCTGAACATTGGATTTTTAGGGATGAAGGATCTGTATTATAATTATATACATATATACATATTCAAATCACCTTCCAGAACAGTTATTACAATTAACAAAGCTTATAATATAGAATATTGTTCAAATCCCTTGTACTCTCACCAGCATTGAATATAATCATTATTTTTAATCTTTGTCAGTTTAATTGGTGAACTACAGAGGCTCTTTGTTTCAGTTTTTATTTGAATATTAGCTTGAATGTTTTTCATAAGTTCAATCAACCATTGCTATTTCTTCATTCATAAATTATCTACTTATGCCCTTTGGTCATTTATGATTGGGCTGTTTATTCTAATTTGTGTTATTATACAGTAAAGACATTAATCTATTTAATACATTCTCAGTTACAAGTGATCCTCTGGATTTTTCTTATCCTCCGAATAATTTGTGATGTGTGTATAATGTAGAATATGAAGCAAAATCTAGAAATCATATCCTAAGGTGCTACATTTTTCTTCATAGAATATCTACATAGGTTTGATACCACAGAAGAAATTGATATTCCCTTATGTCAGCTGTGGTTCTCTTGTTAAGTTATAAGTACATTGAAATATTTAATTCATCCAGGAATCACTATAGTGGAGGATGAGCATATGAATCTAACTACAGTTTGCTTTTTTAAAAAATCGTTTATGGTTGTATGTGTATGTGAGTATGTCTGAGTGCATATGTGTGCACATCATACACCCAGGATCCCAAGGGGGCCAAAGGAGGGCAGCAAATCCCCTGGAGCTGGAGTTACTGGCAGTTGTAGGGCACCTGACCTGGGTGCTAGGAGCCAAACCCAGGTCTTCCGCAGGAGCAGCACGTAGCCTTTAACTGTTGCAGCATCTCCTGCAAAATGGGCTCCTGCATTTTACTTTCAAAAGCACTTTGGGGAGATCCTGTGTAATTCTCATGGGTCTGAATATGATACAGCTAATGATGTAGCTCAGAAAGCAGATTGCCGCTAATTAACTCCCGGCTCCACCTCTGATTAGCTGAACGGCCTTTGGAAAACCTGGTAAAAGCCTCTGTCTTAGGTTTCCAAGCAGGGCCTGGCACATAGTGAGTGCCAGTGAAGTGCTAGGAGCCATACCCGTGCCCCAGGGCTGCTATACCAAAGCACCACATACCAAGTGGCTTGAACAAAAGGCCTTGCCTTGCAGTTCTCAGGTCAGAAGTTGGAAATGAACGGGTGGGCGGGGCTGGCTCCTTCTCGAGGCTGTCAGTTCCCAGAGATTGGCTACTGCTCTTAGGACTGACTCAGAGATGGGCTACTTCCACCCACCCCCAACTCCATCTTCACACTCCATTTCTTCCACTTTACACATAACACCTTTTCTCTCTCTGCAGCTACCCTTCTCCCTTCCCTAGCACACTTGCCGTCAGTGACTGGAGTGTATCCCGGCCGACCTCACTCAATACAAGTTAACATATAGCAGTATATGTTACATCTCTTCACCGGAGTTACCAGGCTTTCAGACAGCTCTAACAGTGACTTTAAACACAATGTTCCTGTTGCCTTTATGGAAAACTGTAAAACTAGGTTTAGATTAGAATATTGTTCATTGAGAACTACCAGGCTTCATCTCATAATTCATAGGGGTCCTGGTCTACTTGCTGGCTTGTAAGCCACCATAAGAACTGGATTTTGAAGCCAGGTGGTGGTGGCACATGCCTTTAATCCCCCAGGACAGGCTCCAAAGCTACAGAGAAATCCTGTCTTGAAAAACCAAAAAAAAAAAAAAAAAAAAAAAAAAAGAACTGATTTTGTCAAGTCCCTTCTTGAAGTTATTGGGTTATTCATATGGTAGTTGAAGTCTGTTTTATAAATTCTATCATATAGCTCTATATTGTTCCTTTACCAGTATAGACATGTGACTATTCTTATTTTCTTTTCAATAGCTGCATCCATCTTCATTTGTGTAGGTGTCCTAAACATTCCTGACAAATTTCACGATCCAATTGTCTTTGTCTTCTTGGTAAGTGGAGTTGTGGGCCTGCCCTAGGCTATCTCTTCTTCTACACTGTCCCCTAGAAGTACATTAAGTAGGGGCCAGAAGAACAGTGGCTTCTCTAGCCCCTAACCTGCTCATTTCAATTTGATTTTATTCTATATTATATTCTGGCATCTCGTTTCAAGGAAACATGGAAGACAAGTTAGCTATGCTAGCACCCCTTTTCTTAGAAGCCGAGGCCCATGAAGCACATTTGTCTGCGTTATACATCAAAACCAAGTTTTCTGTCTCCATACTCCTTGGATCCTTAGAACATGAGCTAAAAAAAACAAAACAAAACAAAACAAAAAAACAAATGCATGTGCTTCTATACAATAGAAAAGCACTTTGCAATAAAAATGACAGGACTATTGATAACAAAAACAAAGAATAAATGCTTTTGGGTCACTCAAAGAGAGAGTCAACAGATTATACAAAACCTGACCCCTCCCATCTGATTCTCTGCTGACGTGAAAATGACAGGAAGGCACCAAACATCAGGGGGGAGCAGCAGCTGAAGGTGAAGGGAAGGTTTTATAGCCAAACAGCAGCAGGAGGCGATCTGCTCAGAAATGGGAAAAAGCGTCATCCTAAAGGCACATAAGGGGTGAGTGACCTGGGCGCAAGTGAAAGATCGACCACAAGGTGGTAATCACTGAAACCGTGTAACTCCTCGGTATAGATTTGAAACTTTAACATTAAGTTTAAAAAAATAATCAAACACACAGCACCTAATTTGAGTGCATCGGGAGCCTTGAAAACATGGCTCTAGGGCACCTTTCCCCCCTCCAATTATCTGAACCCTCAGCCCTCCCTAAATGGCCTACTTCACAAATATGCAATCCAATGACTTAATAAACTCAGAGATAAAGAGGGGGTGGGAAAGAAAGATGCAATTAAGGAAACAGAGGCAACCCAAACTTTGGTCACTGAAGGAAAATGGTTGTGCTAATATCTTTGTTAATGTCTCCTGGTCAGAGGAAAGAGAAAATGGCTCCCAGAGTTACCGCCTTTGCCACGTTAGGGCCCCTCTGGGAGCCCAGCTGCACTACACAATGTGTTTAGAAAACTGAGCTTCCATTACAAAATCTAAGCTTACGGTTCAGTTTAGAGGCCCCTGCAGAAAGATCATTCAGTCTCTGAGAAAGAGCTCTCAAACCTGGCAGGGCTACGAGGAAGGACTGGGGAGTCCCTGCCCTGACAGTAGTTGGCTTGCCTTGAAAGTCCCCAGCAAGCTGCATTCTAAAACACACAAAAGGTTTGTGTTGGTTTCCCGCCTTTGCCCGGTACTGGGGCAGGCTGCCCAGTGAGGTAACATGCATCTGTCGGCAGAGTGGATCAGACTCGCCCACACACCCTGATCCGTGGAGCTCGGAGTAGCAGAGGCAGCTGCTGTGATGGTGTACCTCACAATGTATCCATAGTCTTACTGCAGGAGACAGATGAATGGCCGCTGTTTAAAAGGACATTACCGAAAGAAGATCTGAGAACCATTAAATACAGCCAGGGAAACCACATTGTTTTCTGCCCTCCAATCAGTCCAGAATGGAAGGGAACTCTATGGGGCTGAGGACCTTGAGAAGTAAGCCCTATATCACTGTTATTATATCACCGTTACAGAAAGGGCCTCCAGAAGCGACAAAGCCGGGGATAGGAATGCCAGCCAAGTTAGAACCTGGTGGTGGGAGACAGAAGCAGTGAACTCTCCTCCTTCACCCTCCATCATTTTTAGACAAAGGACCTTCACTGCTGCAGCCAAGGGGAGGTGTAAAGGAGAGGCCCGAGGCCGGAGGAATCGGTCCCTTGACTGGTGTAGCTGCTCTCATCCCCTAGCTACACTCCCGAGTGGTCACGGGTCTCAGAGTAGCTTGCGGTTCCTACAATGTCTTTGCCCACCTGAGTCTGATTACCAGGGTTCTCTCCCTTGCTCTCTCTGCCTTCCAGATACCGTCTTTCTTCTAGCTCAGGCGCAGTAAGAACCCGGGTGGGCAGTGTCAACCCCGTAATTCTCTGCCTACCGTGGGGCCAGTGTGAGACATGAGCTACTGCTGTCTGTACACGCGGCGCGGCCAGTAGGGAGCAGAGTCTAAACTTCACCAAAGCCCTCTGTTCTGGGTGGAGAAATCCTTCAAGCCCTAGGTAGAGAGAAAAGAGCTCTCTACCTAGAAGCATGTTCCTTAAACAGCTTACAGAAGACTGTGGACAACCTTAGCTGACCTATGACAAGGACAGATAGGAACTTCTAATTGTCAACATTTGTCCAGAAAGTCTAAACACACTACTAACCACAGTAGACAACTCAACCCAGTGTGACTGGATCAGATAGGGCTCAGGCTTCCTCCCCCGAAACCAGACCCTTCCCAGGACTGGCTGACCCCCAAAGAACATTTCCAGTTCCCTTAATCACCAGGCCGTCTCTACCCACTCTATAGTGGTCACTTTTGTATCAGCATTACCCAAACACCTGGCAGAAACAGTCCAAGGTAGGAAAGACTTATTCCTGCTCCCCATTCCAGAGACTCTTAGTCCATTATGACAGAGAGGCCACAGTGAAGTGCCGGGGGACAGGAACATGGGGCAGAGTCCCCTCAACATTGCCATGAACAAGGAAGGAGAAGAAGTAACCAAACGGAGGCATTGGGCTTTAATCACGACTCCTTTCTACTAGCCAGCCCCCACATCCAAGGGTTCCACAGCCTCTCAAAAGAGCATGACCTCTGATGACTTAGGATGTTGAACATTTCCGTAAGTGTCTTTCAGCCATTTTAGATTCCTTTGTTGAGAGTTCTCTGTTTAGGTCTGTACTCATTTTTTTAATTGGGTTATTTATTCTTTTCATGACCAATTTCTTGAGTTCTTTGTATATTTTGGAGATCAGACCTCTGTCTGATGTGGGCTTGGTGAAGATCTTTTCCCATTCTATAGGCTGCTCTTTTGTCTTATTGGCCATGTCTTTTGCTTTACAGAAGCTTTTCAGTTTCAGGAGGTCCCATTTATTAATTGTTTCTCTCAGTGTCTTTGCTGCTGGAGTTATATTTAGGAAGTGATCTCCTGTGCCGATGTGTTCAAGTGCACTTCCCACTTTCTCTTCTATGAGGTTCAGTGTGGCTGGCTTTATGTTGAGGTCTTTGGTCCATTTGGACTTGAGTTTTGGGCATGGTGATAGATATGGGTCTATTTTAATTCTTCTACATGTTGGTATCCAGTATGTCAGCACAATTTGTTAAATATGCTTTCTTTTTTCCATTTTATATTACACCTGTAAGAATGTCTGAGATCAAAAGTACTGATGACAACTTATGCTGGAGAGGTTGTGGAGTAAGGGAAACACTCCTGCATTGCTGGTAGGAGTGCAAGCTGGTACAGTCCCTTTGATATCTGTATGGTGATTTCTCAGAAAATTAGGAAACAACCTTCCTCAAGACCCAGCAATTCTTCTTCTGGGTATATATACAAAGGATGCTCAATCATGCCACAAGGACATGTGCTCAACTATGTTTATAGCAGCTTTGTTTGTCATAGCCAGAACCTGGAAACAACCTAAATGCCCCTTGACTGAAGAATGGATAAGGAAAATGTGTTACATTTACACAATGGAGTACTACACAGCAGAAAAAATAATATCTTGAAATTTGCAGGCAAATGGATGAAGCTAGAAAACATCATATTGAATGAGGTAACCCAGACCCAGAAATAATTATCATAAGTGGTTTTTAAACATAAAAGCAAATAAAAACACCTACAAATCACAATCCCAGAGAATCTAGACAACAATGAGGACCCTAGGAGAGACATACATGGATCTAATCTACATGGGAAGAAGTAAAAGATCTCCTGAATAAATTGGGAGCATGGGACCAGAGCAGGGGTTGAAGAGGAGGGAAGAGACAGGGAGGGGAGCAGAGAAAAATGTATAGCTCAATACAATCAATAAAAAGAAAAGAAAAGGAAAAAAAGAAATACCATGACCAGCCAGAGAACAACCATCAACATACCATCATGTGGGGGATTGTTTAGATACAAACCAGTACACCCTAACCAAACAACACTGTAACCCTCCTTTCTATTGTAATAGCATCTGTCTTAGTTAGGGTTTTGATTGCTGTAACAAGACACCATAGCCATGGCAACTCTTATAAAGGAAAACATTTAACTGAGCTGGCAGCTTACAGTTTCAGAGGCTTTTAGTCCATTATCATGGTGGAAAGCATGACAGTACTGAGAGAGACATGGTCTGGAGAGGTAACTGAGCGTTTGACATCTTGACTCACAGGCAGCAGAAGGAGTTTGTGGGCCATGCTGTATGTAGCTTGAGCATAGGAGACCTCAAAGCCCACCCTGAGGGTGACACACCTCCTCCAACAAGGCCACACCTCCTGATTGTGCTGCTCCCTATGAGCTTATGGGGGCTCATAACCACCACAGCACCTCCCTTCTAAATCTTTTCTTGTGGCTGTTCACAGTTATAATTTGTCCTATGACGATGTCTGCAGTTCAAGATGAAGGGAGACACAGTCCCAACCACCACTTGGGGCTGGCATACAGTTCACAAAGCATGAACTACACTATGAGGGTAAAGAACACATGGTGGAAGGCATGTGTACTCACATGCAAATTCTTCATCAGTTAGGTCTCTAAGGGAAGAGGCTGAATCCAGGTGCCCTAAATGTCTAAGTCAGCCCACTGTTCTCTATAAGCATCCTTCCCACTCAGAACTCCAGAAGAGGCCCTCCTAGCTCATGCTGCATTAGCCACATAACACTAAACATAAAACAGACCTTGCCCAGGGAACGACATCCAGGCTGTCTCAGGCTGAGGCCTGCCACCGGGAAACAGGAAAACACAAAAAGTTTATCATCTGTGCCTTGAAACTCAAGCCCAAACACTCCTGTAGCTGTGCTCTCTTTACAGACTATGGGGCACCTGTCCAAGTTTTTAGGGCTGGTTCTCAATCCAGGAAACCCCAAGGGATGGCCCCTGCAGTGGTCGGCATCTGGGACTACAAAGGCACAACTCATCTCAAACAGCACAACTAACAGCGGTAGGGAAAGCATGTGAAGCCCATGTGCCCTGTGCTTTTCTTTCCCCCGGTTTTTCTCCCTTCCTGGGATCCAGGGTACTTGGACCCCACCATCTGGGCTGAAATGCCGAGCTAGGAAGAGACCAAGCCTCTGAGATGTGAGATGATGCTACTATGGGGGCCCTACCGGAAATGGCAGTTGGAAAATGCTAAGGCCAGGCGCCCTAAGCCCTTAAGTTTACAAAACAAACAAACAAAAAGGAGCTGCACGTGCTTCTGATCTGGCACGCACAAGCTGCCAGTCCATGAAACATCTTGCTGAATATATTAGGTGCCAACTGTAGGCTTTATTTTGAAAATATTAGCTTGTTAAATCCCTACCACTCAAAAACAGATCTCTGGAATGAAAGTCAGAGACTTAATACTAAAACAGAATGGGGGAAATCCCTGTAGCTAGGCAAGCAAACCTTAGACCCTCCCATCTACCCATCCATTCAATGCAGAGCACTATCGGGGTCTACTGAGGTGGGCGTTGATTTTAGTTCTACACATTCTTGTCATGAAGTCTAGCTCAATAGATGTGTGTGTGTGTGTGTGCGCGCGCGCGCATGTGTGTGTGTGTGTGTGTGTGTGTGTTGTATGTGTGTACACATATGTGTACATGCCTGTAAAGGCTAGAGGACAACCATGGGTGTCATTCCTCAGGAGCTACTTTGTTATTTTGACACTAACTCTCTCATTGGCCTAGAACTCACCGAATAGGCTACACTGGCTGGCCAGCAAGCCCCAGAGATCTGCCTGTTTCTACCCCCCCTCCCCAGAAATGGAATTGCAAGAGAATGCTACCATGCCCAGGGCTTTTTACAGTGCGACCTGCAGATTTAACTCAGGCCCTGGGGTTTGCACAGCAAGCGCTTTATGGACTCGGCTCTCTCCCCAGCACCAGCTCAACAGATCTTATAAAGGGCACTGTGCCTAAGAAGCACTCACCAGACGTGCATTGTCACAGAAGCCTTAAAGGATTATCCAAGGGTGGTTTTAACAATAAGCAGTTCCCAGTGTGTGGCTCTCAGAGGCCATTCCCTCCCTAGGACTCCAGTCCACTATATAAGAACTTAGGTGACCCAAGGCCAGCCTGGAACCACGGCATTGAGAAAGGGCTAACTGGTCAGCAGCGCACTCCAAGGTGCTCTTAGGTGATCACAGCCACAGTGATTTGAGTTTAAACAAGAAAAATGAGGTGAGTCAGAGAGAGGAAGGAACGGTACGTGCATTGTCGCTCTTTAGTATGGGAGAGTCACCAGCGTGAGCCTCGATCATGCACAGGATGGTCAAATCAAGAAAAGAATAGCCTAAATGACAAAGCCAGGCACAAAGGACCACACACCCTATGGCTCCTTTTATATAAAATGGTAGCAATGGCAAAACTATAGTATCAAAAAGTGGAGAAATTTGCTGCCTGGGGCAGAGGGTCATCGGGGAGGGAAGTAAGTGAGAAACTGACAGAGGAGGAAAGAAGAGAAAAAAGATTTTTAGGGTAAGGAAACAACTGCCCATGCAAATGTCATGGGTGACATGACTACGCAACATGACCGAATTTCACTCTGTTGTGCACATAAATGTTCTAAACAAGAAACAACATCTTAATGCGTTTTCAAAGGGCGCGAGGCACACACACATAAAAGATCTGCAACCCCTCATCTAAACAAAAGGCTTCTGTGCAGTTCAGGCCAGAAGAATACACAAAACAGATTCACATCCTTGCTTTTGAATTTCTCCCTTCACATCGGTGAGGCGAGAGAGGAAAGCAACTGCAACACACGTTTGAATTTCTCCTTTCAGGCCGGGCTCTAATCAGTGCAGAGAGTGGGGTAACAAATAAGACCAAGAGGGTTTAATTAAACTGAGCAATCATTAAACTGGATTTAAGAGCGCCTGTGTTTGCAAAACAACAAAATATTTACAGACATTTTCTTCAGCCCCTTCATTAGCCTCAGATTCCACAGGAAATATGGAGGCTGGGAACAGGTCCTAATGAGCTCGTGTGAATTCTAACTCCTGAGGTTACCGTGGCAAAGAGACAGCATGGGAAAACGCTTGTGATGGAGTGTTAAAGCAAGAAAAGCAAGATACCAAATGAGCTGGAGTTAGACGTTCTAGTAGGTTTGAAAGCAACAACAAAAAAAGAAAAACTAAAGAGACAAACCTGTACACATAGTGAGGGAGTGGAGCGGAGGATGGAGTTATGAGAACGCAAGTATTGAACCACTGACTGTACAGAGCAGGCCTGGTTGGGGTTTTGTTTTTTTAATCTCCGTGTTCCAAGACTGCTGAAATAAGGTTTTGCTACCTTACTTTCCTTCAGAACAGAAGTGGATGTAGGTATATCAAAGTCACACTCATAACCATCTCTTTGCTCTTCTGAGAACAAGAAAAAACAAACTTGGAGTTTCTGTTCCCTTGACGTCCATTGTACCTGCTACCCAGGTTCTCACACACGGCAGGAGAGTGAACTGTTCTTCTCCAGGTCACCTCTGCTGTCGTCCTTTGGCTGAATGTGAAGATCAGATCTCAGTCCCCGTCACATCCAGGAGCAGAGTTGTTAGAGCTGGTGCCCCGCCCCCACCTCTGGGGTTTGGACATGGTGTTTGTGTGCCGATCTTCCAGACTACAGCTTACTCTGCTGAACCCCACTGCTGGGCACTTCTGCTCTTCCTGAGCCCTTCAGTAGAGTGCTCAGGACTCAGTAACCCCCCCATCTTGACTACTGCATCCAAGCCCACAGAACAATACCCATACAATGACCATAACTATATAATTTTATTCTAGCCTTCTTCACTAAACTCACATTGGTCTGCCTGCCTGCCTGCCTACCTACCTACCTACCTACCTACATACCACGTCCATACGACTATGCCTCAGTTTTCTTGCCTTCATATCTAAAGTTGACAGTGTCAACCTCATTCCCAGCCCATCCCTCCATACCTTCCCTTGGTATCTCAGCCTCCCTGGTGGGTTCCGTAACTCACCCATATCACTGGTAGGTGTTTCATTTAATCCTAGGCAGTAACACACTCTGGAGGAGAAGATCGCTGCCTACAGAAGCCTGACTGATGGTCCAGGTGACTCCCTTGCTGCCAAGGATCTTCAGGATCAACGGACCTGCACATCTTCACCAAGGTCACCAAACACGCTGCACCATTGAATACCTTCAAACCTTCATCACTGTAGAGAGGTGTACTCTAAACCACCCTGACCCTGTGGCATCCTAATCGGTGGAAGTGAAGTTGAGACATCAAGTTTTCCTCAAGGAAGCCTTCTCCAAGTAGCACCTTCATCCTAAGCTATGTTTTTCTTCACTCCTATGGTGTCCAATGTCTACCTATTTTGTGACAAGACAAATACTCCATTTTCATAGCCAGAAAAGACTCAATGATGGAGTCAGGGAGACCCTCCCATTTTCTTTTCTGCCCTGTAACCACGGCTACTGATGTCAGATATGGATCTAAAGTATGACTGGGAGGGCCAGTCATACGTATAGCATGTCCATCCACAGCACCTGGAGATGCTAAATTGAAATCAAGAACATTGAAGGTCACCACCAGGCATCTCTGTTCACAGACAATAAAAAATGAACCAAGTCACAGTCTAGGAGATACAGAGGGACAGGGTTCTCAAGAAAATGAAAAAGACAGATCCTTTCAGAAAGCATCCCAGAGCTATGTCTTTCTTAAGAAAACAGTATATTCAGAACAGTACATGTTCTGTGCCATGAGCTGGGCTCAGGGCCCATGGATTTGCAATCTCTAAACCAAACGACAGAAAAAGCTCCTAAATGTGCAAGACCTCAGGGATTAAAACTGATTGAAGTCTTCCAGACAGTGGGAAATGCCTACACATATCTTGCCAGGTGACAGATGGGTACACAACGCCCGCACACCACCACCTAGGTGACAACACACTTCTCACATGGATCTTCCCAGTCATCCAGATAATAGCCCCAAGAGGCAGGTTCATTATCACCACTCTTTTGCCTTTGAGAAAAACTAGAGCCTAGAGAAGCCAGATGACTGAACAAGGTCACTCAATAAAATCCAAACTAACCAGGAGCCTTTGGCATTAATTCCAGGGAACCCACCTGTACTGTGGGCATGTCCAGGGTACCCTTGGTTGAGAGTGTCTGATGTCATCAGTATGTTTCAAGCTCAACTGGGTACTCTGAATAAATACTATGGATTTACGTAAGAATTTCCCTGACCACTTTTACATCTGCCTTTTAATATTACTCCTCTTCCTCTTGTTTTTTTTTTCAATTACAGTCTGTAAAGGAAGTCAGCAAAGGAAGGCCGGGGCACCCATGTATAAAACAGCCTTCCATTCTGGTAATAGAAGCAGAGCAGCAGCCACGGTCTAATGAACAGGCTATGCAATGCTTGCCAGCATCCCAGGCTGCACCTGAGACCCCTGGGAACAAAAACAACTTGATTCCAAAGGTACAAACGTAGAAGAAAAATAGATAAAATAGGGCCCACATACCCTAAACCCATACAAGCATTCAATTTCTTTACCACAAGGGCTTAAGTACAAGTGAAATCACTTTGACATTTCCAAGGCTTAGAAAGTCAAGGATACACACATTGGCTGGATTGCACACAGAACATCACAGCTGGAAAATGGCTGAGCCTTATAGTAGTCCCCTAAAACAGCTGCATTAACTGCACTACACAGCACAGAGAAAGTGGTTCAAAAGGTTTAGGTGAGCTTGTGGCACCGAGCAGAGATGTAGACAGAAGAGGGCTTTGATTGACAAGTCTGTGTTCATAAGACTTCATCTGGGGTCCTCCAAGTTTATTGGTTATATAAACCCCCTTAGAACTTATTGGATGCAGATTCATGGGCTGAGCTCTGGGGACTCAGAGCCTCTACTACAGAGGTGGTCCCTAAGCATGCATACTCGTGAAGTGTCTCCCAGACATCTAGCACAGGTTTTTCATGGCCATAATATAAGAATTACTAGACACGTGGCAGTTTTTGAAGAAAAGAGAGATGTCTTTCAAAATAGAAACCTAACCCTGCTGACAGTGAAATGTTAAAGCCAGAAAATCCTAGCTTTTCAGAAGTACTGAGTCCCAAGAAAAATTCTCTTGGGCCTCTGTGAAATGCTAGTGCCACTTACACACATACTTTGGAGGTATGTGTGTATGCATGCACATGCACATATGTGTATGCAAGTTTAATGCATGTGTACATGCATGTGAAGATAAAATGTAAACCTTATGTATTCCTCGGGAGTTATACCACCATTGTTTGATTCCAACAGGGTCTTTCATGGGGACTAGGGCTCACCAGTTCAGCTTGAGTTGGTGGAGAGAAGGCTCTAGAAATCCAACTAGACTATCTCAACCTCCCCTGCATAGATTGGGATTACAAATACTTGCCACCATGCCCATCCTTTTACACTGATTCCAGGGGTTGAACTGCAGGCCCTCATGGTACCGTACTGACTGAGCCATCTCCCCAACTCCTACTTTATATATATATAGTTTTCAAAATGTAGTTCACTTTTAATTGTTACTTAAAGGGCATCTCCATACTACTACTCTACATAGATGAAAGACTCCCTTACCAAAACTGGACCACAAAGCTAAAGACAAAGTCAAGGGGAGCGGACAGGGAAACGTGAATATTGGCTTGATAGTATGAATAACACTGCTTGTCTGATAACACTGCTTGCCTAGGGCTTTCATCATGAAACCTGCTTCCCCTAGGGCAAAAAATGATCATCCATGTTGGAAGGTCAGCACGTTACTAATCCCCCGACATTGAGAGGGTCTCTGTGCATGCAGAGGACTACTAATCCCCCGACATTGAGAGGGTCTCTTTGCATGCATACAGAGCTCCAAAGGATGAAAAACGATTTTCTCCCATGCAAAGTCCATGGATACCTTCCCACACTTTACCCTCCAGCACCCTCCTCAAGTTCATCCCTGCCCCTCTTCTCCTTATTCCTACACAAACCTAGATCCTTGGCATTGACCCTCTCCAGTTCACAGATCTAGTAGTGGGGTCATGGCAGTCTAGACCCCTTTCTTGGCTCTTCTACAGAAACAAGCAAGTCCGGACAGCTAAGAATATTTTTTTTCTCAGCCACTCTTATTGCAGTTCATTTCACTGCATCTTATGCTTCAAGGAACTTACAGCATCTAACAAAGGATGAAGGGGGACATATTTCACAGGGGGACAGAAATCTCCTGCTGGGGACCCTTTCCAGAGAATCTTGAACCAGAGTGTTATGCATTCTAATGGATGACATTCCCAGGAGTAAACTCATGGGGTGTGTCAGTGCCACACAAACAAATAACAATCCCAGCCTCATGCTTGTGCTCCATGGTCCCTGGGATCTATTTCTGAACCTTTATAGATCTTATTTCTTCATCTGCAGCAGACAGAAAAATCATACTTCCCAGTAGGATTGTTGTGGGAATGAAGTTAAATAATGTATGTCAAGCCCCAGTGGGGTGGCAGCCGGGCTTGGTGTGCTCACAGCTAGGAATGGCAGGTGCCACAAATACTGCCACTGTTCACATAGAGGGAACACTCATTGAGGGGAGCTGTTTACACTGCAGCTCCAGATCAGAGAGCTTGGAATGGGCATTCTCCTGCTGGTGTGTGTGTGTGTTTGTGTGTGTCTGTGTATATGTCTCTGTGTGTTTCTCCATGCGTGCATATGTCTGTATCTGTGTATATGTGTGTCTGTGCATCTCTGTGTGTGTGTCTCTGTGTGTTTCTCCATGTATGTGTACATCTGTGTGTGTGTATGTATGAGTTCATGTCTGTGTGTTTCTGTGTGCCTGTGTATATGTATCTATGTCTCCATGTGTGTCTCTGTCTGTGTATCTGTGTGGTCAGTATGTCCGTGTGTGTGTGCATCTGCATGTTTGTGTATCTGTGTATATGTCGCTGTGTATCTAAGGGGATCTCTGTGTCTGTGTCTCCGGATGTTTGTGACTCTGTGTGTGTGTGTATCTCTCTGTGTGTGTCTGTGTTTGTGTGTCTGCATGTATTTCTATATGCACCTCTGTATTTTTCTGTGTCTCCATGTGTCTGCCTGCCTGCCTGTATGTATGTATGTATGTATGTGTCATGTGTGTGTGTCTCTGTATGGGTATACCTGTGTCTGTGTGCATGCCTGTGTGTCTGGGTGTCTCTGTGTTTGCCTGTGACTCCAAGTTTGTGTATGACTGTGTGTCTGTGGAGTCCCTATATGTGCTTCTGTGTGTGTATCTATGTGTGGATATCTGTGTTTATATGTCTGTCTATATGTATGTGTGTATCTGTGTGTGTTGTGAGTCTGTGTTTGTTTATTTGCATCTATGTCTATTTAGGTTTGTGTATGTCTCTGTGTGTGTCTATCTGTGTGTGTTTATGTGTGTCTTTGTGAATGTGGAAAGACCTGTCTGTCTGTCATCTCTATGTTTGTGTATCTATGTATGTCGTCTCTATGTGTGTGCCTGAGTGTCTGTGTCTCTGTGTGTACCTACGTGTGTTTGTGTATATATGTCTTACTTCCTAGAAGCCACAGTAGGGTGACAGTACACAGATAAGGTATTAAGGCTGCTGTAGACTTGTCTTCAGATCTCTATGATAAGAAAAGACAGGAAAAGCAGAGGGTCCAACAAATAAGAAACCTCATTCTTCTGGGATGTCCCACTTGCCGTAGATCTAATGTGGGTTTTAGTGACTCTCAGGCTTGAAGCCACAATCCTGGTTAAGGGGCAAGACCTGCATGGAGAAATCTGCACCAAGACTGGAAGAGAAGAAAAGGGAAAAGTCATGGTGGGACAACGGAAGGATGCCTGCAGACTGACTTTATTTCCATACCTGGCAGATCTCCTACTGCAGGCACCTGTGCACGCCTATGACTTGACCTGCAAAGGGTTACCTTCCTCTTCTCTTCTGTAATTCAGGTCTGATGCTAATCTATTGAGAGCATAGATGAAATTCTAGTAATAAATGCAAACTCAAGTTAGGCACATAGAGATGGTTAACCTTGGTCTTCAACTCGACTGCATCTAAAATCAACTAAAACCCAGTCAGGTGTGCACTCCTGTAAGGGATGTTCTTAGGCAGATTATTTGAAGCAGGGAGACCCAGCCTAAATCTAGGCCACGCCTTCTGTTGGCAGCCCGTATAAAAGAACATGGGAGAAGGAAACTTTGCTCTCTGCCCACTTCTCTCACACTCCCTGGTAAGTTCATCTACCCTGGTCCTGCAGTATTCCTTCACCAGTGTTAGAACCAACTCCTTCAGGATGCCCATGCAGACTGTAGACCAGTAGCTCTCTGGGAACCTTCCAGGGCTTTGCCACCTGATTGGATCTGCTGAGACATCCAGCCTTGAGGACTGAGCCACTCTGGCACTCTCTGCCTCTCCAGTGTGAAACAGTCATTGTTGAACTACCCAAGGCTGGACGTATCTTGCAAGCCAATATAATCAACCCCCTTTTAACATATACTCATTCTAAGAGGTCCATTTCTTTGAGGAACCCTGACTGGTCCAGGCATGGACTGAACTCAGGCTTCTATGTGTCATTTCTCTTCACTTTGCAAAGAGATTAGGTAACTTTCCCAAGGTCATCTGGACAATGATGAGCAGACTCAGGATCTGACCCATGCATACAGTTAGTTTCTGAGACTATTGAGTAATACAGAATAACGCAACGCCTGGCATACAGGAACTAGGGCAAGGCAGGGAGGTTGGGCATTGCTTTCCCAGTCCTATACCCAGACTGTGAGGAGGGGAAATACATCTACATACTTAATTAATCTAACCCCAAGCGCACTGCAAGAGCCTCTGGTTCCCTACCTCAAATTTTAACAGCTGCTCCTTCAATGTAATGGAACGCAAATGTCTGAAGAGCTTCGAATTTTAATTATAAAAGTCCTGATGAAAATCCGAATCAACAGCTGCTCCCAGCAAGACGGCCCTTGGAGATGCCCAGTGTAGGACAGAGGGAGGGGATGAGAGGACAGAGCCCAGACAGGACGCGGATGACTGCAGCTGTCTGGGGAGCCCCGCACCTGCAGCTGTGAGCTACAGGGTGGACTGCACAGGCCAGGATACAGCAAGCTCAGGACAGATTTCCTGGGGCACATCTGTCCTCACGCCATACATCGTGCACAGCTGGCACAAGCCTGGGAGATTGACAATGCGGGGAGCGACAGCAGGAGCTGCTGGCGTGGACCCTGCTGTGTCAAGCAGGGGATACTGTGCCGATCTAGAGGACTAGGGAAGGGTCATCCAGGAAAAGAAGCGGGTGTTGGAGCAACGGCCTTCAGCCAGCCTGTGGCAGTAACTCCTGCCGTCCACATGTTGGAGCCTCCATTCTGGCGAGCTCATCTTCCCCATACATCTTCCATATCTGCAGATCTTCCAGGACAGATGGTGTCTCCCCACACAGAAACCTGGCTTCCATTTCAAACATCCTAGGACGGTTGATACGGATTGCCAATATGAGATGTTCAAGAATCACTTGGGAACCAAGCCTCTAACAATGCCTATAAGGAAGTAGTCTAGATTAGGTGAGGAGAGCTGGGAAGGTCCACCTTAATGGGGTAACACCATTCCTTGGGCCAGAGTCCCAGACTGAATGAAAAAGGAAAACCAAGCCGAGTGCCAGCATTCACCGGGCAGACTGTCTCAGATTCCTGCCTCCATGACTTCCCTGCCATGATAGATTGTGTACCCAAACTGAGCGACAAAATCAACAAGCCTTTGCTTCCTTTCTCTGTTACTGTAACAGAACGCTCTGACAAGAACAACCTAAGCAGAGGAAGGCTGGCTTTGGCTCCTAGTTCGAGGTCTAGTTCATCGTGGTGGGAAGGGCAAGGCAGCAGGGGCTGGAGACATCTCATCCACAATCAGAAAGCAAAGTGATAAGGCCCTTGTTCAGCCTGTTTTCTCCATTTTATAGAATCACCTCTCAAGCACAGGGAATGGTGCCGCCTCCTTCTACAGTGGGTCCTCCATCCCCAGGAAATTAACATAATCCCTCACGGGCAAGGCCAGAGACTAAATGATACCCCCTCTCCTCGGGGATTTTAGATTCTACCAAGTGGTAGATTACCAAGTGGTTAATTACCAAGTGGGTAATTAACACTGACCACCACACCTTCCTTTCTGAAGTTACTTTGACAGGAATTTTATGACAACAGTGGGAAGAGCAATCAATACACACCCTCTCCTACAAGGACTGGCCTTGCCAGGCATACCTTCGGGCTCTTCTTACACCTAGCACCGTCCCGCAGATGACTGCCTTCATGGCTGTCTCACAAGCAGCAAATACTAAAATAACAAAATATTCAATTGTGCAGGATGATTCTCTGAGCCACCATCCACCATCTTCAGGAATTCTGCCGGGCCTACTGATCGTAGCTGGGTCAGGTGACTGTTAATATTCCCTCAGAGAAGGAGGTGGCAAGGAGGGTCATAGGACCCTCACCTGAGTATCCAGCCACCTCTCCCAATGCAGTTCTGTCCTACCTGTACAAAGCCTGGGGTTCTCTGGCCATGACTAGAGGGGGGAGACTCCGGCTACACAGCCTGATCATCATCCATATTGGATGCAGACCTTCCAATGTGCTCGCCATTCATTCATCCTCCTGCCATAAACCCCTCACTGTTGCTATGGTTGCAAGCCTAATAAACTCATTGGTTTCTCAGAGTCAACTTTGGTGAAACATTAGAGAAGGGGTGGATGAAGTGGTATAATTTTAAAAAAAATTATGCCACTATATTTTTTTAAAAAAAAATTATTTTACTACCAGTAGATAAACGTTACCTCTCCCCCAGAGTGGTGCTATTGTGTAACACTAATGGAATAGCTGTTCTCTTTTGAGCTTCATTCATCATTTGGGCAAGATGGCTGTGATTCAACTTCTGCTGGTAGATATGGAAGTCACTGCAGGATCCCCTGAGTGAAGTCTGGGCATGCATGTGTCAGTTAAACATCCTGAGAACTTGACAGAGTAGCTCTCTTCTAAGAAGATATTTTATGATATTTGGTGTGGCATCATTCATAAGCATGCCAAGGAATTCAAAAGTGCTCAAGCACAATAGGAAACTGGCTAAATAGCTGTGAATATACACGTGCAGTTGAAGCGCACGCCGTTATCAATAATTTAGACTTCTAAATAATCTGAAGTGTCTGGACACGTTTATAATCAAACATTAAGTAATAAAGCAGGATATGAAATAATCTTTCATGCAAATAATTATTCCAGTTGTGTTTAAAACACACAGATACATAAATATGAACAAGGAAAGGATAGAACACAGAGCAAGCATATTCATCACCAGGGCTCTTACACATGGCTGTTATTTTTTCCTGTGTGCCTTTTCCATTGCTTCATATTTTCATAATATATAGATATATAGATATATATTAAATAGGGAACTTTCCCACTTCTTAAATAAAAATAGTATTTAAAAGTAATGAGGCACCATACTGCACATCTGCGGTAAGTAATCTTCCTGCATTTCAACATGACATGTTATCTACAGATGTGGTGGGGCTGCATTCAGTATTCTGATGCACATGCATTTCAGCATGACACTCATAGCATCCTGAGACTCATGCGCTGGATACACAGGCTGGATACACCTGCTTCAGATGTTGACTGTCCCCCAGGCTGGTGCTATCAGAAGGTGGTAGAATTTTAGATGGTGGGACAGATGAGAGGTCCTTTGGTCAGTGGGAGCAGTCCTTAAGTCAAGGGAGATCCTTAGGTCAATGAGATTGTACCTTTGAATGGAGATGTGAGACCCTGACCCCTTCTTAGCTCTATTTCTGTTTTTTTTTGTTGTTGTTGTTCTTAGTCACTGTTCTATTGCTGTGAAGAGACACCATGACCAAGGCAACTCTTACAAAAGAAAGCTTTTAATTGGGCGCTTGCTTACAGTTTCAGAGGCTTAGTCCACTATCATCATACCAGGGAGCATTGTGGCATGCAGAGCAGGAGCTGAGAGTTTGTATAATGATCCAGATAGGCATGCAGGCAGAGAGAGAGAGAGAGAGAGAGAGAGAGAGAGAGAGAGAGAGAGAGAAAGCAGGCTGGACAAGGGCTTCTGAAATCTCAAAGCCTACACCCGTAATGATACACCACCTCCAATAATGTCACACCTCCTCCAACAATGTGATCCGTCCTCCCATAAGGCCACACCTACTCCAACAAGGTCACACCTCCTAATCCTTCTAATCCTTCCCAAACAGTTCACCAACTGCAGACTAAGTATGCAACTATATGAGTCTACGGGGGGCAATCTTATTCAAAACACCACAGTGAACAAAACCATTTTTGCTCCACCAGCCATTATCAGCATGGTTATATCATCACAAACAGCCTATCAGTTATGATGTGCAACCTTCAGGTCTGGGAGCCAAACTGACCCTTTTCTCTTTGCAAGTTGGTTATCTCAGGTATTTTATTACAGTCGGGGAAAGACAACTAGCATGGGAGCACAGAGAAATTCGTTAGAGTGAGACAGCGTTTGGACCTGGCAAGACTCAGAGCTAATGTCGAAGAAAATTTTTTCTTACTCTAACAGCCCTCAGAGCCAAAATGATGGGCAGATTTCCCTCTTAAATAAAATCTGAAAAATAATATTTGATTTGACGCTTGTTGGAATACAAGTGTCCTCAGCTCTTGCAAGCATATGTCAGAGCAGCCACTCAAGAGCAGACCCCTCAAGAGTTAGCAGTTTCCATGACAATGTGTTAGCAAATCATTTAGTAAATACTTGAAATTTCTCCTCCACTGGTGATTGTGCGTGTTGGAATGGTCTGACTCATGACAGTTAAGTTCTATATCCTCAGCTTACTGCCTGAGCAGGCTGAAAAAAGTGGTCCCCAGACTGGTAACCCTTCCTCCAAGCTGCTACTTTCAAGCATGCTTGGAATCCGTTGCAGCAGGAAGACTTCTGGGTAAGTATAAGTGTCATTTCCCTACACTTGCTTCTGACAAAGCAGGCCAGGGGCCAGCAAGTCTGGGGGTTTGGTGACAGTGAAGAAGATAGGCCCTATTTTTTAGAATTCTCAATAGATGTGATAGCAACAGACAATATTAGCTCAATGAAAACCACCTCACAAGCCTGCTGGTCCCCTCTCTGATACTAGCATCATCAGTCGGGGGGGTGGGGGTGGGGGCACATTCCTGCCAGTACAGATGTGCGTTCTTTAAAATCCTGACTACATTCTTTTCCCACTCCATGAAGTCTTATCAAAAGCGACAGAGATTGACACATGACAACAGTCAGCTTACGGATAAATAAGGAAATCTTGTCTAAAAGAGCAGCCACAAGGCCGTGAACACTTGTTTACGATGCATTCCACGACACTCCCCTTGGAGAACCCATCATACAATGGTGCCAATCAAGGCTCCTCTCTGTCTGCCACGTGTCCTCACGCACATCCCCTGTGCCTTCTTCTCTCTACTAGGAGACAAAGCTTGCACAATAGCGGCACAATTTACCTTCTAGAAAGCAGCACAATACACCTGCCATATGGACGAGTCAGCTTAGGATAGCTGTCGTACCCGGTATATAAAGCATAGAAGCTTACAGGAAACACCCATCTTCAAGGTCTTTGCATGAGACAAGCTATTTCACCTGAGCCCCTCCTGTTTGGCCACCACCACCCACATCCTTAGTGGTACCTTCACTCAGAGGACCAAGTCTCAGGCCTGGGTCAGGAATCAGGAGTCAGACAGGGAAACAGGTAGGGTTTTGAGCCAGTTTGTAACTTCCCACTGCCACCTCCAAATATTTAAGTTGAGGATGTAATTCTCAGTGGGGTCACATTTGAAGTTTGGCTTTTAGAAGGTAATGAAAGTTAAATGAGGAATAAGGGCGGGATCTTAACAGGAGGGATGGTAGAAGGAGAAAGAGGAGAAGAAAGAAGAGGAGAAGGAAGATGGAAGGAGGGAAAAAGATTTCGGGAGAGGAAGAAGAGTAGGAGAAGGAGACACAGTCCAGGAGAAGAGCAGAAAGAGAGAGGGAAGAAGTCCAGAAGGAAAAGAGGAGGAGGAGGAGGAGGAGGAGGAGGAGGAGGAGGAGGAGGAGGAGGAGGAAGAGAAGCAAAGGGAGGAGGAGACTGTGAAGGAGAGTTCTCTCTTTCTACATTCCCACTGTTAGGAAAGGCTGCATGGGGTCCCAGCAGAAAGGCAGCTGATGGCCAAACAAAGAAAGAACCCGTCCCAGAAACTGCATTAGCCAGAACAGTGATGTACAGGTGGGAGAAAACAAGTGTGTTGTTTCAGCCTTCTAACTATAGATCCTGCTGTGGCAGCTCCAAACTGAGTAAGAGCAGCAGACACCCAAGGTGAGTGTCAGCACTTCCCGAAAGCTGGGTGACTACCTCATGGGCTCAGGTGAGGACAGAGATCTGTGGGGGGCAAATGACGGAAGAGACCACTGCACATTCTGCTCAGAATGAGGATGAGTCCTCTCCTTAAGGCAGCTTCTGGAGCCAGAAAGGGGAAGCGGGGCACTGCTGGCAATCTGACAAGAGGACACAGCATAGGGACCCCACAAATGTCTGCTAAAGGAATGACATGTTCTCCATCCAACTGGAAACCTAGCATGCCCAAATACAGACACATCTGTTTAGTAGCAGGGAAAGGGGCGGAGGCAGGCGAGCTACTGGCATCACACCTGCGATGCCTTGAAACGACAGGAAAAGTCCTGCCTACATTTTCCCTGATTGCATCCTGCCAGTTCCACATACTGACTGGAAACTCCTGCCTAGGGCTAGGGCAGGTGCCTTCATCCATGGATGTTGCATGCAGGCCTGGTATGGGCACAAGTCTTGACAAAGTTTACCATTTCGGGAGGGAAGAACTCTTAGGGACCTTGGAAGAATAGCTGTTGCAATAAGACATTCAATACCTCTCCTAAGACACATGCCCAGTCAGGGTCTAGTTGCTATGGAGGCTGTAGAGAAGAGTCCCAGTCTTCACAAAGTGACCTGCATGTGTCTCAGACAAAGAGGGGCAAGAGCCTGAGACCAGAAGAAGGAGGTCAAATGCTGGGATAGAAAGGTTTAACAAATTTTGGTTGAGCTGGAGAGAAGGCTTAGTGGTTAACAGCACTGACTGCTCTTCTAGAGAACCGGGGTTCAATTCCCAGAACCCACAAAAGAAATAAAGAGAGAAAAGAGAGAGAGAAAAAGAGAGAAGAAAGAGAGAAATACATCTTAGTCAGGTATGGTAGTGAACACCTTTAATCCCAGCACTTGGGAGCATAGGCAGGTGGATCTTAGTGAGTTTAAAGTCAGTCTGGCCTACAAAGTAAGTTCTGGGACAGCCAAGGTAGAAAAACCCTGTCTCAAAAATAAAGAAGAAAAAGAAAGAAAGAAAGAAAGAAAGAAAGAAAGAAAGAAAGAAAGAAAGAAAGAAAGAAAGAAAGAGGAAAATAAAAAGAAAGAAGGAAAAAAGCAAAACAGGAAGGAAGGAAAGAAGGAAGGAAGAATTACGTAAGTGCTGGTTGAGAGGCTCTGCAAGAGGGGTGACTGATAAGAAGAAATGGATGGAGCCTCTCTCTCTCTAATGAGACAACAATGTCAAGTCCCATAAAGCACCAATAGCAAACCAGAGTTCAGTTTATGAAATCAATGAGTTGATTGAGCTTGCTTACAGAGCAGGGGTTAGGGGTTTACCACAGGAGTACAAATGACCCCAAACAGTCACAGTGGAAAGTCTCCTCCAAACATTGATGAAGACTTCCCCTCAACTGCTTCACCTAAAGTCCCTCCTTCAGGTAACCTTCCACACACTATCGGGCAGAATGACACACAACTAGCTGGGGGGAGGGTACAGGATGGAAAGCGGCTGAGATCAGGTGATGCTCCGGTGACCCCCTCAAGCCACTTCAATGAGAGGGACTGTCATCAGTAAGCAGGCCAGATCTTAGGCAATTTAATCTCATGTGCTCTGCTGAGGATGGTTTCTGTCATACTCAGAAGACAACCTTACACAATGAACTCCTCCTTCCAACCCTAGCTGGGAGAACCTTATGCCATGCAGCCAGGACATTGTTAGGTGCCCTATTTCATAACTGAGCATCCTGCAACTTTGTCAATCAGGACAGCTGCTCACCAACTGCCAGTTTATGCTCTGCTGAGGCCTCACTGTAGTTTAGAGAAGGGACACCGGGTACCCGCCCTGGACACCTAGGTTAGTTCTAAATAGATTGCCTACAGCTACATGCTCCCTCCCCCAAGGAATGCTTCCTACTGCCTGCAAATGGGCACCGTGATAGAAAACCCAGCTGGGGAAAAGGATAAGGCCCACGGCAAGCCCGGTTCAGATAGTGTGGGGACAGTTGTCCTGTTCTTCATCCCGGTGGGTGTCTGTTCTCATTCTCACTTCTTGCAGCCTCTCCTTCACTTTGAACATAAGGGTGAACTTTGCAAACATCAGACCTGAGCAGCTCCCTCTCTTTAGGCCTGACCTGGACTCTCAATGGACTCTAAGCTTAAGGCTGACCCTCAAGGTATCTTGGCCCGGCCTTATATAACAGCCCTGGCCTCATATAATCTTGTCTGGCACACATCAACCTCGATAATTCCTCATTCTTGTGACAAGTTCTCAACTCAGACAGGTTGGTTCATACCACCGGGCCTTTGTTTAAGAACTCTTCAACCCCCTAATGTCCTCTGCGCCTCTAGATCTCTAGCTTGCTACCTGCCAGCATGGTTTCCTTATCTTCTCAGAAAAATATCTACATCGTTCCTCTCTCGTCTCCTACAGATGGGACCAACTGCTCACCATTGAGCCTCCCACCCACCTGACCCCTCACCATACCATATTGCAATTATATATATATATGTATATATATACATATACATATATATATATGTATATATATATATATATATGTTTGCCTTAAACTGGTTATCCCATGAGCAACTTAACGAGAAAGCTAAGATCTTATTTGACTGTGTTTTCTTAGTCAGGAGCACAATGTCAGGCACAACGTAGGAATGGCGATTATTTGCCAGTCGACTGATTGGTTGATTGATTGATTAAACTTACCTCCTCCAAACCCGTCCATAGGAGAATATATTTTCCTCAAAGTTTTTAGCGATTACAAATGACAGACAAGATGCCTCTCTGAATTTCTGAACACTTATCACCAAGCTTTGTTTCATCTACCTGCTCACGCGGCTGCTGGGCTGGAGCCTTGGAGATGTCGCTGTCAGTGTGCCCTTCTTTGCCGTTGATTTACTTTAAAATGCAACTTGGAGATTTAAAGTTCGAAGAAGAATGCAGCCTCGTCCCCAGTCTGTCCTCAAACATCTATCACCAGCCGGCAGAGGAGATGTGACTGTCATCTCCCCAACCCAACAAGATGATTTTTCTCAGCCACAGTGCAAGCCCAGTGAGCCATACAATTGTGGTGAATTTCCTATCAGCTCAACATCCTCTGCCATTTTTCAGAGAATACGATTCTATCTGAAGGGAAGTGCAACCGTCTGGAACACATTTCCCCCCAGTGCCTAACTCTCAGTTTCCTATAAATACCAGCTGGCCTTCCGGGCAGCACCATGCCTTGGGATAATCACACAGGTCTCTATGATGGCTTGGCCTTGAGCTGTGTCAGAAGGTACTGCGAATTTACATGCCTTATCATGGCATCGCTAATGGGGCCTCAGGCAGTTTGCTGAGCCTGAAGTTGTGTCAAACACCTGTGTCTGGAATCCCACAGATGGGAGAGAGAGAGAGGGAGGAAAAGAAGGAAGGCAGGAGGCTGGGGGGTAATGGGGTGCGGATTGAACAAAAGTAGGTGCAGATTTGAGAAAACAGAATTCGGAGAAGAATTTAAATCTTCTGGTAAAAGAAAACCAGTTTTCATTAGGTAGAGAAGAAACCAGAAGTATATTAGCTACCTGCTGCTGTGTAACAAACCATCCCCAAAGTGTATTAGCAGTTAAAACAATAAACATTTATCATCTCAGAGTGTCTGCTGTCAGAATGTAGGCAGAGCTAGTCAGGTCCTCTGTTTCGGTGTCCCAGAGGGCCACAGCCGAGCTCTGTGACAGCCTGAGGCAAAGGTTCCCCAGGGGAAGGCCTGTTCCTTCACATGGGAGTGGGCAGGTGCTGGTCCGTGTGGCCTGGTAGAATTCAGCCTTGGTTCCTAATGAGCAATTGTTCAGAGGCCCCAGGTCACTCACAGACATCTCCAGAGTCTCTCACAGCATGCTAACTCGCTTCATCACAGCGAGCCACCAAGAAGGCAAGAGCCACGGGCTTGCGAGAGAGCCCTAACACCACAGAAGGCCCAGCCTTCTGAGACCTTTTCGTGTCCAAGAGATGACCCATTTCCTTTTCTAGCCAGATTACATTTTTACAACTCTATCTCCAGGTCCGGTCCAGACTGGAGGATAAGGAGGTACAAGGGCATGAATATTCAGCGACAAAGATTATCAGGAGCCACTTCATAAACCTCCTCCTTCAGAAGGTTCCCTGTAGAAACAGCACAGTGGTGCGTACACATCTGTAATTCCAGCACTCGGGAGACTGAGGAAGTGGGACCGTGAGTTCCAGCCTGGCCCAGGTTGAAGAGTGAGTCCCTGTCTCATCCCCTCACCCCCAAAATAAGAAGAAACAGAAGACAGAAACCAAGAAATGAATGCCCAGTAGGACTTCTGAAAGGGGCTTGGGTGTAACACATCAGTATAGCATGTCCCTTGCTCATGAGACCCGAGGTATGATCCCTAAATCTCTAGAGGGATGGAAGAAAAAAACAGAAAGGGCAAGAAGGTCACCTGAACCTCTTGCCAAAGACTTGGACCCTGAGGTATTTTAGAGAGTTGCTCATTTATTTCAACAAGTATTTAACGGGTGCTATTGCAGACCAAAACTGTCCTAAATGTTAAGTGAGTGAAATCATAATCAGAACATGTAAAATTCCCTGCTCCCACTGAGCTCATATTCTGAAAAACAAGAAAGAGAGAAAACAAGATAATTAGTGTACCCAACTCTGGTGGTGGTTATGGAGAAATCAAAGCCAGGAGGAAAATACCTAGTGCTATGGTTTGGATCTGAAATTTCAACCAAAGGCCAAGATAGGCTTGGTTCCCAGTCTGTGGTACCACTGGTTTGTGGTGGAACATTTAGGAGACTGGGCAAGGGGGTGTAAGTGAGGGCCTTGGACCTAAGCCTCTCTTCCTTGCTCTCTCAGCTTTCTGGCCACCAACACCATGAGGCCTTCCCTGCCCCCGCACCCCGTTTCCTCCCATGATGCTCTGCCCTGCCATGACACAAAGCAATAGGGCTAACCATCCACAGACCAAAACCTCTGGAATCCTAAGCCATGATAAAACTCCTGGTTTTTATCACAGTGACAGAAAGCTTATGAACACAGTGGGGTATGGTGAGAGCTTAGGTCTGGGCTCCATATCAGGGCAATCTTCCAGATACAACCTGCATAGCATACTTCTGTTGTTTTACTACAGCTGCCCATGTGTGACTCCTTCCTAGTCATACGCTTAAGCAACAGCCTAGTTGCAAGGTCACCAGCTTTTCCTGTCCCATGGAGCATGCAACTGTGTAAGTCAGTATCCTATCATGCAAGTAAGAAAGGCATTACAAGACAAAGTACTTAAAATCAGTCCACAATACACATCTGCCTTGTGTCAACCAGTGCTCAGGTGTCTGTACGTATACATCTGGGATGGGGCTTCCGGGATCTCCAGCAATTGGAAAACTGTGGCACTTTAGCTTCTTGGAAGTGGGTTGTGGCCATTATCTCCCTGTGTGCCTGTTTCTCTGCATTAAGATTCTCATTAACAGCTGGATGGCCGTGCACACCTTTAATCCCAGCACTCGGGAGGAAGAGGCAAGTAGATCTCTGTGAGTTCGAAGACAGCCTGGTCTACAGAGTGAGTTCCATAACAGCTAGGACTGTTACACAGAGAAACCCTGTCTCAAAAAACTGAAAAAAAAAAAGATAAAAAGATTCTCAACCACAGGAGTTGCATCTTTAACTCTAATACAACAGTTACCGTGAGGAGCAGAGCCTCTGCCTGCGTGTGTTTAATGATAGGAACTTTACTATCCCGTGAAGCTGCTGTTCTATGGCTGGTTTTAGAAAGACCTCCTACCAACCAAAGTGATCCTGTAGTTGCCATCCAGTGGCTCCGTCTCGCTCCTAAGCCTCAGAGAGTTGAGGATTGCTCCTGAATCGCCATCCCATGCTAGGAATAATTACAGAATACAGAAAATCTGACTCTCGCTGTATGATTCGCCCTTGGTAAAAAGTGTTCACAAAAACAATACTTCACTCACCATCTGCCATGGCTAACGATTAATTGCTAAATATTATCTCGCTACCAACACCAGACAGAACAGTGAGCTACAAAGCCCTTGCTGAATTTTTGATTATTTCACTCTGTTTATTACTCCACCCTGCACACAAAGATAGGGAGTCTGGCAGAAGTTGCCACTTCAAAAACACCTTGAAGTAATTAGTGTCAAAATATAATTTCCAAATTAGAGTTGGATCGTGACTCAAACGACCTAAAACACACTGGGTTTTATTATATTATTTATCACTGAGGATGAGGAAGGTGTTTCAGTGGTCCAAAAGATAACCTCATGAGCAGACAGTTGTATTAGAAACATGGTAGTGGAGGTGAAAATGGTAGTGACCATTTTAGGAGAGAAGAAAGGATGGGTCAGCTGAGCCTCTAGAGGACAGAGGAGATTGATCATGCATAACAGTTCTTGATGATTCAGAGAGGTGTTAAATAGATTATATAAACTCAAAAAAATCAGAAACCCAAGAGTAATGTCCCCCCAGTCTACAACTAGACAACCAGAGATTTCCACTAAAGCACACATTTCTCCTACTCTCTAGACTAGCCCGTGGGGTGTGTGTGTGTGTGTGTGTGTGTGTGTGTGTGTGTTGCTTTGTTTTCTTTTTTTTTCTTTTTTTTTTTGTTTTTCTCTTTTTTTTGTTTGGGGCTTTTAGTTCTTATTTGGTTTTGTAACTGTATCAAATCCTTGGTTTATTTTGGCTGAGCTGTCAGGGCTGCCAGTTCGTGGTCACTTGGCTCCACACTTCTGAGCTGGAGGTAAGGTTGAACATCATGGCACCAAGCAATGGGAGAACAACGTAGCCCATATCATGGTTGACAGGAAGCAGAGAATGTGACAGGAAAGGGCCAAGGTCACAATAAATCCTTCAAAGAGAACCAGCTCAGTGACTACTTCCTCCTATGAGACAAACTCTCTCCAGCTGCACTGGTTCCTAGTAGTCTAAATACATTTAGATCCACCCATGATGAAACCATTGATCCAATCCATGATCTGGAAACACCATCCCAGAAATATCCTGAGGTGTATTTTACCAATCCCCCTTTGTGTGTCTTCCAAGACAAATAACTTGACCTTTAAGAGTCACAATACAGCTAGGGGCTGAAGGTGGCTCTTTATCATAGCGCCCTCTGCCAAAATCTACTAAAAGTATCTCCTGACTTTGTTAAAGGCCCAATCACCATGCGCTCAGGCTAGACTTTCAATGGCTGGCAGCATATGAGAGGAGAATCAGAGAGGGCTGGAGAAGAAGAAAGAGTCCAGCCAGGACAGTAAGCCCCGCCTCCCCACATTTCCTCTGCCAGTAAGAACCCTTCCTTTCCTCCAGCAACCTACTTCTCATTCCACAGGAGTTGTGCTAGGGGTTTCAGCCTGGCCTCCCTCCCCCACAGCTCATTAGAGAGGGCTCCATTGTGCAATGAAAGGAGGCAAGGGGCTTATGCCTGTTTTGGGGTTTTCTGAACGTCTATAGTGTTTCAATAGCCCCTTTGTTCTCTCTCTCTCAATAGTTGCTGTGTCTTAAATTATAAATTTTTGGTCTTCCTATTGCATTAGGCATTTGGCGGGGGCGAATGGAGAGGAAAGGAAAGAAAGGCAACCCATTAAAAACTAAAGTTCTGAAGCTCGCAAGCAGCATTGATAAGAGCTTCACAGGTCTAACCTGCACTTACTGCCAGCGGCTGAAACAGAAGCTGCCTTGAGAGGTGAGCAATAAAGAAGCCACTTAGCACTTGATCTCCAGAGAGGCTTTTGGCCACACTCACTTGCCCCCTTCACTGGAGTCCCTGGCTTCTGTATAATCCATAGAAAAAGGAGACCCGGGGACACATTTGCATGGGTCAGGCAGGTCTCTTATTAAATGAGATTTTCCCAAATGCCAATGTTCAGCTGATGGAGAAATGCTTAAATATTTCATCAATTTCAATGGGTTGTCAATTTCTCATGCCAGGCAAAGTGGCCTTCCAGGCTAATCTGGAGCGATGCAGGGGAGAAGTCAATTCCAAAACAGAATCGGACTCAGACTCATGAAGCTTTCCTCCCACAGGCTGCCCATCTACCCCTTCCACTGCCCTCACACGGCTGCCAACTCTGACTCAGAAACTAGAAAAAATAAAGGGTCCCATTTCTGGCATGTGCATGTATGTATAAAATATGAACATATGTGTAGGTATGTTTGCATGTGAGGAAGCTCATGGGTATATGTAGATATGTATATACCTGTACACGTGGAGGCCAGACATTGACACTGAATGTCTTTTTTGATAACTTCCCACATTACATATTGAAGGAGCATCTCACTTGAGCCCAGAGCTCACCACTTCTGCTTGTCTAGCTACCGGCTTGCCATGGGGAATATCCATCTCTGTCCCCGGGCACTGGAATTAGCTGAGACACCGAGCTCATCTGCATGAGTTCTAGGAACCAACCTCTGGTCCTCACACTTCTTGGGCAAGCACTTTACCCACTGAGTCACCTGCCAAGCCTAAGTTCATTTCTGTTTGTCTCCCCTCCCTTTCTCTTCTTCTCCCTTTCTTCTTGAGATCAGCGTTTGTCTTATGAATCCCTATATTCAGTGTCTTGCTCAAATCCCGGCCCCTAGTCAGGGCTAAGGCAATATTTGTTTAGCCAAATTGAAATCCACTGACTCATTGTTCATTCACTCATCCAACATTTACTTGATCCCTACCCAGCAGCAAGTTCCCGAACTAGGAGCTGGGCCACGGCAGTGAATCACACAAGGCTTTGGCTTTCAACGGGCTTCAATTTTTTAAAAAAGAGGGAGGTAATAAACAAATACTCGAATAAATGACATCATTAATAAATAATCTGATTTTATGTAGAAATGGGGATTTGAGGGAAAATGATGCTGATAAAACGCTGAGTGGCAAGCGAGGAGAGTCAGACCATTCCACCTACCTTCACCCTCTGGAAGTACGCAAGCTTCACGTAAGCATGCTCTGGGTAGCCGCCTGGCCTTCCACAGAGCACCTGTTGGACAAGTGGAGGAAGCTAAATAAAGCAAATTGTCTTCTCTCAATGCCACAACCCTGTCACTCTCTCGAGGACATGGAAGGAAATACACCAGCATTACCGGTCATCAGCCATGGTTCCAGGCCTTCATCATCTGATTTAGTCTTTAAAATATAACCTCCAAAAAAATAACCCTTATTTTGCTCTTGTCCCGTGACTTGAAATGCAGATGTCAGAAGTCACCGAAGTTACCCAACACCACCTACTTGCACAATGGTGAAATCAAGATTAGCATCCAATTTTCTTGCCCTCTAAAACTCCTGTTTTATGTGCTTCATCATACCAGTCCCGGGCCTGAAGCACCATTCCAGACACAGTAGAGACCATAAAATGGTCAGAGAGCAGCATTTAATGTCCTCAAAGAGATCCCGAGCTCACTGGGCAAATGAACGTATGCACATAGTTATAACAAAGACAAAGAAGAGAGATAAAAAGCGATGGGCTGGGATGAGTGAAAACGCCCTATGAAAAGATGAAATGGCTCCATAAAAATGGGATAGGCTTGGAAAGCAAAGAAGAAAGTGGAGGAGAGGCAGGAAACTGTCCGTAGAGTAGAGCATCCACGGGGTGTTATGCATATGGAAGTTGTAAAGATAAGTGTGACCTCTGCTGTGTGTGAAAGAACAGAACCCACTCAAACAAGAACTAGAATACAATGTGCCTCCCCCTCGAGAGGAGTTCAGACAGCTACAGACATGGTCAGAAAAATGAAAACTTTCTATATTTTATGAAGCCCGGTTCACTCCATCCCTGGACAGTGACAACATTCTGGTGGCAGGTTCCACTTTGGCTCTGCCACATTCCACCGGTGTTCCTAAGCGAGCTACAGTCTTGCCAAAATAAAAGCTCAGCAAAGAGCTTCATAGCCCACTCTGTTGAGAGCAGCGTAATCTCTCAGACCCTCAGCTCCTTCTTCACTAAAAGAGGTGGCAAGCCGAAGACTTCAAAGTTGTTAGGATTGGCAGATGTCATCACCTGGAAGCTTCTGTCTAGGGCCTACCCCATACCAGGTACAAAAGTCAATCCAGTTCCAATCTCCCTCCACTCCCTTTGCCTCATTTGCATAAATGTTCACTCAGCTACTAACTTCCTCTCTCTCTCTCTCTTTAGTCCATGCATCCAGTGAGCATTAGCCAACTTTCTAACTCAACAAACCATTCACATCTATCTTTCCCATCCATTCCCAAGACTCCTCATCCAGTTATCCTCTCTGACAGCCTAGCTCACATCTGTGCTTCACATCTGCACTCTCTAGGATCATGTTTTCTAAACGCCCTTGGATGATGCCTCTGTGGTACATAAGAGAATAATAACACTTGAACTTTATGGGTTGCTCTGATAGCACCTGGTCAGCCATGGAGTCCTTGAGGTTACAGAAGAACTGGCAGAGAAACAGAAAAACAGGAAATGATGCTAAAGTTGATTATTCTATATAGCATTCACTATGTGTAATGGGTGTAAAACCTACATTAGTGATAATGGGCATCACGTGTTTAACTAGCATCACCTTCTGATCCCCAGGCATGTTCTGGGAGAGGTCAGATCAAAGGCACTTCCTAAGAACATTACAACCAAGAAGTCGCTCCTCATCAAAATCAGAAAAGCACAGCCCAATGCAGCAGAAAACAGAGAAAAACAAAGTTCAGAAGGGGGAATATTTGGGTTGCAGAGTCACTGTGGCATATATCACTAGGGTCAGAGATGAAATGAAATAGTCTACCTTGAAGCAATATCCTGAGAAACCAGCTGATCACATCCAGACCCAGAGAGGTCTTGTCCCAAAGACACTTTGCAAATGGGAATGGGCATGCCAGGACCAAACTGGATGGAAAGGAATGCAATGGACGAGCAGAGGATGAGGAAGACAAGCTGTCTATCTGTTCAACACAACCACAGCATCAAGAGAAGGATGTGTGCCAACCACAGCACCAAGAGAAGAAGTATTTGTGCCTACCACAGCATCAAGAGAAGTATGTGTGCCAACCAGCAATAGTCCTCAAATATGATGTGTTTAACTGGGATAGGACTCAGCTTAACTTTAATCTAGGGAATTCTTCCCCGTCCAAAATTACAGGCTGGAAATCTCTACACCTTCCTAATGGACTTGGAAGTTTTGCAGCTCTATGACTTGGAGTAGAAGAGCAAAGGCTCTACTCTCCCTCTCATACCCTTGCCACTGAGCATAGGACTCAGCACCAAGTGGGTGTAAGTTACTTTTTTCCCTGTTTTGACAAAATGTCTTATAAAAGCAACTATGAAATGGAGGGGTTTGTTTTGACTCTGAGTGAGAAGGTCCAGTCCATCATGGAGATAAAGTCAGGCCACGAGGAGGATGAGGAAGCTGTTTGGTAATGTCTGCAGTCAGGAAGCAGAAAGAGAGAGAGAAATTCTGGTCTGCAGTTTACTTTCATAGCGAGTTGTCCATCCTAGGTTAAGCCTCCCTAGAAACATCCTCACACAGAGACACCCCCCAGTTTGTCTTCTAGATGACCCTAAATCCCATTGACAGTATTAACTATCATGGTGAGAAACCATGGGAGAAAGAATCACTGGTTCTGAGTTGAGGTGCTATAAATTCTAATTCTACCACCAATAACTGTGCCTCAATGACTTCAAGATATGACCAACTTTCTCAAACACATTGTTTCATAACACAAGTAGAAACAATGGTGATCCCAACCTCTTCAAGTTGGCAGATAATTCCAGTAACGAACACATCTTGATTATCTGGAAATTCCCTAGCACATGAGAAGCGCCCATTAGAAAACTGTCTAACGTTTTTGTTTTAAGACACTGTCTCACTCTGTAGCCCTGGCTGGCCTGGAACTCTCTATATATACCAGGTTGGCTTCAAATCAGAGATATGCCTGCGTCTGCCTCCTGAGTGCTGAGATTAAAGGCATGAGTTATCATGTCTAGCTTACTAACTATTTTTGTCAGTGCTCCATAAATACATTAACTTCATGTTAAATGTGGCAGCAGAGCCCTGGCACACACATGTTTGAGTAACACTTCTACTCTTCATGGAAAGGGCCCCCAACTAAGCTGCATTTCCAGTTTTTTCCTTGGCATCCTTTTCAATCACCTGTTGGTTTAGATGATGACAAGGGGGAAGGGCCCTTCAAAAGAGCTTCACTCTCCCCCAAGATTCCCAGTTCAAGAGCATTCAGGCTGAAGTTGAATTGTCTAGCTGCCAAAAAGACTGAAGATTGGGAAATAAGCACGGTGTGGAGGTGTCCCAAGATAACACAGATGCCCAGTGGGGATCATCCCTGAGAGGGAAGATTAGAGTCCATCAGCTAATGGAACAGCCTTCAGATGGTCCAAAGTCAGCCTTGGGATGAGGATGGGCAATGGGCTGAACCTTCTGAAGGATGCTTAGGCCCAACACTTGGAGCTCTGCACATAAGACACAGTGTGTCAGCAAAGAGCCGCTCTTGGGAGCTCCTACCATTTTTAATACTCCTCCCAGTGCCCAGCCTTGGGCAGCTGTCTACTTCTCCTGAAGCATCCAGACTGTCAAAGTGGCTTCAGGGCTCTGGAAGTATGTATAGTCTGCAGAGCAGAAAAGAAAAACGCACACACAGGCATACACACACACACACACACACACACACACACACACACACACACACACTTGCACACACAGAGAGAGGCTGGTTATCCTGCTACCTTCTTCTGCATCTTCCGCATTCCCTGGTATCATTGGCTACATCACACACCAGCTCAACTCAGTGACCCCCTGGAGAGTACTTAAGCCATGATGCTCCAGAAGGATGGCCATAAACTGACCCTCCCACAGTAGGGTCAAGTCACAGGCAAAGAGCAGAGAAGAAGAAAATTCTCCCCTCCAGGATCACCCATGATCACAGGCTCACCATCCCCACAGTAAGTGTGAAGACTAGACACAAATGAGGGAGATGTCCAAGGAAGGAGCTGGAAAAGCCCAAGGAGCTTCTGCTAGGATGTCTTTCCTCCAAAGCAGACAAGCAAATCAAGTATTGATGCTACCATTGCAACAAATGCAGCCATGGAACATGACCTTTCTTGTCCACTAGTGGAAGTCTTTCAGCCATTCTCTCTCACAGCAAGAGTACCTTTCCAGTAAGAAAAATCCCACCACACCACGTCCTTGCATTGCCGTCCTTGAGATCAGAATGAAATATAAAACATCTGGGAATGACTGACCAACATCCAAGGAAGAGCACAGCCCCTCCATTCCTCGCTGGTATTCAGTTCCCAGAGAGACCATGTTCACTAGTACACTTAGGCCTTTGTATAGGCTCCCCTCTCCTCTAGTCAAGCTCCCCGAGACTTTACCAGTATGGCTTGCACCTTTTCTTCAATCGGGTCTTGGTTTACTTCCCTCCTTAGAGAAGCCTGGCCCAACCCCCACATAGCTGCCCCATACTTGGTGACTTTTATCTGAAGCACTTGCTCATTTTTCGCAATTGCATGTATCTTCGGTGTGCACCAGCCCGCAAGCCTCATGCCAAAAGAGAACACTGCTGCCTGTGCCTGGCGCTTAACAGAAACTTACTAACCTCATTCACTGACTGCTTAATTCACTAAATGAATGCATGGACGAATAACGGAATGAACAAATGACTCCATTCCACAATTTTACCCATGAAATGAATATTCACTAGTGGCTTTTGTTACTGGACATTGTCACAGGAATTGTATGTGTATATTTATAGATATATGTATATGGTATGACATATGATCTATGCAATTTTTATATTATGTATAAGTGTACTTTAAATAGTTACATATTAAATATCAATATAGTTTTTATTGATGCAAGGTATATATATATATTATATACATTTATTTATACAATAGCAAACAGGACATATCTTCTATGTATCTGAAAACCTGTATAAAATATTAATGCATATATTTAATCTGGTCCACGTCTCAAAACTTCCCATAGGATAGGCATAATTATCAGCTTGTTGCAGCTGAGGAAACACCAACACAAAGGTCAAACAGCTTTCAAGGTCACACGGGTAATGAATGCCAGCTGCTTGTTACTGCCAATCAAGGCTGGTGGAGAAGGAATCTCAGATCCAGGATTTATCAGTGTCCACATGCTCCCTCCATGGGACACCTAGGGAAGTGTTAATAAAAATGGGCTCATGTTCTTGCCCCGTCTGTGTCTAGCTGCATTGAGTGAGTGCACTGGCTGCCCCATGCTGTCAATGACAGCCAGTAGGAGTCTTCCTTCTCGCAGCACTATTGGGCATCTCCCAGGCTGTACCCTTCCAAGAAGGAGAAATTGCTGAGGGTCTGCTGTCTCTCCTGGGACTAATCTGCCTTGAAGTAATTGTGAAGTTCCATTTTCCACTTCCAGTGAGCCAGGGCACAGATGAAGCTCCGGCGATGTTCCCTGATTCCAGTGCCCTGCAGAGCAAGGACATTCCACGGGGCAGACACATTCTTACCCACAGAGCAGCCACATTCTTACTTCCAAGCCTCCAGGCTGGATCTAGTGACCTGGAGACCGGCCATCTGAACTTCTATGCCTAAAAGGTTTTATCCTTGGTGGTGACACTTGCACAACAGAACCATTTTTGAAGTGGGTGACTTAATGGCACTTGAAGCATTTACAAGGTTGTGTGGCTACCGCTTCTGTGGAGTTCCAAAGTTCACTACCTGCTAAGAAAACCCTGCAGTCATTGTCCTTACTCCCTGTCCCCAGTCACAATTGGGATACCCACCCACCCCCAGACCTGACAATTCAGGACCTTTCATATGACACAGTCATGCACTGTGAGAGACACTGTGTGAGCTTCCGAGTCTGCTTTTCTCTGCTAAGCATGATGCTCTGACAGAGGAATTGACTTCGTTTGGACTTTGTAATATAGTATCATAATCTGCAGATGTGTAGGGTCATATCCACAGCTATTCTGGGATGCATGCTGTAAGGGCCTATAGGTCAGACACATCTGTAAGACCTTCATCCATCCTGCAGCAGGAATCTCTTATCCATCCAGGTTTAGGCCACTTGCCGTTTACAGATACAAGCCAGAGTGGGTTCATGCCAGAACAGACAACCAGTCTCTTTCAATCTACCCAGACCCACTGAAATACGATGGACTCTCAATTCTATCTGGTGAAAAATTTTGTCTGCAGAAGGTGGCAGCCCCTTGGGTAGTTCTCAATGAACCACTTGGGGAAGCTCATAGCCAGTGACAGGATGCTCATTTACTTCAGAGCCATTAGGAACTGGTGCCTAACTCTTCAGGGTCTGAGAGGCCATTACTCACAGAGAGAAAAGAAAAATATTAATATTTAAGTGCCCGTGCATTTTTGCTAAAGAAAACAAGTTTAGAAACCCCCAAAGCCAAACACCTCCAAGAGTTTTAATGGTGCCATATTTCAGACTGAGGTAGAACAGACTGTGGTCTGCCCTTGGCGAGGCATCAGCCAAGGGTGGCACAGGCGTACCAGTGGGCCAGAGTGTTATCCGTGCTCTAGTCTAGAGCCCTGAGATGTGACTACAAATACAACCAAGGATTCTATGTCAAAAGCCTGGCTCAGTACTGAATGCCTACCACCTTCCAGAAGGAGTATCCTGTTCATTTCCTGTGAGTGCAGAGACAGTACTGATGTAGCCTTGGATCTCCCCATCTTCTTTGCCCAAAATCATAGGACCCTCCTTTCCTCAAAGAGCAGGATGTGTTCACAGGGTGTCTCAGCTTTCTTCACACTGCTGATGTGGGGCCCCCCACTTTTACATTTGTGTTAGTCTATATGTGCACATGTATGAGTGCCCATGTGCACATGTAATAGGATGCCAGAGACAGACATTAGATGTTTTCTGCTATCAGCTCCCACCTTACATTTGGAACTGTGGCTCTTTCTGAACCTGGAAGTCAGTGATTTAGCTCAACTAGGTGGTCAGCAAGACCTAGGGACCCTCCTGTCTCTACCTCCCCAGCACTGGGATTATAAACACACACACTCACACCTGACCTCCTTTTTTAAGACTGAATTTCATGTGTATGTGTGTGTCTATGTATCTGTATGTGCCTGTGAGTGAGTGCCCTGCAGAGTCCAGGCAGTGGATGTCATTGGATTCCTAGAGTCCTGAATTATAAGTGTTTGTGAGTCACCCAAAATGGGTGGCTGGGAACCAAACTCAGGTCCTCTGGATGAGCACTCTTGACAAATGAGTCCTCTTTCCAGCCCAACACTTGCCATTTTCAAATGGATTCTAGGGTCCTCATGCTTATGAAGCAAGCCATCTACTGAGTGAGCCATCTCCCAGCCCTGACATGTTGACAGCACATGTCCTGGAACTTGCCCTATGCTTTGTAGACTCCATGACATCCCCAGTCTCCAACCAGCAGATGTCACCAGTCCCTCTCCCCTATCAGGACAGTCAAAAACGTCTCCAGACTCTGCCAAATGTCACCCGGGGAGTAAACCTCACTGGACCCCAGTGTCAAACCTCTGATAAAGTAGGTGAGGGAGAGGATCAGGTGAGAAATTCTAGCTGGAATTGCTTGGAAGCTGCAGGTATGGGATCTTGAGCCTCACTTCTGAAATTAGGTTAATTACAATCAACTCTCAGTTACCCGGGGCCAATTATCTACATTACCCCAGCCCCCACCCTGCACTACCTGCATTTCACAATAGCTGGCACACCAGGGAAGAAGGGACGCTCGCTGCCCACAGAGCATGCAAACTCACAGGAAGGTAGGGCTATTTGCTGTCTTTAGCTGGGAGACCTAAGCTTGTTAAAACGCAGCCTTCTTGCATCTGACTGTGTTTTCATGCTACCCAGACTCCCCTGGTCCTAGAAGCTGAGACACCAAAGAGAGTCGGGGCTCCTTCCTGCTCTGCTACAGGCAGGGAAAGTTCTAATGCAGCTTCTGACCCTGCAAGCACCAGTCTGTGCCTCCTTCCAGCAGAGAAAAGTAGCCAGGTCTCTTCCTGGGGACCAGACCAGACAGAACATCACAATAGATGAGGGCACAGAATAACAGGTGCACAGAAAGAGTGAGCTCTGATCATATTTCTAAAACTGAAAAGAATAAAATCGGTTCTCTCTGACTCCAGCCCTGGTTCCTTCCCCGTCTTAGACAGTGGGGTTTCCAGCCAGGGCAATAACTTCCTTTCGCACCGTGTCACCGTCCACACCCTCCTCACCCAGAACACAAAAACACACCCTGACTCCCCAGAAATCCTCTCACTAAAATCTCTTGTCACTGACTCTAATAACCACCTTCCTCCTTGTCTGATATTCGGACCCATGGACTCCGGGAAATCAGCTCTGTATGGCTCATGCATATCTCTGTCACATGGCCCATCGATAGGTGTACTGAGCACTTGTTGATCAAAGGCAAACGCAAGTGAATCTCATTTCACTTCTGACGGACAGTTCCAGCTGGCACCTCCCCTGGAGTTCTCCCCTTTTCGAGACAATCTGATGTCTCCAGGCTGGTATGTATCTAACCTGCTATGTAGCTGAAGATGGCCTCAAACTCCTGGTCCTTCTGCCTCCACCTCCCAAGTGAGAGCTGAGATGGAGGTATCACCATGTGTCGTCACGATGCCTGATGAGTCTTCTCTTAACGTACATCTTCCCTTCAGCTGCTGGTTTCTCTCCTTGAGACCTCCATTTCAATATCTTTTTTTCATTTTTTCCTTATCTTTTTTTATTGATTTTTATTGAGCTTTTCTACATTTTTCTCTGCTCCCCTCCCTGCCTCTTCCCTCTCCTTCAACCCTCTCCCAAGGTCCCCATGCTCCAAATTTACTCAGGAGAGCTTGTCTTTTTCTACTTCCCATGTTGATTAGACCTATGTATGTCTCTCTTAGGGTCCTCATTGTTGTCTAGGTTCTCTGGTTGTGATTTGTGGGCTGGTTTTCTTTGGTTTATGTTTTAAAACCACTTATTGGTGAGTACATGTGATAATTGTCTTTGTAGGTCTGGGTTACCTCACTCAATATGATGTTTCCTAGCTCCATCCATTTGCCTGCAAAATTCAAGATGTTGTTATTTTTTTCTGCTGTGTAAATGTACCACATTTTCCTTATCCATTCTTCAGTCGAGGGACATTTAGGTTGTTTCCAGGTTCTGGCTATTACAAACAATGCTGCTATGAACATAGTTGAACACATGTCCTTGTGGCATGATTGAACATCTTTTGGATATATACCCAAAAGTGGTATTGCTGGGTCTTGAAGAAGGTTGTTTCCTAATTTTCTGAGAAATCACCTCACTGACATTCAAAGGGGTTGCACCGGCTCCACTCCCACCAGCAATGCAGAAGTGTTCCCTTTACCCGACAACTTCTCCAGAAGAAGTTGTCATCAGTGTTTTTGATCTTGGCCATTCTTACAGGTGTAAGATGAAATCTCAGAGTTATTTTGATTTGCATTTCTCTGATGACAACAGAAATGTTCAACATCTTTTATTCATTTTTATCCTCACATGAGTTGTACATATTCATGTGTACAGTATGTGCACAGATGAAACCCAACCTCCCAGTTTCTCCTTATTTTCCAGTAGTTTTCTCAATCTGAAGTAATCACGGTCATACCCAGCGTTACCCCAGCACATACCTAGCGTGTCGATTTCTGCAGCACCCCCATCAGCAGCTCTCTGGAGTCTGCCCAGGCCCCTTTCTTTTCTAATCCAACAACACTCTGTTCCTAGCTCATCTCTTTGATCTGTTTCACCTTAGCCACACACTGAAAGGGCAGTCTGTCTGTCCTACCCTACAGCCTTTTGTGCATCAGCTGTCTCTAAGAACACCTAGGGCATCTTCAGGAGAACTTATTCTAGCCTGTGTTGAGTGTAGACTGTAAACCAAAGTTGGTCTATCACAACCTTCCATCCCCCTGGACTGGGCAGGTTAAAGGATGAACAGTAGTAACCAAAGACTGGGTCAATCACGGTTCCCACCCCTTGCCCTTGGCCTAGATGACTGCTTTAGGGATTTTCAAGTGATCCATTATAAGACATAGCAAGTCTGGTCCAGGATTTGGCTGGGTGGTGATAAGACGCCCTCCTTTTCCCACTGAGTTCAAAGGAAAGGGTGTTTGTTCATCCTGCTTCCCTGTGGGAAATGTATACCTGGGGGCGTGGTTCAGCCATCTCACAAAAGTGAAAAATGAATAGAGAGGGGAGAGATCCAAAGATCAGCATGTCCTTCAGGCCCTGGAATTTCATTATGCTTGAGAGTCTCAATGCTTTTTTCTGTTAAATGACCCAATATTGTGTTTATGATAGTTTTGAGAGTATCTTGCATAACTGGCCACCCCAGAAAGGGCAATGATTGCCGTGTCACTAGGCCTGAGTTAACACAAAACTATTATACCACATAGCCATGTATTTGTGGCCATTTTTATTTATCACATGGACATGTCACTGGAACTGTATCTCTGAGCCCAAATCCAACCTGATGAGAGGAACTACTCTCCACAGCAAGGCCACACTTGTGTTTCTCACTCCAGATTGTAGATCAGTCCCCTAATAATAATCCTATAATGGTGTTCATTTCCGCTACTCCAACCACACCCTGATATAGAAAAGAAGGGTCTAGATGCTTCAATGGGAAAACTCTCAAAAGACACATGCCATCAATTCCTTCCCTTGAGGCCATGCGCACCATTCCATAGGTGAGAGAGGGCACCCGTCCCTCTTCTCTCCCTACATCCACTCCAGCCTTCATTGGTGATTTGTTCAATCTCCCCATAAAATACATCAGCCATGATGGTTGAGAATTCTGAAGTCAGCTCACAAGCCTCCGAGCTTCCATTGCCAGGAAAGAAGTTATGTTTCTCTGAGGAAGCCATGATGTGAGGAAGCTTGGGCAGTGGAGGAGCAGTGTACAGACAATCTGATGTCATCTGGGGCCCAGACCTCCCAACTGAGTGCAGCCATATGAACAGAAGAACTGTTCTTGGAATAGAAACAGTCATCAAAAGGCTCCCAAACAAAAAAAAAGCCCAGGGCCAGATGGTTTCAGCTCAGAATTCTACAAGACTTTCAAAGATGAGCTAATACCAATACTCCTCAAATTGTTCCACACAATAGAAACAGAGGGAACATTGCAAACTCTTTTTATGAGGCTATAATCACCCTGATACCCAAACCACAGAAAGACATTACTAAGAAAGAGAATTACAGACCAATCTCACTCATGAACATTGATGCAAAAATACTCAATAAAATACTAGCAAATCAAATCCATGAACACATCAGAACCATCACCCACCATAATCAAGTCGGCATCATACCAGAGATACAGGGATGGTTCAACATACAAAAATCTGTCAAGGTAATCCACCATAGAAACAAAATAAAAAATAAAAAACACATGATCATCTCATCAGATGCTGAAAAAAGCTTTTGACAAAATACAATATCCCTTCATAATAAAGGTCTTGGAGAGAGCAGGGATACAAGGAACATACCTAAACATAATAAAGGCAATACACAGCTAGCCAACAACCAACATCAAAATAAATGGAGAGAAACTCTCAGCGATCTCACTGAAATCAGGAGCAAAACATGGTTGTCCACTCTCTCCATATCTATTCAATATAGTTCTTGAGGTCCTAACTAGAGCAATAAGACAACAAAAGGAGATCAAGGGGATACAAATTGGAAAAGAAGTGGTAAAACTCACACTATTTGCTGATGATGTAATAGTTTACATAAGCAACCCCAAAAATTCTACCAAGGAACTTCTACAGCTCATAAACACTTTAAGTAATGTAGCAGGATACAAGATTAACTCAAAAAAATCAGTAGCCGTCCTGTACACAGATGATACATGGGCTGAGAAAGAAATCAGAGAAACATAACTCTTCTCAATAGCCACAAATAGCATAAAATATCTCAGAGTAACTCTAACCAAACAAGTGGAAAACTTGTATGACAAGAACTTTAAATCTTTGAGGAAAGAAATCAAAGAAGACACCAGAAAGTAGAAAGATCTCCCATGTTCTTGGTTAGGTAGAATTAACATAGTAAAAATGGTAATCTTACCAAAAGCAATATATAGATTCAATGCAATGCCCAGCAAAATTCTTCATAGACCTCAAAAGAATGGTACTCATTTTCATATGGAAAAGCAAAAGACCCAGGATAACAAAAACAATCCTGTACAATTAAAGAACTTCTAGAGGCATCACAATCCCTGACTTCAAACTCTACTAAAGAGCTACAGTACTGAAAACAGCCTGGTGTTGGCATTAAAACAGACAGGAGGACCAATGGAACCTAATAGAAGACCTGGATATCAATCCACACTCCTTCAAACACCTGATTTGTGACAAAGATGCAAAAAATATCAAATGGAAAAAAAGAAGGCATATTTAACAAATGGTGCTGGCATAATTGGATATCAACATGTAGAAGAATTAAAATAGACCCATATCTATCACCATGCACAAAATTCAAGTCTGGATGGGACAAAGACCTCAACATAAAGCCAGCCACACTGAATCTTATAGAAAAGAAAGTGAGAAATACACTTGAACGCATTGACACAGGAGACCACTTCCTAAATAAAACCCCAGTAGCACAGACACTGGGAGAAACAATTAATAAATGAGACCTTCTGAAACAGAAAAGCTTCTGCAAAGCAAAGGACACAGTCAACAAGACAAAACGACAGCCTACAGAGTGGGAAAAGGTCTTCACCAATCACACATCAGATAGAGGTCTGATCTCCAAAATATACAAAGAACTCAAGAAATTGGTCATCAAAAGAACAAATAATACAATAAAAAAATGGAGTACAGACCTAAACAGAGAACTCTCAACAGAGGAATCTAAAATGGCTGAAAGACAATTAAGGAAATGTTCAATATCCTTAGCCATCAGAGAAATGCAAATCAAAACAATTCTGAGAGTCCATCTTCACCTGTAAAAATGACCAAGATCAAAAACACTGATGACAACTTAAGTTGGACAGGATGTGGGATAAAGGGAACGCTCCTGCATTGCTGGTGGGAGTGCAAGCTGGTACAGATCCTTTGGGTATCTGTATGGCGATTTCTCAGAAAATTAGGAAACAACCTTCCTCAAGACCCAGTAATACCACTTTTGGGTATATATCCAAAGGATGCTCAATCGTGCCACAAGGACATGTGTTCAACTCTGTTCATAGCAGCATTCTTTTTGTTGCCAGAACCTGGAAACAACCTAATTGTCCCTCGACTGAAGAATGGGTAAGGTACACTGGATGTAAAAATGGATGTGGTACATTTACACAATAGAGTACTACACAGTAGAGAAAAATAATGACATCTTGAAATTTTCAGGCAAATGGATGGAGCTAGAAAACATCATATTGAGTGAGGTCACCCAGACCCAGAAAGGCATTTATCGTATGTACTCACTCATAAGTGGTTTTTAAACATAAAGCAAAGAAAACCAGGCTACAATTCACAATCCCAGGGAACCTAGACAACAATGAGGACCCTAAGAGAGACATACATAGATCTAATCAACATGGGAAGTAGAAAAAGACAAGCTCTCCTGAGTAAATTGGGAGCATGGAGGCCATGGGAGAGGAGGATTGAAGGGGAGGGGAAAGATGGGGAGAGGAGCAGAGAAAAATGCAGGACTCAATAAAATCAATTTAAAAAAAGAACTTAAAGTAGGGTGGGTAGCGAGGAGGAGAGTATGAACAGAACATACTTAAATTTAAATTTTTTTAAATAATAAAAAATAAAATACAAAAATATCTTTATAAAAAAGAACCGTTCTTGAACACATTCACTCCAATATGTCACAGTGAAATCCAAGGTTTTAGCTATGAAAACTCATTAAACTATGCCAGTCATTTCTGCCTTAGGTTCACCCCAGTTGAAACCCCAAACTAAGAGCAGGGAGGCATCTTCCCTCCGTGTCTGTCTAATTCATGGTCCAGATTTCTGAACACCTAGAAGCACTGTGGGTCTGTGTCATCAGGTACATGTTTTCTTTTGCTTTTTGTTTTGATACATGATCTCAATAATAGTCTGTGCTAGCCTGATGCTCTTGCCTCAGCATCCTGAATACCAGACTTACAGGTATAGGTCACCATGGTCTACTATGCTACTCAGTATGGGGTCATTTGTTATGCACTGAAGGTGACTGACACACGTGGTTATTACCTATCTTTGCCAAATTATTCATGAGCTCCACTAAACACCAGCGCCTTCTCTCCAAAGTGGCCATAGACAGAGACATCTCTCTGTCAACTAAAATGAAGGCATGCATCTGCCCATCTTCCTCCACTCCTGGAGTCCAGCCTCCAAGGCTCTGCATAGTGTTCGGTACTAAGATACCAGCATGTATCTGATGAACAAACAGATCTGATTCTGACCTCCATGAGAGCACTCCATAAAGTGCAGACCTGCTAGTGGTTTCGGGGCTCCACAGAAGGAAAACAGCCCTGCAAGTGTTATTGTAATAATCCTGACAGGTTCCAAGCCTCGTCGTCATTAACCATCCCCAGGAGAGCTAGTTAGCAAGCACAGAAGAAAGCCCCCTCCTCGGGGTTGGGAGCGCCTTGCCCTGATGGCACTTGGCTTCAAACTGAACCCACAGTGCCTTCTCACAGAGCCAATCTGTCTATAAAATTGGCGGTTTCTATAGAAACAGAGACTCTGTAGTAAGTGAAGGGAAATTGTACATTCTGCCAGCGTACAGAGATCAATCCTGTTCTTAGACGGGGCCAGGGCTCTTTCACGCTTTATTTTTGAGCATCTCAACTTTCATTTCCACCCCAGCCGTCTCATCTCATATTTATGAAGCTTGTACACTGGTAATCACCTCCCTTATAGCCCAGCTACTTTGTTAGCTATGACCACAAGCAGGAGTCTACAGAAGCAGTATGGGATCCCCTGTATCCTCTCATGAGTACCACCAAATCCCAACCTCAGAGGCAGAGCTGGGATCTCCTGTATCCCAGGGTGGCCTTGCTATGACAGACACAAGGAAAGACCCAATATCCCCAAGCTGAGCACCATAAAAAGTTTTACTTAGTAATCCAGTCCTTGTACAACACGCTACACCGTAGCTTTAGGCAGTCCCCAAGATCTTCAATGTTAATATGTCTGCAACCTCTGGTTTGCACCCTAAAGTGCACGTAGCTTTCTAACAGGCAAGGTGTTGTATCTGAATTACTCAGGCTGTTTCTGATCATCTACAGAAAAAAATGAGGAAAAAAGCACAGGTTGCATTTTAATATTTTAGATGAAGTTTCAAATTTTAAGACACTTAATAACTCATGAAGTGTCTGCTTTTATCATGATTCACTCTGAAAAATAAGATATAATGCTGTATTTCCTTCATCTTAGATCAATTTTATAGTTCTTACTTGAATCTGACCTAGGGGAACCAGATGAGATTTGTTTTTTTTTCCTGTTCTAAAAAAGTGAATGGTTGGATGGATAAGAGAACAAAAGATGAATGAATGGATGGACAGAATAAACTATGTAACCAAGTGAGGCATAGATGGATGGATGGATGGATGGATGGATGGATGGATGGATGGATGGATAGATGGTTATGAATTATGTTTGTGTGAACAAGTGATAAATATGTGGATGGAGGTAGATGAATTCATGAATAGATGGATGAATGGTCAGTCGATGAATAGCTTTATGGATAAGTAAATGGGTATGGGTATGTGGATCAATATATGGATGGACACATTCATGTATAATTATGATGCATGGGCAGATGGGGAGGCAAGGCTGATTAGTAGATAAATGAATGTATAGGTGAATAGGTGGGTAGATGGATAAATGGAAAGGAGCATAAAGAATAGTAGATGAGTAGATGCTAGGCAATTTACCCACCATAATAATGTTCTAAAACGGGTTGACTACCCGTTTGTCATCCCTGGTATTCTTACATGCATAGCATACGTCAGGCATGCAGTTGGACAATGGGGATACACAGTAGCTATGAGAGATGAAGTTCTAGCCCTCCATGAGCTAATATTTCAGTACTTTGGACTATGAACATACTTCAAAAACCAGCATGGGTGTAGGATGGGTGCACCATCTACCCACGGCACAGGTCTAAGATAGCAGCAATGAAAAGAGGGAGTCAAAGAAAGACTAAAAAGTACCATCAGGCATCAATTCCTGGTTGAGTCACTTATCCCAGAGTCTAAATCCTAGTTTAGCCTCTGTTTCCCCAGCAGCAAATCAACGATAACTGCACTGACCTCCCCTAGGTGCCCTGGAAAACACATGTAATGGTGCAGATAAAAAGCCAAACACATGACCTGACCAAGAAAATACTTTGAACACCAAACCTCCATTCCAGGAGAAGATACCAACACCCTGGTTCCAGCCTTGAAGTATGGACCACAGTAAGCAATGGGTGCTATTAAGGTTGCAGAGAAGAAGGAAAAGAGGGGGAAAATATCACCCACCCCTGACCATGACCTCCTTGGATGGAAGTACCACACCATGGGAAACAGGTGGATCTGAGAAATGCCATAGTGGCCCAGAGTCCTCTCTGAAATTCTCTCTATAAGATCACTTGACTATGGTAGCCTCACCTAGGCAGAGGCAGAGGCTGCACATTCTTGAAACCACCGTGCCAGAGTTTGTGAGTCTCAGGGAGACTAAATAAGATGGACTGAACTCATAAGAGATTGCTGGGTGATCTATATTCCAAGGTACTGATTTCCCAGCATACCTTGCAAACTGACCACATATTCAAGTATCTGATCAGAACCTTCTTCCCTAGAGAGAATTATTAAGAAGTATAATCATGAGGAGGGCATTGCTTTGCAAGTAGATATCAAAGAGAAAACTGGTAGAAAGCCTGGGTAAGCAATCCTAGCTGACTCTCCTGACCCTGAATGAGAAAGAAGTAGTATGTGGATGCAACATCCTGTGGTCTTCAGTACCATCTAGGATTAAACTACTATGTAACATGCAAATGTGCCTACTGGACAGCCGTGGCACCCTGCAAATTTCAGAATGGTAACTGGCATATGTTGTCCACAATGACAGCAGCATAAAGTATGTGAAGTTGCACAGCCAAATGTGTGTTTAAGTCCTGGACCATCTACGGGTATCTGGGAGTAAGAACAAGGGGTAGAGACAGAATACCTTCCCTCCTCTAAGGCAAGCTGGCCCATACAATAGATGGACAATTAGTTCTCTGAGCCTAGCTGACTGCATCAAGGTCCCATGCTCTAAATGACAATGGGACACTTCCATCTGGAGAAGCTATGTTCAAGAAGTCCTTGGGGGGCTGAAGAGGTAGCTCAGAGGTTAAAAGCACTACCTCCTCTTCCAGAAGTACCAAGTTCAATTCCCAGCAACCATATGGTGACTCACAACCATTTTATAAGGAAATCTGGTGCTGTCTTCTTGCATGGAGGCAGACCACTGTATCCATAATAAATAAATTTCTCTTTTTTAAAAAGAAGTCCTTGGGACTACAGTGTTAGAAAAGAAAATAGCAAGGTGGGGCAGGTTGGAAGAGAAGGAAGACGGCAGAGGAACAATGAGAGGAAAAGAAGGGAAGCAGGGGAAGAGGGGAGGATGGACGGGTAAAGATAGAGAAGAGGAGAGAGGCAATTGTGGATAACTGTGTGAGTGTAAGAGCCACTGAAAACTCTATGTCCCCCCTTGGCGATGCACAGCGCTTGCTGTCCTATCTGTCATATTAATGATGATCATTAACACTGAGAATTTACTGTGTACCACACACTGTTTCACATGCTCTGCTGTGTTAACACCGTTAATCCTGACCACAGCCCGACAGGGGACAGGGACAAGAATGGCTTGGTGGTTCAGGTTCGTAAACTTAGAAAGAACTAAACAAGGTGAACCCTGAGAGGCTCTTCCTTAAAAGCCTGCAGTGGGAAGGTTTCCCACACCTATTTCTAACACTGGGTTCTTTGCTGTCACAAGTGGCTTTAAAGCAAGTTATGAAAGCATAGTTGTAGAACAGTGTTTGCTTGCACCACCTAACTCCATACTCAGGACCTTCCAAACTGTCCAAGTTGTCATGGACCAAACACATAATAGTGGTTATTTTGGTGATGTTAACACCTCTTTCTAATAGCAATTCTCATCTATTAATGTTCTTCCAACGAACTATTGTTATCATCACATTTACCAAGTGATGCAGCCAGGGCTTCCTAAAATAAGCTGCCTATAATTCCCAGGCCACAGTCACAGTGATAGCCTGGGAAGCAATGCCAAGAGACCAAGATTGCTGGTTGTACTGTGGGGGGCAGGGAAAGTGTGGGAAGAAAAGCAACCTAAGGAATGGGGAAGATAGACCAAAGATGGCACATTTCCAAACACTATCAGCTCACACTTTCACACCAGACGATAGCTCCTACTATGACAGATGCAATCGAGACTGTGCCAAACATTGGTCTTCTCCCCAAAGAAGAGGCCAAAAGAGATGTGTATTGCTAAGTATTATACATTGAGCAAAGAGCCAAGAGCAAATGAACAGGTGGGATGCAGGGTGACCAACAATCTAAGGTCAGGATACCCACCTCCGTGGATCCAATGGACTGCTCCTTCATGCTGTGGCCAGAGGCATTTGACTTCATATCTACTCAGTATTGAAGGTGCCTATACTTAAACCACCCATGCAAACATACCTTCTAGGCTACAGCCAGTGCTAATCTGCACATTTCCAATAAAGTCTCCTCCCAACAATGAATTTCAGAAGCATCTAGAATGGTATGATGAGCTGTCCTGAGTAGACATGTCTAAACTCCCCCACTCATTCCATGGTGAAAAAAAAAATCAAGGCCAGAAGTGATTAACTACAGATCAATGAAACAGAACAACAAACCCCGTGAGAGGTCAAGTTGTGGTCCCTGGGGTCACCCAGAGAGCCGACATCATCGGGAACTTTGCACTCCGCATGCTCATCAATCCTTCTAGGCACAGCCCCCTGCATAGAAAGTGAAGTTAATGTCTTACACAACCATAGGAATAACAAATTTGTTGTTAATATAATGCTCTATGTTGACTTGACACTCAATTTCTTTTTGGGCAATTGAGAAGGACAATCTTTATTTACTCCTTCCAACCTGGGAAGTTACACAAGAAGGATTCCAGAATGTTCTTTCTCTGTTAGGGAATGAGGGCAAACTTCTGGCACCTCCCCTTACTTCGTACAACCTCCCGAGCTGACATCACACGTAGCCTAAAGGAGACAAATGACGCGGGATGACGGCGGCAGTGAAAGGGAGGTTGTCGTCTCAGCAGGTGACATTCTGTCACTTGTAAAGGTTTTCATTAACGAACCTTCCAACACCTACTGTTCTGGGGCAATGTATCCGTCTCTGGAAATCTTTTTAAACAAAACTCAGATTTAATTTCCTTTTTCATTAATTAAATTTCATATTAATCTCATCCATTAGAGCCTAATACCTCTCAATTATACATGGAGATCTCAGAGGAAAGTTGGCAATTGAGACTGTCCCAGGATTCCAGGAGTGCCATGCTCAGAACGTCGGCTTTAATTAGGTTTTCATTAATTACCTTTTAATCAATTAATAGTTTGTACTTTTGGCCTAATACTTGTGATCTCTATATCACAATCTCTTAAATGACACCTCATTCATTGCATTCAGTCAAGCAAGGGGCCCAGAAGGAGATCAAGAATAAGAGCAGCCGGCAGGCTCTGTGTCTCACATACAAATTACATAGCATCCTTTTCCAGGGTAGGCTTCGTCCCCAGATGAGAATTCAGAGAGCATCAGGGTGGAAGAAGAGATTGAGGGAGGAGCAAGGAGGAGGGGAGGGGAAACCATCACATAAAACATGTCTGGTCCAACCTTAACTAGCTCACCTGCAGACGAGAGCAGAGTAGCCTCTTAACATCACAGAACACTGTGCAGAACATTTGTCTTGCCTGCACCTAGCTGCTGGCACCTCCTCCCACCCCTTCACTAAGGAATACACAATGAATCATCCACACAGGGTCACTCTTAAGATAGGAAAGGACTTTTATTAATGATTACACTGAGGAACAACATACACAGAACAGAGCGTTGCCAGGACGTGAGGATATATTATCACCTCCCAGCCCCAGTTCCAGGCCACTAGGACAAGCTCAATCCTCCAGGGCCTGGGAATTGATAAATGTCCTCCAAAGTGAGAGCCACCCCTTTGCGTGGGTGGATCTCTCTTCGCTGCTGGTTTTAAATCTGATGTGTCCCTCACAGCTGGAGATGCTATTTAGAGACACCATAGAAACTTTGAGAGGCAAGACCTGGCTAGAGGAAGGTGTCACCGAGGATAGGTCGCTTCATACCTCACTTTGTTTCCTTCTGGGCTGTGACATCAATAGCTCTCCATTGTCACGTGCTTCTATCAGGATGTTGTTCAGCCCAAGTAACCATTGTCTGAACCCTCTGAGACCAGGTCCCAAAATAAGTCTGTCCTTCTTCCAAGTCTGTCTGCCACAGTGAAAACAGAAAGGAATGCACTGCCTTACACAGACCAGGGTTTACCTGGAAAGACCAATGCACATCACCAATGATGCTAAGATGGTGTAGTCTCCACCTCCTGAGCACTCTCCAGGTCCCTATAATTTGAACTTAAATAACAACGACAAACACTCAGTTACATTTCCCATCTGTATTATAGACAGGATAATTTATGAGATTGATATGCTAATGATCGAACAAGGCACCTTGAATAGCTTATAAGCAATAGGAATATAGCACTCTAAGGTCTGAGTCTTGCAAGTATGAGATCAAGGTGCTGAGAAATTCAATGCCTAGAAAGAATTTGTCTTCAGCTTCCAGTGTAGTATCTTCTTGTTGTGTCATTACATGGTGGAAGGATCAAACCTATTCCTGCAAGCCACTCCTCTCGTAAGGGCACTAATTTATTTGGGTACCACCCATGGATTGTACTATGACCATACCTCTTAGTTTGAGGGACTAAAATTTTAGAGGGAATAGACATTCAAACACTACCAACAAAAATAAGAAAAATAACTCACTTAGTTTCATTAATAGAAAAAGTTCCTTCATGTATATGTAGTCACCAAAATGTGTCTGTCACTATTTCTGCCACTGGTATCATATCACAGTAATATGTACTCACATGTGTGCACACACTCACACCCTGTAATACACTACACCTGTACCTGTGCCACATGATGTCACAAGTGACACTGGAGCAGAGAATAAAGAGTACTCCAGATAATCCATTTATTTGTTGTAAGAGAACACACAAAGACAGACAGAACCATATCCACTTACATACAAGTCATAAAAAATGAAAAGTTTATCCAATACCAGGCCTAGGATGATGTATTTCTAAATTAAAAAGAACCAAAAACAACGAATGAAGAGAAATATACTTTTCTAAAATTAATGATTCCCTCCATGAAATGCCATTACATTTCAGACAACCTGCTTTGTGTTCTTTAGAAATTCAAGGAATCTTGGTTTCCATGAGTGGGGGAGGGCTTATTTTAAAGAACAGGTAAACAGATAAAATCTGGTTTTAAAAGCTGAGAAAAGACTCAAAGATAGGCAATTAGAGAAAACTGTTTGGTATTCAGTGATCAAGAAAAGAAGTTTAATATATTTAAAAATCTGTCTGGAGCAGAGCCACAGACTATGGGCACAATGATATGCAGAACAAAATATCCCAGGAATAAAGGAAAGGAGGTGGTGATGGAGATCACTGCAGGGATGTTGATTCTCTCAGAAGATAAAATCATATTTTATCTACTCTTCAAAGCTGAACCACGTGGAATGGTACCACTGCTCAGGGTGCGAAGTATTTTAATTACTACTTAGTAATTTTTATTACAACTTAGATGCCAGTTGGATATGGAGGTAAGATGTCCATTTGAAGGAAGAGCATAGTTACATTCAGAAAGAGGAACGAGTGTCCTAGAACAGAAGAAATAGTCAATAACACCTATTCATACAACAGATGCTTCACGCGGAGCATGAGCAAACACTAGGAAGTGAGTGACTTTAGGACAGAGGTGAAGAAGAGGAAGGGGCCCAATCTACCAGCTCTTATGCATGGAGTGTAGATGAGAGGACTCTGCATGTCCCAGGTTAGGCACTGTAATCAGCTGAATAAGGACATGTTCAAATCTGTATCCCTAGACCTGGGAACGTGTCACCTCACAGGACAAAGGGGAGGATCGGCAGTGGTGACAACAAATGATCTTGTGTTGTGGGAACTCCTTCTGCCCATATGTCTTTCTGACTCCACCTACTCTCTCTTTATCGCTATTCAGATTTCCCGCCTGGCTTTACTCTCCTCAGCCATTGGCCAAAAGAGCTTAATTCGTCAACCAATAAAAGCAATACAGATACAGAAGGACATCCCACATCAATCTTGAGATGTTCATGTAACATAACAATAGACTACATAAAGACAAGAATATCATGTACTTTGACCATCATCTCCCTCCCCCTCTGTTCCCTCCCATTATTTCCATTCCTTCCCCTACATAGCCTTGGAATGGAAATAATAATGTCATACACACTTAGTTTCATAAAACTACATCAAATCAGGGCTTTACAAATGAAAGAAACAAATGAAAGAACAGGGGATTTGTCTCCCTAAGCATGACTTATTTCACCATGATCTCCAGTTCTAGTCATGTTCCTGCAAATGACATAATTGTGTCCTTTGTGGCTAAACCCAACTCCATTCTGCAGATAGACCACATATTCTTTATCTTTTTTTTTATGTTCTTAGATGAAAGGCTGATTCTCTACCTTGGCTATTTTGAGGAGTGGAGCAATGAACATGGACATATGCAAAAGGAAAATGCACAGAGATGTTGGCTAATTATATAAACATATTACTACAGGAACTAGTGGGAGAGGAAGCCTTGATCATAAGAGAACGACCAGACTAACAATCAGAAATAAGGATGACAAGAAAGAGTTGGCACACAGATAATAAGAAATCCTTTGAAAAATTGGGAGTTTTTTTTAATAAGCACATTTTTTTCTAAGCTTCAAAGAAGAAAACAAGATATTTATCTGGGTAAATGACTCGCCTCAGACTCCTCGACATTATCAGGCTGCAAGGGTTAGTGATTAATTATCTCCAAGGTTTAAAGCATTTTTGTTCATGTTTTGAGGATGCTGAGAAATATTTACAAATAAAATGCATCTCTCTCTCTGTCAGGCACTAGTAGAAATGCCCTTACCAAGTGGAGTCATTTTCGAAACATAAAGTGTAGTTATGGCTTTAAGAATCGGGCAGGCGGGAGCTAAACAAGCTAAGTGTGGACTTTTCTTTAAAATTGATTAATAGACGGCTGTTAACAGACTATAAATGCAACCAGTGGTTCTTTTACAACGACATCTGAGCATATAACTTTAATTAATAGTGATTAAATCAGAAATGTGCATAAAAATCCCAACTTCACCATCAAAAACTAGGAAAAGAAAGATACCTCACCATACCACACAAGCAAAAGCCAAACAATATACATGGGGTTTGGATAACAGGTAGAAATACCTTTTAAAGAAATCTTTAATTTAAATGTCCCAAGGCCACTGAATGTACCCAGGAACAAAATGAAAAGCAGATTTCCAATACAAATGATTAGAAAACAAGGAAGCATTAGAGCATTTAGTTTGGAGATTTTGTTTTATTTTGTTGCTTGTTTCTTTGGTTTTTGTTCAGGTCTTCCCTAGTAGCCCAGTCTGGCCTTGAATTCACAATCCTTCTGCCTCTGCCTCCTGGGTTCTAAGACTATAAGTGTGCAACACTATGCCTGGTTAGAAAGAGTGTCTCTAAAGCCCCGGTAGTAAATCTTTTCAGCTCTGGGCAAATGGTTACTGCTGGGAATTATTCCTTTCATTAGTTTCACAATTGTTAAGAAAGTGACAGCCATGGTCAGTTTAGATGTTGCCCGCCAAAAGACTATATCATGCAGAACCCACAGAGAAATGACTGCTGAACTTGCCTAAAGATCCTTCGGGGTTCCTGCTACATGAAAGAGTCTGCCAGACATTCTACAGGACACAGAAGAAGTGACTAACAAACAGCCAATATAGGCTGAACTGTCTTTGAAATTTCCTGTTTCATAGAAAAGTCTTCTAGATACTATGGGCCTGTACGTTGAAGATGGATGCTCCAACGGTACAGAAAAACTTTGGATGACTGTCCAGTCAGTGAGATGTCTCTGTCAATTCTAGAGTTTTGGAAGTTGCTTATAATGAACTTATTGTTTACTTAGGTAATATTATATCCTTATGAAGTCTTTGATGGAGTTGAAGAATAGATAGATATAGTTTTCCTCAGTTATGATAAAAGATAAAGTAGAACTAAATATTATAAATGTAATTCTTAGTTGATATCTATTTTGTTATATGTAATTTTACTATGTTAAAGTTAAAACCTTCCTTTTTGTTTAAACAGAAAAGGGGAAACAGTGTGGGAGGTCCTTCTGTCTGTGTTTTGCTTTTATTGGTTAATAAAGAAAGAACTGCTTTGAGCCTATGTCAAGGAAAAACAGAACTAGGTGGGAAAGCTAAGCTGTATGCTGGGAGAAGGAAGGGTGGAGTAGAGAGAAGCCATGGAGCTGCCACTAGAGTCAGATGCTGAGAACTTTATCCAGTAAGCCACAGCCACATGGTGATAAACAGATTAATAGAAATGGGTTAAATTAATATAAGAGTTAGCCAATAAGAAGCTAGAGCTAATGGGCCAAACAATGATTTAATTAATATAGTTTCTCTGTGGTTATTTTGGGTCTGAGCTGTCGAGCATCTGGGAACTAACTAGTGGCCTTCCTCCTACAGTGGCCAACTTATGTATCAAAAGAAAAGTGAGGACGAAGACAAATTCACAACAAAAATCACAATACAGAAATGCTGTGGGACAGTGGTCTTGTATAGGTCTTTATAGGTAAAGAATGGTTTAATAAAATGCTGATTGGCCAGTAGCCAGGCAGGAAATATAGGTGGGGCAACCAGAACAGGGAAATTTGGGGAAGAGGAAAGGCTTAGTCTACAGTATCACCCAAACACTGATAAAAGGTACCAAGCCACAGGCTAACACAGATAAGAATTATCGGTTAATTTAAGATGTGAAAGTTAATAAGAAACCTGAGCTAATAATAGGTCAACCAGTTTATAAATACTGTAGACCTCTGTGTTTCTTTGGGACTGAATGGCTGTGGGAATGGGTGGGACAGAAACCCCTGTCAACACAGAAAGGAGTAAATCAAGATGGTGGGCATCAGTCAGAACAGGTTCATTGGAAATCACTCAATTTACTACACAGACACACAAATTGAACAAAGATTTGAGTGCATCCAAATAGTCTCCGTGAGATTCAATCTCTTTCAATTAGGTTACAAAAGGGTTAAGTTTGAAAGTATGAGCAGATTTAAAGGACAAATGTCAATAAAAAATGCAGGTGTGTCAGTGTCCATTTCAAGGTGGAATTCAAAGGCAGGGCAGAAAGCAGTGTAGAGAAAGCCATTCCATGTAATTCACAAAGCCATCTCAACTAGCAGGACCTTTGGTGCAGCAAACAGCACGGCTGTGAGATATGCAGGCAAACTGTTAGCGCTTGCATTGGCCAAACACAACCACAGTGCTAGGATGTACTGCCCCTCCCTGTTTCCTGACAAAGGAAACATGTAAAAGAGAAAAGCCCTGCCCAGTGCTAACCACTGATTCACACCAAACTCTTATCCTTGTACAGAATTTTTTTCTGTGCTTCGATTTGAATTTATTTTATTTTATTTTATTTTGTTTCATTTTTGAGACAAGTTTTTATGGCCTAGCCCAGGCTGGTTTTAAACTCACTATCCTCTCTGAGTACCAACATATTCAACTCTTGAGTGTTTATTTAAATGACATTAAGAAGGCCACATACACATAAACTTAGAAGAAAAATTTAAAATACAACTTATAGTTATATTGTTTCGTGGCAAGGACAAAGGATAAACATTTATTCTGTTAAATTATGAGGGAAAATGCAAGCCCAATGTTATTTATTTACAAAGATTTCTATTGGACTGGAGAGATGACTCAGTGGTTAAGAGCACATACTGCTCTTCCAGAGAACCTGGGAATGTTCCCACCAGCCACACTGGATGATTCACAACTGCCTGGAACTCCAGCTCAAGGGATCCGATGCCCTCTTCTGCCTCCATGGGCACCTGCACTCACGCACACAGCCACACAGAAACACAATGATAAGAAAATACAAATATCAGAAAATATATTTCTATCATAATCATTTTTATCAAAAAGCTACAAAAAATGTGAAAATTTAAAAAGCTACAAACCAGTATTATGCACATAAATGCAAACATTTGTAAAGCTAAGAAACCAAGTCCTACCACAGACAAATAAAGGACAAGACCAAGTACATTTTATTTCAGAAATATAAGGATATTTAGGAATTAAGTCATTCATGCATCCTCTTGCATTAAATCAACTCCAGAAAATTGTCTCATACAATGCAAATGATATGCAAATCATTGCTAGACTATTGTTTCGGGGATAATGGTAGGAAAAAGGAGTCTGGACTTGTTCGGTCAGCTGTGCAGTGTTTGTTGAGAATATCTTCCATCTGCAGTTAGCTGAATCCACAGATGTGCAAACTGCAGGTTTGAAATTCCAACTGTACACACAAACCCACACCCTAAATGCACACACAGCGAGAATACAAATGGACACCTCTCTTCAGACAGAGGAGCTCCCATGGACGCTTGACTAGAGCCCCGCCAGGGAACAGAACTTGACGCAGCTGGTGATTTAAGTAGCTTTACCATGACCTGCTTCAAAGGGGCAGCACTGTACTTCTGCGGTTAGAACAAAGAAGAGGTGTGCCACAGGATTCCATTAACCAGAGGCGCTCCCACTTACGGCAGGGTTAGTTCTTAAGTTGAAAATGTTACAAGGCTCAGCAGAGTAGGGTAGAGAGAAACTCAGCATTATTATCCAAAAGAAGCCAGTTGAAAGAAAGCCTGGTGGGAACCTTCCCTACCAGGACTACATGTAAAAAAAAAAAAAAAAAAAAAAAAAACAAACAAACAAACAAACAAAAAAAAACGTGTTCTGGGGGAAAAAAGACCTGAATTTTCAAATAAGGAAGAGATAAGCACTATGTAAATGACTCATTGAGGGTCAGGACTCTGGTAACTCAAGACCTTTGAGCTTCTAACTTTCCCCAACTCTCTGGCCAGCATCCACCTTTGGAAGCATTCTCTTAATGAATGGTCTCTATTTCTACCACTATCCATGAGCCCCTGGTCCAATTCTTTGTTTCAAAGTGACCGTACACAGAAGTCCCTGCAGGTGCCCTCTTGACTCCAACCCACACATATAAGAGAAAGTCAGAAATGCATTGAATACTTCAAATCCACAGAGGCACCTTACTCAGCTGTGCAGTCCATGTGGCTTACCAGGTGCTCATTCTCATGATAGCATGGTGGACTAAGACCCTTCACTGCAGGTGAGCTATAGCCCAGCATCCTCAGAGAGTATCATGGGCTAGCATGTTAACAGCACAGGAAAATATCAAAATTAAAAACTGGAAGTGCAGCCTTTACTGGATGTATATCACTTTTATATCCCCCTAAAACTGCAAAAAAAAAAATCAAAGTCAAATCATTGCAAATCAAGGACCATCTATATTATGTTTAAACCACACAGCTATGCTATAGATGGAAACAATGTCAAGAGTGCAGTTAATAATAAAATGGCATACAAGAATTAGGAAGCCATGAGTTCTGAGTTCTTATCACCTTTGTTTTAAGAGAAAATTGAAGCAAGACATGCTGGTATCAGTCTTCAGTCTCAACACTAGCAGGTAAGACAGAATCATGAGTTCAAGGCCAGTCTGGGTTAGCTCTGAAGATCCTGTCTCAAGCAAACAGGAGATACAGCTCAGTGGCAGCCCTTGCCTAGCATGTGTGACCTGATTCAATTGCTTGTCCCACAAATCAGGTAAACAAAAATTATAATAAAAATAAAACTACAATAGAATGTAAATGAAACTATAGTTGTATATAAACCTTATGGGTTTTAGGGGTGCATTCCTTTTTCCTGTTTGAGAATTGCATACATGTTTATAATGCAGTTGGATCAAGTTCATTGGCTTCCTTCCCCTCCAGATCCCCCACTATCCCTCCAACACTCTTCTGTCCCAACTTCACATGTCCTTTCTAAAAACACAGAGTCCACTTAGCACCGGCTATTCACACACCTTCTGGAGCATGGATAAGGCAAACAGGGTGTGCATCCTTGAAGAAACTGACTCTCCCACATTGTTCCCACCACAGCCACAGTTGGTGCTAGGATCTAGGCTAGTTTGAGCTTGTGCAGATGAGGCATGTGCAGCTACAGCTGCATGGAGCTTAAGTGTGCAATGGCCCTGTCGTGTCCAGACAACACTGTTTCGCAGGTGTCCTCTGCAGTCCCTGGCTCTTGTCACCTTTCTCTCCTAAGAACTGCCTTATAGACATTCTAAAAACTTAAATACTCAGAACAGGAAGTAAGTACACAGGATCTAGCACACTATAATCAATCAATCAATAAATAAATAAAATTAAGGTAGTGGCACATACTTACAATCACAGAATTTTGAAGGCAGAGGTAAGAGGTTCACCACAAATTCAAGGCAAGCCTGGTCTACATAGTGAGTTCTAGGCCAGCCTGGGCTACATAGTAAGACTCTACCAGAAAAAAAAATCCAATTCCATGTGTCAACCATCATGATGGAACCACCAAACAGAATGAGGGAGAATGATAAGTTTGATAAGATCACAGAAGGGAGGGACCTAGGAATATACAAATTTGCCTTGGGAAATGTTTTAAGACTTTTTTTTTTTAATAGAAAATTGAATTCCTCAAGCAGAGACAATTCCCATTCCCACCACCAATGCTGGGTAGCTGTGATAGTCATCTTAATTGCCAATTTGACAAAATCTAGAACCATGTGGGAGGTGGGCCTCTATGCATACCTATGGAGGAACATCTTAATTAGGCATGGAGACCTGTGAGGAGAACTGCTTCCTAGTCAGGGGATTTCCGGCTGTATAAAATGGAAAAGGGGGGTGAGCGCTAGCTCGCATTCATCCTTCCCTGCTTTCTGACTGTGGCTGTGTCGTGATGGGCTACTTCAGCCTCCCTTCTACCTCCTTGACTTCACCTCCATAATGAACTATACTTGGAACTGTGGGTTAAAAGATACCTTTTGCCAGAGTATCTAATCACAGCAACAGGTAAAGAAACTAAGACAGGTGTGCACCATGTTTATCTTACCTTGTCTAGTCTAGCATGAGAATAGCAGACTCCATTGATTATGGCTCACATCTAGGGACGCTGGTTAACACGTCACATACTCACTGGCTATTTCTATGTGGACTTTAGTGGGAATGTTTGTCTTCTCTGCTCCCTGAGACCCTTGTATTATCTTAACATTAGCATCCATGTAGTCACACACAGCTGAATATAGGTCCCTTCTCCCAAAAGCATGGGCTTTGTGTATGTCCTTCCTGTGTCTGCAGCAGAAATCCCACCCACTTTGACTAGGTGCTCCCTGAACTCTGGCCAAGGGAACAAGACAGTGGTTTGGGGAGCATCTTCACTTGGGAGTTAACACAGAGTGATGGGAACCATATAAAAGTAGTACTTCTTCCTTGGTGACACAGATTCTCCATCAATATAACGAAGAGCAGCTGCATGTAACCCAGGAGAAAGACAGAAGCAGAGGAAGTCTGTAGTTCAGTTTATCTGATCATCAGGCAGGGGCAAGTTGGTCAAACTGGAGGAGAATCATCTTTGCAGATTGCATTTTGCTTAAGAAACGATTGCAGTGTGTCTGTGGTACGGCCAGAGAAAATTAGATTCTCTGCAAGAAACTGTCTTCTGACCCTGCTTAAAGACTTCCCTTGATTTTGCTTCCATTTTCTGTGTCTTTGCAACGCCCTCTTCCAAGAGAAGCATTTAGTTTGGTAGTCTCTACTCAGGAGACAGTGGAGAGGACCTGTGAAGAGGACCTGTGGGGAGGTCACAGCACAGTACTGCAGGCAGTGTTTGCACAGGGCTGCAGGGGCGTTTGTGAAAGGCCCTAACCTTTCCTTCTACTGACTCCTTAGAAGCAAAGAGAGGAGGAGCCACCTATCCCTGTGGTAGATCCGCGGATGGCCCCTTAAAGTTATATCGCGTCCTGATTTCTTGAATCTGCCAATCTAACTTTACGTGAAAAATAACTTAAAGGTCTTAAAGTTAGCTTGTCTTGGTTTGTGAGCCTGAGTGAGGGGTATGGATGCAATCAGAAACACAAGAGAGGGAGGGCCTTAGACACAAAAAGGAAATGAGAAGTTCAAGGCCCACAGAGCAGTAACAGCCACAAAGTGTGCTGGCAGCCACAGAACCTGGGAGGACAAGGAACAGATGTCCTCTAGCGCCTTCAGGGGACATGTTGGCACCTTGATTTCAGATCCCGACCTCCAGAGTTGTGAGAGAATAGATTTACGCTGTTTTAAACCACTGTATCTGGAGTGACTTGTTAAGGCCAACCCGAAGATCGCATCCCCGGGGCCCTGAGTATTTTTTGTGGCATTGTATTCCCTGTTCCTGCTAGAGCTTCCTGTTGAGGTTGTCATTCCAATCCCTCGAGGACCGTCCTGCCTCCAGTTTTATGTCCTCCAAGTCCAGTTCCTACCAGATGTCAGAGAAATCGTTCAAAACTCAAACCAAGACTCAAGAGCTCCTGCCTGAACTCTTCCATCAATAGACGACAAGCCAGTCACAGGCATCAAGATGGAACCCAGTTCTTGGGCTGTGCCCATAGATGCTGAACACCTCACCCCGACCTACTCCTTGTACCTTCCATCTGCCAAGACAAGTGTCCCTTCCAGTCCTCTACCCTAGCTACGGCTGACCATGCGTTCACCCTTTGAGAATCGAGGCTTTCAGATGCTGTTCCTTCTGCTGTCTGTGCCCTCCCCTGTTCGGCGTGCTTTCTGAGTACCACGATGTTCTTAAGAAATTCTTCTACCTCTTCCATCTAGTCTATTACCACCTCTAAAGAACTGTGCTCTCTCCTCTCAGGTCCCCACTGTCTGCAGCCCACTCCTGACCAGTACACCTGACTACCCCACCTGTGGTCCCTTTCTCCAGAAGCTCCTCTGGGGCAGAGTCCATTCTGGTCTGCTTTTCCTTTGTATCCCCAAGTCTGACCTCACAGCTATCACACTGAAATCCAGTGGAGAGGCAGATGGACAGACGGAAAGATGGATGAACAGACAGATGGAGACACAAATATGGGAGTGAACACAAACAAGATTCCAAATGAACTCACACATAGACACATTCTCAGGCGGATCAGACCAACAGAGAAGCTGCCAGAAGGCAGCTTGAGCCACACAAGGGAACCCCAATGTGGTAACTCGGAAGCTGATGGAAGGGAAACAAGCAAGACAAATATGCATTTCCTGGAACTCTCTCTAGCTGATAACACACCACTTTCACTTCAACCTTTATTCTCCAGAGCAGCCTAGTGACACAGGTCACTGTCACCTCTGTGTATAAGTCAAGGCTCAGAGGGCATATGAACCCTGTTGAAATTTCCCAGGCAGGGAAGTGGCAGAGGCCAGTCCCCAGAAAAGGCCTTCCCAGTGCCTCAATCCCCACCCTTTGCATCCCCCGAAAGCCTTATGAGCCCTGTGCTCAGGTTCTGCGTCCATGGGCCCTGCCTGGCCTCTGCTGTGAGCTACTGAAGATCCAGTGAGCACCTATAGGGAAATGATTGAGGTGCTACAAACATCTGACTGTGCCCAAGTGGGGCTCGCAGACAACAGTCACCCGAAAATGACAGGTAGGATGGAAAGTGACAAGACATCAACTGCTTGTGGCACCGTTGATGACTGGTGAACGTGAATATTGCGCTGATCCCCGTGAGATGGAGGAAGATGTCACTTATCGTTAATGGAGTGTCACGTGTCACACGTATGCTCGCCTAAAGGAAAATGCTCTTTTGGCTGTTGCTATTGTTCTCAATTTTCTCCTTATTTTACAGCCATAAAAAAGAAAAGATCAGCAGAAAGGATGATTCCACCTAGGGGTGGGATGGGAAGGCAGCCTTCTGATCTGGTAGCCTTGTCTACCAAACGCTAGTCAAAACACTGTGCGTGCAGAGATGGTGGCCGGGTGCTGAGAGCAGTCGAGTCCATGGGGCTGTGGATGAGAACCTCAGAATTCAAGAGTCCTTGGCTGTAAGCACAAGAGTCCCGCCAGGACTACCAAGCTCTGGAAATGCTATGCTCCGCTCTGCTCAGCTGGGATGGTTTGAAAATACATTCACAAACTGTACTGGGATAGATCTGAGCACCCCATCGTGAGCTCTAGAATGTGGTCAGTAAACAATTTACCTTTGTATGAGCCATAAGCCATCCCAGGATTCAGCTGCAGATGCCTAGCCCCATTCTAAGAATTCTAAATTCTCAAAAGCTTAGAAATCAAAGATTTCTTCAAAATTTTGATGAAAATATAATTGATGCAAAGACTTTATTTATACCTATGCTCTATTTAAAAATATTTATTTATTTAAATTTTTCATTTTCTTTGGGTTTTTGTTTGGGGGGTTGTTTTGTTTTGTTTTTTCCAGAGATAGGGTCTTTCCAAGTAGGCTAATCTCAACTTCACTAGTCTCCTGAACACCTCCTGAGTGCTAGAATCACAAGTATGTAATACAATACACAGCATATTCCTGCTTTTTGCTTCAAAACACCAGCCTACTTGATTTGAGAATGTCACCCAGCTTCTACTGGAATGTTATTTGCTATATGTGATAGGTATATTGCCATTCTTAAAGAATTAAGTAAATCTGAGTTCAGAAATACTTTTGGCCCCAAGAACTATGGCTAAGAGATTGAAAACTCCTTCAACCTGTTTTTCGGATGAGGAGGCAGACTCTGAGAGGTGAAAGAACTCACCTGGTGCTGCACAGACCCAAAGTAGCAGCAAAGAGTCTGCTACAAAGCTGGCATAGTTACCCCCGAAGTTTTCTTCCATATGTACCTTCTAAGTGACCTCTACTCCATCCTTCAGGCCCTGAAACTCAATCCTATTGATTCTTCAGCAATACATACACATATGTCATCTTAGATGGCTGAGAAGCAAGATCAGCTCATAGGACAATAATTAAAATGCTTTAGTAAACAGATGAATGCAATAAAAAAGGCATCTGGAATGCATCAACAGCATCAGTCATGGTCAAGGACTCACTTCCCATGAGTGGCCAGGACCCAGACTTGAGCTGGAGCCCCACATCTTAGAGATTCTACCACCTCCCACAGTGCCATGGGTATGAAATCAAGTCTGTCAGATGGTCCTGTAGACACATTTATTCAAACCATGATACTTCATCAACAGATGAAAGAAAAATGATACAAATGGAAAGCAATGAACACAAGAAAGAAGATAGATAGATAGATGAGAGGTAGACAGACAGATAGATGATGGATGGATGGATAGATAGATAGATAGATAGATAGATAGATAGATAGATAGATAGATAGATAGATAGATAAAGATAGATAGGTGATAGAAAGATGATAGATGATAGATAGATAGATAGATAGATAGATAGATAGATAGATAGATAGATAGATGAATCATACATGCATACATACATACATACATACGTACATACATACCAGGGCTTGCAGTGAGTAAAGTATTTGCTATGCAAGCACAAGAGCCTGAGTTTGGACTGCCAGCCAAACACAGTGGCACATATGTATAACCTAAGACTAGAATTCAGAGACAAAAGAGTCCCTGTAGTTTACTAGCCAGCCAGTCTAGCCAATCACTCTACTGAGATCCTGTCTAAGAAACACAGTGGAGAGTAATAAAGGAAGATACCAAACGTCACCCTCTGACCTCAACAAATTCATGCACCAGCATGCATATATGTTCTCAGACACCACACTCACACAACACGTCGCATAATTAAACAGATGGCAAATAGCGCCTTTGCTCTCTCTATGACAAAGCACCATGACCAAGACAGCTAAAAGAAGAAAGTGGACAACTGAGCTTACAGTTTCAGAATGTTAGAATGAGCCAATGATGGTGGTGGGAACGACTGAGGGCTCACATCCTGATCAGCAAGGACGAGGAAGAGAGTACACAGGAATGGTCCAAATCTATTGAAACCTCAAAGCCTGGCCCCTCGTGACACACCTCCTTTAACAAGGCTACGCCTCCTAATCCTTCCAGCCAGTTCCACCAATGAGGAACCAAGTATTCAAACAGGAACCTATGGGGGCCACTCTCACTCAGAGCAGCACAGATAGATAGATTATAAGTGACAGGTGATAGCTACACAGATAAAGATAGACAGGGAGATGAGTTTTGCTTCTTGTTTTAACATCTCCAAAACGGGGACCTTTCTTGCCATGGATGTGTATTTTTAATATAATGTTTATGGTGTAGCTGTTTCCAGAAAGCAACAGCTTACCTACAGGAACCTCTGTTTCCTGAACAGCATCTTAGAACTAAGGGAACATTTGGGGAAAATTGGCTGTCTTTCCCCCAATTTGGTCTTTAGGAAAGGAGAGAAGAACAAGTTACAGACCTGAACTGAGGTCATATGTGTCTCTAAGCCACATGGTCTTAGACAGAGGAACTCTAAGACCAAGTCAAAGTCCCAGAGATATCCCCCTTCTCAGGGAAGAGTTAGGCAAGGATTTTTTATTTGCATTTCAAAACCCTAACAAATGGCTGCAATCCACACTTTGAATTTTTGCTAATTAGTTTTAGTGCGTACTTCTGTCACCTTCTGGAGGAAGCTAAGGATTTTAACCTCCAAACTTAGCAACAATGCATGTCAGAAGGCATTTCAGAGAGTCAAAGTGTGTTGGGAGTCTTAATCGTTCCCTCTGAGAGAGTACTGTCCCTTGGGAAAGAAAATCTCAAAACTAAAACTAACCCCAAGTCCTCCACCTAAGAAAAAATAAATACATAGATAAATAGATAGATAAATAAATAAATAAATAAAAGAGTTAAACATAGTTACCTGTAGAGGCAAAGAAATAAAGCTAGAAGGGTGAGTAAATCAGAAATCAGGTATTTCTTCTGTATTTAAGAAACTTCCCATGGCTCCCAATTGAACCTGGAATACAATACAATTTCCTCTTGGTGGTTTTTCAGGGCTCATGTGATCTGTGCCCTTACCACCTTTTAATATAGGCTTTATTGTTACAACTTCTCCTTCATGAAGCACGCTTTAAACACTCCAGTCTCGGCTTCTGTTGTTTGTTTCCTTCCTTTTCCACAAACACATCAAACATATCCCAGCCTTTAAACCTGCTGTTCCTCCTGCCTGGCATGACCAACCCATCAAAGCCAGTGGCTCAGTTATGAAGGATGCTAAGGGCACGAGGAGCCAGGGAAAAGAAATGGCAACTATTATCAATGACTACCCAACACCAAGGCTGTGATGTGTTAGAGCAAAGAAGACGAGCCATTCCATAGGAAGGGAACTCAAGGCGTAAATGCTCATGAAAAGTCCCAAGGTGTAAATGCTCCTGGTGGTCTGGAAATAGAATATGGGGTCTGACTACAAGGCAGTGACCCAGGAATGGAAAAAGAAGATGTTGTATGAACTGTTGAGAAGCAGTCTGTGGGGCTCCCCTAGAGTGAGTGTTGGGATTTTAGTCCAAGAAAGCTTGTGAAAATACCTGAGCTCTTGGACAGAGAGGGATGTGACCGGGTGTTTCAACACTCGAGATTTCCAGATGAATTTCCTGCGCCGATGTCACGTCATATGGACATGCTGTCAAGAATATGTCATGTCACTGGCCACACGGCTGTTGACCACTTGAAACACGGCAGATGTGACTGAGAAAACTGAAGGCTTAATTGGATTCTCTAATTAATTTCCTTTTAGGCACTCACGTCTGGCTGGCAGTTACCATATTGACCAGCCCAACTCAACTGCTGGGGGAAGAATAATTATGGGATGTGGGAGAAGAACGACAAGAGTGGAGACAGGAGGATTAATCAGGAGGCTGTGCAGCCGAGTGGAGGGCAGCCTTCTGGAGGGAGAATGCCTCTGGCTGGGAGTATGGTTCAAGAGGAGAGACGGGAGTGGGACTAGAACAAAGGGGAAATGAGAAACCATGGAAAACACCTAGGGCCCAGTTTCAGCAGCTGGATGGTCATGGTGCCGTTTTGGTGTGGGAATGGCTGACGAGGTTACGTCTCAGAGAGGAGACAGAGAGATAACAAGAGATTCTGTCCAAGTCTTCATGTGGCAGCCTCACTCTTGACATTTGGGCCTCAAATGTCAGCTCAAATGTCACCTCCTCAGAGGGACCATCACAGCCTCTCTATCACTGTCTTCATCTACCTCTTCATCATTCCCTCTCAATAGTCCCCATCATTTCCTACCCCAGGCTTGTCTGCGCTTACCTCTGCTGCATTACCAGCCTCTCCCCCAAACAGTAAGCGCTATTGGCACAGCAAACTCATTCTTCGTAATGTGCCGAGCTGCTTCAAGTTCCTGCCGCTTGGGCTACCCCACCAGCGACGGGCCATAGCCAGAAACTGTGAGCCAAGGAAGCCCTTTCTACCTTACTTTGTTATTGCCAGGGTATTTTACTGTTGCAGCAGGAAACGAAACCAAGATGGCTGAGGAGGCACTCAGCATCAGGCACACATACAAGGACACCAGCTGCAGGAGCTACGCAGAGGCAGGCGGCCTCTCTGGTTAACATTGCCCATCAACAAAAACCACAGCCATCTTCTCACCAACGACAGATAGGTCATATTAGTCCCAAATCGTGGAGACATTTGTTCATTCCAGCAAGGTGTTATTTATACCATATTCTCCTCCCCTTACAGACCAGCTCCTCTCTGACAATACGTGGCTGCATTGCACTCCAACATAAACACGGCCCCCTCAGACTATTCCACGTCACAGGCACAAGCCAAACTCCTGGGCATCTTCTGTCATTCCATATTGACTCTCAGTCCTGAGAACACACTTCCTTTTCCTCTTCACAGGCTCCTGAAATAAGATCCTTTCTGCTGAAAGCAATTGTAAGTGCTGGGTGACCGACTCCAGAAAATTGGTACAAGTTTCAATAAGACTAGAGGCAGGGAAGAAGAAAAATCTGTTTCTTTATCCCCTGAAAGGAACACGTCTTCATTTTTTTAAATGATCCAAATACTTTTTTTCTTTACTTTTTTAAATTTATTTATTAACAATTTCCTCCCGCTCCCCACCTCCCCCTCCCTTTCCAGTCCTAAAAGCAGTCAGGGTTCCCTGCCCTGTGGGAACTCCAAGGTCCTCCCCCTCCATCTATAAAGGTAAGCATCCAAACAAAACAGGCTCCCACAAAGTCAGTCCATGCGGTAGAATCAAAACCTAGTGCCTTTGTCCTTGGCTTCTCAGTCAGCCTTCATTGTCAGCCACATTCAGAGTGTCCAGTTTGATCACATGCTCCATCAGTCCCAGTCCAGCTGGCCTAGGTGAGCTCCCATTAGATCAGTCCCACCGTCTCAGTGGGTGGACGCACCCCTCGTGGTCCTGACTTCCTTGCTCATGTTCTCCCTCCTTCTGCTCCTCATTTGGACCTTGGGAGCTCAGTCCAGTGCTCCAATGTGGGTCTCTGTCTCTATCACCCATCCATCACCCAATGAAGGCTCTATGGTGATATGCAAGATATTCATCAGTGTGGCTACGGGACAAGGCCAGTTCAGGCACCCTCCCCTCTGCTGCCCAAGGAATAGTCTGGGGACCTCTCCTTGGACCTGGGAACCCCTCTAGAGTCAAGTCTCTTGCAAACCCTAAAATAGCTCCCTTAATTAAGATATTTACTTCCCTGCTCCCATATCCACCCTTCCTCCATCCCAACCATCCCATTCCCCCAAGCTCTCCCGAATCCAAATTCTTAACAAAAATTTAAACAAAAGCTATTATAATACATAGCAAGATACTTGGTGTCTTGCTTTGGCCTCTGCTCACACACATGCGCATATAGCACATGTACATATATACCACACTCATACAGGCACATTCCCTGTATCATTTGCAAAGGTCATTTCCAATTTGCTCTACATATCCACTCCAAGTCATGGAGGAAAGCACAGTTTGCTTTCTTTTGTACCATGATTTCTCATCAGGGCCACTGTGAGACCTGGATTTTTAATGAAAATTTCAGACAATAAAACATTTAAAAGATAGCTAAAATCTATTAAAATCATAGACAATAGAACATTTAAAAGATAGCTAGAATCTATTACAGATTTAACCATGAGTCACTACAGATGTTGAATCAAAACATAATCCTGCAGCGCTTAGTTTAATTGGCAAACAGAGCATTGGCTAAGTTTTCTTGCTCTCCCTTGTATTCATTGCCTGTTTGCTTTTCCCAATTCTTTGCTCTCTGACCATAAAGGACACTTATGTGTGCGGACACACACACAGTTTTAGCAACAAAACTCAGTCTCTGTCAAATTCATTAATTGTCATTTTGAGAACAATCGTAAATTCTGAAAGAAATAATGAATTTTAAAAAAAAACAAGGGAACCATTTGTAAAATAACTAATATTGACACCAAGAGTAAGAAACAAAACTATCAAATGTGAAAAGCAATATTGGTTTTTATTGATTTGAAAATAATCAAGATATCTAAATGTGAATCATCTGTCTACTAAATGGAATATGAGGCATATATGCAAATGTATTTTTACAAAGAGTTTTAAAAACATGAAAGAGTGAATATTATACTATATGGTTAATGAAAAAAAATCTAAGTATATGACAATTCATGAAATCAATTGCATTAAACCAAACAGCCTTAAAAAGCACATGAAAATAATTGATATGTTTGGGTCATCATAAAACATGTTGTTACTTTTTCCTTAGTCTTTCTACCCTCCCATTCTTAATTTTTCATGCAATATCTAAAGCTTGTCAATTCATTTTGTCAGAACATTTTCCATAAAAATATTCCGTCCTGGGGACTGGAGAATGATTCAGTGGGTAGGCACAAGCAGGCTTGCTGAGCTAATGTGAAGACAAGTCCAGACCCTAGCATCCACACACAAAGCTGGCATGACTGCACACAGACCTGTGATTCCAGAACTAGGAGAGACGGAGACAGAAGCATTGCAAGGGCTTGATGGCTGCCATCACAGCTCCACCATCAGTGGGAGGTCCTGTCTCATCAAGGGAATAAGGAAAAGAGGAATATAGCAAAATACCCAGCACCCTCCTCTGGCATTTGCTCACATTCCTACACACACATATGCACATATGCCACACATACAGACTACACTCACATACACATGCATGCACAAAATATAAAACAAATAAAATGGCAATAACAACAAGGAGCCTATCTCCAACTACCCTTTTGGCATTATGACACCTGAAGGAACTGAGAACTGACACCAACCCTCTATCCAAGTCTGGTCCCAAGGATGGCTAAGAAAGGGTTCAGTCACCACTGTTTACAGAGGTTGCTGGAGAATGAGGAGTCTGGCAGTCTGGGTATTTCCTAGAGATCCCAGAAGAATCGGTAAATAAGGCCAAAGCATCTGAAACTATGATTCCAAATCACTGAAGACATACACAGGCATGTGGTCTAATCATGTATTCTTGCCCATGTGGTCTGCGTGTACTCTTGCCCATGCAAGCTCTTGTAAGTGAAACATTAGCAGGCCCATTTTACATATGAATGTACAGAGAATGAGGGCACACTAACCAAGTTCATGTGTCAGCTCCCTGTCAATACTCAGATGCAAATCCAAGCTTATGGATGTCAACAAAGCTCATCTAGACAACGACGACAAAGAACTGTATCAGGAACACGGATCCCAGCACACCACCATCCTCTGGACAGTCCAGCATGCGTCTCTTCCCAGAGGCTCTCAGTCTATTAGTTTCTGTATTGGCCCCTCAAACTCTAGAAAGGACAGAACTGGAACTCACTGTTGAGAAACTATGATACACATCTAATTTGTCTCTTAGAATACTATTTTCTCAATGAGATTACTGAGCGAAGACATGAAGATGCTTAAAGACTTAATATAGCCTTCCATATTGTGTTGAAAACACAATACGTTCATTTATTGTGTGTATGTATGCAGTATGTATGCATGCATGTATGTGTAAGAATGCACATGCCACCCATTCCCGTGGTGGTTAAAGAATAAATTTGTGGAACCTGCTCTCTCATTCTACTATGTGGATCCCAGGTATCAGATTCAGGCTGTTAGGCTTGGCAGAAAGTGTATTTACTCGCTGGGCCATTTCGCCGGTCCATCCTTCCAAACTTTCCTAACCAAGGATATATAAGTTTGCAAGTCCATTACCATGGCACACAAACAGCTGTTTCATTATAACTTTCCGCCTCTGGAAACTTTATGAAATTTTAGAAAACTCTGTCAAAATGGTAAGAAAGAAGGGACAGAAAGGAAAGATCTGTACCCAGCTTTTAAATATACCTATTCAAAAAAATTCTTACCATAATAAGTGATTTAGCCTTGGGAGCAGGCCTGTTGGCCTTCATTTTTGGAGAGTCAAACACAAGAGGCTATGATTGCACAGAACAAAATCAGAACAAAGACAAAATTTTGAAGAGCAGTTAAGATCAACTGATCCAAATCCATCATTTTACACAGACTAAGGAGGGAACAGAAGGCACTAGCAATATTTAGCGAGTCTTTTCAGCTCCACACTCTTCTCTTTCCCTGTACTCTGAGTTCACCCTTGGACCAATCTTGCAAGAACCTTTAGTACAAGCATTTCAAAAATAGATTCAAATATGACAGCAGTGCAATGAGCTAATATATGCGACCTCAGATTATTTAGATGCAGAGAGGCCTAGCCTAAACTTGCTCCTTCTCCGTTCATTTACATTTGCTTTATTTTATCGTTTATTAGACTTTAAAGGATTTACTACATAAATATAAAAAATAGTTTGCAAATTCCTTCAGAACAGAAATTACCCACAATCAACCACTCAGGGGGGAAAAAGTCATAAGTCTTAGCTTTGTTTTCCTCAATTTACTTACATGTATTTATGTTTCCCTTTAAAAACAGGAACATTACAACTAAGGGACAACTCATTAAGCATGTGTGTGTGTGTGTGTGTGTGTGTGTGTGAGAGAGAGAGAGAGAGAGAGAGAGAGAGAGAGAGAGAGAGAGAGAGAGAGAGAGAGGGGTGAGCCTAGGGAAATGCATACACTATGCAGGTGCCCTATCAATGAGCTACATTCTCAGCCACATTTTATTTTATTTTATTTCATTTTGCATTTTCTTTTTTCTTATTTTTCCATTCAAATATTTACACTTCCTTCCCTCCTCCCAATCCCCTCTCGCTCTCCCACACCCCCTCCTTTCTCTTCCTCCCTGCTTGAAAGAGGGCAGGGAACCCTGCCCTGTAGGAAGTCCAAGGCCCTCCCCCACACACATCCAGGCCTAGGGAGCTATGCATCCATATAGACTAGGGTCCCAAAAAGCCAGAACATGCCATAAAAACAAGTCCCAGTGCCTTTATCAATGGCTTCTCAGTCAGCCCCCATTGTCAACCACAATCGGTTTGATCACATGCTCATTCAGACCCAGTCCAGCTGGATTTGGTGAGCTTCTATTAGAACAGGCACACTGCCTCAGTTGGTGGACCAACCCCTCGAGGTCCTGACTTCCTTGCTAGTCTTCTCCCTCCTTTTGCCTTTCAACTGGACCTTGGGAGCTCAGTTCGTTGCTCTGATGAGGGTCTCTGTCTCTATCTCCATCTGTCGCCGGATGAAGATTCTATGGTGATATTTGAGATAATCATCAGTGTGATAGTGGGGCAAGAACAGTTCAGACACCCTCTCCTCTGCTGCCCAAGGACCTAGCTGGGAACATCCCCGTGGACGCCTGGGATCCCCTCTAGAGCTAAGTCTCTTGCCAACCCTAAAATGGATCCCTTAATGTAGATATCTTCTTCCCTGCTCCTATATCCACCCTTCCTCCATCTCCACCCTCCCACTCCCCCAAGCTCTTATCCGTCCTTCCCTTCTCCCTTCTCTCTCCCCGTCTCCCCTTCCCCCAGCCTCAATCCCACATCAGACAAAGGTATTATTGATGGAGGAGGGTTATCTGTCTATTGCTACTTTCATTGGTTAATAAAGAGACTGCCTTGGCCTTTTTGATAGGCCAGCCCTTAGGTGGGTGGAGTAGACAGAACAGAATTATGGGAGAAAGAAAGCAGAGGCAGGCAGTCGCCATGACTCTCCTCTCCGAGACAGCCACAGGTTAGAATCCTCTCGGTAAGCCACCACCTCATGGTGCTACACAGATTATTAGAAATGGGTTAGATAAATATGTGAGAGTTAGCCAATAAGAGGCTGAAACTAACGGGCCAAGCAGTGTTTAAAAGAATACAGTTTCCGTGTAATTATTTCAGGTAAAGCTAGCTGGGCAGGCAGTGGGAAGCGGCCCACCGTTCCATTTACATACTATCTCCAAAATATATAAAGAACTCAAAAAACTAGACTCTAATCTAATTAACCCAATTGAAAAATGGGGCACTGAACTGAACAGAGAATTCTCAACAAAAGAAGTTCAAATGGCCAAGAGACACTTAAGGTCATGTTCAACTTCCTTAGTGATCAGGGAAATGCAAATCAAAACAACTTTGAGATACCATCTTATACCTGTCAGAATAGCTAAAATCGAAAACACCAATGATAGCCTTTGCTAGAGAGGATGTGGAGTAAGGGGAACACTCATCTATTGCTGGTAGGAATGCAAACTTGTGCAATCACTTTGGAAATCAGTGTGGTGGTTTCTCAAGAAATTGGGAATCAACCTACCTCACGACCCAGCAATACCACTCTTGGGAATATACCCAAGAGATGCCCAATCATGCTACAAAAGCATTTGTTCAACTATGTTCATAGCAGCATTATTTGTAATAGCCAGAACTTGGAAACAACCTAGAAGCCCCTCAACAGAAGAATGGATAAAGAAAGTGTGGAATATATAAGCATTAGATTACTACTCAGCAGTAAAAAAAAAAAAATGACATCTTGAATTTTGCATGCAAATGGATGGAAATAGAAAACCCTGACTGCCCTTAGGGACGAAGAGGGAGGAGGAGAGGGGGTGAGGGGAGTGGGAGGGTGTTGGGAAGAGGGGCGTAAATGGAAACTTTTATAATTTAATAAAATTACTTTCAAAAAAAAAAAAAAAGAAAGAAAACACGATAACCCAGACCCAAAAAGATGAGTATGGTATGTACTCACAAATTTGTGGACTCTAGCCATAAACCAAGGATATTAAACCTATAGTTCACAAGTCCAGAGAAGCCAAATAATAAGGTGAACCCAAAGAAAAACATATATGGATCCTCCTGGAAACTGGAAACAAATGTTTAATTTTATAAACTGAGACAGGTCTAAGTTGTCCAGGTGGGACTTGAGCTCATGACTATCTTTCCCCAGTTTCTCAAACGGGTGGAATTGCAGGCCAGAGCCACTGCGACTGTTAATTTTTTCAACCAAACATAGTGTGACTTTTTTTAAAGGTTGCATTCAATATTACTTTGACCTGATGCTTTCTTCTTACATCTCCAGGTAATTTGATTAAATGAAACGATCATAATGACTTTAAGCATTCTTTATGTCTCGACTTTTTAAATTTGTTTTTCTCATTTCTTTCCATCTTAAATGATATCTGGAAGCAATTTTACATCACCTCTCATAAGTATCACTAATGATTTTCTGAAAGTAATCAGTTTCCAGAGATGGAGTTACAGGATCACTGTGTATGCACATGTTAATTTCTAAAGCCAGATGGTCATGTGACATTCTGGTTAACAACATACTACATGGTAAGGCATGGCAGTTCCAAAAGCATATAATGCAGCTAGAAAGACCCTGCCACAGGTGCAACGTGGGCATCTGTCACAGTGTGGCACAGTGTGTTATTTTCATGTATGTGGGGTGGTGTATGGACTGTGGTACCTGTCATAGGACAGTAGAGCATACACAGTTATACACAATACATAATATTGATAATGGTCATAGAAACCTGGCGGTGGACTAGATGGATTTAATATAGTGTGGGTTTTCTCATCACTTTGAAGACTATTCCTTCCACTTTAGGAACTAGCAGAGCACACTCTCTCAGCAGACTCACACCCGTCCCCTCAGCTACATCTCCTGGTTGCATAAAGAGCCCCCACAGAAATCACTGACCTAGACTGACCACATGTCTGAGCACCGCAATGTACCCGCAGTGACAAAACAGCCCCGCACCGTGCCCTCGGATGCGTCCTATCATTGAGAACGCATGGCGATAGAACTGTGCTCCAAACTCTGCAGGAATTTATACTCTGGCAAGCACATCACCTCAGTCCCAACCGTATCACTGTTAGTTAACACTGTAAATGGAGAAAGAGATACTGCGTGTGTGTGTGTGTGTGTGTGTGTGTGTGTGTGTGTGTCTGTATATAGATTTGTATGTGTGTTGGTTCACATACACGTGTGGATGCACAAGCAGAGGGAGGCTAGAAGACAAACTCAGGTGCCATCTTTTTTATTAAGACAAACTATCTCGTTGTCTTGGCCTGGAGCTCCCCCATTTGGCTACAGCGGCTAGCCAGAGAGCCCCTGGGTACCTCATTCTGATTCCCTCACATCCTGGTCATAAATGCAAGCTACAGTGATCAGCTGTTCTAACTGTGGGTTGTGGGGATTGAACTCAGGTCTTTGTGCTTGCAAAGCAGGCACTTTACAGACTGAGCCACCTCTTCAGGCTCTCTTTATCTTTTCCGATTTACATTTCAGTTGTAAAGCTGGGCTGTTGATTTTTATGCCCCAGATTTTCACTGACTGGCAGTCTTTCTCACACGTATTGTCTGTTAACACATCCCTACTTCTCTGTTCAGACCCTGGTCTTTGGCTATTTATTACTGCTCTTTATATATGAAAATCGGTTGACTACTGAGACTCTTGTATGTTATAAACATTTTCCTGGGGTCACTCTCCTTTTAACTTTTGTGTGACTGCATTTCTTTACTCACAAATATTTCTGACTTCTGTGTTGCTAAATCCATCCAATATAACCTTGTAATTTACTTTCTGATTTTTATAGACAGAAATCCCTTGCTTCCACCCAAGATCAGATAAATACCCACCTATATTTTCTCAAATTCTTGTCTATCCCACTGTACTGGGCTGATTCTGATTTTGTATGGGTAAAATGTCAAACAATAACTAAAATGCCTTAAAGATTAAAAAGTAAAGAAAAAGGAAATCCACTTGAGAAGACACAGACAGGTTCACTGGCAGATGAATTATGGATGATCTTACCCTATTTGAAATCTTAAGGATGACATCTACAGGAAACCTTAACACCATAAGAAAAGTCTCAAATCCCCTTATCCCAGGCCGCAAGTCTGAGCTTTGTGGCAACCCCTGTGCTATGATCCCCGAGGGAAGATATCACGTCTAAGTTGAAAGGTGAGCGACTCTAGACATCAGTAGCATCTTTCCCAGAATCTCCAATCATCCAGGAATTCCCGGAACAGTATCCCGTGTCCAGTCCAAATCTCTGCAGAGAAGTCAAGAGCGCGCAGTTCTGGCCTGAGGGGTCTTTCTGAAGTTTGGGGGAAACTGAGAAGCATGCAAGTCTGCCTGAAGGGGTCTTCCTGAGAGAAAGCAATTAAAATTCACATCACAAAGGAAATGAGGCTTTTTTTATTCTAAACTGCAAAACGGTGGTGTGGTTAATCAGAGCAATTATAAATGGTAACATCATTATTCAAGCTTCTATTTCCAAACGAAGTCATTTAAATGAATACATTTTCTGCCTTAGAGCAGTAGCTGCCAGTGAGCCTTTAAAAAGAAAGGAAAGGAAAACAGGAGAAGCCACTGCCCCAAGGCCTGAGAGAGGGGTGGGAAGAAGTCTGCACTGGAAACAGGAGTTGGGAGTCCTGGGGACAGTCACAGATCCAAGACAGTCTCGGTGACCTTGGACAAGACCAATTCCCACTTGAGCAGCCAAGGGAATGGACAAACTTGGACTCTTGGGCCCTCCTGGCTCTGACATTGCACAATGAAAGTCCCATAGTGTATTTTAAGATCTGCTTTACTATATGCTGATCTGCAGTTTTATAGGACCCGTGGATGTGTTAAATACACTCTGTTATTCAAGTAAGACTGAATTTCTAGAAGCTACTGCTAAATGGTGAGTGGCAGCTTTGTCTCTGACAAATGCAGCCAGATTTGCACAAAGCCACTAGAAATCATAGAGGAAGTATGCATTGGCGTTGGCTCACAGAGGAGATGTGCATTGGTGTTAGCTCACAGAGGAAGTGTGCACTGGTGCTAGCTCACAGAGGAATTGTGCACTGGTGTTGGTTCACAGAGGAAGTGTGCACTGGTGTTGACTCACAGAGGAAGTGTGCACTGGTGTTGGCTCACAGAGGAATTGGCATCAGTTAAGTTCTGGGTTCCAATTGCTGTTCTGATCAAGATGGCCTCATTGTTCCACCCAACTTAATGAACTTTCAAACAAACTGCTCCTTAGTCTTTTGGCTGGGGTGGGGGGCAATACTCAGCTCCCAAATAGATCACACATGGAGCCTTATTCTTAGTTACGAATTCCAGGCCTTAGATTGGTTTGTTTCTTGACAGCTTTTCTAAACTTAAATTATCCCATCTGTCTTTGGCCTCGGGGCTTTTATCTTTCTTTATTTCCATACACCTTTTCTTTCCTTCCCTTCCCACTCCATGTCTGGCTGTGTAACTGGGTAGCTGGGTGGTTGGTCTGTGAAGTCCAGCTCCTTCCACATCCCTGGATTTTTTTTTCTCCCTGCATTCTCCTCATATTTATTCTCTGCCTGCCAGCTCTGCCTATTCCTCTCTCCTGCCTTGCAATTGGCCATTCAGCACTTTATTAGTTCATCAGGTGTTTTAGACAGGCACAGTAAGTAACACAGCTTCACGGAGTTAAACAAATGCAACATAAACAAAAGTAACACACCTTAGAATAATATTCCCCAACAACAAACTTCTTCTGGTTGTTGTGCCCTCCATTTTCTCAAAAAAAAATTAGTTTAGAAAACTTACAAAAGCCAATACTTCCTCTGCCCATTTAAAATGTATGTCAGCCGCCTGCTCTCCTACTAGTGATAGGCCCGTGATGACTGATTTGGGGGTCAATTTGACCGTGCCTAGAATCAGCTAAAACCCGGGCAACTGCACACCTGTGAAAGACCTTCTCTATTTGATCATTTGAGGTGGGAAGGCCCATCCTAGACCTGGGCCGTACTATCTGGTGGCAGCCCACATAAAAGAACATGGAAGAAGGAAGCTTTGCTTTCTGCCTGTTTGCTCTCACTTGGACTGGTGAGTTCATTGACCCTGTTACTGAGGCATTCCTTCACTAGTTTTAGAACCAGCTTGTTAGGGATTCCAAGACAGACTGAAGAGCAACTGAGACATACAACCTCATAGACTAAACAACTACCAGATCTTTGCCTTTCCACTGGGCAACAGTTGCTGTCAGACTAGCCAGACCACAGTCTGTAGGCCTCTCTCTCTCTCTCTCTCTCTCTCTCTCTCTCTCTCTCTCTCCCCCTCTCTCTCACATGCACACACACACACACACACACACACACACGCGTGTATATGTATATTTATATAGATATAATAAAGATACAGATTTTTTTATTTTATCAGCTCCATGTTTTTAGAGAACTCCAATAAATAGATAGTCAGAGAAATGTCTTTCCCTAGGAAAGATCTCACTGAAATATAAGCATCATCAAGCTGAGCTTGTAGAGTGCTTACTTAGCAAGTGGGAAATCCTGCATTTGATCCCAGTCCACAATGCATAAATCTGGTGGGTGTTGCATACCTGTGCAGTACTAGGGAAGTGAAAGCCAGCAGGTTACAGCAAGGTCATCCTCAGATAAGAAGGGAGGTGAGTGACTTTAAGGGCAGCCTGGGAAGGATGAAAATTTGGAAAGAGAGAGAGGGGAGGACAGGAGAGCCAGGCACAATGACACGTACCTCTATTCCCAGCATGCAGAACTCGGGCAGAAAAGGTAGGAACCCAGCCAGGCTATACAGCAAGAGGTGGGAAGGAGCCTACCTCAGAGTGCCTTGACTCAACTTCTAAAATTCTCTGCTATTCTTAAATTATAAGGACATTTACTTTTCCTTTGCAAAGGCCAGGTAGTGAACACAGGAAACTTGAGTATTCCCCCTCTTGAAAATCTCCCAGCCTGGCTCTTCGCTTCAGCAGAGTTGGACTTGGTCTCTCCCCTGTCACACTTTCCTTGTTGTTTAAATTATCTCTATGCAGTTTCCCCGCAGTCAGTCCCAACTGTGTGAACACACCTCCTCCGATTTCTGTGACCCTTGAGGGGCCATCTATAAATAAGAAGCAATAAAGTTCCTTACTTTAAGAATGAAATCTTTGAAGAAATGACATGGACCATGCATGGAGTTACCTCACTAAGGACAGATGGTTGGCAATGTCTAACTAATTCCTTGGAACCACACCCCTGTGCTGCCACTTCGTTAGTAAGACATCAACAAACCTGCCATGAACAGAGGCTTTAAAAAGCCCATGGGGTGGGGCGAGGGGTGCTCAGTTGGTAAAATATTATGAGGACCTGAGTTTGATGCCCAGAGCCAACATAAAACAATTTAGGCATGGTGACATGCTAGTGTGACCTCAGTGCTAAGAAGGCAGCATCAGGCAGCTCCCTAGGGATCACTAGCCAGCCATGCTGGCCCACCTAGCAAGCTGGAGTGTAACAAGAGACTCCATCTTAAAGACACAGTGGAAAGTGCCTGACATAGGACAACCAAGGCTGTACTGTTGTTTTCACATGTACATTCACACATGCGTATGTACACCCATATGTGTGCATGCGCGCACACACAAAGAACATGAGCATAGAGCATTCCTTCAGGTACATTCAGAAACTTGAAAGTGTCATAAGAACCTACACCAGTCAGCCGGTGTCTGGGATTCCACTTAGGGAAGGACCAAAGCTTAAGAGGTGACAGCTTACCAAAGACCACAGAAATGAGAGAGCCATCTTAGACACAAGAGAGCCCAACAGTTTCCAAACAAGACAGCCACAGCAGGACCAGACACAAAGGAAGTGAAAAGCCAGTTATTTTTAAGTCATGAAGTTGTGGGATAGGTTGTGATGAGGCAAAAAACTTTCCAACAGCATCAGATCTGAAATCTGTGTCCATTTTTCTCCTTTTCCCATTCCTTAGGATGACTTTTGGTCATAGCCAAGAGAGCTGAGTATTAGCAATTGAGGCACCACACCTGTCAGACAGGGCATCTCATTGCAGCTAGTTCCACTTCCAGCCACCTCTAGCTCAATAAGCCAAAGTTAGATGCACAGGAAGAAGAAGCTATGTGCCAGAAAGTGCCATTAAGGTCCTAACTTCTTCTGAAAAGAGGTATACCAGCTGTCTACCGTGTCACCAATATGTGGGGCTACTGCTTTAGTTCACAGCCCTCTGGGGAAGGGTACTCAGTCTTTAGAGTATGGAATTACTTCCTGATGTGGACTCAGAGATGTCACACTTGGATCGTTCACACTTAGACATCCATAATTACTCGGCATCTCTCTGCAATCAGCGCCGGATGAATGGGATGGAGGTAGCAGTGATTAAGGCCCTCTATTATCCTTAGAGAGCTCAGTGTGGTGTGTGTAGAACACAGTGGGGTAAACAACATGGAAAGTAATTACATCATGAGGTTAGAACAGAGCATGGCAGAGGGTGGTCTAGGAACCGTGAACATGCACTTGGCCAGGATGGACAGGGAAGGTCTCAAGAAGGAAGATGAAATTTGAAACTAGACCCAGGAGTGTGAATGAGCCCATCTAGTAAAACACTGAAAATGTCTCAGGCCGAGAGAACTGAGCATGAGCTCTGAGGCAGCAAGGGCCTCTGGGAAGTGAGATGTGGCCCGCGTAGAAAGAGCCCAATGGGGAAACTGGTATGAGAGGAAGCCGCAAGATGGATCACACCTACGTCTGCTCCCCTGGGCTTTCCCAACCACAGCAACTGCTCCTTCCCACCCTCTCTCATCCCAGCCCCCTGGGACCATGCTTTAGGTTGTCACCACTGTCCCTCCCACGGAGAGGTCCTAACATCTCATGCCATACAAAGGAGGTATAATCAGTACCGTCCTCACACCCCAAAGAGACAAGCTGGCCTATCTAAGATCGCACAGTCAGTTGGGTTCAGCACGCAGCTTGACCTTGCTTATGGAGGGACTCCAGGCTAGCTCTTTTGTCTCTCCATCCTGTGGCACCTTAACCTTGGTTTCCTCTGTTCTTGTTCATTTTGAACTCTCCTGTCCTGCGTCTTCTGGGAACTGTTAAACTGGTGAGTCCAGTCACTAAGCACATCCTCTTATGCCTCATTTGTGCTTCCTTGTTTCCAGAGGGTCTCACTAACTCTGAGGTCTGGAAATGACCATGCAGCTGGGCAAAGAAGGAAGATTCTGTGTTGCCTGGGTGCCTCACTGCGCGTCAGAGTTCTACTTCTGGATGCTCTATGCACATCATCGGACTAGTCCTGGGGGCTGAGCATCTTCCCAAGGTCACAGCTACAGTGGGGGTTCAGATAACAGCAAGCGATCTGATCCCCTTCCATGCCAAGTCCACGGTCACAGGGACATCGAGCCTCTAAGAACATCAACACAGGAGCTGTGTGCTAGATCAGGCCCCATCCTGGGGGCTGTGAATACTCACATCACACTACCAGGGAAAGTAAATCGTCTGGGGTAAGTGAGCAGAGCCCCTACCTGTAGCCCTCTAGGACAGCAGAGTGGTTCCAAGCCTTCTGGAACCAATGCCAGCAGCCCCCACCCTCCCACCTGAGATCTGGTATATGATCGATCCATTTCCTGTTTTGCTTCTAGCAGCTTAATTTTCTATATCTCATGTTTAGCATAGGTAGCATTTCTCATGGCACAGCAGCAGCTACACAGCAGTGCCATGGGCTTCAGTGTTCCCTCTTGTGCCCCAACCAACCAAAAGTCCACTCTGCTCTGAAGATCTACCAATACCTATAAACTTTAGCTGCAGGAGAGTACCGTGTCTGCATGCATGGAAATGGATATGTGCATCCACTACACTGTATCCATATGTATTTACTGATATGCATTTATCTATCTGTGCATAAGCACCTATCTCCCTAGGTACACTGAGTATGTTCATGTATGCATGAGTATATACAGGTGTGCATGTATATGCAGACACACACCTCTCCATAATTCACAAATAAATGACTTCCCAAATGTCACAAAAGTCACCCAAAAGCCAAGGCAAGACTGGAATTGACAGATCTTTTAGAGAGACAGACAGAAAAATCCTAAGCACACGCGTTAAAAGGCCCCGCTATTGTCTACCGCACAGAGACTTATAAAAAGCCAGCATTATCTTTGACACAAATACAGCTCGCCTCTTTCGGCAGAAGAATTTCAATAAAGATAAGAGTCTTCTCATTATTCTAATGTAGAACAAAAACAATCTCCCATTCCAAATCCAGCACACGGAAATAACATATCTCTAATTAGCATAACTGATCCCACACCTACTCACAACTCCACTCTCACTCCACGGCCCCTCAGCACTTTCCTTGAGCACCTACTGTGTGCCCTGTGAATGTCATAGTGTGTCCTTTACACAATGACTTCTCAGGTAGGTGCCCTTACTCCTAATTTCAGGGGAAAATAAATGGGCTCAGAGAATTCTTTCACTTAATCAAGTTTTCAAGGTAGTTAAAGAAAAATCTAGGTATGCCTGATGCCAATGTCCAATGTCCTAAACCCACGCACCACCACTGTAATGGTTAACACTGGCTATCAGCTTGACAGGATCAAGTCTGACTTAGGAGACAAGTCTCAGCAATATCTAGATTGAGTTTATTAAGGTCACATGATTCCATGGGCTAGGGTCCAGGTTCAATAAAAAGGAAGAAGTGAGCTGAGCACACGCATTCAAATCCCTCTTTTCCCTGACTATGGATGCACTGCGCTGCCTCACACTCCCGTTGCCATATATTGTGAGTCAGAATAAACCCTTCCTTCATCAAGTTGCTCTCATTGGGTATTTTCTTAGAGCCACAAGAAAAATAACTAACAGAAGCACCAAGAGTAAAGACAGACTCAAGTCCCAAGAGCGGTCGATAAGAATGAACGAATAGAGCATAAAGTCAATGAGCAGCTATGACAGAGGATGACAAGGTGGCTCACAGGCATCTCCCATGTGAAGTTATGGTTCATCTGTGGGCTGTGTGTGCATGTGAGCAAGACTCACTATAACTACAGCTCAACACAAAACCTTCAGCTAACTTAAAACATTACGAGATTTTTTTTTTTTTGTAACTTGATTACAAGTCCAGCCCTCAACGGACTGGGTAGGTGATAATGTCATGTAACAGTGTCATGTCGGATGCACCCAGTAGAGAGCCTTAAGCTGCATCCTTCTGCCAAAAGAGAGTTGAGTGAGACAACAGTAGATCAGTAAATTAAGGATATCCCGATGTGAATGGAAGGCAAGTATAGGGAACTCATGTGGGAATGGGGGGACTCTTAAGAGAGTGGAATAAAATGAGATTAGGGGTCAGAGCCTTGAATGGCAGCCTGGGAGCCCAGAGACTAATTCATTCTACATCCGATAGTCATACAATCTATAGCAGGCAGTATGCCAAGAAATGAGGGCACAGTGTGGACCGCACAGAACTGAAGTTGCACTTCTCGGGGGAGGCTGCTAATTTGTGGTGGCAAACATCAAAACCCCAAAATATTATAAAAACTTAAGTTACATAAAGTTAGTTGGCACTGCGTGGGAAGTATACCCAAGACAGAGCAAAAGTAGAGAAGGATGATGTCGGTGTTTTACAGACACGGGTCAGGGTTGGCCCAACAGAAATGGCACATGGTGAGAATTGGAGGATGTAAGGGAGTGGTCCTGCAGATGGCAGAGGTGAGGTACAAAGAGCAGTGAGGCAAGGTGTGTCTCCTGGCTCAAGGCACAGCCTAGCAGCCAGAAGCAAGTGAATGAAGAGGTGAGAACTAGGTCACAGTAAATTTACCCCTGTGAGCCACGGGGGCCTCAAAAGGTGATAACAGAGCGAAGTCAGACAAGTGTGAGTGCAGAGTAAGGCCAGGCTCGCAGGAGCGCATTTCATTCATCTCTTCCAGTCACTCATTTCATGAACCAAGCAACAGGAGGAGAGATCGGATATTAACATGATATTAACCAGTCCTCGGCGATAATGAGATATTCCAAACCTTTGCCAATTAACATTTCACTGCACACGTGCTCTGCCTTCCAAAGGTCACAGGCAGATTATCTTCTCAGAGAGAGGCTCCCCTACGAGTGCCACTGGGTGGGGTACAGGCCCTGGGTGTTCCATCATTGGCTGTGTCTCACTTAGACTCCTCTGCTGGTATGGGAGGTTCTTCTATCTATGTGTTGCTTTCATTGGTTAATTAATAAAGAAAACTGCTTGGCCTGATAGGTCAGAACATAGGTAGGCGGGGTAGACAGAACTGAATTCTGGGAGGGAAAAAGCAGGGCCAGAGAGAGCCGCCATGAAGCTGCCAGGTCAGACATGCTGAATCTTTCCCAGTAAATCACAAGCTCATGGTGACATACAAATTATTAGAAATGGGTTGAATCAAGATGTGAGAGTTAGCCAATAAGAGGCTAGAACTAAAATGAATACAATTTGTGTGTTGTTATTTTGGGGTATAAGCTAGCCAGGCGGCCGGGAGCCTACTGCTCCTTTTACTACAGTCTTCTGTTCCCAAAGTCAATCAACTTCCTGGTCCTCTATCTTCCTGTTTCAGGACAACTGGCATTTGAGGAAATGGGCTAGAGAGTATTCCAGCATCTTCTTCCACTTCGTTCATCCCTGGTCATTGTTCCCCTCTGCACCATCCTGTTTCTTTGTTAAACCCTAGCCACCACCCCTTGGGAGTTTCTAAATGAGGCTCAGAGAGGCCCTGGACATCAGATGAGGTGAGACAAAGTCAATATATGGAACTAGAGATTCCTAACTCAAAGACGACAATCTGTGATGATGATAAATGATTGACAGCAAGCAGCTCTCAATTCTTCTCTGTGTGCCTATGTTTATTTGGTGTATGTGTGTGCCCGAGCATGTTTGTATGTGCATAAGAGACTATGTGAATATACATTCATGCATGTGTGTGTGCGCACATGCGTGTGCACATGCAGGTATCTCCTGTCTTTCCTCTTTTCCCTCCCTTTCCTTTTTTATTGCTGTTTTTAAGATGTGTTCTCTCCTTGTAGACTTGGTTGACCTGGAACTCACAGAGAGCTCCTGCCTCTGCCTTCTGAGTGCTGGGATTAAAGGTGTGTGGCAATATGCCTCATTTGTTAACATCAGTATCATGTGTTTCTTAAATTAAAAAGGGAAATTTTAAATCATGAAAATACTGAGTGCGGTAATGAACACCTCTAATCCAAGCACCAAGGTAAAGTTGTGTTCTATTTGATTTAAAGACAGGGTCTGTGGCTGAACCTAGAGCTCACTGACTGGACAGGCCGGCTGGCCAGTGAGCTATGGGGATCCACCTATCTTCACTCTCCCATCCCCATTAGGACACACACTGTGATACCAGCTTTTTACATGGAAACGGGGACCCACATTTCTGCACAGCAAACATTTCACTGACTGAGCCATCTCCCTAGCTCCAAGAAGTCCTTAATTCTCCCATGTGCCATTCACTCTCAAGTAGTTCACATGAATTTAGCTACCTCGGGGCTCATACAAATTGTATAAGTAGATAGTATTTAGATTCCATTCTACAGGTAAAGAAGTCAAAGCATAGGAAGTCAATAGCCTTCCTACGCAGAGAGCCAGACACACAGAAGCTGTAGAAATGGTATTCTACAGTGGAGAGGGTCTTCTGTGAGTGCCAGGGGCTGCTGCAAACCCTTCTGTAAAGGCGGTAAACTGAGGTTAGCCTTTTGCCATTAAGAAACTGGCATGATAGGAGTCATGCTACTTCATTCAGGCATGTCTGGGCAGGAATGGATCCACTCGGCTTCCACAGCTCCAGTTCTCCAGTCCTTGGGTACCTGGAAGGCACAAGAGGCCACAGAATCCAGGCTACTGGTAGAAAGCCTGTCATCTCTCTCTTGAACTCTCCTTCCAGAATCTCTCTGCCATCTTCCATCCATCCTCCAGGCCATCAATAAGTTCTCCCCAATTCCTGAAAGATCCACTGTCACCCAGCCTGGTAAGGCAAGCCTGTAATCCAGCTCTCCACTGACCAGCCAGAAGCCACCCCCAGAGTTTCCCCTGTCTGTACTCCCCCATATAGCAATCACCAACCTCACAGAGAAATTTACAAGCCACTGACATTGGATAAAATTATATCACAATTCCCCATTTATACTAGCCACGTTTCTAGTCGTTAGTAGCCACCTGTGGCTGGGCCACCCTATTGGACTATATAGATACAGGATGACCATGGCCACAGGAAGTGCTCCAACACATAGCTTCTCTGGCCTTCGCAGCTCATGTTATCCCAACCCTGTTCACCTTGACAGTCTTCCCAGAGGAACCTCTTGTCCCACAGGTTATAATCCTGTACTTGTTCTCCCTCCATCTTCTCAAGCTTCTCAATAACACCCAGTTGGAGCAACCACACACATGCCTGCCTATTTTCCACCACCTTCTTGGCCATTACCATTACTTCATTACCATTCAGCATCACTACAAATGTCACTTGCTATAGGTACTGTCATCCCTTACTATGACCTTTCTGTTCTTCCATAACACTTGCTAGGTCTATAACACCTACAGGTCCCAGGCCAGTGAGAACCCACACCCATAGCTACTATCTAAACGTCACATGACACGTGCTAGATCTGTAACACCTACAGGTCATAGGCCAGTGAGAACTCACACCATGGCTACTGTCTAAATGTCACATGGGTCTCTTTAGAAGACTGTTCATTCTGAGACTACTGACTTCCCCCAGAGTGAGGGATCCTATACAGAGAAAACTTCCATGTAGAAGTTTTAATATCATATTATGACCTACTATTGGAAATGACAAATCATGATTTCTACCCAATTCCACTGTCTACTCATACCAGCCTGGAGCCAAATGGGAGGAAGTCCTCAAAGTCAGAAACCCAAGAGGTGGAATTTCTAGAACCAAGTTGGGGCTATCTCTGGCAAACGATCTGTCTCATTTGTCTTTCTGTCCCCAGAACATGAGCATAACATGTTTTGTATGCATTAATGAAATTAAGAATGATTGGGTGTCTTATCTAAACAGGGCTCACTCCCAGATTTAGGGAAAATAAGGCATCAGGCCCCAAGCTCTGAAAACCCTTCACTTTTGATCTATGGTCGTCAATGAAATTATATACTCTGCAGCAGAGAAGCACACATTCGTGCAAGATCAGAAGATCAATCAACTGTCTGTAAGTTGTTTTCCCAAAAACTAAATTGGAGGAGACAGGGACTATAGCAAACAGAAAACCTGGTCAAATGTGTGATTGGGACAAGAACTTGTAACAGACGATGAACACCAAATCTTGACACGTGGGGCAAAAAAGCCAAACAACCAATAGGGCATGATAGGAATGAGGAAAACAGACCTTGAGTGTGACATGGAAAATCTAACATCCTTGACGCCAGGATCACTGGGTAGCAACACACCTCCTGCATTATTAAATAGCAGTATATTATACCTAAGACACATTTGATATTTTATCCCTGATCCTTGAAGCATCAGTCTGGCATCTATCATTCATTAGGCCTTGCAATAGCATCATATAGTGTCTGACATGCAGGAATACTCGAGAACCATTGCTTAAATGAATTACTGAATGAACAAGAAGATGCCATAAGATGGATCCTATTATGGCCATTTTACAAAGTAGGAAATAGAGGCCTATGTACTGAGGGTTGTACTTGAGCAGAGAAGAGGATTTGAACTTTCAATTTGGTACTGTTTCAAGAACTTTTAATATTATACTTGATAAATACTTTACAAGTAGATTCCACACAGGCACACAATTCTTCACAAAACACAGTGACTATGATATGCTGACAGACTGGGAGAGATGAGGAATCCTGATACGCTGTGGTTTGGGGAGACCTGGGGTTTCAGCTCAGCACTTCATCAGAGTACTTAAGACCTACCTTGGCATATGTGGTCACACTCTCTCCGAGACACAGCAGGGGAGTTAGGAGGTGGTTCTCTCATAGGAACTGTAGAGGGTCTCCTAGCTAGAACTATGGAAATGTAGACTGTGTCATTGCAGAAAAAAAAAAGACATTGTCAAGTTACACAAAACTCCATCTGCTCTCTCCCGTCAACTCCAGTTCTTATCAAGGCATCCATTCACAAATACTTGATTCTATTTCCTGGACATTCTCTCTATCTTCCTGCCGGAGGAATGAGAACACTTATGTATTGTGTGATTTTTTCCCCTCACTTTTCATTTACCCTCCTAGATGACTTCAAATGGGGGAAACTAGCAACTAAAACAAGAATCTTGAAGCAGACTTGAAATCACTGAGAATTTGAAAGAGGACAAGAGAAACATAGAGAAATCTCAACTTGCAGAAGGTCACACCACAAGCACGTTCTTCCTACAATAACACACAGTACTAAAAAACTGTTGAATTGTGTGGAGTGGACAGTATTGACCAGAAGTGGAGAGGCAGAAGGAACAATGCAAAGCAGGTTGGGCTTGGTGCTTTAGCTGATTCTTATTGGTTATGATAGGAACAAAAAGAACATGCCTAAGTTTGGTGACACTCATGCAAAGGTATCTAACATAACCTCATGAAGCTATCAGCTTTGCAAAGAGAGATTTAAAAATAATACACCCTTATAAACACATGTAATGTTAGGAGAGAGAATGACAACATTTATAATAGGGTGTGGCCTGTTCTACTTTGCCAATAAAGTTTTATTTTAATTAAAAATATATTGGAAGTAAAGTGTGTGATGGTTTATGCCCATCGTCCTAGGACTAGAAAGCTGAAGCAGAAAGATTGCCCAGAATTTAAAGCCAGCCTTGAATACAGAATGAGACCTTGTCATTAAAACAAACAAATAGAGCTAGGTAGATGGTAATGGTAAGAGCATTTATTCCACAAGTCTAAGTATGTTAGTTTAGATCACCAGAACCCATGTAAAAAGTCAGGCTTGGCTGTGTGTGCCTCTGACCCAAGAATAGGAGAAAAGAAGCCGTCAGATCCCAATAACTCAATTGGTAGCCAGCCTAGCTAACAAAGAGTGTTTCTATTTCAGCGAGAGACCCTGTCTCAAAGTAGTAACTTGAAGAGCAAAGGAAGAAGACCTCTAACATCCTTCTCTGGCCTCCACATGTACACACATGGGAACATATACCTTCACATTCATGTGTATGCACCATACTCACATATAACATCAAACACACACACACACACACACACCTGGGTGTTGATTATCTGCATCTTCAGTGACATGTTTGCCAAACTCTGACATGTATACTTTGGTTGAGGTTTCATCCAGTACCATTATAATGCAGATATTTATGAAAACATTTGTTTGGCAAGTGAGAGATAGCAAGTAGTTCTACATCACTCATGACACCATCTCTCATCATTGGCATGTTCAACAGAACAGCAAAAGTGATGGGTCTTGGAAAGTCAGAGATCGGGATAACTTGGCTTGTATTTTTAAATAAGCAGTAAAATAAGAAAAGAGTTTGAAGACAGATGCAGTGGTGGCTTTAGAACTGTGAGTCAGAGTCTTATTTTTCTTCATGGAAGGGAGAAGATCATAAAACAAAAAAAGGGCCAGAAATCTAAGCAGGGAAAACAAATCCATCACTCAAACTAATGGAAAAGGAATTTGCAAAGTTAGCTGGTTCACCCAGCATCATTTCATAATCAGGAAAAACTGCGAGGAATGGACAGTATCGACCAGAAGGGTCTGGCAGGAAGAGTAGGACACAGTTACTAATAAGAGGGAAATGTGAAAAGAGGTGGGCGGACGTACTGAGGAGGGAGAAGAAATGGCACCACCGAGGGAGGAGGAAAGAGGGAAAATAAGTAGCTCTATGGGAGTTTTTAAAAGCCATAAGAAATTATATGATTTATTTCCACTTAAAATTATATAAAATATACATAAGTCTATGAATATATACATATATTTGAATTGAAGATATATAGAAATTAGGGAGACAATGTTCCCCCCAAAAAACTCTATAGATTATCTAATGAAATCCCCAGTCACAGACATGGGAAACCACCTTTCCAGTTGTTGGCCAAGGGAATTTGAGACCCCTCCCCAGACAATGCAGATTCTTGTCGTTGCCCTTGGTGCTTTCCAGAAATAAAAGGTAAGACCCGATGGTTGAAGACCCTACACACTTAGAACACAAGATCTGAAGTAATTGACCTGGATTGAACCTCCTCACTGAGGGCGAGTTCTCACAGTTTGACAAGGGTCATGAAAGCTGCCTAAGAAGAAAAGCAATCAATAGTCCTATCTAGCTATAAGGATGTCATCCTATAACAAAGGACGACAGTGACCAACATAGCAAGAGATCCTGAAAGATACAATAATGGCACTTACATCCTGCAGGTAACCTGCAGTCACCTAGTTGGAATTAAGGTGTACTCAATAGAAGGGAATTCACACCTTGCACCACCCAGAACTGGTGGTTAATGGACCCTAGTAGAGAAGCCACTACTTAACTACCACTTCCCTAAACCAGTGTGACCTTTACCTGCATTCTCAAGGCCTGCCCTCACATCCACAGGTAAGTGAAGCTCTCACCCCTTCTCCAAGAAACTTCATTTTGCCACAAACGGAGACCATTACACCTGGACAAAACACAGAGATCAAGGGAAGATGGGGTGTCTTCCCCCAGTTGATGCATTTACAGTGCAACTGCCCAGTTAAGGCTCAGGGAACATTACAGAAGAGGGGCCACAAAGACTGTAAGAGGTGGAGGACTGGGAGAGCTGCTGTGAGACTGGCTCTTCTTTAAAAAAAAAAAGACAGGAAGCAGGGGGTTAGTCCTGGGAGGAGTTGGGGGGTAGTGAATGAACATGATAGCGATGTGCTGCATGAACTTCTCTAAGGATTAATAAATTACTATTTTTATTTAACAAACTATCTTTTCTCATTATACATACCAATCCAAGTTCCCACTCCCTCTCCTCCTCCCATTCCCTCTACACACCTCCCACCCCAGCCCCATCTAATCCTCAGAGAGGGTAAGGCACTTTGCTTTGGTGAAGGTCCAAGGTCCTCCCTACTATATCTAGGCTGAGCAAGGTATCTATCCAAAGAGAACAGGATCCCATAAAGCCGGTACATGCAGTAGGGATAAATCCTGGTGTCACTGCCAGTGGCCCCCCACTCTGCCCCTGCCATGCAACTGTCAACCACATTCAGAGGGGCTAGTTTGGTCCTATGCTTGTTCCTTCCCAGTCCAAGTGTTTCTGTTATAGAAGAAAAGGAAAATGAATAAGCCAGGAAAGAATGTCTTATATTTTTGCCCCCTTTCCAAAGTTTAAAAGAATACATTTATTTATTATTGTGTGTGTGTGTGTGTGTGCGTGTGCATGCATGTGTGTGTGTGTGTGAGTGTGAGTGTGTGTGTGCATACACTTGTGTGCCTTGGTGAGTATGTGGAGGTCAGAGGGCAACTTGCAGAAATCAGCTCTCTTTCTAGCATTTGGATTCCAGGGATCCAAACTCAGCCATCATCAGGCTTGGTGGCAAAACATCTTCACCCTCTGTGCCATCTTGCTGGCCCCAAGTTTTTTGTTTTGTCCTTAAATGATAAATATTTGCTCATATGTATGCAATTTCCGCGCATGCAGAGGTGGAGGAATGATCAATTCACATTAACAAGCACATCTATCACCTCGAGTATTTCTCATTTCTTTTAGGGGAGACATTTAAAATTCTCTTAATGCTATTTTGAAATATACGTTAACTACCGTCCCCAAATGGTTTCCATCCTTTTAGCTACAAAACTGAGGGAGGCTGAAAACGCTAGGAATTTCAGCAGGTGGAGTTAAAAGGTCTTGGTTACATTTATGCTGCAAAAGTCTATCCCTGACAGTCTGGAAATGAGGCTCCTCTCCCACACTAATGAAATAATCATAGAGGTCAGGCACCTCCAATCGCATTCCGGAGCCTGCAAACTTTGTTCTGGAGAGCATTAATAGCAAATATTTTCAGGTCCCCGGGATATTCCGCGTCGATCACAGCTGCTCACCTCTGCAGCATGGTGCAAGAGCAGTCAGACAAAACACCAGTGAGCAAGGCTGTGCTCTAAGGGAACATTATGTCTGGCGCAGCTTACAGAGTGGCTAAAGTAGGCAGGGTCACAGAGACAGAGCGCAGAATGGTAGTTGACAGGGCTGGCAGGTAGGAAATGAAGAAGTATTGTTTCACGGCTGCGGTTTCTCTGAGAATGATGAGAAAGTTCTGGAAACGGACAGTGGTGATGGCCGCACAATATTGTAGATATATTTAAAGCCACTTAACATGGTTAAAATAAGGAGCTTTGCCTTATGTGTTTTGTGTCACAGTGAAGAATTCTGAAGTATTCTTCGAGAGATAAACACATGGTTGTTGGAAAGATGGTTCAGCAGTTAAAGCATGAGGATGGGGGTTCAGATGCTCAGAACCCACATTTTAAAAGCTGGATATGTATGACAGCCCACTTGTAATTACAACCTCGGAACATGGAGACAGGGGACCCCAGAGCAAGCTGGCTGGGAAGACTAACGGTGTTGCTAGCAGTGAGTTTGGCTGAGATGCCAGCAGGCACTGAGACTGACTCAGAGATGCTGCCTCACCGAATGAGTTGTTAGGATGATCAAAGATGATTTCTGATATCCCCCTCAGACTCTATATGCATGCACACACACAGAGGCCACGCACGCCATGCATGCACATGCACACACACTCAAAAAGTCAGCGGCAGATTTCTTCACTACAAATGTGTGTGTCACTATTAGAATGCCAGAAGTATCTTCGACTTCGTGGGTAAAAAGGATTAATCAAGCAACACATATATGCATATGTGCGTGTATAGTAAGCTATTAAGATGTTGATTTCCTGCCTTCAAAGTGAGCACCAAATTAAGAAACATAACACTAAGGTATATTGGAACTTGAGATAATACAATTTTGCATCATCCAGGATGCCTCAGACCTGGAAGGGACAGCACAGCCACGTGCATTCCCCAATCCAGCGAGCCACAGAGGGTAGGACTTTATCTGTTATTAAGATGTAGCTAAGACTACTCTGAGTAACAACATGATGCTAAACCAGCATGAATATATTTATAAGCAGAATTAAAACTCCACATGAATTTTTAACTGAAAGCATGAAACTTTAAAGAAATGCCCCACTTGAGGGAGGTCACATGGCTATGCTCCTAACCTCCTCTGGGAGTAGCCGCACACCCCCCTCTTAGGAAACCCAGTATGAATGTCTGAGCAGTATCTTAGGGTACTTATCAGAGCCAGTCTATGGAACCAGATGAAACCCAGGTTTCTTAATCCCCTGCCTGAGACTGCTGGGGAAGTCATAAACATTCTCTCAGACTTCAGATTATATGACAGGGGAAGAGATGCTGCAAATTTTGGCCACCATTTGGGCCAGATAACCTGAAACAATAGCATTATTTGTCCTATAGAAGCAATAAGTTTTTCTTTAGGGAAAACTCTTAATGTTTTCATATAATGCATGGCTAATCTAGACATGTATATGACTGATAAACTTAATTTTAATGATTTATTTTTAAATGAAGTATGTGTAGGAAGGATATGTGCACGCGTCTGTATGTGGGTGTGTACATGTGAGTGCAGATGTCTAGGGAGGTCAGAGGCTGCTCAGATTGCCTGCAACTGGAGGTATAAGGTGTTGCAGGCTGCCTGATACAGGGGCTAGAAGTTGAACTTGAGTCCTCAACAAGATCAGCTCTAACTATTAACCCATCTATCCAGCCCCCGCAAATTTAATTTTAAAACAAGTTAAAAAACCATATGTGTGTTGCTATGCATGTGGTGTATGTATATGATTTGTGGGGGCACATGCATGTATGAAGATACACACCACACACACACACACACACACACATGCATGTGTCAGTGGAGGCAAAGAGGGAAAGCTTTGGGCCAGCTACCTTGTTTTAGAGCAGGATCTCTCACTAAACCTGAATCAGCTAGACTAAACAGCCAATGAGTTCCAGCACCCCAGTACCAGATTCTAAGTGGAAGCTACTACGTTTTTAAATATGTGTGGGTGTTCTTTCTGCCTGCAGTGTGTCTGTATACCACCGGCACACCTGGTGCTCTTGGCAGCCAGAAGAGAGACTCCCCTCCCTGGTCCAGAAGTTACAGATGTTTATAAACCATGGTGTGGGTGCTGGAACTAGAACTCGGGCCCTCTGGAGAAGCAGCAAGTGATCTTAACCCCTGACCCATCTCTCCGGTCCCCTACATCTAGATTTCTGTGTGCGTGTTGGGGATCTCAGCCCAGGTCATCATGTTTACATGTCAAACACTTTACTAAATGAGCCATCTTCCTAGCTCCCAAGTAGAAACTTTAGAGTGAAAACAAAATCTGAATGCAAGATTCTTCAGGGTCTGCAGGGTAGTTAAAAATGCTTTCTGTGTAAGCGTGAGGACCTGAGTTCAGCTCTCCAACACCTAGGCCCCGTGGCCATGCTGGTAGCCCCTGGATTACAGGAGCTGGATACAAAAGTCCACGGACAGATTCCCAGGAGTCAAGCTCAGCTTAATCACTCCCATCAGCTTGTGACCATGGCAATGATACTCATCCTTCCTAGGCCTCCATTTTATCATCTGTAAAAGAAGGGGGGAGGCATTCGAGCTCTGACAAGTTGGAGCAGGGAGCATTTTCCAATGACGGCAGCAACAGCATCTTTTACCCGAATGCTCCTCTGCTCCCTGGCTTTGGCGCCGCCCTAAGTGCGGGCTCATCCCCCACCTCTCCTTGAACCTGGCTGGGACTGTGAACAACAACATACAGCACACAGAATGGATGTGGTGAAGTGATTTCAGGTGACTTTCAAAGCAAGGGGACAAAGCCAGGCACCACATTCCCGTGACTCCACGCTATGAAGAAGTTTGGTCACCCCAAGAAGAAAGAGACTGAGGGCCCTCAGCCCTCGGCCCAGCTGAGTTCCAGCACTCACTTGGTAGACAGGAAAGCAAGGCATTCCTCAGTCCCTAACTACCCTAGCAGATACTACAGGGACCAGACAAACCTCTACCGAGGCTGCCCAAAGGCATCCAAATGAGCAACATTTGTAGTTAATGTCTTAAGCCATCAAGCACCTAGGTGGCCTGTTATACAGCAACGGTGACCAGAGCAGGAACACAAAGGGGGATTACAAAATGACAATAAAAGTGCCTGGGAGATAGGAATTAGCTTTCAGTGATTTGACAAAGTCACACTAAACATCATGTCCTGGCTCGGTCATAGACCTTCAGTCTGCTTCATAAGATGCTGATGGCCAAGTAGATAGGAAAGTATATTACCTTCCTCCTACTGCTCAAGGCTGGGGATCTGGAGATGGAAACATGAACAATATCTCTTTGGGGCCCCCATCTTATTAGAGTCTATATGGAAATAGAGAATCCAGAGACAAGGAATCAGGGAGCAACTACTAGTCTTGTTGTTCCTTGAAGTCAAGGACCAAGAATTTGAGACAGATGTGTCTCAAGGGAACAGCTTCCCTCTCTATGGGAAGGCAAAATCAGCCAACACTGACATGCGGGTAGATGAGAATGAATAATTCACAGCTCACTGTCTCCCTGGAAGGATCAAGAATGAGTTGGTTGGCCATCAGGTCAGAAAAAAATTTTAGCTGCTGCATTCCAGCACCTAAGTATTCATTCAATTACGGAGAAGCTTTTTTGATGGGGGCGGGGGGTCAGTGCTAGGCATTTTGGTTTTATTTCTGTTTTTCTGGTTGTTTTTTTTTCCTTTTTCTTTTGACCCTGGAACCTACATTGGCCTAGAAACCTTTCTTAATATACTTCTGCAGGAAGTCGAGTTATGCTGTACCCTGGCCATTGATATGCAAATTAAATAAACAAAACGACATAATAAATAATTAAATCAGTCTAACATGATGAATGAATTAATCATAGCAGTGATGAGAGGAGGCTTGCACTGTCACCCAGAAGATCATTGATTAAAAAAAAAAAAGGAATTTGCCTAACAAGACACTTGAGTAGAGAGAGAGTGGTGCCCCAGTACTGGTTTGCCCACCCTGGCTTCTGCTCAGAGTAGGTGCTGAAAACTTTAGTGGAATCAGATGGGTCTTCACCACCTCCATTAACCCTAAGTGGGGCATGGAACTAGCCATGCAGTAAGCAATTGCAGTAGCATTTTAGGAATCAAGTTGCTCTGAAAGCCGTGTAGGGGAAGATGTGACACCTCCTGCTTTATTGTTGAGATAAAGAAGACCAATGTGGCAATCACATGCCCCACGCCATCACACACTGGGAATGAGAGATATTCTTCACACCTGCTATATACTGTCTGCTGACCTCAAGGACGGGCATGCGTGCGTCTATGGAAGTGTGTATAGATGTGCAGAGGCGTGCTAAGACCACCCACTGCTTCCCCAACCGAGGCTTCATTTGTTTTGAATGTATAACGCATCTTGTATGCCCCCTAGCTTTGTCTTTTACACAGTCATTGCACATAGTATTTCTTTACAGGAAACTAAGAGAAAAGCGCGAGGAGAAGGAAGGTGTTGTGCAGTTATTAAACCTGCTGATGAGAAAGAATATTTAGACACTCAGGGAAGTTGCTAGAGTATATTTCTAAGCAAAGGAAAATAAAGTTTCCAAACCACAAGCTTATCATCCACATTGTATTAACCCCCACACATACACAGACAAGCACAACAGTGTCACGAGGCAAGCAGCTACTTCCGCACGGAGAGATGACAACACACTTTTTTTTTTTTCCTGCTTTGGGTATTTTTAAAATCACTTTCAGAGATTTACACAATAAGAATCTTTTACTTTTGTTATTCCTTAAAAACAAAACAAAACAGCAAATCTGAGTGGGGAAGAGAGAGTAAAAAGCCTTCTGGCATCTCTAACAGAAGCCATATATATTCTAGTGGCTTTGGTCTTATTTTGTAAAAACAAAACAGGGATTACTTACCAACATGGTAGATTTTGAGACAGTATGGAATGGGGGACAATTTGGATAGCTCATCACATCGTGAGCCATGGTGCAGATTCACATTACAGGCTTTAAGACGGAATGAAATGATCGGGAAAAAGAAATGGAAAATATTGTAGACCTTACTAACACACAGCTCCTCAGTGACAGTAAACCAAAGGCCCAGCTCTTCCTTCTTCTCCTGCCTCTCAAAGGAACAGGAAAACTCAAACCTGAAGGGAAACGTCAAAGCTGGCCTACATCTCTCGTTTTATAGGAGATTTGACGGCACCAAGAAAGTAAGCTGCATATCAAAGAAAAATCAAGCATAGGATCTTATAACAAGTAACAGATCTGAATATGGAGTACCATTTCACAATAAGTTAAAAAGTCAACAAAAAGTACAGATGAGGCTCATATAACATTTCTGGAACAAAAAAAGAAAAACAAAAAACACAGATTTTTAAAAATGGATTATAGGTTTGTATTTCTGAGATCATACGTCTCATGAAGACAAACTCAAAAAATAGAAAAGGAAATTGTGACAGCAATGATCTGAACTCTCAAAAAAACTAAAAAATTGTGAAAACATTAAATCAAATCTGATGTAAGAAGTGGAATGACAGAACTAAGAAAATAAGGGAAAGAAACAAGTCCTTGCAGAATACAGGAGTGAATTCAACAATGAAGGAGCAAAGTAAACCTGAAATTCTCGAGGAATAAATGAGTGGATGATAGCTGGGTTAAAAAAGTCCTTGATGATGTTAGAGGCTACAAAGTAAAAAAGTCTGGTATTTGCTGTGTGTGGCCTGTCCCCCTTAAAAGGAATTAAGAAAGCAAGACAGACACTAAAATCAGTGAAACTGAAAGAGAAAATATCCATGGCCTTCACGAAAGTCTGACTGTTGAGAGAACTTACATCCTATAAGAAAAAAATGCCTGGGGTTGGAGAAATGGCTCAGTAGGAAAGAGCTCGCTGCATAAGCAAGCATGAAGACCCGAATCCGGATGCCAGCGCCTACATAAAAATCCAGGTGTGGGTTCTTATATTATCTGTAACTCCGCTGCTGCACAGGGACTGGAGGACCTTAGGGCTTTACTGATCAACCAGTCTGGCTAGAAGGATAAGCTTCATGTTGAATGAGAGACCTTGGCTCAAAAGATAATAAAGTGGAACATGGTAGAAGAAGCAAAGCAAAGTCGTCCTTTTCTCCTTGTTATGGCACGCAGGAGCCTGGGCCATTGATAGTACCCTTCACACTCACGGTGGATCTCCCAGCTCAGTTACACCTCCCTGCTAACACCCCCACTGATAATCCTAATCCTGAATGTTCCTGAATCCAGCCAAATGGAGATTAATCATCACACATAGATAGTATGAACTCAAAAATTTTTCCAAATGAACTCCAGGATAATGAAGACGATCAGAACTCCAACGCCAAGAGGCAAAAATATGATGAGGAGATGGCTCTGTCAGTGAAGAGTTCACTGTAGCATGAGGACCTACGTTTAAACCCCTCTAAACCACTTCAACACAAACAAATGCACAAATAATCAAAGGTGGGGGGGGGCTGGAGACCAGAGGATCCCTGGGGCTTGCTGGTCAACCAAACTAGCTAAACTGGTGAGCTCCAGGTTCAATGAGAGGCTCTCTCTCAAAAAACAAGGTAGAGAGGGATTGAAGAGGGCCACCAGTGTCAATCTCTGGCTCCCATGAACGTGCTCATTTGTGTATGTGTATATCTCTTTCCACATACAAACATGCACACACATAACATGGGAACACACAAAGATGGAAGAGAGGTAAAAACAGAAACAAAAACACCAAGTAAAATGAAGGCAGAAACGATTGTATAGATTAGTAAATGGGGTTTGGTAAATACAATAATATTAACTTGTATTTTTAAGAAGGTTACCTTCAAATTGACAAATGGCACAATCTAGAATAAATACATAAACCAAAATATCCACAGTCTAAATTACACAGCATCAAGTATTGTAAAGAAGAAACTGTTGCAAAGTAAGTGTGATACTGTCTATCTATAGTTCCAGTACTTGGGAGGGGGAGGTAGGAGAATGGAAGTTGGGGGCAAGCCTGGGCTACATCGTGATAATCTACCAGAAGAAAACAAAGAGAAGGAAGGGCAAAACTGAATCTGTTTTAAATTCAAGATAATGGGAGGAAAAATAATAACAGACTGCTCATTATTATAATAAGAATTAGAGACTGTGATTAATGTTATTAAAATCAATGTGAAAGTTTTATCCATGCTTTACAAACTACAAATAAATAACTGAGTTCCTTTTCAAATGCCCACTAAATAGTTATATAATCAGCCAATAGGCAACAAACAAGAAAATCCCATTAAATTTCCAAAAAAGGAAATTAATAATATAGATTATAGCCTCCTCTCACACTACAAGAAACCAGAAATTAATTTCAAAAGTAGAACAAACTAATTATTCCAGCAGCTTCAAATAATTTTGGGGTCAAAAAAATAAAGCCAAAATAGCAATTACAGATTTTTAGAGAATAGCAATAGTGAGACTAACACATATCAAAATACATGGAGATTGGCCAACATATGCTCAACCTAAACTTTAGAGCCTTAAATACTTTAGTCACTAAGCAAGAACCATAATAAGAGTTAAGAAATTAATATGCAAATGTAGAAGAAAATAGAGGATAGTGAGGCAGAATGAAAGGCAAAATAAAGATCAAAGAAGAAATCAACTCATTAAAAAGCCCAGAAATATCAGAATTAATAAATAAACCTAAAGGCTGGTTCTTTGAGAAAAGACAATAAAGTAGATAAGCCATGAATTAATCTAATCAAAGAGGAAAAACAAAGATACAAGCAAACAGTGAAATGAGATACAGAAAAAAAATGCAAGTATACAATTATTAGAAAATACTTCCTCTGCCAATAATTTGAGAACTTGAATAAAGCTGTGTATACATGAGTGTGCCCCACATATTCACACCTCTCGAAAGGGGTGGTCTATACACGCCAGCAACAGAGAGTACCAGCTGATGGCTCATGGGAAGAACTAGCACTCAGGACTGGAGCTGCAGTTTGAAGTTAGAGCACTTGCAAATACGGACAAGATCCTGGGTGGACTCCAGAACTCCTCCCTCTCCACTCCATCCTCCAACACATATAAAAGACTTAACTTTTCAGCCCTAACCTGGCCCTACTCAGTCATGAGCTTCATTTTTAGAAACTCCCCAGGGCATTCATAACCAAATGGTGTTAGATCAGAGAAAAGTTGAAAACTACAAAATCCCTTTAAGATAATAGAGTAGAGTATTTTACTCACATAGATTCAAAAATGAGGTCTGGGAAGATGGCCAGTGCCGAGGACCTGAGTCTAGATTCCCAGAACACACACAAAACTGTTAGCACACATTTCTTATAACAGGGCTGGCTCCCAATGGGAGCAGGAAGGAAGAAACCAGGAGAATCCCAGGAGATCAAAGGCCATCTAGCTTGTCACGAGCAGTGCTGGGCATCAGGAGACCCTGTCTCCAACAAGGTGGAAGGCAAGGACAAAATTCTGAGATCGTCCTTCTGACACTCCCCACCTGTGTCATGGTGCATGGGCACTGCACACGCGCGCACACATACATACATACATACACACAAGTGTGCGCATGCACACATACATGCACATACACACAATTTCAAACTGAAGCTTCCAACAGAAAGGAATCCCACATTGCTAAATAAATCGTGAACAGAAAGTGAGCAGAGCTCATTCTGAGTATGTGACAACAGTTTATTGCTAAATTTATTAAGAGAAAAGAAAACTACGGGTAAATTTATTTAGCGGAGGAAGACTTTTATGAATACAATTCCAAGCCAGAAATCATAAAAATGACTGAGATACTTTAAAGGAGTTTTTTTAAGAATCTGTATTGTGAAAGAAACTTTTAATCATAAGCAAATGTAACAAAAAACTGCCAAAGAAAATAGACTTGAAGTTTCAAGCAAAGGGTTATTATATAAAATAATGAACAACCAAAACATGCCCAGAAAAGGCAATGACTCGAGCAATCTACGGTACTAGCCAATTCTTGAAAGAAAGGGTTAATAAAACAGGGGGTTTTGTTAAATAAGAAGCAAATGGAAAATGATCTCCAATCTCCAGGCATTGTTCTAGATTCTGCTACTGCAGCAGCAGCAGGGGGAAAAGTGACTTAACAAATAAAGATTATGTAACACCCAGTAACCAAAAAAGATGCCAATGAACATATGCTCAACAGACAAATGTTTGAGAGCGGAATACTGCTCTGAGTTAGCGAAGATGCTGGGCCGCCTGCACACATCTGCCAGAAGAGGTTCAATGGGTACACAGCTACCCTGAGTCTGCTGTGGTCGACAATTCTTAGAAAGGCACCCATTTTGTCAGAATAGATCCACGAGACTTAGAGGGCAAGGTCTCCCTTACCACATTACTTACAATAGTAAAGACTATGCCAAGGTCTGTCAGGGTAAGTTTAGCATAACCATGTCAAAGCAGCATGCTGTCTTCATCTCATAATACTGGTTTGCATATTACGTATGCATTTTTATCATCTCAATAACATAAAATGTTATTCTGGTCTATTTGGTTCAGATTCCTTCAGATCTAAGGCTAGAACTTTTTGAGGCAATACACACCTAATATACTTTAAATAATGATAAATGGAAAAGCTTGTATGAGAATTTGGTCATATATATATTTATATACACAAATATATACATATATGTATAATCTACATATTTAGGGATGTAAATATCTCTCAAAATCTTCTTCAACTCAGCATGAATATTGTCTAAGTGCTTCTGGCAGCTGATGCCAATGGTCTGTCTTTAGAAAACCAAGGTATGGGTGGTGGTTTAGAGGGACTTGTTTAGAGGCTCCTTGTGAGCCTCCTGATAATCCATCTCCTTATCACAGCACCACTGTGTTCTCCTTAAGCATGAAATTTAAACCCTGGCTCCCCATTGGCTTCTTATTATTCTAACCTCAAAAAAAAAAAAACTGACCAGCTCCCTAAGCGGGAACTATGACTGTCAGTAAAGCATTTCCCATGCAGGCAACAGGACCTGAGTCCAATCCCCAGAATTTACTCAAAAATCTAGATATAATAGCATAAACCTGTAATCCCAGTGCTGGAGAATATGAGATAGATTTCCTGGGGCACCATGGCCAGCCAGACTAGCCTAATCCAGTGAGCTTCAAGTCAAATGAGAGATCCTGTCTCAAAAGCAAACAGACACTCCTGAGAAACCACACCCAAGGTTGATCTTTGGCCTCCACATACATGTACATGAGCACACACGCATACACGTACTCACTCATATACGCACGCATACATGCACACACACACACACACATTCATGCACGCATACACACACCACCCACAAAGTCCTGCATGACAGTGATCAGTTCCTGTTCACTCTCTCACCCCTTCTTATCCCTTCTTTCCTCTTCTTCCCTGTACACACTCTTAATTCCTATGACATTCCAAGCTCTGTCCCACCCCCAGTGCCTCTGCACACCTCTTGGCGTTCTTCTCTATTTGGAATGGTTTTTCCCTCATTCTGTACAAAGCAAGATTTTAGTCGTTAAACCTTCAACTGTACGATCTGTCCATCAGGGCAGCTCTGCTAACTGGCCCTCTTAGATTCTATGATCTCTTGCTTGCCTTCTGTATGACTCATTGCAAGGAGGGGAAGCACTGGCCATAATTCTTCCCAGTTTTTAATTGATTAGTCTTGTTAGATATAATGTATTGATTACTCTCCCCCACACCCTCCCTTATCTCCTTCCTATTCCTACTACCACTGCCCCACTTTCTACGAGCCCTTTTCTAAGGCTCATGACTTTTGCTCACTGACCCCTTTAGTTTAACCAGCACCACGTGTGTCACCACAGTCTGGGGCATGCCTGTGGGAGCTTGGCGGCATCCCTGGTGGGTAGAAAGCTGAAAGCAATGATCTACCCTCGATCTATATGTAGCAAACAGTTCAGCAACGAGGGGGAGGCTGCCATTTTTATAGTAATCATTTGCTTACATATCCACTCTCTGTATCCTTCTCCACAGTGCTTGCTCAGAGAGCAAGGCCGTGTGCCGTGTACTATGTGTATGTTGCCCTCTAACTCTGTGCCAGCTGTGCCAAGAGCATCCAAAGGCTGTTCAATTTTTTTAAATGCAAATAGGTAAAAGTATGAACTGGTTGAACAGGAACCTTTAAATATAATTAAAAGAAATATTCTTAGTAATTTTTTCTCTATCTGTGGGACTCTAGCCTACGAAAATAATCACAGAAAAATGTAAAGATTCATTTCCTAAACTTTTCATTTCAACATTCTTCCAATAGCAAAAGCGACAAATGACCTTTATGCACAATCAGAGGGAGACATTTAACACATTAATAGCGAGACTGGAATGGTCAAATAAATGTATATGATAATATGGTCAATTTTAGAATGAGGAGTAGGAGGCTTAATTCATAGTTAGATACAAAATTATTAAAAATGAATTTTAATTTCATATGCAAAATAGAAGTACTCTAAAAATATGAGTCGTGACTTTGTTTTCTTCTATATATTTCTGACATTTTCCTATTTTTTTGACAATGACTAAAAAGATAGTTACAAAACAGAAGTACAGAATGCTATTTTTTAAAATTAAAGAAAAATCAGACTAATCAGACTATGCTTCCCCATGAGCACAACCTTTTATGTCTCAAGAGAAAGAAAACTTTTATTTTCTGATACATCTGGAAATAAGGCAGAGTGGCTGAACCTAATCAAGGAAGATTGCTTTAGTCAAAACGAGATCATATCATCCTCCATAGTAATAGCAAATGATAATTTATTCTGATTCCCCCAATCCAAGGTAAAATCATCAATAGGGGCTGTTTCCCCTCAAGACCTACAGAGAGCCCTGCATGCCATTCAGCCCTTTCTCTACCTCTTTGCCTCGGTGTTTCTCGTCCACCCTCCCCTAGAAGGTGACAGCGCCATCAGTCCCATTCTTCCCAGGGCTGCCTTCCACTGCTGTGGGTCATACTATGAAATGCTTTGAGACATATTTTATCGAATCATCTTTGTTTCTTTCCATGAATGCAAAATCTGATGAGTGAAATCATATGTTGACACTTCTCTCAGAAGGAACTGAAGTTACTTTCATTTCTATAGGTCACTGAGCCACAGTAGCCTGTGGTTCCCCCCAAAAAGAGACATACACTTGCTGAGACGTCTACCTTGGCGCATAAAGGAGATGGGGATGCTAAGCAGATTTAAACTTTATCTCCTGAAAAAGGCTGCGAGGCAAGGGGTGGAGATGCCATTTGGATTCTACACAGAAATCTCTAGACCACGGGAAATAGGAAGCTTCGAAGGGGTCACCAAGATAGTATCTCATTCTAATGCAAGGCCACCAACCAAACAGCATGAAGGAAACTCCAGGTAAAATCTCACCAAAGCAATCGAAGCAATCTGAAATCAAGACTGGGGACAAGAAGAGTTAAGAGAGACAAAGCACAGATGAGAGTGCCGGAGACGGCCACGTCAATCAAAAGGTCAGAAGGGATCTGTAACATCATCGTCATCGTTTAATTAAAAAATAAAGCATCTAGCGGAATAGCTGTGAGAGCTGCCTGTTAATTACATCACTTCGCTCCTTCCTTTGACAAGATAAAGGATTTCTAGGGAACAGTAAGATCTCAGAAGAACAGAATCTTGTTGCTTCTGAAATTTACATTAGAAACAAATACGTATTTGCTTCCATGGTTCTCGGGAAAGAAATGATAGTTTCTGGATTTAAATGCATTCAGCATCAGATCTTATTATTTAACTATCTTTAGCCATTTTTGCCTTCATGAGTTATTTATCATTTTTCTTTCAGTAACTTTGATATGTAAATTAAAGCCACTGTACCAAATGTTTTGATTGAGATAAGGATCCAGAAACACTAATATTTCTCGTTAAGACATTTGCTTATCCAACTGAACACCACAGAATTGCCTGATTCAAAGCGTGTTAGGAAAATGTCTAGACAGGATTCAGCAAACTTCAGGGGCCACTTGAAACCCAAAGCCACAAACCAGAGGTTTTCTACCTTAAGTTCCAGCAGGGTGTCTGTTAATATGGTCATATCACCCATCAGCTTTCCAGTCTCCTATCTCAAACTTCCTCTCGAGTCATATTGTGACCTAGTTTGAAAAAGTCAGCTGCCTCAGCTCAAAGATGCATTCGGCATGAAAGCTTCAGCCATCACCTACAGCTACTCGGCTCTGTGGCCTTGGCCAAGTGAGAGTCCCCTCTGTTCCCCTTGCCTTTACTGGAATGGCAACATCAGCTCCTCTCTGTTCAAGTGTTCTCTCCTGGAGGATGGCTCATAAGACAAGGAAACTCCTGGATCCTAAAAGGATTAGGGAGCTCGTGCAAGTGTCAAGATTCGCAAAGCCCCTTCCCAAGTTTTATATGCAGCAAATGATTTCTGGGGAAGACGAGACCAAGTAGCCCACAGGCCCAGGTACACAGTTTTGTGGGTCGCCATCTATGCTTGGGTGAGCCCTTTGGTGGTAAGAGGTGCCTTTGAGTCACCTTTGCTCCTGTCACATCAATAGATTCCCAAGACAGATTTGAGTTGCATCTCTTCTCTGTCCTGTCACTGATGCCTATGTGTAATAAATAGATGGTTTTTAAGTCTAACCAGGAAAAGTCACATAACAACTATAAAATGAATGAAGGACTAGAATCTGCTGCAGCTGTGAAGTGAGATAAGTAAAAGCCCTGTCTTAGCTCGACAAACAGCAGCCAGTAATGGTCTCTTAGGCGCTACCAATGGCTTTGCCACAAATGTAAGGAATATTCATAAAGT